>NC_141685.1:821405224-822102724 GCF_964263255.1 Lissotriton vulgaris | reverse complement strand
AAATGTTTATGGCTTTTTTTATTTGTAATTCTTTAGCATTGGCTACAGGAAACAAAAATGCTAAACATTTACAAAAAAAAACCATAAACAATTCTAAAAGCACTAACTCTAATGGTGCGAGACCTATTGCATTTTCAATGCTTGTTAGATTTTCCCGCTGCGCCTATAAAATAAGAGCATGGTCCTAAGCGTAAAATGTAGGTGTTTTTACATAAGAAAAATTATTTTAGAAGTGTTTGCAGTCCTGTAAAAGTAGTGGTAAGTTCATAAATAGAAGTGTAGTGAACTATACGTTTCACTCTTGTCAGTTCACCATAAGTTGCTTTTATACTCGCTAATAGGTCCAGGGAGTTTTTTTTACTCTCAGATAGATGAAGTGGTTCTTAGGTGCCCTGCTAATGTAAGGAGCGCCCGAGACTGAAGAAGTTTTCTAAAATAGAATATCCTCTCTGTTGATAGATTATTTATATGCCTTGTCTAAAGACTTTTTTGTTCTGTCCACCAAATAGATATCTGCTGCCCTACAACCGTTGCCAGAGGGACCCGGACATCAGATCCAACCTGGGAAGTCAGCCCCAGTCCAGCTTGGAGCCAAGGTAAAGGGAACCAGCATTGGCATCGCTGGCAACTAGTACCGCAGTGAAGGTAGAAAGCGGGAAGCACTGGGCCATAAAAACGGTGAAGTGTGTACCCTTGCCACTATGTTGGACAAAAGACGGGGTCACAAATCAGGATGGAGAATTCTTTGCATTGATCCAGTCCTTGAAGCCCAGCTGAGAGAGTCACAGACCGACAAGGAGGCTTTGCTTGAGGTGACCCCCTTTGAAACAAGGGTTGCTTCAGATACTCTAGCATCAGGCTTCTGAGTCCTGGTCCCTAAGTGAATGCAAGTCTGGACCTTTGTTTGTTGATCAAATTGGTACAATCTATGGCCCCAACGAAATAACAGTGCACCAGCGGAGCAACACAGGAGTTAAGGAAGAACTTGAGGTCAGGGTACAGGTGCTGTGTCTCTGGTGCCTGTTAGATTAAAGTGAAGAAAACTGATGCACTGCCTGAGACACTGGACAGGATCGCTGAGGGTATTTGCCCCAGAGGGTAGGTGCCCTATCCTGAAAGAAAAAATAAACTTTGTGCCCTGATTGTCTGTTTGAATTGCAAGCTGGCCAGCTCCACCGTTGGAAAAGAACTTTTGATGAACGATAGGAGCCTGCCTGTGAGGCTCAGATGGACACAGGGAGAAGACTCCCCTCTGGCTGGTTGTACAGTGGCTTCTATTCTTCAAGTACATTTTAGCAATGTACCCCTTTGGTCATCACATTTTTGTAGAGGAGCAGCCCTTTGTGGCTCCTCGTCCTAATTCCCTTGGCCCTATTTGGTCCTCCTGGTCCTCTGAAGTGAAAATTGTTTTTGTGATAATCTGTGTGTTCTCCATAAAACTAGTATTTGGAGTGATGTTTATTCTGCAAGAGAAACGTTTTGTGAACAGTTTGATAAATACTACTATGCCCTCCTCCTATCAATTGGTACTCTAGCACTCATAAAAATGAACACTGGAAAGGTCTATTAAAAAATGTTTTTTATTAAGATATTATATTAGACATGTGATGTTGGCTATTCTGAAGTTGAAATATATGGTCACTGAAATACATTGGAGCCCTGAAACTTAGAATTGGAATGGATGGTTTTGGGATTTGCTTTCTGCTTAGTGTTGGAAAATATTGATAGTTCTGTTTGTAATAATAGCCATTATTTTCTCCTACTATCTGTGTGTTCATTATGGCCTAATGCTCCGTTCCCTTTGTGCTCCTGCCTATACCTTATATATACCCGCTTAACAAAATGTTTAGGATATAAATGGTCACCTAGCAATGGATCAGGATATTAATGAATTTATGAAAATAAATGTGCAAAATATTTTCTATATTCCTTCTAGATCATAGAGATGTCTTCAGCTAATGCTAAAAGGGTCATCTGTGGAAACTAGCAGTAATCACTGTTAGCATGAGCTGAAGCCATTTTGTTTGTGGCAGCCATTTTAGTTAGCCATGTGCTGGCCATGTGCTTCCCCGTCTTCACTGTTGCCTGCTTCTCTATTACACCTGAGTCATCATCTACAGTTAACTCCTTCAGCACTGAGGAGGAGCACTGCACATGCTCAGAAAGGCCTCTAGCTGCTAGAATGCACCTGCTCTTAAAGTAACTGTCAGGCTATTTGGACTAATGTCAGCAACTCTGTTACTCCTCCTACTTTGTTGAATAAGTATTTTCTGTTAGTCCTTATATGTGAATAACTATTCTTGTGTATACTTGTACCACCTCTTTTGAGTCTTCATGCTAACATAGCTACAAACTAGGCATAAAAGACCCATGGTTTCTGTACTCCACGGACTAACTCCTACAGTGGCTTGAGGGTACTGTATTGATGTAGTCTCTCTCATGAGAGGTTAATAAATCTATTTTCTTTGATATTACAGACTCCGTGCCAATCTCTATTTTGTCAGACTAAAGGACCAGTGCGCAAAGAAGGGCGAACCCCTGCACCAGTGGGTCCATAAAAAGGCTCACCCCCACAAGGGGAAAGCATAAATACATGAATGGGATTAGGGTAGAGATAGGTGGTATACGGTGAAATCATTTATTCTTGAAAATAACATCTGTCTTTCTGACTTTATCATTAGTGCACGTTTGGGCCTCTCGAGTATGGCAGAAGCAAGCAGAATCATGTGACTGAAATGTTCATCTGCGCATGCATATTGAGAGTGAATCCGTAACGATGACTACAAACTTGAATACAAGCCAAGGCCACTGAATGTCCTGGCCTGGGAACCAAGTGGTGAAGAGTTCACCGGGATGGCAGAAACTGTAGAAGTTATTATAAAAGTTGCAAAAATACTGTGAATGCGGGTGGGAAATAAAGTTTGACTAAAGAATTAAGGGGATGGGTTTATTAACAAAAGACTAACTGAAAAGAGTGATATGTAAGCATGGTGTGATGATCACTTCCCCTTTCCTGTCCAATCAGACTTAGGAGTTTCATGATATTGGAACATTATTGGGAGGTACATGAATATTGTAGGGTTTAATTGAGGTAGATCTTAGTTAGTTAGGGAGACGTTGATGCTGAATGCTGCAGAGCTCTGGATGCTGCCGGAGTGACGAGAGAAGCTGAAGAAGAATCAAATGCGGAACTACTTTATTTTAATTTAATTTACTTAGAAGAAGATCACGGAAGAACCTCGTGGAGGTAGAGAGTGTCAGAGAGGGGTGCTACGCAAGCGTTGGTGGTAGAGAGGTCATCTATCCTGTCCTAATTTCCGTCCTGAACCCTTTGTTGCCTGATCTTTCCCGGGACCCTCTTCACTTCCTTGGCCAGGGGGCTGTTTTTCACACCATCCTAGATAATATAATTTCTGCTTATGTGCCTATGCTCTTTTCTCTCTATCCTCTCCTTTCTGAGTAAAGTCATTGCTTGATAAAGTATATGTATAGATGATTGAATATTCAAATCTTCCTTCCTATGAGTGATGACGGCTGTGCTGTGCTTTGTAAGTGGTTCATATGAAAATAATCTAGATAAAGATTGAAAATATTTCCTGAGTCTGTGGTTATTTCATCAAATGCAGGTAAATTATATTTATGTCATTTCACCATCAACTAGGTCAACTAATTTGGTCCATCAACCAGAGGAAAGAACTTTTTGATCAGTGAAAGATTAATTGAGAATGCAATCAATTGACCCCGCAGTTTATTACCAGGTAGAGTGAATGTGTGTTTAAGGGCCCAGGTGAGTATATGGTATTAGAGTAACTGTTGCTGGTAACCCGCTGGATCATAGCAACTGATGCTGGAAGAAAGAATCTGGAGCATATGTAGGATAGAAAACTTATGGGAAGGAAACAAATTATCTGGCACGATATAGGCTGTGGGGGAATACTATTCACCTTCATGTCTTTAATATAACCAGGACTTTCCTTCACTATTCTATTATGAAAATCTGCATTTTAGTTGTAGAATGGAGGCCTAAATTGAATGAATGAATGTTGGATTTATAGAGTGCGTGGTTACCCTGGAGCGTCCCAGCGCTGTACCACTGGGGAACCCATCCTGGCTTTCCCTGTGAGATGGTCCCTTTACTGGGCATCCCCAAGGTGCAGCCAGGCGTCCCCGGCGGTGATGGGGCTGGAGAGGAGATTAAGCAAGCTTTTGCCCAGAGTTTCAGCGTGGGACCCCATGGTTAGAGTGGCACCGAGGCGAGATTTATCGGGCCCGCTGACATTGGTCCTGCACCCGGCCGCGTCGGGAATTGAACCCTGGTCCTGGGCCGACCTCTGCCTCCGGGTCTGCCGCCTCTAACAGTTGAGCCACAAATTATGCTTGTTGAAGCTCATTCACTACAACCAAATAGATACAAGTCACTCGGGACCAATCAGCAGATCTAGGAATGTTCTGAAGGCCATGTCTCCACTAGTGAAATGAGCCCCAAAGGTTTTGTATCTTTTTCAGCCAATGGCACAGCCATAGCCCATTTAACTAAAGTAGGAGAAGATACTGGAGAATTTCACTGGATCATTTTTTTTTTCTTTTAGAAAGATTCACAAAGGAGGAGAGGCGCTACTTGAATCGTTAGTCTTTAATTCATACTATCACACAATTTTGGATGGGTATAAAATATGGATACTCACTACTAGCGGAGGCATTTTCACATGTCTTGTAACAGAAAAGAACACCCTTAAGGAGAATAATTTCTTGTAGAAATACCTTGAGCCCCATCATTTGAGACTACTTCAGTGGAAATCAAGCAGATTAGTGTGGTTATAACTCTGCAAGGAAAGACAGACATTGTCAGGCTATGTTTGGACCAATTGCAGAATTAGTCCTGAAAGACGAAGCTTGAGATGCAAAATTGGCAAGGAAATTCAAAACTAAAAGGACATTTGCTAAAATGAGATTGTGATTCCTTTCCACACACCAACCAACTGCAAGATTGGCAAGCTTCCTTGTATGTCTTGATGGTGCCTCAAAATATTTTATGCGAGTAGCAGTTGGATATATAAGTTCCATCGGTGACAAAGAAGAGCAGAAAGGTTCAAAGCCATCAGCTTTAAATTAGGGGATAGGATAAGACTGTGGCTCATGCTGTAGTTATATTAGAAGACGTGAGGGTGAAATGGAAGCAAGACAGGAATATCTATAGCCATTTGAGGAGAGATTGGATCAGGCCTGAGCAATCCAAAGTGAGGATCCAAGTCGGAGTCATCTGGAATGAGGAAATTAGACCCACCAAGGCCTTTAGTTTAAGAATCTAAGTCCGGCACATAGAGATCAGAACAAAAGGAGAATAGGCTGAAATGTGATCAATCCTGAAAGAACATGTCTATGGCAAGAGGAAACTGAAAAAGTGGGGCTATTCAAACATGAAACAAACATCTGTTTACATTAAACCCCAGTGATAATTCACTGTTTGAAAGATTACTGGATGAATTCATGAAAGTACCTGAAGTGTCAAGCTGCCACCAAAGTGCAATAAAACATATTCTGCTTTAACTAAAATTTTCTTGATGTGGGCAGAACCCTCAAAATATATTTTGTCAACCCCACCAGGGGTTTAGAGTTGGCACCTCCCAGATAGGATTTGTTTTCTATCTGCAAAAAGCATGGCTAAATATGCCTTGTATATGATGAAACTGAATGACAAAGGAACCTGCAAAAGAGGTAAACAGTTGATAAGAACTTACATTTCCTTTACAGATCATGTCCTCCACACGATTACTGAACACTCCAAGTCATCTCAACAGAATGGCATGTGTCTTTAACTAGATATGTGGAGATGTAAAATATGGTCCGACCATTCAAAGAAACTGAATGGTCTTTCCCCCATTGTCATCTCTTTTCAAGTATCTTTGTCTTTGGGTAGCTTGTCTCTATAGAGATCCTTACGTAAATATACGATCTTGAGACAAAAGTGTGAATGGTAATGAAGGGGTCATTAAAATACAGCTTAAATAGACAATGCCAAAAGCTATACCATTCTGGACAATTTCCTGAGAGATGTGGGAGACTTTGACATCTTCCTTATTTATTTTTGCGAGCCAGAAAAATTTGGCGAGTTATAAAATGTTCTATTTTGGAGCAGAAGACAAAATCAAAGAGGTGAGATGTAAATTGGTAAACAGTGGTGTACACATTAAATTAAAGGAACCGTCTGTGTTCCAGCCAAATTTACACAGGGACAAGAGTATTTTAACGTCTAGCTTCACCATCCATTCTTCTAGATAAAATCATCCCTGAGATGAACAACTGCCTCCATTTTGAAGTGATTGGATTTGTTTACCCTTTTCTTTTTCTTTTTTTGGTCAAATTGTTTAATAAAAACCCATAGGATGGAGTAAAAGCTGTTCTATGGCTCAACTGGAAAGAAGCGTTCCTATATTTTGTTTGAGCACTGATTATTTCACACATAAATAATTTGTCTTTAGGGAAAATATTTGAAAAGAACATGAACTGTTTGAAGAACGCAGTGATTCTGTGAAATTGCTTGCTAAATTTGAAGGAACACATATTTTGCAACCAATTAGCAAATGGGAAGAAAATGGGATGCTGACTGGAGAAGACAGCACATCCCTGTCCTCAGATGCAGAGGAAGTATTCTGTTCTACTTTGTGGAAAGCAGGAGGGTCATTAAGTGTGCTGAAGGTGACGCCACATGGGAACTAGTAGTTGAAGTGGAAATGATTGGCATAAGAGTTCCTATACCTACTAGTTTTGCCAAAAACACATTTCCCAACACCTTCTTCACAGAGCAATGTACTTCTTTGAAAAGTGAAGTAAAGCCTTGACCTATACCCACATCCCTCTTTTCTTTGTAAAATGTTTACTGAAAAAAAGAAATCCTGAGCTGCTATACTAGGCTCTGAGATTCCAAGTACACACAGTTCAGTCTTAAACAACAAGACTATCTTACCAGTGAAATAGCCACGCTGGCATTGTCAGCAAAACTCAAAGCTGGTTGAGCCAATTTAGGCAAAACAGCCTACTGAATCCCTACATTCACTAGATTGTTCTACAAGATGTAAAATCTTAGTAAGTGGATCCACCATATTTAAAATCTTGTCCTGGAAGGTGCTTGAGACCTTATCAATACCATTCTTTACATCTCAAAAACAAAGCACCCTTTACTTGTTTCATTGAACATTGAAATACTTTGTAATGCAAATAGACATAAGACCATGGACAACAAGACTCGAATCCTGAACCTTCAGATTGAGAGTGTTACACTTTAATCAAAAGTGACTCTCCAACATTTGTGAAAAGGGTAACCCTACTGGCATTCAATACAGGAGCAGCTGTGGAAAGGGAGTGCTGAATAAGATGGACCAAACATAAGGCTATCATTGGCATTTAGCACAAGTGACTAATTCTGGGCTACTCCCATCTTTAGGGACAAGAGCAATGGGCATCTTTTGTCTTTTTTACGGGTCATGACAAAAGCGGAAAGTATTGGAATAATTCCATTATTTTTGTCTGAATCAATGGTATTATAGTTATAATCCTCAAAATAAAACCCGTACAAAGGACATTGTTGACCAAAA
This sequence comes from Lissotriton vulgaris, assembly GCF_964263255.1. Lineage (NCBI taxonomy): Eukaryota > Metazoa > Chordata > Amphibia > Caudata > Salamandridae > Lissotriton > Lissotriton vulgaris. Next base: position 822,095,132 of record NC_141685.1, on the reverse strand, counting down.
TGCATAGCGGCACCAAAGGAACATGTTGATAATTTTTTTTTTAATCATTGGAGTGTTTGCTCTAAAGAATTATCTTTGATGTTGTTTAAAACACATGCATGAATTTGAGTTCAACAATAAAAAGATGAAGCTACATCAACAATACTTACATGAATGAGCACTTTCTTCAGAGTACTATTATCAGAGACTAGAAATAAACTGACTAGGAATATTGCGTCCACTCCAGCAGGATGCAGAGGGTCTATAAACACATTTTGGGGAGTAGCATATTTAGGCATATCATTATTGTATCCCTGAACAGAGGATACTCTTCTGGAACACCCACTAAAGTCTAAAATTATGGGAAAGTTCATAATTATCTTGGTTTAAGAATAGATGTGCATCTTCGGAATCCGACTTCTTCAAATCTGAAGCTGATTGTGACTTACAACAAGCTGAACAATTTCCTTATTCCTATTCAGTCTAAATTTAAGAACAAGCCTATCTTAGAAAATCTTTAAATACAGAGGAGCTTACAATATTGCATTTAACTCCCCCAAATGTAAGAAGTTGTAATTGCTACCAAGAACACGATTTTAAAGTAAAAAATGATGCTGTAACTTCCTCCAAAGGGCAAAAGGTGGACAATGGAGGGCTGCTAGAGAAAGGGGAAGTCCCTATGAGGCACAAGTTTTCGCAACTTTCATTTTAACAATTCAAAAACACCTTAAAAAAAGCCTGCAGGGGAGCGTGACCAAGTAAGATGGCGGAGCAGTCGTGAACTTGCTCAGCTCCGCACCCCACCGATCGTGTAATGGACTTACCTGGTTAGGGACTGTGATGTTTGCCTCCTAAGTTTCTGCTGCTTCTCGATAGCTGCTCGGCAAACGGGTGATGTCTGCAGCACTGGAGGACAGGTGCGGCGAGGGCCAAGAGGTGAGATGGCGGGGTTCCTGGGCTCGGGTCGCCATTCTGTGAGTGCCTGAGCCAGGAGTCCAGTGTCAGATCCAGAGCGCTGGTGTGGACAGTGGGGGCCCCATCTGACCTCGGCGGGGCCTCCTATCTAGGCGCTGAAGAGGCGACAGGCCGCAATGTGGATTGGAGCTGCCGGAGGACAGTGAAACAGACGGAAGAACGCGATCCGGCGATGGCGTCCTTTCTGCGGTAGCGCTCTGCAAAAGTTCTATCAGAGCAGGTCGGCGGCGGAGGGCGTCTCATGGCCTCATGAGTTAGTGCGGTTGGGCACCCTCGCCCCCCTTTCAGATACAGCGCAGCACGACGTTCATTTCGGTAAGATATGAGCTCCAGACTAGCCTGCCTGACCTTACGATGGTGGTGGTTTTGGGTCCGGTAATGGCGGCAGCGTGGGGAGCGAGGCCCTGATTGAGCAGCAACTGATGTAGAACGGTGAGGAGGCGAGGTGACCGGCATTACTAGGGGAATCGACTGTTGATCTGAAAGCGGTTTATAGCTTCAGAGGGGGCTCCAGCAGAACATACCTTCCATGTGGGGGGCCCAATAGTGCAGCTTACCTTGGGGATCCAATCCGGTGCATGCAGTGGGGGTCTGATTTAGTTGGACATAAAGAGCACTCCACGAGACACGGACCCCCGTCATCTAGTCCCCCGCCAGGATTTGGCATTCACTGGGAAGTGCTCATGTTTGAGGAGGGGACCCTATGCCTCCTAAGAAAAACTCCAATAAAGTCTCCTAATACTTTAAGGCCTCTGAGAAGACACTTTCCCTAGGGGACACCACTCAACTGCCGGAGATGGTGCTCATGCGAGACAACATGGTTGCTACCCTCTGTGACTTCAAGGTTGAGTTATGCTGTGAGTTCAACCAGGACCTTAGATCCTCTGTGGACCAACTGAAGGCCGATCTTACTGAAAAGCTCACACTCTTCGGCAGGATGTGGACGCAGTGGGAACCCGAATCCTGGAGGTGGAGGGGCAAATGCAGGATCTGGCGGCAGCTCAGGCCAAAATGCATGATAAACAACAGGCCCTTCAAGACCAGCATCAGCAAGTTATGCTTAAAGCAGAAGACTTGGAGAACAGAACCCGGAGGGAGAATATTCGGATCAGGAATCTGGAGGAGGGGCAGAGGGGCCTTATCTGGAGGCCTTTGTAACTGGACTCTTCGCCAAACTTCTTGCACCTCAACAGCTCAAAATCAAACTAGACAGCGTTCATCGTGTGGGTATGCTACAGGTAGGGAGTAGCAAGCGCCCTCGAGATGTCTTGGTCAAGCTCCATTCCTGCGGGGTGAAGGAAGCCATCCTCTCGGCCGCAAGGAAAAAGAAGGAGGTGTCCTTTCAGGGCCATAGTTGCTCTCTCTTCCAAGACCTGGCCTCCGCAACCCTGGCTCGCAGGCAAGTGCTGAGACCAATTACCGCCAAACTGCAAGAAGATAAAATTCGCTATCGGTGGTCCTTTCCCTTTGGTCTCATCTTTGAACATAGCAACAAAACTCACCACATTTCCAAACTTTCAGAGGGGCTTGTGTTCTGGGACTTCCCCTTCCAGAAGAGTCTCCCGGCTCGGGGACTTAAGCAGCGACAGCACCATCAAGGGGTAGCCCCAACCCTCGGCACACAGTCAAGAGAAATCGTTGGTGCGTCTTTGCCCTATAGGGGAGTTCCTGGCCTCACAGGTGCCTGTTCTGTGATCGATGAGTTCTCCAAGTGGAGTCTGTTGTCGGCAGTTTCATGGATGGTCGGTTCGTCGTTGAGAAGGTAACAGGGGAAGCCGGTCTCGCTCATCACGGCCTCTTAGGTTTTTATCCCTGGGATTGTCTTGGCCAGAGGGGGTTCCGCTTCAAAGTCGTCAACGGAGACTCAGGAAGAGCCCAATTTCTTGGCGCATGGCCTCGAGGAATCACTGTCGCTTCCCAGCCCCTTTGGGACTTTATATCCTCCTGCCTGCTCAGCATGTGACCTTGAGGCTTTCCATGTCATACTGGATAATGCAGCGCCGCTGTTGGGCTCATCGGCAGGAGGGGCCACTGGGGCACCAATGGTTGCCCGAACTTGTATACCAAGGACACTGAGGTTTTTATTTTCTTGTTTACTTGACACTATGCTGTTCCCTAGTTTTCATGGCTTTGCGATCAGGAGGTGCGTGTCTAGTCTGTGTTACCCATTATTCCTCCTTTTGTGTCTTGGGGGGGGGGGTTTAGGCCGTGGACCTAAGGGTCCTAAGGTTTTGGGTTTTTGGGTTAGTTTGGGGGGGTCGGGATCCCAGTGGTGACTGTTGGGGGAGGTTCTTTGTACTTTGTTTTTTCTTATTTGAGAAACAGGCTTATATCCTTCCAGTGGTGAGGGGGGTGGTCTGGGGGCGTTGTTGAAGGAGTTGGCCATGTGATCAGTGTAAAGTGACTTGTTCGTTGGGGTGGTAGTCAGTGGGGCAGTCTGGGGTGTGGGGAGGTGGTACTCTTTTTGATGGATAACGTAGCCTCCTGGAATGTTTAGGGATTGAACTCCCCACAGAAGCGCCCAAAAAATGTGGAAATATTTGAATGACTGCAAATTTGAGGTGGTAGCATTGCAAGAGACTCATTTCAAGAAGGCAGAGGTCACTAGGCTGCGTCACAGGGGCTACCCCATGATTTATACCTCCTCTGCCACTACGAAACACAATGGGGTGGCCTTGCTCTTCCATGTCTCTGCAAATTTCCTACTCGAGGCTGTTAAATCCGACAGGGAGGGGAGAGTGCTGTTAGTTAAAGGCCGACTGAGTGACAAGCTCTGCACCTTTGTCTCACTATACTCTCCTAACTCGGGGCAGTCTGTCTTCCTTTCACACGCTCTTGATCAAATAGGGGGATTTGCCAAAGGTCCCATTGTGCTTATCGGGGATTTTAATCTTGCATGGCAGGGGTCCCTAGATAGTTCTAGTACTGGGCTACCACTAGCACCTTTTCTAGCAGGGTGCGACAGAAAATCACTGACCTGGGGTTACTTGATTCTTGGCGTTCACTACACCCAAATACCAAAGATTATACACATTAAGGCCGTGATTTGAGGGAAATGCATTCAACTTAATTCAACACTAAACAAACAAAGGATGAGGGAAAGGGAGGCTCTTGAGAAAGAACTGGAGACTGCGGAAGAGGCACACAAAGCCAACCCAAAACGAGTACTTCAGAGACAACTCACCGCTCTCAGGGGTAAACTACGTTCCATATATTCCAATCGGGCGCAATTCACTCTGCTAAAGATTCGTCAGTCTTCCTTCGCACAGGACAATAAGGTGGGCTCACACTTAGCACACCAGCTTAGGGTACAAAGGGAAAGGGACTTCATTGGGGTGATTTTAGATCGCCAGGGATACCTCCCACTCCGACTCCGGTAAAGCAAACATATTTGGGGATTTCTATGGTCAGCTCTATCAGGGCACTACTCCAGACACAGCATGGCAACAACAATTTTTAGATACCCTTGCCCTCCCACAATTATCCAGGGCGTCAGCTGCATCATTAGATTCCCCCATAACGCAGGAGGAGGTTCGGGAGGCTATCTCGAGACTCAAATTGCATAAAGCCCGGGGAGCCTGACGGCCTTACAGCTCATTTTTATAGGTGTTTTTCAGAAGAGCTCATTCCTCATCTTACGGCTTTATTTCAGGGCATCGCCTCCGATGCACAGGTCTCCGGCTCTATGGTTGAGGCAGTGATTACAGTAATCTCCAAACCTGGTACTGATCCGCAATTCTGCGGCTCCTACAGACCCATCGCGCTTCTTAATTTGGATGCTAAGCTTTATTCCACAATCTTAGCAGCGCATTTGGAGAATCTGATTCCAGAATTATTCAATCCCGATCAATCTGGCTTTATAAAAGGTAGGCAAACACATGACAACATCAGGCGTACAGTCCATCTGCTCGAGAAAGCTTCTAGGTTTAGGATCCCCGCAGTCTTAGTGGGTCTCGATGCGGAAAAAGCCTTCGATCGGGTGGACTGGGCTTTCCTCTTTTTAACCATGCAGAAGTTCGGGTTTGGAGACGCTTTTCTTAATATGGTGAGGCCAACTATCACCATCCCACCTCTCCCATGACGGTTAACGGTTGTTCCTCCTCCCCTTCTGCTCTGAGCAGAGGCACCCGGCAGGGGTGTCCCTCCTTTTGCCCCTCTTCTTTGCCCTTAGTATCGAACCCTTGGCGGTCAGGTTTCGGTCCAACAACGAGATCCGGGGCATCTCCTTTGGTGGTTTTGAGTATAAGGCCTCTTTTTTTGCCGATGACATCCTCCTTTCGATTGCGGACCCAGTGAATTTGTTGCAGGCGGTACAAGGAGATCTACGCAGCTTTTAGCAGATAGCTGGGTTTAAGATACATTTCACCAAATCCTTCCTACTTAATCTTACCCTTTCTTCTGCTGAGGTGCTTCGCTTGAAACACTTGACACCTTTTCAATGGGCTAAACACTCTTTACTCTATTTGCGAGTACGTCTCATGGCTAGGCTGGGTGAACTTTATAAAATGAATTACCCTCCTCTGCTGACTCAACTCCAGCAGGACCTTAAACAATGGTCGCCCCTCTACATTTCTTGGCAGGGGCGAATTAATGCAATAAAAATGACGGTTTTACCTACATTTCTATATTTATTCCAGGCACTCCCTATCGAATTGGAGAGTACTATGTTGCCAAGCCTCCGCAATCTGATCACTAAATTCCTCTTGCAGGGGGGAGGACGCGCCTGCCCTATCATGTGCTCAGACGCCCTTGTGATAAGGGCGGATTGGCCCTACCTGACTTTACTTTATATTATCAAGCTGCTCAGTTACGGGTATCAGCTGAGTGGTCGGCCAGGGAATCAGACAAGCACTGGCTCCATATGGACCGCGCCCTAATGGGGTGATATATATGGGATGTGCTGTGGAAATCCAGGAGAGATCGTCCTCCCAATGCGTATCTTAGCACCCCCACCCACACGACTGACCATTTGGGATAAGGTTACAAACAGGGAGGGTTGGACTTCATTCCTTTCCCCTTACACACCCATTCATTTTAATTCAGAATTCCCCCCGGCGCTACATGAGGGGCCCTTTGACTGTTGGAGGGAGGGGGACTGCCTCAAAATATGTGATCTGTTTCGTTATGGGGAGGTCTTGACGTTTGATGAATGTAGGAAGTAATTTGCGCTCCCGCAGAGTGAACATTACCACTATCTTCAGCTCAAACATTGGGTCACGACACCTCACATTAGAGAGACGGCTACTAGGGATCTTACGGAAATGGAAAAGTTTGTGGCCTATAAGGCGGGCTCCATGAAAGGCGCTATCTCGGCTCTCTATGACATGCTGCTCCACACTGTACATTCTCCACGGGCACGCTACATGAATTTTTGGGAGCAAGTTTCAGGTAGGGACATTTTGGACAGGGAATGGGCACATATACGGATGGACATCGCCAAGCACAACAAGTTCATGGCTCTTCGAGAAGCTCACTATAAAACATTACATGATTGGTACCTATACCGTACTAAGCTTCGACAAATTTTCCCGGACACCTCAGATCTCTGTTGGTGGGGATGTGGGTTTCAGGGGGGACTTTAGGCATATATGGTGGGATTGCCCTAAGATTCGACCATTTTGGGACGAGATTTTATCTCATATCAAAGACATATTGGGTTATCCAATTCCTGTTTCCATTGACTTTGCTCTCCTTGGAATCAGAGACCCCATCTTGATCAGGCAAACTAAGACTGACAAAGCGATTATGTGGACGTGTCTGGGGGCAGCCAAGCTCACTATTGCAGCTGCATGGAAGAAGACAGGTACCCCGGTGACATCGCTGTGGCATGTCCGACTGTGGAGGATAATTTCCATGGAACGTCTTGCGGACATTTTTCAGGACAATTACGAAGATTTTGTGCTCAGCTGGGGTCTTCTGGAAGCCTTTCTGTCTCAGGGTCTGCCTTCTGTGGTTTGTCCTCCTACAGTGCGGGCCATGCAACTCTTCCAACTATAGGTTTCCCTTTTGACACATTGACAACCTGGGCCCCTAAGATATATTTTGGGTCTGCCTTAACCTCTGCACTAGTCAATATGCCAAGTCAAAACTTGCCTCCTATATATTATTTTCTTACTTTTTCCATTATAATTTAGTCACCACTGAGTAGGGGGGGATGGGGGAGTTGTTTGTTCTGGAGGGGGGGTGTTATATTTTCTTTAAATTAGCATCATTCACTCTGCACAGGATTGTAGCAGGCCTTGGGATCATGTGAAGCTGAACCCTTCATAGCTGACTGCATTGCAACCCCGAAACCTGCACGCCCTCGGGTGCCCTTGAGGTCATTAACCTCTTTGTTAAGCGTTCTTTGATGCTCAATAAAAATACATTTTGACAAAACATCCTGCAGACTAAGCCCACAGTGGAATTTAATCACTCCTGTGGTGAATGATAAGTCTTGATGGCTTTCCATTGTAATTTCAATGTGACCACAGCTAATCCTCTGTCACATTCTTCCTGAAGAAACTGTTAAATAGATTCTGGATGATATTTAACAGTAGTGATCTGATTATTCTGACATCAACCGTGAAATAAAACCAAAACTTAATGACATTTCAGTGACTTCTTGATGCCTACATAGATAAAGACTGACAAAGACAAACCTCATTTCGCAAGCTCTCTCCCCTTAATTTCCATACTGATAGACTTAGATGTTGAATGGTTACTGACGACAGAGGTGGATGGCCAATAGTACAAGGGTTATTATCATGTTTTGTGACAATGATGATTGTTAAAACTAAATGAGATGATAGTAATGACTTTCTGAGTGGACATCAAGAGTAACATGCACAAATGATTTTGAATCATAACGTCTAGAATTATATAAACAGAAATGAATATGAACAAGAACAACTAATTACTAAAATGGCAGGACATTTAAATACTGACTGAAGAAGATCTTGAAATAAGTGAATCATGTAGGGCATGTATTGAATGATTCTTACTATATCATTTAGGAAACACAGAAATTGACCTGTTAAGAAATACGATACCCAGTATTCTATGCAATAAAACTGACTTCTAGCTATTTCGGATATTAGAGTGCCATCTGTAAAAATTGATGGACAACTGCATATCAACATCTAATGCCAACGGCCCACATCTGTGAGCAGAATGCTAGAGCAGAGGCCAAATACTTTGGGAATGGTGTGTAAAAATCAGAAGAACACTGGCATAGTAGAATCAAATGTCATCAACATTTTCTTTGAGTAGAATTCCAGAGCACATGGACTACTGACATAAAGATGCTGAATTCCATATAAATGGTCCTACAGTGTTTGGGAATATGTTAACCATGTAAAACAAGCAATATGAGGCTTGCAAGTATGCAATTGTTGAGAAACAAGTCATATGGGTCCAAAATGCAATGGATTTATTGAACACCATCAAGACTGTAATTTAGCAATAGATTATTCACTGCTTATAAATAAAAGCTTGGAAAATTATGGATGCAGCAAATTATTGTTTCCATATTATCTGCGGGTTCAATGTCTTGGAAAATTGTATGAAGCCATTAATAATGCTATAATCTAGTTTATGAACAAGCCAAGCTAATATTTACTTGTAGAATGCCATATTATTTTCTCCAATTCATAATATTTGTTTAATTCCCATAGGAAAGAACTGTAGGTCTAATTTAGAGTTTGGCGGATGGGTTACTCGTTCTCAAACATGACTGTTATTCTGTCTGTTTTATTATAAGTATATTATATCCTATTACACTTGTAATATTGCACAAGGGACATCTGAAAAATGTGTGACATTGTAACTATCTTCTAACTCCGGTACTATATGTATGGTGATTTCCACTGAAGAAAGGAATCATTTTTAAAGGACAAGGGAGTCAATCTTATAAGCACATAAAAAAGGGATACATACAATACTGTGGAGGTAAATGATGGAAAGTACTTTAGTAAGTAAAAACCTGGAAATGTTTAAACAAACTTAGTCAACATCCCTTTCTGCAAAAGTGTACACCACTGCCCAAAATAGAAATTCTTCAACATAGTGTTATTAGGACTGCCATCGGCTCTGCCTTGCCCGTTTGGAGTCTGCGAAGTAAATGAGATCCCATAAGACTTGCGTTAGAAATTGGGTTTCTGGTTGGCATGGCAGAGGTATGCACCCTGTCCAAGTAGGAACCACAGTCATATTCAGGATAAGTTAGATACACACCATAAATTAACCTGCGCTCACCTTCTGGTAGTTTGGCACAGAGCAGGCAGGCTTAACTTAAGAGGCAATGTGTAAAGTATTAGTGCAATATGTCAAACGGTAACACTGTGAAAACACTGCATAAAGACTCCACACCAGTTTAGAAAAAAATGTATATTTCTATGAACAAAAGAATACCAAAATTACAAAAATCCAATAACTAGAACCAAAGTTATGATTTTGTGAAGATTAAATGATGGAGCGTAGGTCGGATACAAGGATACATGCGTGAAAAACCCACATTGTTTTGGCTTTTTAATGTTGTGAAAGCACACACACTAAGGTGTACCGAGTGATGGAGAAATTCTCTCTTTTTTATTCTTTTTGGGTGAAAACGTGACTTTCAGTTTACACCTGACTCATTGTACCTGTAAGATAAAAGTACACCAATCGATATTCACAAAAAACAATTAATTTTGATGTAGTATATACTGTGTGATACGTATGGCGTATCTCGTATACCATGGGTGATGGCATGCCAATTGTACATTCCTCATTGCATGCAATTTATATTACAATTGTCCATTTTGATATTTCAACCAAAAAATGTTTAGGGGCATTGGTGCTTGTTAATTGTTTAGTCTCATACAGGTAATTCATGTATGTGATATGCATTAATCAGTTGGCGTGTGTATTGGGTTTGAAATTATACCCAAAGACTATGAGTTTGCCGCCGCCAATCTTCTGAACATTATGGCTTTGTTTTGAGGCAATAATTCTTACAATTATTATATTATTCATTTTATTTATTTGTCACAGCAACCCTCATTTTGGCAGGGAATTGTGTTAATGGTAAAAATAATGCATTGTGCTTTAAATTTTTTTAAAAAGAGGACCTACATTGGGGTGATTCATATGTAATAAAAGGAGAGTTTAAGGCTTGGCAAAGGGATTTGATGCAAAGTCGGCATGGCTGTGTAAACTGCACACACAGGCTCTGCAGTGGCAGGTCTGAGACATGTTTAAAGTGATACTTGTACAGGTGGCGAAATCACTGTTGCAGGCCCACTAGTAGCATTTAATTTGCAGGCCCTGTGCACATGTAGGGCACTTTACTAGGGACTTATAAGTAAATTAAATATAGCAATTATGGATAAGTCAATCAAAACATGTTTAGGGGAGAGAGCAACTGCAATTTAGCATTGGTTGGCAGAGGTAAAGTGCTCAGAGTCAAAAGGCCAACAAAAAGAATTCATCAACATTGAAGGCAAGCAGGCAAAACGTTTGAGGGAAGAGCACCCTAAGGCTGACAGGTCTAATAACTTGAAGGAAATGCACACGGAAGTCCCCTGGACCAATGACTTATCATCACATCTGTCCCAACCACTAATGGATCTAGAAAACTGGAAAAGAAGTGAGAAAAAAAGTCATTTTGTTGACTTGCAACATGCCCACGATTTCTAGACGGAACCTCTGACAAATCATTTGAGGTAACTGAACTGACAGCAAATGGTCTTGTGAGAAGATAAATATACTGCTTAGGATGTACACCAAGACACTGTCCATTCCCTGAACATGCACCTCTTCGAGAGATAGGAAATGACTCTCTTCCCAAGCTTGGATTTGCCATGCTGTTTTGTTCTGGGAGTGAGAACCTACTCCAAACTGATAGTTCATGTATGTTATTTTTATGGCATTGTTGGTTCTTACTACTAAAGCTCAACCACAAATCTACAGTTCGAACAAGTTCTTAATTCCACCATAATTTCCCTCCAATTGAACAAGTGCTTTCTTTCCTGAGGTGACCATCTCTCTTGGATTAAACTAGAACCTAGATCTGGCCCCACCTAATTTGGTTGCATCCATTGTTGGGAACATTGGAACAGAGGGATAAATAGAGATCCCAATTTAAGGAACTTTGTAGAAACCACCATTGATTTACTATTTTAAGCTCCACGAATTCACAATTAAGGTCCAAAAGTTTGGAGATAGCAGAACCCAGTGAGAAAAATATGAAGTACTACCAGAGCCATATGATGATGAACCCTAGGAACTGAAAAAAGACAAGCTGCCTAGAAAAGAAAATATCAAGGACTTTAGGATTAAAAAAACTGTAGAAACACTTTTATTTTACCCACAACTCCATTCAGAAGGATACTTACCATATGCTCTTGCAATTGAAGCCATTCCCTGACTGATGCCTCTGGAAAAACTTGATTCCTCTGGTTATACTAAGAGATGCAATTCTTTGGTGTGTCTTGAACCATGCGCCAACAAATGTCAGACTTGGAACTGGACGGAGATGAGGCTTCCAATAGTTTATCGAAAACCGGAAGCTTCCCAATATCTGAACTGCCCTTATTGTATAATTCCATGTCTGTTTCTGAGATCATCAATTCAGTAAAAGGTTGTCCCTTCTATGTAGAGGATTGTCATTCAAGGAGCTAACATCTTGGTAAACACCTTAGGAGATGCATTCAAACCAAAAAGGAGAACTCAAAACTGTCAATGCAAATAAGAGAAATCTCTGATGGAACTTCTTGATGGGAATGTGGCAAATGCATCCTGAAGGTCTACTGATACCAGAAAATCCCTAGCTGATAGTAGAGGAATAATTTGTTGCAGAGTGCTCATCTTGAAGTGGGTTGTTGTCAAAAATTAATTGAGGCTCCTCACGTCTGTCACTTCTGTGATCAGCAGATAATTTCTTTACTTCAACCATTGATCACCATCCCAAACTCCTTTCCTGAGAGGGAACTAGAATTATCACACTCGTTTGAAAGAGAGTTATGACATAGTGCTGTAGAGCTCTGCTCTTCTTTACATCATGAGGCCAAGGAGTTGAAATACATCTAAAATTTGGAGGAATTGATTGAAATTCTAAGGAAGTCCCCAGAGCCACTACTTATGTCTTTGATATAACTATTCAATGCATGCTTTAAAAAAGGACAAACTACCTCCCACTGTAACTGGATGGCTCAAGATCTCATCATATTCAAGGATGTTGTTGTTGGTTTCCTTAGAAATGTGGTAGATTCTTTACAGTGGAGAGTCCCTCACAACCCATATGCTAAAAGAAAGTCAAAGAATGTAAATAAGAAATAATAAAGGAGAAAGATCACATCAAGTTCCAGCTTCCTCAACCAAGAGCAAGCTCTGCTAGACAGTAAGCCAGGTATGTAAAAAACGTTTTTTTTAATATATCATGCAATACCAGTGCTTATTTTGAGCTGGTGGTTTCCGGTACTAGATACCGGCACTTAATTGTCCACACTTGCACTTGTGACAGTCTGCCACAAGGTTGCTCTGTCTGGCTAATTTAGAGATAACCACTACAACAGCTAAATATTAATTAAATATACATTAGAAATGACTATTATCTACAGCCCATGCAATTCTTTTAGCTTCAGGGATCTGGAATCGTTTGAATTGTAACACTTGTAGGAGTGTGATAGTTAGTAGGTGTGTTGTTACTATCATTGGTAGCATAACAGGGGCAATTTGTGGTACAAGCTGCAGTGTCCTCCTGATAAGATCCCAGGCGCTTATTTTTTTACGAATTAAGCCCTGTGCACTACATAAGCTCTATATGGTCCGATGCACCAACAAAGATATCTAATACAGGTAATGTGGCCAATCATACCATCTTATCTGGTTTCCACTGCTCGCGAATAGAAGTCCGATCCCACCACCTAATGTACCTGACGCAGGCCTCTGCACCTCTGCTACTTAAAGCGTGGACCCCCCCCCCCACTGCTCCGTATGATGGCGGCTTCAGCTTCACTCTCATGGTACAGGTCTTAGTATCGCTTCAAAGGTGAATGCCTCAGCAGCTACTTTGCTTTGAAACAAGAAAATAATTACATCAAAAACGTAGAGAATGACAATGTCTTAAGTACCCAACACAATGAAGAAACAGTCCAACCCGAACTGCCAAGCCATGTCTTCTCTGGACCGGAAACAAGCTTCCGAGGACTGGTTTCTGGCATTCCAGCTGTCTTCAGCCCGGCTTGCTTGAATCTAGTGGCAAAGTGAGCAAGGGACTCATGTCTGAGCATACCCTGCCACACTCATGGCGGCCAAAAGCGGTACAAAAGGGGGTGGTGATGGACGGAGCATCTGAATTAATCAAACACTCACACCCAGTCAAAAGATCTGGGTTTAATCCATCGTCCACCGGAAAAAAGCTTCCGAGGACCGGTTTCTGGCATTGTTTCCGTTCCAGGGAAGTCATGGCTTGGCAGTTCGGGCTGGACTGTTCCCATGAGGCACAGGGTCAGACTGATTTGCATATAGCCATGTCTGAACTGGGGTGGCAGAGTGGGCTAAAGAACAGTGTGTATAAGGCAAATTCCAGGTTGACTTGATGTATCGTTTACCCAACCTTTCATACAGGCCTGCTGGTATATACTTTTGGCAGTACTGAAACTGAAACGTTGTTATCGGGATTGTAATGGTGCCGTGTATTATCCATTCAATGACCGGTCATTCTGATTTTGTCAATGCCAATTTTTTGAGTTTTTCAATGCTCAGCACCGTATAGTCTGCCCCTCTTTGTGCCAAAGAGATTTGTTTATCAGTAAGGTTAAAGATTGAAAATAATGACGTTGTGTTGATTAGACGCCATGGCACGTTGCCTGAAAGCAAATTTCGTAACATCCAGCCTAACTGTACGATAGAACGTAATTGGGACTGGCCATATTGTAACATTAGCATATCCTGTTCTATTATATGAATACCAGATGATACAATGCTGTCCAGTGAATAAATTCTGTAGGACAGAGTCCACTACAGAAAGTGATATTTCCAAATTAATACGATCAATTTCTCGTATTTTTTCTGCAGTTTCTATTTGTTTTATTTTCCAAGCTTCATTGTAAGCTGCGTATATACCGGCGTATATGAAACGTTTTTGACGCTGTTTGCGAGGTCCCAGTAAGAAATCTCGCAAGTCAGCACCTTCTTTAAGTAAAGTCAAGTGTTGCTTAATTTCGGGTAGTGTGGATCTCTGTAGCCATCTGAGGCATAGTTTTCCTACACTGTATGTTGTAACTATCCCTGGATGTTGTCTCTGGGAATATCTTGGGTCTGGCCTATTCTGTTTGAACCCCTGTACTTTGTTCAGGAGTCTATCTTGACAGGTATTAGTGTCTGTGGGCCAGATCAACCATTTTCTCCAATCAGGATGTGTTCTATTTTATTTTAAAATATAGGACACGTCTAACTCCTCATCTGTAGTGTTATTTCTATCAGGCATAGGCTTTGGTATAGACGGTTGTTTAAATCTTTTATCTTGGCTAGGCCAAGACAGGTTGTTTGTTGAATGGTATCATTCAGGAACATTATTTGTTCTGGGATCATGCAGGCTCTGAATAATGATTCTAACCCTTTACCTGCCATTCTTTTGTACCCCAGACAGTTTTTGTCTCAATGTTGTTTTTCCAAAATTCAAAACCAAATGTAGATATTTTTTCATAAAACTTTTCAGAATATATCAGTTTAGTGTTTGTCAACATGTTTTTCATTCCTGTCTTATTCATAATTAAAAAAAAAACTTTTCTGGATCAGTGATATTAAATCCTGAGAAGTATGGGAATTTTTCATAAAATGTTTTCGAACTGCCTTTTGGCGGAGTTGGACAATCTTCCCACTGATTATAACTGAACACATTTCTAGGATTAGCAGATTTATGCAAATAATGATGCCCAAAATGATTGAAGCAATACATTTCTTCATAATTCGATGAACCCTGTAAATAATCATGTTCTGTAAATTTTGCTGACATTTCTAAATCTGATATCATATTATTAATATTTTCAAAGTCCCAATCATCAGAGAAAGTACTAGGTGATACAAAGTCACTCAAAGAAATCTTGAACTGGTGTGCATATTTCAAGAGTTCAACTGGGCCATAGATTTCGTAATCAGTATCGTCCCATGCTACACCACCAGGTATAGGAATGGCTGTGATGTTCACTGATGATAGTTCTCTTTTTTCAACGTGAGAGGATCGGTGAGGTTTTAGAACCAAGTTGATGTTCTGACTTGCTGTGTCCATTGTACTATATTTTCCATCAATCATTCTTCCCAAGCTTAAAACTAAGATGAGCCAGGGCAGGAGGAAAAGTACACCTAACACAATCCACAGTTTAATCCACAGTGAAATTAAATATGTTTCTCCAAGTTGATGAAAGAGTTCTGTAATTTTGTCTTTGAAAGTTTTGTTTGCTGGCTTGTCTCCATGTTCACTTGGATCATTGGAAAAGTCATGAAAATTGATAAAGTAGCCAAATGCAGTTCTGTCAATTGTTTGGATGGCATCAGGATTGTTATTAATCTTTGTAGTTGCTTCTTCCTTTTTCATATTTGAATAGTCCGAGGCTACATCATAGTAGACAGGTGTTTCTTGACGAACTGTTGCAATTTGGGTTTCAAGAGGCACAAGTTCCATGGCTTTGTTGCATTGTCCTTTTTTATTCACTGCAGGTTTATCAAATGTGATTAGTCTCTCAGTTTGAACCTCTTGGATTGTAGCAAGGTTTGGTCTTCTTCTACTTCTTGGGAGTCCATTGGGCCTACTACTTATTATTGGCCACATGTTTGTGGTTTTACCAGGTCGATTGATACAACTCAGTTCTCCTTTTTACCAGCAAGGGGCGGTAGTACGACTGATCTTGTTCCGCTGATGGCTAAGACAGGTACTGCTTTTCTGTAAGAAGGCCCAAATTCCTTCTTCACCGCGATTTTTTCTCTGACCAGATCCCCAAACTTTGGAATCCAGACAGGTCTTGCTGGGACAGGTGGCTTCTCTTCAGTGGCCGTTGGCTTTAGCTTTGTGTTACTTAGAATTCTTCTTTTTTCATTTAAGTCCTGTAAAACAGACAATCGATCTTTGATATCAAAAGCTTTTTGTTTCACCACTGAAGTCTGACAATCGAGATCTTCGATTATCATTCTTGTACCAAACAAAAGTTCATACGGAGTGATTCCACCCAGATAATTTCTTGGCAGATTGTTAAGACTACGTTGGCCACTTATTAGATGTTTGACCCACCCATCACCCTAACCTAATACCCTCGCTGTTATAGATTGCTTTATGTCACAGTTTTTTCTCTCCACTACCGCATTTCCCTCAGGATGGAATGGACTAGAGTATCGCAATGCAATGCCCATGCTGGCCATGGCCTCCTTGTAAGCTCGAGAGCTAAACGCAGGACCCTGGTCAGAATGTAGCATGCCAATTGCGTATGTGTCGATAAAGACTCGCAAATCTTTTATACCAGTTCTGGCGTCAGCCGAGCGCTGGGGCCACATCCAAATTAATCTCGTGCAGGAATCCACTGCGACCATGATATATTTATAGTTGCCATCCCTTTGTAAGGGACCACAGTGGTCCAGGTAAACACATGCTAATGGTTTGTCTGAGATTAGAAGGGGCGTCTGTGTAGGTCGTTTCACTGTTGATACCTTCATTTTTTGGCATATTTCACATTCTAAAACATAGTTTCTAGTCTGTTTTCTCATGCGTGGCCACCAGTATCTCTGTTTTAATAATGATACTGTGGCGGAAACACCAGCATGTGCAGAGGCGAGGCCCCTCGTGTGCCACTAAGTTTAGTCCTAACCTATGTTCCATGTTTGGAATTGCCCTATCCCCCACTCCAGGGATTACAGCAAAAGGAACGTTGTTTGCATCAGTTTTGTATGAGTACTTTACTGGAAAGCCTTTCGGGAGTGTCTTCCCACTGTCTTTTACTGAAGCACTGACAGCTAGCAGTATATCGCTGTCTATTTTTGTTTTTGATCGGGTGATTGCAGCTACGGAAGCCGTTTGCAGAGCTGCCTTCGCGGCCTCATCAGCCAATGAATTCCCTGCAACGTGAACGCCATCACGCTGATGAATCAGTGTATGTATCCCGTGAGTCTTTTGTAGTTCTTTCTGCAAGAGAATTACTTCTTCCCAAAGCGTTTTATGCTTGATTGTGCCACCTTTTGCATCTTTGAAACCATTTTGAACCCAGTTCTGCAAGTATTCATTGTAGGACTGGACGCAGTAATATGAATTGCACACTATTAGTGTGGGGAATTCGCGATCAGTATTTTCCAGCGCCATTTTGAAATCCTGTAGTTCAGCTCACTGAGCTGTACAATCTCCTAGTGATTGAGTTTTAGTGACCAATGGTCTAAATTTTCCTTCATGCCATCGACCTTTAACAATCGCGCACGCAGCACTATATGCTTGTTTACCCTCAACTGCGGGCTGTGCTGAACCGTCTGTATACATTATACAGCCGTACTGTTCCAGAGGCAGAATCTCAGTTGGCAGAGGACATTCGTATTCGTATTGGAGAAATTCTTGCGTTTTTAAATTTGGATCAAATTCGTATACGACGTCTGGTGCAGCAAGAGAATTAACCCATTGTATCCATCTCGGATATAACCCTTTAGCATTTGGAATGCTTGCTCTTGTTACTGCTTCTAAAGCAGGTACTGGTGTAACGATTATTATAGGTTTACCTAGTGCGATGGCTCTTTCTTTTGCTACTGCAGTTTGTACCGCAGTTAGAATTTTTTTCAGTAGAACTAAATTTCATTTCAGCTTGTGTGTACAAGTGTGACTTGTAAGCTATTGGTACCGTTTCTCCCTCATTAGAGGTCAGGTATGTAAATCCGCATCTTCCTGGGATGACTTGGATTATAAGGTTGCGTTCGTTTGTGCGTGTTTGCAGTTTTGTTTTAGTTAACATGTCTGTTTGTAATGATCATAAAATTTCTGTGTGTTTTTGAGTCCAAATAATTGGTTTGAAATCAGGTTTTATTAATTCGTAGAGTGGTTTAACCCTCTCTGCATAATTTAGAATGTAAGTTCTTCCGAAGTTCAGGAAACCTAGAATTGATTGTACGTTTTTCAGCGTTTTTGGAGCTTGAAGTACTGCGCACTTCTCTAAGAAGTTGTCTGCTAGGCTTTTGCCTTCACTTGATAATTCATATCCTAAAAATAGGACTGTCTGGTGGGCAATTCGTGACTTTTTAAAGTTACATTTGTACCCTTCAGATGCGAACCCAAGTATGATGGTGTTCACTCTTTTCAAGTGTGTCTCCAGGTCATTGTCTGTAAGATAGATGTCATCGACATAGGATAATGCCTCATCATCATACATTTGTAGTAACTCTGTTACCCTGGCTGAAAATAATCCTGGGCTGTTCTTGAATCCCTGTGGGAGACGACAAAATTGCTTTTGGGCCCCCACGCTGGAGAAATCGGTCAAATACCTGCTTTCTGGTGCAATGTTTTGACAGAAAAAACCATTTGAAATATCTAACGTTGTTTTATATTTTTTGCGCACGATATTATTCATTAGTGCTGCACTGTGTGAGTTTTGTACTGCAAATGTTTTACAACAAGAGTTTAGGTGTCTATAGTCCACAACTAGACGATATGAATCATCTGGCTTGGAGACATGAAACAAAGGATTGTTCATTTGTGAGGTGCATGTTTCAATCACCCCCTGATATTCTAGTTGATCTAAGATCTCTCTGACTTGTTTTTTAGCTTCTTGCTTAACAGAATACTGCCTTTGTGCAGTTGGTTGATTTTTTAACTGGATTTTATGGTGAGGATAATCCTCATCTCATCCTACATGATTTTTATATAATGCAGGGGCTTGGGACACTGCCCAATTTCTTGCATATGTGTATTTTTTATGAATTGGAATGTGATTTGAGAAGGCATAATCATTTCTTCTCCATGTGGGCACTCCCTGATAAACACTGGTGGCCAGTCCTTTTCTGCTAGAAGGATATCATAACCTTTAGATAGATTCTCCCAGAAGAGACCTTTTATTTTCATAGTTTTATCTCCTTCTATACGTAATGTTATTTCATATAGTTTATGGGGCACGCTAACTCTGGTGTCTGCAGTTTCCACCTGAATGTATTCATTCGTGTTCACTGTCTCCAGAAGATTCATCAGGATCTTGCGAGCTATGGTCACTTCTGCTGCACTGTCTACAATTGTTTGGGCCCACTCTCCGTTCTTGAGTTGTGTCCTCAGGATCCTCGGCATGTTTTATTTTAATACTGGCTAACTTCTTTTTGGGAAATTGTAATTTTTTACATTGATGAGCAGGTTCTTTGTCTTTGGACTTGACGCGCTCTTCTTTATGTTCTGACCGTCCTCTTCTTTCCGATTTCTGTGAGGAAGTCTGAAAAGATCGAGAGGGACGTGTATCAATATCGTGATATCTGTCAGGTTTTCTCAAATTTTCCCTATTTCTAAGGTTATATCTTTTTTTCAGAGGGCTCCTGTTGTGCAGACTTGCCCCCCTCCCTTCTGGAGATCTATCTCTTCGTTTGGGAGACCTTCCTCTGGTATGATAATGTTTTTCTCTGGGAGAGGTTTGCTTATTACCCTCCCACTTCTTCTTTTGAGAATTGAGATTATTTTTAATGAAAGTTTTTTCAGGATTTACAGTTAGTTGTGGTTTTAGTGGTTTACCACCTAAACTGTCTCTACCTAATTCCTCATTGGATTTTTCAATTATTCTGGCAAGTTTAAAAGGTTGGTCTGCTATATCTGTTTCTTTTAGTTTTTAGCGGATTGCCACGGATGCTGCTTCTCCTTTTATGTTGGCTAGTAGTATAGCCGAGACTTGCTTAAATAGATGGAACACCATGTGTTTTTGTGTAGATTAAAGCAAAGACTGTTCCCCAAGTGTCACAGTCCTCCACATGTGGTGCAATCCCCATTGGCAGGCAGATTTCCTGAATTCTGTATTTTTCGTGAGGGTTAGTATCAGGAAATTCTGCCTCTCTCTGAGTAATTTTTTGAGCTAACCAGAACAGAATTTGTTCTCGTTTTGTGGGTATTTTACCAATGACTGATTGAATAGTCTGTGGTGTAATTTTATTTGTGTTTCCCTGGTGAGGGGTGTGCTGTGGAATTGTTATTGCTGGTTGGACTGTTAAAGTCTGCATGACATATTGTACCAATTGTCTATGTATTTTAATTAATTGTTTCAGTTGAACTAAAAGTTCTCTGTCTGACATTTCTTCAATGTCAGGATGTGGTGTATAGCTGGCTAGAACCGGCCATGTGGCTCCAGGTTTACCTAGTGGACCAAGCCTGGTAATGTGATTTTGATGTTTTAGGGCGCCATTGAACCAGAGCTCATGCTCTTGGTAAGTTAGTGGAATTTCTACTTGCCTCGAAAGGGGTGTATTCCGCTGGAGGTTCCCCTGCTTTGTAGTAGTGGAACTCGTGTGATACAGCATTTGCTGCTGGAAAAGTTATCCATGAATAGAATACCTCTGTCTGCCGATATTCATGTGCCTCGACAACAAATATGACTGTACCACCTCTTGATGATACTCCATTTTCTAAAAGTTTTATAGTTAAGGTTTTCCTTACATTTACCGGGATGTTTTTCGCATCCAGGTCATTTTCAATAAACCCTGTAACGTCAAAACCTGGTTGATTTGCATCTACTGCAGCTCCACTGGTTTTGTTGTTGTCGCCGTTGGTTGACATTGTTTAATGAAAGTTTGCAGATCAAGTTTCAAGGAAACAAAGATTAGGTGCACAATATTTTGGAACACTGTATCCTTCAATGTTGACTAAACCAAAAACTAATACATAGGAACCTACTAAGTTGTGGCGGATATTAACCTTTTTCCCACTCCAGACGTCTATTGGAGTTTTTACGGGAAAAGGGGTCTGTGTGAAAAGCACAACTGAGTTACTCTAGTATCTAGCGTTAAATTATCGCCTTACCAAACGTTGGGCGCCATGTAGTGTAGTTCCTATATTCCCAATAGGCTCTGCACATTGGATTAACATAAACGATAGTTTAGACGTAGGACTGAGGTCGACTAGGACTCTATTGAATATGTTAGATTTAATTGTGTGTGCCAGCTAGCTCAGAGGTCACTAGAAACTTTCTCGAGTAAACAAGAAGGTGTTTAGCTTTCCTGAATAGACAAGAAGGGATTCGCTTCTGGCAACCATATCACATGACAACTTTGTTCCCCCTGCAATAAGGAATATATCTCCAGAGTCGCGGAAACAATAGATAGCTATTTTACTCAGTCAATCGTGCATGCTTCGTTTCACCAGAGATGCAGAGAAATAGAGAGACGGGCGTTTTCAATAATAGGGTTATTTATTGAGCAGTCTTCTTTTCTATGCAAGAGAAATGAATTGCCACAATTGCAATACTTGTCATAAAGTAAAGTGCGTACAGTAAAAGGAGTATTATGAAATAATACTTTAAAAGCATTTATATGGTTTCTACACCATAAGATAGTTAAAATGGATAAAATACATACAATGATAAAATAATGACTAAACGTACTCAACTGGTGTTTCTAAGATACGCCTACCCCAGTGTACCTAACCTAAGATTAATACAGGGAAGGAGTAGATGAGTTACAGTTTTTGCCAAGAATCTGAATCAAGAATTCTCTATGGGTCTAATCAGCTCCGTACCTTGGGTATAGAATGAAGGAGGTCTTGTATCTCTCTCAGGACTCGATCTCCCAGTAACCCACGAGGGTATCAGGGAAACACTGGAGCTAGATTTCTCAGCAGGAGAAAAGACAGCGTCTCTCTCAGTGTGTCAGCAGGGAGGGTCGGCTTCCTTCGGCACTCGCATCAGCAGGGCATCGGGCAAGTAGATAGCCGATCTGCTCCAAACCACTGTGTGTTGCTTAAGGCAGATGTTGGTATATTTATACCTGGGAGGTGCCGAGTTTGACGTAAGGTTGGACATAAGACGTCACTAAGAACTGGCAGTTCTTTCAGGACTCTCAGGAGTTCTAAAACAAATCAAAACAGAAGCAGGGGGAATTGCCGGGCTGCTGGAGGCTTGGTTTGTTTAAGAACGCGTTGTACTTTCTAGGAGTCTATGGGAGTAGCCTTGCTGTATTTGGACTGCATTGGCTATGACTTAATATGGATATGATTCTTATGCCTTTATAAGGATATGATTTGTTATAACCACATAAGGGCATAAATCGGGAATATCTAATTAGGGTCCTAGATACATTCACAACAGTTTATGGTTCGATCTAGTGGTCGGGCAGGGCAGAGTTCGGCTTGCATCGTTGTTCGGGATGTTTCCCAGCCTGCACTATTTCCGTGTGTACCTCTCACATAAGTGATGTACGTGATGTGAAGCGTCCCGCTTTCCCCGCATTTGAGCCCCACTGTGCCCTCCCCATTTCCGTCACTGTGTCATCTTCGTCCGAGGATTATCGTCAAATCTTAGTCCCAAGCTGATGTCACTGTATAAAAGCATTCAGTCAGTAGAACGTCGCAGAAGATGAGTAAAGAGAGGTTAATTCTCAGGGGGTGGGGGGTTTTGGGTCAGATTTTAGGGGTTGGGGTTTAGTTATTAGGGTTTGAGTGTAATCATGTTTATTTTAAGAGTGGGGGAATTTGTTTTTAACGGCGGGTGTTTGGGGTTAATATACAGGGGTTGAGAGGCTTTGGGATTCATTTGTAGGGGTTGGGGTTAGTTTATAGGGCATGTGGGTAATCGTGTTAGCTTTTAGGGTGTGGGAAATTTGTTTTTAAGGGGTGGGGGGATCGGGGTAATAGTTAGAAAGCATTTTATTTAACACGCATTCCTTTACCACGAAAAATTGTGGTAAAGGAATGGGTGGTAAAAAAATCATGGTTTAGAAGAAGTCGTGGTTGCGGCCTCGTTGTTAGGGAAGTCGTGGTTGGAGAACTTGTTGTTAAGACATGCAATCATAGGAGAAGGATGCACTAGGCTATGAACAGCGTAATATGGTTCAAGCCTCCTTAATAGACCCAAAAATCTCAATACTAGCAATAGAGAACTTACAAGTATCCCTATTTGCCTCCTTTTTGTCCCAAACTGTCAGCTTTTAGCAGGAGCATTCGGGGCAAGTACTTCTATGTCTCCTAATAGGTCAGAAAACATCTTCCCAAAGGGCCTTAATGGCATATCCCCAACTCTAACCATTTCAACCTAATCTAAATACAAATACCTATTTCAGAAAAACACCTAACGCTATTCCCTATACTGGTCTTTATGTTCAACCTGTGCTGTTCCTTTCCTTTCTTTCCTCCTCCTATAGTATTTGTTGTTTAAGTGCCAAGGTAACAGAGTAGCGTAGCGATCAGCCAGGAACAGAGCAATGTAATCTCAATCCTCCAAAAATTCCTTCACTACACTATCAAAGAGCATTAAGTCCCAAGTGTCTTTTGCTTCAAAGCCTCACTGGCAAGCTTATGTACCAGTCCGGACGTTGGCGGTCTTGACCACCGGCATGGGTTGCTACCTCTCCAGAGATAGTTTCTTCAATCAAAGTGTACAGTTCTTTTTGGCCCTAGGCCGCACTTTGTATCAAGTCTGAACAATGTCAGGATGTTCAAACAGAATCTATTTATCTGGGTCAAGCATGATGACAGCAAGTTCTTGTTCCAATGGCACCACCTCACCATGTTTCACCATATGACAAAGGTAGTGGTACTTTCTTTACATCACTGGTATGTCTGTGTCCTGTGCATTTAACAGCAGTCTAGGTGGCAAAGAGAACTTACACAGGACCCTTCCAGTGTGGCTCAAGGCTGCACTTCCTCTGAAACTGTTGGGTAAAGACACAGTCTCTAGGCCTCAGCTTGTGACCTAGACCTTCAAGACTAGGAGGGAGACTGGCCTTCACCTGTGAATGGATCAAATGCAAATCTTTAGTCAATCGGTCACTGTAATCAACAAGAAAAGTATATTCAATGTCAAGAAGTCCTTTTATCTTGGTACACCCTATATATTTGTTGGCTTCCCCATAACTACCTCAAATGGTTGCAAGACCTCGAAGGGTTGATCTGGGGGCCCAAAATGACCTGTTAAAATGGGCACCTTTTTCTGTGTTGTAAGTAGTGCATATCATACATCTCTTGACATAGAACTCTAATAATAATCGGAAGTGCGGTGCTAAATAGAAAGGTTATGTATAAACACTGAAAAGAGACGGTAGATCTGTTTCCCGACATCAGGCTAATGAATAGTACTGCGGTGCGCCAGCCCCTACAAATATAAGCTCTGTAGGCAGCCTTCCAATTAGAAAAACGAATTATAAACTAGAGAGTAAAAATGAAGATAAGAATACAGAACACGACATAGAACTATGCCACCCTGGGAATCAGATTATAGAACCATACATGATCTGACATGGCCATGTTTCCTTTTGCACTGGTGTAGGCTGAACTGTGGGCCATGGTAACAATAGCATTTACTTAACAATTCGGAAGCATTCATCTTGGCTTTCCTGACAGGTTTGTCCAACATCTTGTCACATCCTGACACCCATATCTTTTCCACTGTTCCTTTTCTTCCTCCATAACTTCTTCCTGCGTTTCCCTAACGCAGTCTAGAGTCTGATTAAACATAGGCAATTCTGGTATCCATCTAGCTCTCCCTATGTTATTCATTAGACCATACTCTGATTAGGCTGTCCGTTTAGCTGTTTTATTGGCAAAGGTATTTCCCTGTGTTACATCATCTCTAATTTTCTTGTGGGCAAAACATTGAACAATAGCAACTCTTTTTGGTATCATCAAGGTATCCAGTAACTTTACTATTCATTCCCCATACTGTATCTTATCACCAAGCGAAGTCAAAAGGCCCTTTTTTTTCCAGAGCTGTCCGAATAAGTGGGCAACCTCCAAGTTATATTGGCTATCTATATAGATATTTACAGTCAAATCTTTATTAATTCACAGGCTGTAGTCAAAGCTGTTGAATTCTCAGCTTGGGCTAACGTGTGTAGTATTTTAAATAACTGAACCACAGATTTCAAGGTAGTAACTGCAAAGGCCACTATAGGAGTGCCATCAGGTAGTTTGTAACTTGAACCATCCACAAACAGTTCCCCTTGGGGGTCAGATATTGAGGTATCTCTCAGGTCTACCCGTTCCTGAGTCTCCTCCTCAGTAATGAATATGCAATCATACTTCTCATCTTGTTGGTATTTAAAGACGGGTAGTACAGTGGTTGGAATTTTAAATGTTAAAGCATTTCAGAGTAATGTTTGGAGCAAAAAGTGTCAACTCATACCCTGTTAATATCGCACTGGTCAGGTGCTGGGTCTGAGTTCTTTAAAAAAATAAAATTCAAGATATCCACTAAATGTGGTACCTTAACTGTCAAATTGTGACCTCAAATATACATTTCAGATTGCTTTATTGCAGTAGGGTCCAATGTGGAGGAGAAATATGTGCATGGCTATTCCTTACCCCATGGGACCGTGCCAAGCTGCAACCATATTTTTCATGTACAAATTTGTTACAATCCGGTTTTACTTAAAGCAGGAGCATTACAGAAAGCATTTTTCAATTGCAAAAAGACAGCTTCACACTGATTAGTCCAAGGAAGCGGATGCATACGTCCTTTAATTTTAAAGCAAGCAGGGATTTTCCAATTTAGTGCCATATTTGGTAATAAACACACAGATATCAGATTGAGTCAGTGGTATCTGCAAGTTCTGTACCAATCATATCCTATGTGGGCATAGCGTCTTACCCCCCCTTCGACAGGAGGAGACCTAAATAGGTAACCTTCTGTTGACAATACTGTAATTTGAAAAGAGATACTTTATGTCCCAAGGATACTAAGTGATGCAACAATTTTACTATAGTCTGTTTGCAACCGTTTGCTGTATTGCTATGTCTCCAATGAGTAGCTCGTGAGCTACCAGTAGATCACCAGGTACCTGTGAGTAGCTCTCCTGTGTGCTGTCCAACCCGTATTCCAAAATTAAAACGCATGCATTCAAGACAACTTTTTTTTGTATTTTCACAACTCATAAGCTGATGTCTACAGAAGAATAGATGGCATTTTGAAAATGAATTTAAAGCCATTATTTCAGTTGGAGATATTTATTACTCATAATTATATCTTGGTGCAAGGGAGTATTGCAGGTATTGTTTATATCTAGTACCCAGGCAATATTTCATTTCAAATTGTCAAAGCCTTTTTTTTTCATTACTGCTGAAAACCCTGACTAATGCATCAATGTGATCACTACTATTACTCTTGGATGGGGAGGTCACTTTTACATCACTAGTGACTTTTGGTACAGAAAATGTTGGAGACCCCTGTAGTAACGTGTAGTGGTTGGGAAATAGGGCTCTGAATGTGGATGCCAGAAAATCCCACAGTTGCTTTACATTTACCTCAGAGGGAAGTCCTAGGAAAGGGATTATTAACTAGAGGTATGAGTCGCACCTGTATGGGCCAGGAACTCATGTTTTCCCACCTAGCTGTATAGTAACATAGGGGTCAGCTTTATCAACTTGTTAATGAACCTTCTTCTGCCCTTCCTAGACAGCCCTATGGAGGGTATTGAAATGTATTATAATCAAATGTTAGTAGTCATCATTGTAAAAGCTTCTGTCTGTTTGTATGCTTATAGCGCAGAAATCTTTGCTATCATATTTTGACCATAAAAGCTTCTTTCATAAACATGAGGAAACAGAAATTTTAGGTAGTCAGTGTGTCCCCCCCTCGCACCCTATCCATGTACCTATGCTCCATGTATGTCCCTGTTATCGTATAATTCCCTTCCCGTGCCTGTTTTAATAATGCCCCTGCATTTCTGTCAAATGTTAGCATGTCAGTTATTAGGCCTTCCATGTATATAATGTCAATTCCGCACTGAGGCCTACGTTTCCAATGCATTTACATGGTGCACTTTTAAATATCGTGAAGCACACGTTTTTGTGGCCCAGCCGAGCCAGGCCCTGAATTCAGGCTCCGAGCCTCTTCTGTCTCTGACAGCTGCAGTTTAGGTATGCATCCCTGACCTCTACCTTACTCCCTGCCCAGCCGAGCGGCGCCCGGCCTGGCCTGCCTGCCAAGAAGGTATTTTGCCTACAGTTATCTGCTCAGCTAACGCAAAAACATATTCCAGTCTAGTGAAATAGGTAAACATCTTCCGCCTGCAGAGCATAGGGCCTAGCCTTCCTGTCCCCATGCAAGAGATTTACTGAACCCGTTGCCATAGTAGGCCCATGGCCCCGCGCATTGCACGAAGAAATATATGCACCCACTAGCATTCAGTGATGAACGGCCTCTGCTCGAGAGACCTTTACTTCAGACAATACATCCTCCAAACACAAGATATCAGATATGCCAAAGGTGCAGGTCGTTCTGACATCCCAGACTCCAGACTCCTCTACTAGTGCTAAAGTCAAGCCCCCCAGCTCTCCCCAGCTACACGTCAATCTCACGTCATGTTCAGTTGCGTGCACATGTAGGGTAAAGGTTTCTGCTGACCCTGCAGATTTTCTCTATGCATCCACCCACCTATGACACTTCTATGACTCATCAAGTGCACACCTCCGTGTACGCCTCCTTACACGCCTTCTTTTACGCCCATATGTTCTTATCTCTCTCTCTGCACTTGTTACGCCTACTGTATTCATTGCAATTGTACGGTTTTACTATATATAATGTGTGATGTTAATAAAACGTTAGATATCCCTTCCTGAACCTTAGTGGTGATGGAACCCGATTCTCAGTGACTCGAGTCATCTTAATTAAAGCCCGTATGACTCAGATACCACGGACTCTGCCTCTCATTTTATGAGCTATTCTTATCGCTATTAATGTATAGAAAAACAGTCCCGGTAATTTTATTTACCACATAATCTGGCGCCCGAACAGGCACGAGTCCCCTTCCCCACGCGCCGCCGATGTAACGCAGGTCCCTGACCCCTTCTACAGCCGTGACGGACCCCCTTTCTGTGCACATCCGCGGGTTTTCCTGCTAACTCCCTCAGGTCCACGGAGGAGACGGAGACTGCGACCAGGCATCCACACGAGGCGGTGAGGAATGCGGACTGTCCCGACCAGAGCCCAAGCCGAGAGAGCAAGGTCCGAGGTATCCGGAGGCCCACCTGTTCCGAGGCGCATGCGTAGCAGCCAGAAGCCGTAGCAGTCCAGTCCAGTGTCGAGTTTCCGGGGCCTTCAGTTCTGCTTCCCGGTGAGTACCGTTGTTGGGAACGCATATAGACGGGTTCATTTATTTGAGCCCGGTCAAGACGGGTCTGGGTACACAGATCCGGTATAGACGTGTCCATTTAGGTGGATGCGGTATGACGTGTCTCTTTATGGGACCGGCATGACTGTACTGTTCTAGCAGTGCATCCCGTATTCTAGTGTTGTTTCCAGAGTTGTGTTATTCTATGTACCAGGTAGTATCTGTTCGCAATGTTTTAATGTCGTGGTATGAATGATTGTTTACAGTTTATTATTGTGCTTAATGTGTTTTCGTTCAAGCCAGTTCAAATATGCCGCTGTTTTCGAAATTACGTCAGATAGGAACCAGGAAAGGGATACTCGAAGAGGCAGTCCACGTCCCGCCTAGGGACACTCCCGGACATTTTATGTACCACAAGCATGGCTTAGATGCCATACTGTACTTAGATTTATGGGTGGATTACACTAAAGACCTGGAAGAGAAATATAGATGGCCTGTCTCAGGGACATGGGATGCTGATTGCATCATGAGAGTAGAAGAAGCACTGTGGAAAAAGAAAGCCAGACAATCCCAGAAACATGCCATTGAATTGTGGCGTAAAGAAGCGCTTAGAAGAACAGAGAAAGAAATTAAGAAAGCAGAGAGAAGTAGAGAAGCATCAGAAAAAGCCCAAGAAAAAGAACTACTAGAAGAAGGTGAACGAGTTAGAGCAGAACAATTAGACCGACAAAGAAATGCCCTTATTAAAGGCATGTATCCCCTTCTCGCCGAGGGCCTACCTAAGGTGACCCCGGAAGTACCCAGTAACTTGCCGCAACCATTGATCCCGACTAAACTCCGTAGTCATAAACAGACCGCAGCGGACATTTTTCTTTCTTCCTATTTAGATGACGCTGCTCCAGAGTATGTAAACGTACGTGTACCTCCTACTAATCCTCCCAACCCTGTTAATAACACGAATCCCCCCACTGTTCCTCCTGCCACCGGTCCTACCAATCCTTTTCATACAACACCTGTAACCCAAGATCAACCTGCATTACCAGTGACAACGCCAGCGACAGCGTAGCCAGTAAAATCTGATTCAAGCCTAGGCGAGTCCAGCTTGGGAGCAACGGGAGGGGGTCCCTCCACCCCACCTCAGTTAAAACGATCATCACTACGAGATCTAGCATTACAGCACACGCCAAAAGCAGCTACACCCGCATCTCTTAGACAGCACCTTACTGATTGTATATATGATCCAGTACCAGGGGAGGGTTCAATGATTATATACTCAGTGCGATTAAGACGCGTTACAAATTACTTGCTTATACTATCAGACATGAAGGAACATTTAGACAAGATATACCACTTCATTAGAAAAGGGGGAGGGACCAGAAAGTATTCACAAGTCCATGGCACATAGAAAAGTGGAGCTTCAACGTATGATCTTACGGTTTTTGATTAATTGTTTGATAAGGGAACAAGACCAGCCAAATAAAGAAGTAACTAAAGCCATGACAAACTGGAGTGACAACATAGCTGCTGGTAAACATGATAAACAGAGTTGTGTAGAAGCTTTGTACAGAAAAATTCGTAAAGAAATTGTTGAGATACACGAGAGAGAACGGGCGGAGAAAGAAGCCGAGAAAGAAGATGACGAAGTCTCAGAGGACTATGATTTAGCAATCGAGGACACTAGTAAAATAAATTACGTAGGTAGGGCAAGACCTTTTGATAGACCCATACGACTAGAATACAAGAAACGTTCTCTTTCTCCCATACCAGGACAGTATTCCCTTGAACACATATTCCAAGCCACTGACCAAGCATTGAAACAACGAGTAGGGAGTAGCGAACTTAGTACTATGCATGAACAGGAACTAGCCCGGTCAGCAGTACAATGGGCTGGAAATTCTAAAATATATAAGGATGATATAGTAGCGCAAACATTTTTGAGTCTTCCTCCGGAAGAACAGCGTTTAGCTGGTATGTACATGATTCAACATCTCATTACACTGTACGAGAGTCAGCATTCTGATCCAGGTCCCCTATATAAATTGTTGGACGATTTACCCCTAGCAAGATGGAGAGGTCTAGGTACCGAATTAATTAATGTCATACTAGAACAACGACATAAGTACATGACTTTCCTGACTCCACATTTTGTTCCTGTTCCACACCAAGAAAGGAAGACCTTCTACATAGACAGACAGAATCCCTTAAGAGAGGTTCATCCCGTCAGAACTGACGCGGGTGCGCTTCAACGAGTATTGGTTTACACACCCTTGACGAAAATGGAATTATTGGAAATGAAAAAATTACTGCCCTGTCATGACAAAGATCCAGCAGGGTTCCACCGTGAATTAAAGGACATGCTCCGCATGGGAGAGTATACATATGCTGATACAATGAAAATGTTGAAAGTCCTGTTACCTGCAGGCATTTACGAAAAACTCAAAGAAAAAGAGTGGGAGGTAGGAGAGAAAAAGATTAACTGGGCAGAACTAGAAAACGAGGATAATACACGAACTCCTGGTACTGGTCTCGGGGATAAAGTTAAAGAATTACCCGAGCTATTGATACAGGTTTTACCGAGATTATTGATTACCAAAAAGGAAGATTGGGATGCCATTTCAGCCTGCAAACAGAAACAAGATGAAGACACTAGTGATTTCTATTCTAGATTTGAAAAAATGTTTCATTATTAATAGCGGCATAAAGACAAGTAGTGAATCGTATCTACATCTTTTTGTGACCAAATTAGTAGAGAATTCCTTACCCCAGATTAAAAATAGAGTACTGAAGGTTGAAAGTACCTGGCAAGCTAATAGCCCTTCCCAAATGTTACAAATGTTACAGTACCACCAGAACCGGATTAGAGAAGAACAGGAACACGAAAAGAGACGTATGAAAGACACGAAAATGAAAGTACTAGTTGCACAATCAGTTCCAGCCGCCGATAGTCAAAGAAAGGGCGCGTCACCCGTCAAGGGGAACTGCAACTACTGCAAGCAGCCAGGTCACTATATAAATGAATGTACTGTCCTGAAACACAATATAGCTACAGGCAAGACGAAAGAAAGACCGCGTCCTCCCAGACAGGAACACATCCCGCAGAACACGCAACCTCCACAGAACGCGCAACAGACAGTAGCTGTACCCCAACCCATAGCTGCCACACAACATGTCACGCAACAAATGTACCAGTATGCACAGTCAGATTACCCTGATTATCAACAGTATTCATGAAATAGCCTAGAGAGGGAGGTTGGCTTGCCCCTTATCGAGGTTCCTGTAGATCAAGAGGGTCCCTATGTACATAGTCAGGTATTGGGGAAAGACAGAAAATTTCTGATTGACACAGGGGCGAGCAGAACTACCATCAGTCACGACGAGGTTCCAGGGGCACCCCTCTCAGGCACACGAAATACTTCCCTGGGATTTTCAGGAAAACCCATTGTTAACGAAGTGTCAAAGCCAGTTTCCCTAGAAGTTGGTCCATTGTCCCGCACTACAGACTTGTTACTTACAAAATCATGTCCAGAGAACTTGCTTGGCATAAAAACATTGATAGAGCTAGGAGCAGTGATTTGTTGTTCTCCGGAAGGAGTGAGATTGTTTTTACGTGATTTTAAAGGACATTATGTGTTAAGAGATTTTGATTCAAGACTTCAGAATGTACCACAGCATTTATGGGCGCAAGGTCCGACTGATGTAGGTTACATGCACATTACACCATACCGTGTCACGCTCAAACAAGGAGTTGTACTGCCACAAATCCGACAATACAAGTTACCACCTGAGGCTGTAGTGGCCTTACTGAAAATTGTTGATGAACTCATTGCACAAGGAGTGGTTGTAGAAACTGACTCCAATGTATGTAATTCTCCTATCATTCCGATTCTAACACGAACTGACCCCAATGCACCACCGGTCTACAGACTAGTGATTGACCTCCGAGAATTGAACAAATGCATAATACCCAGTACCCAGTGGTCCCAGACATTTCTTCCCTATTGACTGCAATTGATCCCGAAGCAGCGTTCTTTACTGTAATTGATCTCAAGAACGCCTTCTTTAGTGTCCCAATCCATCCGGAAAGCCAGTACCTTTTCGGATTCTGTTTAAATGGCCGAAGTTTCAAATTTGCAAGGGCTCCTCAAGGGTTCACAGAAAGCCCTAGTATTTACAGTCAAGCTCTGAAACGACAACTAGACAGTATTCACATGCCTACTGACACTGCCCTGCTCCAATACGTTGATGATCTATTGATCACAGCACGGACAGAACGAGACTGCGAACGTGCATCACTGACAGTCTTATATTTCCTGGCCGAAAAGGGGCACAAAGTGTCCCCTTCGAAGCTACAATTCTGTGTCCAGCAAGTGGTATACCTTGGACACTTGCTGCCCAAGAGGGGTAGACAGTTGACACCTGACCGCATTCAGTTAATTGCACACCTTCCACAGCCCAAGACACAAAAGGAAGTACGGGCCTTCATTGGCCTCACTTCTTACTGTAGACAATGGATTCCCCAGTATGCATATCTAGCCAAACCACTTATACAGTTGACAACACAGGAGGCAGCGACTTCGATTGTCCTCCCTTGGACTCAGGAACATACACTTGCTTTTGATGAACTGAAGAAAGCCCTATGTCAAGCACCTGTTTTAGCGACACCATGTTACAGCAAACCTTTTACACTTTTTGTTACTGAACGCGATGGCACAGCATTATCTGTTCTCACACAAGATCAAGCAGGAAAACACAAGCCTTGTGCTTATTTTTCTAGTACATTGGATCCAGTGGCCCAGGCTCTGCCTGCGTGCCTGAAATCAGTTGCAGCAACAGCTCTAGCAATAAGACAAAGCGACTCCATAGTGTTAGGACATCCCATGACAGTACAGGTTCCACACTCCGTGGAAGTTCTCTTAAACAGGACACAGACACAACACCTGACCATAGCAAGATTGACAGGATATGAATTGACACTGTTCCAGCCACACATAGAGATCAGACGTTGTAACATATTAAACCCTGCTACACTTTTACCCTCGATCACAGCAGACCCTACACCACATGACTGTGTGGAAGTCATTAACACAGTGACGAAGCCAAGACAAGACTTGACAGACATTGCATTGCCCGACCCAGACCTGACACTTTATGTGGATGGTTCATGTATGAGAACAAGCACAGGAGAGTTAGTGGCCGCATATGCAGTGACCACTGATACTGAAGTCATAGAGACACATCGAATTGACACCTTGTCTGCCCAAGCAGCAGAGCTCATTGCTCTGACCCAAGCCTGCATACGAGCCAAGAACCTGAAAGTAAACATATACACAGATTCACAGTACGCATTCGGAGTCGTTCATGACTTCGGTGTCCTCTGGCAGGAGAGAGGTTTTTTGACCTCTCATGGAGCCAAGATACAGCATGGTCCCCTCATTCAAGCTCTGTTAGATGCAATACACTTGCCTACAGCCATAGCCATCATGAAGTGCAAAGCACATACGAAAGTCACGGATACTATTTCCCAGGGTAACGACCTGGCAGATCGAACAGCCAAACTTACAGCACAGACTCATACAGACAGTCCAACTGACACGACAAAGACTGAAGTACCATCTCTGACGAATTGTATGACAGTCAGGGATCCCTCACAAGATGTACTCGACATACAGACACATGCCACTCCAGACGAAATCAAGAAATGGACTGAACAAGGAGGGGTCCAGACAGATCAGGGATGGATGACAAAGGGAAAAGCCACATGGTTTCTCCCTGACTCTATGGTTCAAGCTATCATACATACAGCACATAGTCCAGCACACTTAGGAGAAAAAGCCATGTTAGACAGTATACAGAACATCTGGTTCAACAAGCATCTACGTGCAGCAGCGAAACAGAAAGTGCGTACCTGCATGATCTGTTGTCAGTTCAATCCAGGCAAAGGCATTCCCGTGGAACAAGGTGGATTTCATCCTCCTGACCACCCTTTTGAAGTCCTCCAGATGGATTATATCCAGATGGACAGATGTCGAGGATTCAAGTATGTCCTCGTAGTTGTATGTGCCCTATCCAGATGGACAGAAGCGTACCCAGTCCCAGATTACACTGCTGTGACCACTGCCAAACAGTTGGTCCGTGAATTCTTTCCGCGATACGGCTTGCCCCGTGTCGTGTACTCAGATAATGGACAGCCATTCTCCTCTGAATTAATGAAACAAGTATCTCTTCTGTTGGGGTACCAGTGGAAGTTCCATTGCGTACGACACCCAGAGGCAGCAGGTCTCGTAGAGAGACACAATCAGACTCTGAAAACACTGTTAGCGAAGGTCTGTGCAGAAAAGGGCGTAGATTGGATGGTAACCTTACCAGTTGCCCTCTTTTACATGCGTATGGTAGCTCATTCCAGAACCGGACTATCTCCATATGAGGTTGTTTTTGGTAGACCGCCAAATATGTGGGGTACGCCTATGCCAAGAAAAATAACAGATGTCGACAGTAACATGCTGACAGATTACCTGGCTTCCTTGATGTCTGTACTACTCTCTTGTCGTTCACAGGTTGCCGCCGCTTTCCCAGACAACACCCAGGTTAAGGACCACGTCATCGTCCCTGGTGATCTAGTCCTAGTGAGAAATTTTGACCGGTCAAGCCCCCTGGAGCCACGTTGGAAGTCACCGAAGCTTGTGCTACTGACGACGAGGACGGCTATCAAAGTGGAAGGACGCAAGGGCTTGATCCATGCCCACCACGTGAAGCGATTTCATGGGCTTGGCTCAGGAAAAGATTCCAAAGACTGTTTCGCGAAGGTTTCTGGGAACACTTCTGATAATGACACTAAACTCCCTTTGCTAAAAAAAACTCCGCAACAGGAGTATCGTTCTAAGCTACGGGCTAGTAAGTCAGACAGCGTTTAATTGTTTAAGTCCCCCTCGGGTGAAGCAGTTAGACAGGTTCCTGACATGTATAAGACTGTAGACCCAAATAGTGAGAGAGATAGACAGAGACAAATGAAAGTTAAATATTGCAAAAATCTACGCAGTCGATTCATAGTTACCTTGCTTATTATGTTTTTTTAAGTATTTCGATTATATGTATAAGCTTGACGCTACATGTTTTCTTTCCTCCACTTGGTTCACATGTACATTCTTCTTTCAATGACACTGTAGAGCACTCATTCAGTGACCTGCCACCTCACGAACTATCCTATCGACTAGCACTGCGCAACAACACTTTTATCCGTATGTTACACCATTCTCACCAGACCAGCAATGTCACGAATTGCTGGGTATGTGGCCGACTCCCACCTTACCAGAAAATGAAGGGAGCTCTGCCCCTCTTTCCTTATCCGTTTTCACACAATGGTTCGTGCGGAGCATGGTTTGCTTTAATGTCATCCCTAGGCAGTAAGTCCACAGTTTCTCAGGGCGATTGGATATGGGGAGACCTGAATACAGTTATGAATAAAGCATGTTTCCCAGACAAAGACGGTCTTCCCCAAAGGACAGGAACCGATCTAGAAAATGAAGTGTACGAATTAGGAAATTTTTCCCTTAACCTCATGATTCTGAACGTCCAGTCTGAGACTAATTCAGATTTGCCGTTTATAACCGTTTTACCAGTGAAAGGTGAATTATGCGTAAGAAAAAATGGCTCGGTACACTTAGGACACAGTGATTGTAATACTGTGGTCGAATTCAGTGATAAAGGAAAGTCTACTTTCAAAGCTTCCCGCCATTCCTATTTTATTTGTGGTCAGACAGCTTATGTACGTCTGCCCTTAGACTGGGGTGGAACATGTTATATTGCGTTCCTATTGCCACCAGTTTTTCTAGCCCCATCCAATTATTATCGAGACACCCGACTTGTGTATGTTAGACATACGAGAGACCTTCCTCCTGTTATCGATTACTCTGAGTCAGCGTGGGACCAGTACAAGGATTACATTAAAGGATACTTCTAGTTCATAGGTCCCGACCAAAATAGTAAAATAATACGCAGGTTAACAAGAACTCTTGAAGCAGTAGTGAACGAAACTACTTTTGCCTTAGGTAACTTGACCGAAGAGCAGTCTGCTATGAGACTTGTTGTTCTTCAGAACCGCCTTGTTCTTGACGTCATCCTGGCCGATAGGGGCGGAGCTTCTAGAGTGATCGGCTCCAGTTGTTGTGTGTTTATTCCTAATAAGGCACCATCAGTGTATGCAGCAATAACAAGACTCCATAAGATAGCTCGTGAATTGCATCAGGACCCATGGTCTTGGTCCGGCTGGCTCTGGAGTGTAATAGCAGGATGGGGCTGGACCGTACTGTCGTTTTTAGGGATAGTACTGCTCATAGTGTTCAGTTGCTGTCTCTGTCTGCAATGTGGCCCAGCGATTTGCGGCTTGTGTGCCACTGCTTGTATTCCCCGTCCACGTTCACGTTCCCGTGCTCGAAAGAAAAAAGACGAGCAAATGATGTTATATGAACAAATAGATGGTCTCATGAAAATAGATATATCCTAAAGGGCGCAGTGGGGGCCAAGGAGGGAATGAGGAAACAGAAATTTTAGGTAGTCAGTGTGTCCCCCCCTCGCACCCTATCCATGTACCTATGCTCCATGTATGTCCCTGTTATCGTATAATTCCCTTCCCGTGCCTGTTTTAATAATGCCCCTGCATTTCCGTCAAATGTTAGCATGTCAGTTATTAGGCCTTCCATGTATATAATGTCAATTCCGCACTGAGGCCTACGTTTCCAATGCATTTACATGGTGCACTTTTAAATATCGTGAAGCACACGTTTTTGTGGCCCAGCCGAGCCAGGCCCTGAATTCAGGCTCCGAGCCTCTTCTGTCTCTGACAGCTGCAGTTTAGGTATGCATCCCTGACCTCTACCTTACTCCCTGCCCAGCCGAGCGGTGCCCGGCCTGGCCTGCCTGCCAAGAAGGTATTTTGCCTACAGTTATCTGCTCAGCCTCCGCAAAAACACATTCCAGTCTAGTGAAATAGGTAAACATCTTCCGCCTGCAGAGCATAGGGCCTAGCCTTCCTGTCCCCATGCAAGAGATTTACTGAACCCGTTGCCATAGTAGGCCCATGGCCCCGCGCATTGCACGAAGAAATATATGCACCCACTAGCATTCAGTGATGAACGGCCTCTGCTCGAGAGACCTTTACTTCAGACAATACATCCTCCAAACACAAGATATCAGATATGCCAAAGGTGCAGGTCGTTCTGACATCCCAGACTCCAGACTCCTCTACTAGTGCTAAAGTCAAGCCCCCCAGCTCTCCCCAGCTACACGTCAATCTCACGTCATGTTCAGTTGCGTGCACATGTAGGGTAAAGGTTTCTGCTGACCCTGCAGATTTTCTCTATGCATCCACCCACCTATGACACTTCTATGACTCATCAAGTGCACACCTCCGTGTACGCCTCCTTATACGCCTTCTTTTACGCCCATATGTTCTTATCTCTCTCTCTGCACTTGTTACGCCTACTGTATTCATTGCAATTGTACGGTTTTACTATATATAATGTGTGATGTTAATAAAACGTTAGATATCCCTTCCTGAACCTTAGTGGTGATAGAACCCGATTCTCAGTGACTCGAGTCATCTTAATTAAAGCCCGTATGACTCAGATACCACGGACTCTGCCTCTCATTTTATGAGCTATTCTTATCGCTATTAATGTATAGAAAAACAGTCCCGGTAATTTTATTTACCACAAACACAGGCAAGTAATCAAATGCAAATATATATTGTAGTTACTAATGAGAGTTGGTGAGTATTTTTTTAAGGAGTTATTCATTAGTCAGATGTCAATCAGGTACCAGAAATTTATAATAGAAAAATAAAGTTATTGAAAAAACTCAGCATAATTTGCACACAGTATGTTCCATAAAGAAAAGATAATCTATTCCATTAAATAAGACACAAAGGAGTATAAAAATAAAGCAAGAATGAAAAGAGCAAAGAGCTACATCAATGATTCTTTTGTGCACATTCTCTCATAGAATCCAAAGCCAAACAAATTAGCCTTGGCTAAAGCAATTTGTCAATACATAAAGCTTGGTGTTTTCAATAAAAAGTCCAAATGTAACACATAGCCTTCATCTAATCTGTCCTCGTCCTAGCTAAATATTCCTCCCTCTGTTCAGCTTCATCTTCATCTGTTCTGCTCTTTCATCAAAATCTACCCTCTTCTCTTCTGCATCTGTTCTCTACTCTGCTTCCTTCATGTCTGCATCTAAGTCTTAGTCTGAGAAGTGTGCTTGCACCACTTCTGCTTGTACTCCTTGTGAATGAATTACCCCTTCCCCTCACCACCGTTGTTTGGCCCTGTAAATTTGGGCATTCATCCTTCCAATGGCCCTTCCTGTAAGCAGAAGGCACGCTCATTTTGGCCTAATCCTCCACTACTTTGCTGCGCCGGATACAATGAAAGTTGACCAGCCCCTGTTCCATTGTTCTCCTCCTCTCCCTCATATTTCCCATTAATTTCTGTCTCCCCTACATAAACAGAAACCTGTTGCAATAACACTTTATCAGATTCGATTTTAAATAGCTTTCATAATAAGAATGTGTCTAATGAGAGCAACCCTGTGCAACATGGTCTGTAAAATTTTCAATGCTAATTGTAGGTTTTCATGTTAACTGTGTTTTTATAGGTTTTCGCCTCAGCATGCCGGAGAACCACGTCTCAGAGCAGCCGTAGGTGACCACACCTCCGACAACTGCAATGGCGTTGCGATGCAACCTGTGGGTCCTTGGCAGATTTCAGCGCTCATAGCGCAGGATAGTTTTGTATCTTTTTTTGGCCGCATAACAGGCTTTTGCTCTATCAGAAGGGTAGAGAAAGACCCTGATGTTTCCCGCAGGACAGAATTGCTGAAAGGTGCAGTGACAGGGACAGCGCTGTCTCACAGCTTCTATTGCGGTTACGGGCAGCGACGGATTGCTCCTGCTGGAATGGTGGATGCAGTTGAGGTCTGCGAGGAGGATGTTAATGCCGGTCTATACCTTTAGCGGCAGTCTTGAGGGGTAACACTTTCTGCAACAGGACCAGGTAAAACCTGGGCTGGATTCTAAACCGGGCAGGTTGGAGAAGAAGACGCCTGAAGACAAGAAAGGTGGGGAGGCTGGGAGGTGAGGAGTTTAGGAGGTGAGGGGGGTCTCATTAGTTCGAACAGCCTCGCAGTTAAGTTGAATAAGGGCTTCATAAGCGATCTTTTTGAAGACTGTGGCAGTGGATAGTGGAGAACTGAACTTGCGGGGGAACTAGCAGTAAAGGGTCGTCCCTAATTAACAATTAACAACTAACCCAAGGGGAAGTTTTGACCTAAGTGGTGTTATTTTTTTTTCTTTGCTACCGCATTGTACTCCTTTGTTGGTGTTGTTTGAACATGGGGAGGCACAACAAGTAGAATAATCCAGTTACTAAAGTTGACTCGGTAACTATCCTTAAGGCCAAGACACGCCTGACGCAGGCACAGGCAAAGGCGGCAGCCGGAGGAGCGGGAAGAGCAGGACTTTCGGGAAATCGACTTGACCACAATTCCAGCTTTGAAAGTTCAGAAGACGACCCGGTTGAAGAACCTGCTCGCAAAAGCCCCGAGGCCAGAACCCCCTCAACGGCTCCTGTACTGGAGATTGGCGAAGCGGCAAAGCAAAAAATGGATTCTACGTCAACGGCCGAAAGCAGTAAGGGGGAGGGGAAGAGTGTGAAGGAGTTCCCCCTCTTCATCAAAAAGTCACTACAGTTTGTTCCCCCTCAGTCCACTAAACCTCTTCCTCAGCCGGTGGAGAGAAGGGCAGACGATCCTGCCAGTCCACATCAATCCCCACCCCATATTACATCGTCCTCTCCACCTCCTGCCTCCCCAGTGCCTCCGTATGCTCAGTATTCTCCGGCGCTAACCACAATGGTACAAGAAGAGACTCAAGAAGTGACTTTTAACTCACTGAGCTTTGCTTCTTCGTCCTCTGTAGTCTCGCCATTGCAGTCTCCCGCTCAGATGATTTTGACCCAGATTGCAACTGTCAACAGTCCGGTACTACCCCCCAGCCTTCAGGTAGTGCAAGATCAGCTAAAGACACGAACTCCAACGCATAAGTCATTTACTTCCAAAGTATTACCATCAGGTCTTAGCCAGAAGCAATCTTAAACCTCACAACCCTCAGCACCGGATTTAGCCTTTGAACCTGCAGAAACTTTTTCAGATGAT
The DNA here is from genome assembly GCF_964263255.1 of Lissotriton vulgaris. Taxonomy (NCBI): domain Eukaryota; kingdom Metazoa; phylum Chordata; class Amphibia; order Caudata; family Salamandridae; genus Lissotriton; species Lissotriton vulgaris. The sequence continues at coordinate 822,054,767 of NC_141685.1, read as the reverse complement.
TCCACGGAAACAATCTCCACCAAGCAGATATAAGAACCCTGCTTAATCTTATCCTGGACGAAATAAGAGAAATGAAGACGTCTCAGCAAAATGAAATTGCTTCCCTCCATTTCGACCAGGGAAGATTGAAGAAGCAGTGGCCTGTCTCCCAGTCAAAATCCAGGAAGCAGAATCAAGGATCTCTCAGCTGGAGGACCAGATGAGTGGATTACTTACTAAAGTACGTGAGGTTACCAAAGACAGGAGTACGCTAGAGAACAAGCTCGATGAGTTGGAAAACCACTCACGCCGTTCCAATTTGCGAATAGTGGGAGTTCCCGAGGGAAGTGAAGGCATCCAGACACCGCAATGGGTGGAAGCTTTCATCAAGGAGAAAGTCCTCCCCGAGTTCAGTGGGGATCTCACCATTACCAGGGCCCACAGAGTTCCATTTTATCCTCTACCAAGTTCGAGTGGTCCTCGCACCATTTTAGTGAATTTTGCAGACTATCGCATTAAAGAGATGATTCTGGCTAAAGCCATACAGCAAAGGCAATTCCCGGTGAACAAAACTTCCAACTGTAGAATTTTCCTTGACATGTCCGCAGCCGCGGTCCGCAGACGCACAGAGTTAGCTAAACTGCTCTTTTTGTTTAAAGCCCAAGGTGCGCAGGCATCAATTGCCCAGCAGTCGAAACTGTGTGTCCTTGTCAGGGGGAAATTTTACATGTTCTCCAACCTAGAAGAAGCTCAGGATCTTCTCAAGGAAAGTTCAGTGCCATAATGAGTTAATGGACTTATGGACTTTCTATTGCGTTCCCTGTTGTTGTTTTTTTGTGTGCAAGTCTACATTTAGTACCCTTTGCCTGGTGGGAAGGGTGGGTCACTCAAGGTGCAGAACCCTGGCACCTTCCAAAGTAGCAGGGATGGGTGAGAGGTGGTTAGTGTGGTGGTTCACCTTTCTAGAGGGGTGGGTTGGGGGACTCAAAAGAGTATAGCAGTAAAATGAGCAGGAGCAGGGGCAGTACAGTTAACGTTTTTAAGAGAATGAGATGGCTTAAATATCTCTTTAGGTGGTTTTCTTTGTCGCTGCGGAAAAAAAATCTTTTTTTTTTCTTTTCCCTTTTTTTCTTTTTATTAAATCTATTGTAATATGGCAAGAGTCACTAATGTGTGCCGCACTATCTCAATCAATGTCAACGGGATACTAAATAAATTAAAATATTGAGCTTTAATTAGATGGTTAGTGTCTCTCTCGCTGTGTTATTTAACACTAATCTCTTAGGTCACAGTGTGTTTTTCTATTATTACTTAAAAATGTCAAACAAGGTCTAATCTCACTCATACAAAATAAAGTGACCAAAGAGAGAGTACCTCATGGTATAAGCACCCGAGGGGGTTCCTGGCTGACAATTGCCAGTTTACCCACTTCTCATCAATGGCCACTCTCTGTTTGTTATGTGTAAAGAAAAAGAAAAATGCCATAGAACTTTGAACATAGACTATGCTTGGTACATGATTGGGTGATGACCCTCCTCCCTTTCAGATATATGTGTGCCTTTCCACTTGATGGTTTAAGGCCTCCACCACTTTCTTTGTTTGCAGTTTGAGTTCTCTTTTATTTTTATTTGAGGTGTCTTTTTTAAGAACCTGGATAAAATTAAAATCTCCACCCAGAATTATTTTTCCCGGGGCCCCGCTAAGTAACTCGTTGGTCTTCAATAGGGCCGTGGTATCGTCCATTGTTGGGCCATAATAATAACTGGCAACTGGCAACCATCAGGTAATACTGAATGTGCTGTTTGAACAGTCTATATGTTGTTAGATCAAGGTTAGTGACCTGGAAGTGTATCCGAATTTCAATCATGGGTACTAATGGAGGTATCAGTAAGGCCGATTTGAGGGAGTTCCGACCTATATCCCCCCAAGCATTTCATGTGGCTTTCTTTTTTTTAAATGTCTGTAAAAAATGTCTTTTTAAAAAAAGATTCTCGGGGGCGAGTTGGCAACAAAATATTTGAAAGCATTTGTTAATGCTTTTTTGTTTTATACTCGGCCCTCAGCAGGCGATACGGATAAGAAAGAAATTTTTTTTATTCCTGGGGCCTGGCATCATTGTCAAAAAGGAGGTGTGCCAGGTCTATGTTGTTTTAAACAAACTTTATTCAGCTTCGATCTGACTATGAACTGCACCCTGATCCAAGATGGCCGCCACATGTCGGGTTGACGCTACATGTTTTGCTTCGTCTGGTGGGCGTGGCTTGAGCCTCAGTATAATCTTGCGGTAGTACAAGTATGGGGGAGCTCCCTACGCGCCAGAGAGACTCGGCACAGGTAAGAACATGTATGTTTGGGGGCACCAGCATGCGAGGCAGGCACGGGACATTTAGACTGGAGACTCAGGCTGTGTGTTGAACCGTGTGTTTCTTAACAAAACGCCTGACAATTTAAAAGAAGCACGGGTGTCTGAAACAACGATTGGTGTAAGACGCTGATAGACACTAGTGAGGAAGCTCACATCTGTTGGTTAGGGGAACCATGTCAATGGGCACTATGGATATCGGCAAGTGTGCATCCTTTACGATGTGGTCTGTTTTATGTATTGTATTTTATCTGTTCCAGAGGGGGCCAGACATTGAATGAGCCACTGGAGAACACGTGATGTAGTGACACGGGGTCCAGCGTTTTGATGGTTGTAGGTATGCAGTAACTGGCAACCAACAGGTAATACTGAATGTGCTGTTTGAACAGTCTATATGTTGTTAGATCAAGGTTTCAATCAAGCCCTTTGAAGAGGGCTAATGTATATTCACTACTGGTTCTTGTTTTTAATGTCACTGCAGGTCTTGTAAATTCATAAGAGTGAAGATTGAGAATACAGAACCCCAAACTGCCCTGATGAATTTGCTTGAATAAGTAGCAACGAAACTGTTGGCAACAAGAAAATAATCATGGTATACTGGTAACCATTTTTAATTGGGAGGTCTTGCAGCATTGGAATAAAGTTGGACAGCCAGCAAGCCTTACCAGATTTTAACAGTGAGAATCAATTGCACTGGTTTTCAGGGGGTTTCTGGGTGCACATACACAGTCTGTGAATAGTGGACACATTGGCCTTGTTCACTATCTTTTCACCACACGCTTATTATTTGGGAGAAAGGGTAGACACTTTTTTCTTTTTCTTTACACATAACAAAGTGAGAGTGGCCGATGATGAGAAGTGGGTAAACTGGTAATTGTCAGCCAGGAACCCCCTCGGATGCTGATACCGTGAGGTACTCTCTCTTTGGTCACTTTATTTTGTATGAGTGAGATTAGACCTTATTTGACATTTTTAAGTAAGAAAAACACACCGTGACCTAAGAAATTAGTGTTAAATAACACACCAAGGGGATTTAGAGAAAAATTTGTTATCAAATCCTCACAGTGGGTCTATCTATGTAGGTGTTAGTAGGGTGAGGCCCTATATTGTTGATACTTGGTTGAGTGGGGGGCGGCCTTACCCAATTTCCCCCTATTACTCCTTTAGATTGAGTGTCTCTCTCGCCCCAGGTAGTATATTGCCAGGAAACTCATTTGAAAACAAATCTCTCTAAGTTGTATCTTGCTAGATTTTTTTCGCCTGCTTTTTTTGCCTCAGCTGGTCTGGCAAAAAGAGGGGTTGCAATGTTCTTCTCCCATAGTGTCCCTTGGGAATTTGGACAGGTTTGTAGAGACCCCTTGGGGCGGTGGCTGTGGGTCGATGCCAAATTAAATGGGTTGACTTTAAATTTTGCAAATTATTATGGCCCAAAAATGGACGATACCATGGCCCTATTGAAGATCAGCGAGTTACTTAGCGGGCCCCAGGAAAAATAATTCTGGGTGGAGATTTTAATTTTATCGAAGGTTCTTAAAAAAGACACCTCAAATAAAAATAAAAAAGAACTCAAACTGCAAACAAAGAAAGTGGTGGAGGCCTTAAGGCATGAGCATCTGTTGGTAGACCACTGGCGCCAACTCCATCCTACTATTTCCAAATTCACCTTCCATTCTAATCAATTTCACATGGCCTCTCGGATCGGTTTCGTTTTAATAACACGTTCCCTAAGGCTCCACGCTATCACAATAGGAGCCAACCCATTCTCGGATCACTCCATTGTGACAATGGGGTTTGTAATTGAAGGGGGCGGGAGGTCCCAATCCAGGTGGCAGATGGATCGTCTTTTTCTACAAGACCCTCATTGGGTAGCTGAAACCAAGAAGTGGATACTGGTGTATTTTACAATTAATGAGGACTCAGTAGAAATTCTTTCAATCTGGGGTGTGTTTAAGGCAGCCATGGGGGGGCAAATGATTGCATGCTCTGCAGCCCAGTCGAGAGAAAGGCAGGAGAAGATTAATCAACTCCAACAGGCAGTCGATAATGCAATGAGCTTTAGAGATTCTCAACCCTGGAGCTGTGGCGATGCCGCGACCCAATTAGCTAGGGCTAAGTTTGCATTGAAAAAAAAAATGTAATCGAAGAAATCAATAGCTCTAGAAATTTCCAACAACAAGTCTATGAGGAGAGTCAAATGGTGGGAAAGATGCTGGCAGGGCAAACAAAAACTAAACAGGAAAATGCATTGATAGCTGAAATCCTTGATCCAATGACCCTAAATACAAAAAAAGATAAAGATGGCATAGCTACAATCTTTTTGGAACATTATTCACAGCTTTACTCCACATAATATGAGGTAGGGCCGGGCCAAATTCATAAATATTTTGATGAAGTTGATCTTCCTGCTCTGCCTTGACCTTTAGCTGATCTACTTGACCATGATATTTTGGCCGCAGAAATCTTGAACGCGGTAAAATCAATGGGAGGAGCGAAGGCATGTGGAACAGATGGCCTCCCTATTGAGTTCTTTAAAATCGTTTCCATGGAATTGACTCCCTTCTTGGCGAAATTATTTAACGTAGTTAGACTGGGTTTTAAGGAATCTATCATCATTAGTTTCGTCAAAAGAGGGAAGAATCATAAGGATGTTAATTCCTACAGGCCGATTAGCCTCTTTAATGATGATTTTAAGATTTTAATGAAAATATAGGCCCAACGTTTTCCCCCGATTGCCCAGGCCTTAATACATCCCGACCAGTCCGGGTTTGTGGCTGGGAGGTCAATGTCCTCCAATACAGGGTTTCTTATCCAGGCCCTGGATTTTTCCACAAACAACAAAACTCCAATTCTGGCTATGATGGTCGACGCCGAAAAGGCGTTCGACATTGTAAATTGGGATGCACTATTCTTTGGTATGCAAACATTTGGTATCCCCGCCCAGACAATTAATATGCTAAATAAGGTGCACAAGCCCGGGTGGTAGTAAACACCAACACCGTTGGGACAATAAATATAAATCGGGGCACCAGACAAGGCTGCCCGTTGTCCCCTATCCTGTTCACCTTTTTTATTGAGCCACTAGCTTTAGAATTCGTGGTAACCCTGAAATTAAATATCCAATAGAAGGAATGCCGAAATTAAAACTATTCGCCGATGATATAATTTTATATCTGCAACCTGACCAACCTAATCTAGAGCAGGCTCTACTTCAATTCAGTCAATTTGAATTGATTGGCGGGTATAAAATAAACCAAAATAAAACCGAGGTTATAGCATTGAACGTGGATTGTAATTTTTTATCCCAGTTTTAAAATTTCAAGCACTGAGGGCAGAACCTATTAGGTATCTGGGTATTTATGTTTCTAATCGACTTGAAGAACTATTGACTTTGAATTATGTAGCAATGCGCAATAAAATTAAAATGTTGTTAGATAGGTGGACCCTTTTACTGTTGACTCTGATTGGACGTGTAGCACGTATTTAAATGTCAATTTTTCCTCTTCAGATCCTTCTGTTTTTAAATGTACCACTTAAATAAATTCCTCCTACTTCAAAGAGATTGACTCAATGATCAGGGATTTTGTTTGCAATAGGAAAGCCTCTAGGGTTAAGCTTCCTATACTTCAGTTGGGAACTGCTCAGGGGGGTTTAGCCCTACCAAATATTCGTTTTTATTACATGGCAGCAATTTTGGATTTTTCAGCACATTTATTGGAACCTAATGGTCAGATAGATACTTTTTTTATGACAGAATGATTCAGGAGTCTGGATCTCAAGTACCTACTTTTTTGAAAACAACTAAATCACCTAAGAAGACCTCATACAAGACCCTCCAGGATGTGTCCGATAGACTACAGTCCTTTTTAGGTTTTGACTAGCGAATGCATGCGTACGAAGTACGCATGCGCTAGGAAAAATCTTATGCTCTGTGTGTGGAGTCGGGTAACACCCCCCTCCTCCCATTGGCTAGCTAAAAAATGGAGGCTAACCATTGGGAGTTGGCCCTGTCTGTCAATCCCGGACCAGATTCGGGGGCGTTCCAGAGATTTTTTGGCTTTTGGCTACGTCAGCCGACAGCCGGTTCTCGGGAGCGCCCCTGAATCTGGTCCGGCATTGAAGGCACCCGGAAGAAGTCCAGGTGTGTGCTTGCTTTTTTTTTTTGCCGGTTCCCACCCCCTCTCCCGCTCTCCGTGTCTCCAGACCCCGTTCCCGCACCCCTACCGCTGCCTCGCTCTCCGTGCCTCCCCGGCCCCGTTCCCGCCCCCCTACCGCTTCCTCGGCTCCCGTTCCCACCCCCCTACCACTGCCTCGGCTCCCGTTCCCGCCCCCCTACCGCTGCCTCGCTCTCCGTGTCTCCCCGGCCCCGTTCCCGCCCCCCTACCGCTGCCTCGGCTCCCGTTCCCGACCCCCTACCGCAGCCTCGCTCTCCGTGTCTCCCCAGCCCCGTTCCCGCCCCCCTACTGCTGCCTCGGCTCCCGTTACCGCCCCCCTACCGCTGCCTCGCTCTCCATGTCTCCCCGGCCCCGTTCCCGCCCCCCTACCGAGCGTGTGTTCACGTACGAGTGCCTGCCTCAGAAGCGACCACTTGGCAGGAAAAGGTGAACTCTCGCAGCGCTCACATAAATATCCTTGCAAATAGGGGGCTCCTACTGTCTATAGCGTTGTTGTTCTCAGACGACCGTGTCCCTGCAAGTGCTCATACTTTTTACCTCGAGGAGCCGTCCCTCGGTGAGCGCAGCCTTCCTTCCACAGGCGACGGCATTGTTTGCATTCTTTAGAGTCGCCATCTGCACCAAGAGGTTTAAAATCAAAGTGCACGAAAGGAAACGTGTTCTCTAATGGAACATTCAGCGAGCGCTGTACCTTGTTAAATAATTGATAAAAGGAAAGGCGTGGAGGGAAGCTTGACACTGTACGGTATCGCTCTCATGCGATGTTTTTGTGGGCGCCTCGCAGCAAGGAAGGGGTTGAACACGCTTTTCGCTCAGTCTAAGCACGGGCATGACGAGGGTGAAGTGCTCAGGGGAGCGGAGGTTCTTTGTCACATCGACCAGAGCATCTTTTTCGGACCGAACGGAGCTAAATCTGCCAGAGTGCGGTGTCAGCATCCGGGCATGATCACTCAGGCGCTGGGTTTGAAGGGGATGTATAAATGTCCCCTGGAAGGCTTGTGCAGTCAAACCCCAGAACAACACATTTTTGTCTGGCTGATTTACTTCCTTTAGGTCGAGAGCATAAACATCGTGATGTGGGGAGCGTGGCTCCCTCCCCAGCGTCATCACTGGAGCGTTGACAGGCTTCGAGGCTCTGCTCGTCTGTGTTTCAAAATGTCACCCTTCCTGTCCTGTCTGGCAGCTTTTATTTATCGCGTGTCCCACTTTTCCTACTGCACAGTCGATAAGCAGCAGGAAAAAGTGGCTTCTGGACAGAGCCCGAACAGTAGTTTAAGGCAGTGGTAGAAGTGGGGGGGGGGGGATCGGTGGGCACGGCGTGCCCCTACTTCTAAAAAATTGTTCAGTCCGATCCCCTACTTCTTGCTTTCAAAAAAGAGTCCCGGTACGGCAAGAATAGTCCAACTTTAAAACTTTTTTCATTCGCTTCCAGGGGCTGCTTGCACTTCTCTGTGAACTCCAGAGGCTGCAGCAGCCCCTCCCTGAGCTCACACAGACCGAGGAGGCCCATTGTCATTCCGATTGAGGCTTATTACCTCTTTCGAATGACAATGCGCCGCCCTCTGCCTTTAGCATATCAAGTGGCCCTGAGAATAGAGTTGATGATTAGAGATGAGCTTTCCCCAAGCAGGGTACTGTGGGGAACTTGACACCAGTGGCTATCTTGTGACGATTTGTGAGTGTGTGTGTGGTTAGTGGATGGAGGCGGCAAACTCAACCCCGGAATCTAGCCCCTGGCGCTGTTAATGTTCTACAGATAAGTGTGAATGCGTGGCTTGTTATCTTTACGATCTTTTTTTTTATTTAATGCATTTTTATGTAGCGCGGACTTTATACGAAGGTGATTGCAGAACAACTTCCTCAGCACCGATCAGCCTCCCCAAGTGAGCTCCGTCGATATCTTGCAGACAGGATGCTGTGGCACAATTGTATCAGCAACTCCTGGCACATACTTTTAGTAGGGGGCTCACATGTGCGATTTTAATTACGTGTTACCATAGTGACTACATATCAGCCACTATGTCTGTTTTCCTTCTCTCACTTCATGGTGCTGCTGTACACTAACATTTATTCTAGTCAGGATTTAATTTCACCAGTGAAATGGGTTTCAAAACTTAGAAACAGATGCACTGGTGAAGTGCCACCGCGTGGTGCGCGCAGCCTGCTGTTTCCTTTAGAAACCTGCGGAGGTGCATTAGAAGAGGCAGGAGTGCAGCGAGGAATCTGTACTATAAGAGAAGGGTTGGAATTGTCTGTATGACTGCAGAACGCCATGCAAACCTTTTTACTGTCTTTTTGTTCTTGGCTGAAAGCCAACATATGCAGGCCCTGGTGAGTTTAAAGTATTTGGCATTGCCCTGGCTGAAATGTTAAATGGCTGTGTGTGTGTTTTCAAATGACGTGATTTGAAAGTCTTTCTTCTCATCGCTTTGCAGAGCAAAAGAGCGAGAACTGCGTTAAACACATGAAGTGCAAAATAATGTTTCTTTGTGAATAATTTGAAAGAGCTAGCAATGACACGTTTTGACCAGTCAAGAGTATTGTGCTGGTAGACCCATAAGACGTATCATAAAAGTACCCAGCACCAAGCTTTTTTAACTTTTTCTCTTTTGTTTAATAACACTGTTCATTTTACGCTACACTATTGGTACCAGGCTTATCCTGTCCAGTCAACAATATACCATGCCTCCCTTCCTCTTTAGCTTATGCCTACTTATGTTTGCTCACTAATTGATAATTGGTGTCTTCATTTTACACCCCACCACTTTCAAACTTTACCAGCCAGCACTGCTTGACACCTTTGTCAATGTTGTACACAGAGTGAAGTGAGCTGGGCAGGAGCAGTGACCGGACAGAAGAGGCGACAGGAAAGGAGAGGTACTAGGGCAGGAGAAGTGACGGGGCAGGAGAGGTGACGGGGCAGGAGAGGTGACGGGGCAGGAGAGGTGACAGGGCAGGAGAGGTGACGGGGCAGGAGAGGTGACGGGGCAGAGAAGGTGACGGGCCATGAGCTAGAGCAGTAACCTGGTGTGAGCGGTGAAAGGACAGGAGCGGTGAAAGGACAGGAGCAGTGAAGGGGGCAGGAGCAGTGAAGGGGGCAGGAGCAGTGAAGGGGGCAGGAGCAGTGAAGGGGGCAGGAGCAGTAAAGGGGGCAGGAGCAGTAAAGGGGGCAGGAGCAGTAAAGGGGGTAGGAGCAGTGAAGGGGGCAGGAGCAGTGAAGGGGGCAGGAGCAGTGATGGGGCAGGAGATGCGACAGGGCAGGAGAGGCGACAGGGCAGGAGAGGTGACCGGGCAAAAGAAGTGACGGGCAGGTGACATGACAGGCAGGTGATGTGACGGGTAGGTGAGGTGATGGGGCAAGAGAGGTGATGGGGCAGGAGAGGTGACGGGGCAGGAGAGGTGACGGGACAGGAGAGGTGACGGGCAGGAGAGGTGATGGGGCAGGAGCTTTACATAAACCTGTATTCCCTATGAGTGTTCTCCTGAATTAAACCTCAAATAAACATATCCATTCTTTTAATTAAATAACGTTATAAGCTGTAACAGGTCAGTAAAATGCTAAACGTACTAAAAATTGGTATGTTTTGCTATTTCTAGCCACACCCCTGACTCCGCCCACTGATTCAATCTACGGTTATTCCCGCACCCTGATTCTCCAACCACAGTTCCCCTACTTTTTTCCCAACTTCGACCACTGGTTTAAGGGCAGTCTGTTATTTATTAATGTCTCCAGAAAGATGGGGACAACACGCCAATGGTAGCAGTGTCTTTTTCGGGAGGTAGATAGCTTTTTTTCCATATCTCTCAGTGGGCGGGATCGGCAGAGCACGGTGTGAGCTTTTTTTCCATATCTCTCAGTGGGCGGGATCGGCAGAGCACGGTGTGACCCTACTTCTTTAATTAAATAGATTCCGTTCCCCTACTTTTTAGGTTTTGACTGGCGATGCGCACGTAGTGCGCATGCGCCAAAAACCTTATGAGTTGTGTGTGGGGTCGGGTCTACGCCCCTTCCTCCCATTGGCTAGCTCCATAAATGGAGGCTAGCCATTGGGAGAAGGCTCTGTCCGTCAATCTCGGACCAGATTTGGGGGCGTTCCCGAGAATTTTTGGCTTTTGGCTACGTCAGCCGAAAGCCTGTTCTCGGGAAAGCCCCCGAATCTGGTCCGGCATTGAAGGCACCCGGAAGAAGTCCAGGTGAGTGCTTGCTTTTTTTTTTGCCAGTTCCCACCCCCTCTCCCGCTCTCCATGTCTCCAGACCCCGTTCCCGCCCCCTACCTCTGCCTCGGCTCCCGTTCTCGCCCCCCTACCGCTGCCTCGCTCTCCGTGTCTCCCCGGCCCCTTCCCGCCCCCCTACCGCTGCCTCGGCTCCCGTTCCCGCCCCCCTACCGCTGCCTCGCTCTCCATGTCTCCCCGGCCCCGTTCCTGCCCCCCTACCGCTGCCTCGGCTCCCGTTTCCGCCCCCTACCGCTGCCTCGCTCTCTGTGTCTCTGACCCCGTTCCTGCCCCCCTACCGCTGCCTCGGCTGCCGGAGTTGCAGGAGAGCCCCACTGGCTGAAAGAAGATGCTAGTTTTTATTCCGCTTAAAAAATTAAGGGTCACCTTGCATTCGAAGATGCGCGTATAGTAGAATTATATGCGGGAAACATCACTGGTCCGAAAAAGAAAGGTGTCCACAACATAGCTTCAGGTAGAGCAGAACTGCTGCTCGGGAGTGAGGTGATGGGTGCAGCGGGGGATGGGCAAGGCCAGGGGGACACGAGAAAATGGGTGAAAGAAAGCTTAAGACAGGAAAAATGGCACCGCATTTACATCTTTACAGTAAATGAGCTCGATTAGTTATTGCCCCCTGCAGAGATCTGTGCAGAACCTGCGGGCCACTGTTTGGATCACTGCAGGGATGACTTAAGACTTTCATTCTCCGAATGTCAATAACACGTATAACGTAAAGGTTGGAAAGAACAGGGAAGGGACGGTTACCTCACCTGAGAAAGACTTTCTCCTTAAACCTTAGAAGAATCTCCACTATTAGAAATACCATTGTTATATTTTTAAACCTCTCATTTTTTCCAAACCACCCCTGCTGATATTCTTCCATTAGAAACTGTCAGGGGGTGGTTTTGGCTGCAGTGTGAATACATACATTATTCATTCACTCACTCCTTGGCCATGAAGTGTTGGCAGTGAGCAAAAGGTCAAACTACACGGACAATTAGCAGCAACCTTTAATTCTACAGTGTTCGATGGAAATTGCCACAGCCTGTCCTCTCGCAGCCTGTCCTCTCGCAGCCTGCCCACTCCCAGCCTGCCCTCTCCCAGCCTGCCCTCTCCCAGCCTGTCCTCTCGCAGCCTGTCCACTCCCAGCCTGCCCTCTCCCAGCCTGTCCCCTCCCTGCCCTTTCCAGCCTGTCCTCTTCCAGCCTGTCCACTTCCAGCCTGCCCTCTCCCAGCCTGTCCCCTCCATGACCTTTACCAGCCTGTCCTCTCCCAGCTTGTCCACTTCCAGCCTTCCCTCTCCCAACCTGCCCTCTCCCAGCCTGTCCCCTCCCTGCCCTCTCCCAGCCTGTCCCCTCCCTGCCCTCTCCCAGCCTGTCCTCTCCCTGCCTGTTGTCGTGTCCTGGTGGCAGCAGGCAGCAGGCAAGAGCGTGCACTGCGTCCCCGAAGTAACAGCCCTAAAGCAAGCAAGAAGTACGGCCCCCTCCCACCAATCCCTGTTAGGTAGTGGAAACTGTCCAAACTGGGGTGCAGACAGCCCCTCTCACCTTTCGGCCTAGTACCACTGCACCAGCCGCACTGCTTCCCTACTGACCGTTCTCCACTTCAGCCCCATCTAAATTACAATTCCTGCTTGCGACCCTTTTGCCTGCTTGTGCTTGTTTTCGTGACCCTGTTGTCTGCTTGTGCCTCCGTGTGCCCCTGTTGCCTGCTTGTGCCTTCGTGTGCCCCTGTTGCCTGCTTGTGCCTCCGTGTGCCCCTGTTGCCAGCTTGTGCCTCAGTTTTCGTGCCCCTGTCGCCTGCTTGTGCCTCAGTTTTCATGCCCCTGTTGCCTGCTTGTGCCTCATTTTTCGTGCCCCTGTTGCCTGCTTGTGCCTCCGTGTGCCCCTGTTGCCTGCTTGTGCCTCCGTTTTCGTGCCCCTGTCGCCTGCTTGTGCCTCAGTTTTCATGCCCCTGTCGCCTGCTTGTGCCTCAGTTTTCGTGCCCCTGTTGCCTGCTTGTGCCTCCGTGTGCCCCTGTTGCCTGCTTGTGCCTCCGTGTGCCCCTGTTGCCTGCTTGTGCCTCCGTTTTCGTGCCCCTGTTGCCTGCTTGTGCCTCAGTTTTCGTGCCCCTGTTGCCTGCTTGTGCTTCCGTGTGCCCCTGTTGCCTGCTTGTGCCTCCGTGTGCCCCTGTTGCCTGCTTGTGCTGTGTGGGTGTCTGTGGAAGGCTCTGTGTGGGTGTATGGAGGGCTCTGGGTGGCTGTGTGTGTGGGGAGCTTTGTGTGGCTGTGTGTGTGGGGGGCTTTGTGTGGCTGTGTGTGTAGGGGGCTCTGTGTGGCTGTGTGTGTGGGGGGCTCTGTGTGGGGGGGCTCTGTGTGTGTTTGTGTGTGTCATTTGCGAGAGATAAAGCTAGTGGCATTGTAAATGACAATGCCATTTATTTATGTTAAAAAAAACATAAATAAAAATAATGTCAAGAGCAATGCAAATAGCTCTAACTTTAACAAAGGCAAAACGATTGCATTGTAAATGCTTGTTTAAACAAGCTGGGTTTGGGGGCTGGCATTATTTGAAACTAGAAGAGTGTAAAATCTTCGAGTTCCAAATACATTCCACTAGGCTCAAAAGATGGAAGGACTGTGGTCTAGGAGAATTGGGTCTCTTTCTTACTTCACAGAAGCTCATTTCTTGGCAAGAGGTCCTAGATAGGGCAGGGAATCGATTGAAAACGTTTTTGTTTGGAGTATATCCAGATTGTAAACATTATATAGAAATATAATCTGCCGTCAGGCGGGCTACCATCAGCCCAGGCCAATACGCTATATAAAGTAAAACTGAAGGGGGTGGGAAATTGGTACACCTTACTGAGAAAGGGTGAAGAGTCCCCCCTGGTTGAAGGAGTTCTGGCCAAAATAACCTGTGAAACAAATTGCTCCTTCACGGTGCAGGAGTGGGAGGAGAAAGCTCACCTAGGAAGCAAGGCCCGTAGAGCAGCTAATTTTAAAAGAATGGCCTTCCTATCTCGTTGGTTGGTCTATCTCACCCCAAAAGCTCTTAATAAACGCTTCCCGGCAGTGGAAAATAAATGCTTCCGCAGTCAGACTCAAGGCGGGGAGGGGGGGAGTATTGGCTCCATATATGTTTTTTTTGCCCGAAACTTGAAATATTTGGCCGTAAGATCTTTTCTGCAATAAGCCAGGCCTTAAACAAGATGCTCAACCCGGAGGCTGAAGTAGCTCTCTTTGGCATTTCCAAAAAAAGGTCTGAGCTGACCAAAGCCAAAGAGATATTCACAGCGATCTGTTCTCTAGTAGCCCGCTCCCTAATCCTCCAAAATTGGAGGTCTGAGGAGGTACCATCCTACCTTAAATGGACATATAAAATGCAAAGGACAAGGAGGTTCGAAGAGGCTTATGCAAAAAGAGTCGGGGCAACTAAAAAGTTTATTAATATTTGAAGATTCTCTGATAGCTCGGACTCCTTGTCGGCTTTGTAGCACTTTAGCACCCGACTCCTTATTGTTATATAATTAAGAATAGCCTAATTAGCGCTTTCTTCTCAAGGTAGAATGTTTATTTATTAAATGAATACAAACGATGTGGGAGGCGTCTTGCAAATATACAATAAGAATGATATCTAACCTTGCAAGGTATAGTATTGAGCACTGTTAGCACTTTTGAAAATTACGATGGTAGGAACCGCACAATGTGGCACTTAATGGCCTTTTTATGTCCAGGAACATTCACGTGTATTTAAATATAACAGAGCTCATTGAATAGATAAAAGGTTTATGTATTGTTTGAGGACGACCTCCATTAAGGGATCCAGGCCAACGACAAAAATAAAACACGTTATAATCAACTCGATTGAATTCCGTTATCTAGCAATGTTAGCACTTTAGAAAGCATGGGAACAGGAACTCTGCTCTTATCTGTTGCTTTGTGATGATGTTATTTTTAATGACCAAGGTTCTTACTAGAAGTTGTTTGTCTCTTTTTATAATCTGACTCTCTATAAGTCAAATGATTGATTATTGTTTAATGTATTAATTGCCCTCTGCTCTGCTCTATAAAAAACAAAAAACAAAAAAAAAACGGTGTTTTTATAGTGCTTAGCTTATAGGTGCTATACTACTGTATGGGGTCAGAACTCTAGCCCAAATGGTTGTAGAGACCTCTGGTTTTTACTGTTATTCCAGGTTTTATGTGTAGTATAATTCTCTTGGGTGTATTTAAGTACTTGCTTTTATAAAAAATAAAGCACTGACTGGATATACATTTATACTAGCTGGTAGTTCAGTGTGCACTGTATTCTGAATGTCTAACCACACTTCACCTTTTTGAGTAAGCCTTGGGCTGTTCTGTATTGCTATCCTAAGAGTCAAATGCTAGAATGGAGTAATTGGTTATCCAATTTTGGGTCGACTAGTACTGAGGCCCCAGGACACCATTGGGGAACACTCCTGTTGATGCAATTGGTGACCCCTGAGTGCCCTGGTCCCCAGGAAGCTTGTTCTAATA
This sequence comes from Lissotriton vulgaris, assembly GCF_964263255.1. Taxonomy (NCBI): domain Eukaryota; kingdom Metazoa; phylum Chordata; class Amphibia; order Caudata; family Salamandridae; genus Lissotriton; species Lissotriton vulgaris. The sequence continues at coordinate 822,039,545 of NC_141685.1, read as the reverse complement.
GGCTGTAAACCTGGGGCGGAATGCACCTTCACTGAAACAAAGGGCCCAATTGAATGGGCTAGCATGTGCACATATCCTTGTTGAGGCACAATGTTTTGCTTATCCTGGGCAATGGGTGCGTCAGGTTGTTGACCAGCTGAACCTTGTGGTGGTTGTCATCTTGACAGGAGTAGTAATAATTTCCAGCTTATGTCTAAAACTCTCCTATCACAAATATATTAGTAAAACAAAGCATACTGGAGGAGTGCACGATCATTATAGATAGCATATTCTCTATTGAAATGGCCTCAAAATATTTCCCAGCAAAATGTAGTCTTACTGATAAAAATACACCCCTCTCCTCTCTCCTATGTTCCTTCTCTTCTTGCTTCCATCTCATTTCACAGTTAGTTTTGTTACTCTGGGGCTCCCTTTTTCTTTTCTTTTTTCTCTTTCTTTCTCTCTTCCTCTCTTTCTTTCTTTTTCTCTTCTCTTTTTACTTCCCTTTTATCCTTAGTTTTGCCTTTTGAATTCTAGAGGATTTGTTGTTTATGCTTCCTTTGTCATATTTTATGAATCATTTCCTCATTTATGCTATGTCTCATTTTTTCCTCTGCATATGTATCTACATTTACGCTTTATCAAATTTTATTAATAAAAATTTCAACACAAAAAAAAAGTAAAATGGGGAGACGAAAGTTTTTCCTCTTCCACTGCTAAACTTTGGAACTCCTTGCCCACTTGCCTGAAAAACGAACATAACCTGCTTCAATTTAGGAAGCGCTTAAAGACCTGGCTGTACTAGTGACCGTTCTGGAAATAACTGTCTTCTGGTGTATCCAGCACCTAGATACCTCCGGTTGTGTCGCACTTTATAAATCCCTCATTTCATTCACTAGTCTGACATTTAATGTAGAATTTTCTCAGTGTCTATATGCTACTGTATTTATTTTGAATGGTGGTAGGGCTTGTCACCTTGACAAAGGCTTGTTTGAGCCAAAACCTGTTGGCGCTGGAATCTCCACGTTGAAATAAAGAACGGGGATATAACTGACCCTGGAGTGCCCGTCTTCTTTGTTCTCTTGTGTCCAAAGCTATTTGTTGATGTTGGTAGCGGTGAATCGCGCCCGTGACTAAGCACCCACATGCCAGATGGATTTATAGTGTAAGTATATATACATATTCACTGAAAAAACCATAGGTTTCACACCACTTATAGTTAGGAATTAGCATTTAAAAAACCTATTAAATTCACTGAAAAAACCATAGGTTTCACACCAGTTATAGTTAGCTGGAAATTTTACTGACATAAAACCATTGAAATTCCCACGTTATAGTTAGTTGGACTCACTATAACTTGCGCGCCAGCAATCCACTGCTGATGACGTCACATATTACATCACTCATGACATGGTCAGTGACATCACTCATGACATCACTGATGACACCATCCAGTGAATGTGTGTCTTTCTGAAAAATCAATATGTTTTATATATGTATTTGTAAAGGTCGACGGATGAATAAATGTTTAAATAAGTGTGTAAATGGATGTTTATTTTTAATAGAATATTAATTGGTTAACTGACTTATAAAGTGTATCTTAGTGAATACATATATTGGCGAGTAATTTTTTAATATTTAAATATATGTATCAGTGTTTCACTTTGTGTATAAGTGGCTGCATGGGTTGGTGACTGACTCAATGTTTGTATGTGTTTTTAAGACAGCGTATGTGCAGGACTGTATGGGTGGGTGAGTGTGTATATGTGTGTGTTAGTGAGTGAATGCCTGCCTCACTAGTGTCTTTATGAGTAACTACATATGTTTTAATCTAGTATATGTGAGTATTGATGTATATAAGAGAGTATATGTGAGAGTGAGAGATTGAAAGAGTTCCTGTTTAAATAAGTATGTGTTTCTATAAGTGATTGTTTAAGAGAGTAAGTATGTGTAAGTTTCCTTAGAAGTAATGTGCTAGTGTGTGTATAGCTGTATATGCAAATAAATGGATGTTCAATAGTTTATTTGCATGTGTGAGTATGTGTGTGAGTAACTTTTGGATGACTGTCGGTGTGTAACAGGATGTATATGTGTATCACTACATATGATGAGTGAGTATATGTATGAGTGACTATATAGAACTGTTGCTGAATGAGAGGATGTGTATATAGATGGTGGAATTACTGAATTGGTTGTTGTAACTGGTATGGGTATCTCCATTTTTTTGAAAATGTTAGTTTCTATTTTTGAATATTTGTTTCAAGGGTTACATTACACTGAAAGGAGGTCTGTCAGTCTGTCACAAGGATGGTGTCATCAGTGATGTCATGAGTGATGTCACTGACCATGTCATGAGTGATGTAATATGTGACGTCATCAGCAGTGCATTGCAGGCGCGCAAGTTATAGTGAGTCCACTAACTATAACGTGGGAATTTCAATGGTTTTATGTCAGTAAAATTTCCAGCTAACTATAACTGGTGTGAAACCTATGGTTTTTCCAGTGAATTTAATAGGTTTTTTAAATGCTAATTCCTAACTATAACTGGTGTGAAACCTATGTTTTTTTTCAGTGAATTTCATAGGTTTTTTAAATTCTAATTCCTAACTATAACTGGTGTGAAACCTTTCGATTTTTCAGTGAATTTCAAAGGTTTATTAATGGCAAATTTCTATAGCTATGAAATGTAATATTTTTTATAATGAATCCTATATTGTATATTTATGTAATACTATTTTTTTATGTATATTGTTCATGTTTTTTTTTTTTTGCCCTGGAGCGCTCCCGGTGCGTGTCCCGATGAGCGCACCGGTAAGCGCAGTCTTGCAGCGCGCCCCAGGGTGCGTACCGGTGAGCGTCCAGTTAGCGCTATTTCCGCGAACGAAAACATCATTGTGACGTATCGCGTAGCCGCGTCCGCGTGATACGCACGGCGTAAACGCACCCGGAAGCACTCGAGTGCATACGATCGTGCAATGTAAGCATCCGACGCGCTTACGCGATGTGCCCCAGGGCTCGCCCCGGGGCGCGCCCGGGGGCGCGTAGCGTAAGCGCGTCGGGTCATGTGACCTAAAAATAACATATTTTATTTGTTCAGGACAGTTTTGGATTCCAAATGATGAAAGCCCTGGTCATGTGACCTAAAAATAACACTTTTCATTGGTTCAGGACAGTTTTTTTTCCTAATGATGAAAGCCCCCACCTTTTTTCCTCATTCTCACTTTGTACTTTGAGTGAAGAAGACCTGTTGAAAGACCTCTCTGTACCTTTTTGGACTGAAAAATGGCTTCAGTAGCAGCAGCAGCAGGAGCATCTCAGCCACCACCACCACCACCACCACCACCACCAAGAGGACCACCACAACACCACAGTGGTGGCAATGAAGAAGAGGAGGAGGAGGAGGAGGGGAGGAGGACATTCCTGCCAGAAGATAACACCCCATACAGGCCAAAGCAGCACATTATATGGGAGTTTTTTTCCATCCCAAAGGACCTCAAAAAAGTGAATGCGCCAAGGGTTACTTGCCTAATCTGCGGCATTGAACTTTCAAGTGGGAACCCTAACAAGAAATACTCATTTGGCAATAACACCATGATTCGCCACATGCAGCGCCAGAATCCTAACAACTATGCTGCGGCAGAGGTCTGAGAACTGGCCAGAAACCCTCCCCAATCTTCACCCAGCACCTCCAAAAGAAAGCAACCCACTCCATCGGGACCAGAGACAAGGGAGATGGTCCCAAACATACAACCCAAGTTTGGGCAATACAAGATCACTTGTATATTTTGTGGTACAACAATCACCTATGGTGAGCAAAGCATAAAGCTCATCAACCGTGCTGGTGACAACCACAATTGCCCCAAAAAACCATAATTTTTTCCTGATTTTTTTTTGCTCCAGTTGAGCCGTTTACAATTCCCTGTTTTTTGTTTCTCCCCATAAAAATAACAAAAAAAATATAAAATTGTTCATAAAAGCCCAAAAAAGTACAAAATGTTCAAAAAAAATAAAAAAAATATAAAACAACAAAAAGAAGAAAAAAAACAGTTCTTTTTAGAACTAACTCCAATTTATAAAAAAAAGGCTACATTTTTTTAAAACTCTGTCATTCTTTTTTCCCCATGGTACGCTCCCCGGTTCGCTCCCCGGTGCGCGTACCGGACGCTCCCCCGCGCAAATCGAAAAAAAAATGTTTTTTTGCCCCGCGGGGCCCTTTTATGGCCCCCACATCAAACCTAGGGGGTCAGGAAGAGGTCTACTCTGCCCCCTTTTGGTCATTTCCCCCTTTGCTTTTGCCACCTCTTTTGTCTCGATCCTACCGAGACACAATATGGCGGCCGCTCTGGACTGTTTGGAATGTTGACAGACACCCGAGAGCCAATCAGCTTTCCGCTGGTGCGCGCCCCGGTGCGCGTCCCGGGGCGCGCTTATAGATATATATATTTTTTTGAACCTAAATTACTCAAAATCCACTGGAGCACATATCTTGAGACATAGCAAAGGCACATCGGGCTACCAGTCCCTACAATTTTGCCAAGTTTGGTGGAAATCCATTCAGCCGTTCGGGCTAAAAGTGAGTTTGACCGCCCTTTGGAAATTAACATGGAGAAAACATGTTTTGGGACCCCCCTTTTATCTCAGCCCCCGCTTGACGAATCTCCCCCAAACTTTCAGGGAAGGAGCGGAGCGCCGCAAGGCGAATTTGAGGAGAATTTCATGCAGATTCCTCAACCGGCGCCAAAGTTATTCCCAAGAGAATGTTGCAAATTCCCTATACAAAATAATCCTAACTATAACTACCTCCTGGCGACCGCCAGTAGTTAATATATATATATATATATATATATATATACACATACGTATATATAGAAGCAAAGTTTTCCACCACCGTCGCACCACACACCTTGGGTGCTTCCTGGACGCGGTGGTGAGCCGCGTTGTAGAACCAAAGCACAGTCAGCAATAAATCCGTTTTCAGCCGACAACAAGCAGGAGCCCACTCACAAGCAGGTCCGTGCAAAAATATATGTTTATTTCATTTAGAGATCCCCCTCAGCGTTAAATATATTTATATATGTGCTATTAACTCGTAGTTTGTGAACTATACAGAATACTTAAACTTACGCGAAACTGTAATTTTACCTTTGTGAATCAGGTGTGTGTGTATGTGTGTAAAATGCACATGAGCCCAATCCATACATTTTTTTCCAGGATTTATGCCTAAAAATATTTGTGAATGTATGTGTGCCTACTTTACGCATGATTCACATCGCTGGAATTCTACCAGGCATATTATATGCAATTCAAGTGTAAAGTGAACGCCCACAAAGCATTGATTTCATGAATATTCGGAAAGGTTTTTATAGGAATTTCTGACACTTTTCCGGGCAATGAAACTACACCTAAGTGGTTAAGGTGCAAGAATTATGTACATAAAAACGTACAGATTTGATTTGAAAACACATATCCTTAAAAAAAGATCTTGCAAGAATTGTATAGCCCGTCGAGTGTGAACTACCCACGTTTTGTATCCTATAAACACCATGTCCCAGAAAAGTTCAATTTGTGAAAATACGATTCAAACTAGCACTACCGACTTGTAAGAATAATGTATGCAGGCTTTGCAGCATGCTGGATGTTAATACTGAAGACAGCTATAAACTACGAACATGCGTAGGTGTAAAGCACATTTGTGTCTAATTCACTACAGTTGTCAATCAGCCTGATGGTTAATTGGAAATCAGGAAAGTCTATTGTAGCGGAATTATATTTTTGTTACTTTTCTTCGACATTCAAGTTATAATATGAACAGGGTCAGCTTTGTGTTTGTAAAGTTAGGATGCAAGAGTCTGCATTAGCTCTGCAGGAGAAGCATTACAACACATTAATAAAACCATCAATTGCTTTTTTCACATGAATGCAAATCAGCCTTTTTAGCGTTCGCAGAGTGAATATGAAAATTAATAAGGGCTGTCAGCTATAATAATATTAACTGAATATTCATTTAGCTGACATGAGGGATGAGGAGACCAGCACAGATTAGCATTCTAATTCCAGCTAATGAAAGGGCCTGGAGTGGATGTAGCTGTTCCCTCTTTGCATGCTGGGGGACTGGTGTCTGGGCTCTCCCTGACTGCAACCGCATTATCAAGTGGAAGTGTTTTTCTGCCAGCTTGAGAGATGCTTCTAAAAAGTGAGGCGCTAGGAGGTATAAAAGGGCTTGTGCTACCGTAAGCAGAGGAAGTGCCTCACTATCCCTGGAAGCATCAAATATTGTTGCACTTTCAAGATAGTGGGTGGTCTGGGGAAACTACAATCCCAACAGCCAGTGGTAAATATAAGTGCCAGGTCCCAGTTTATTAATCAGGAGGCTCCCAGAGCTGACACCACTCTCTGCCCTGTTGGGTTTGTCAAATGCCAGCTCTTGCGTTCCCTTCTAACTAGCACACTGATGCAAGAGTGACATTTTGGACTATTTCAGGCCAGTGGGAGAGGGAATAATGCACTAGAATCAATAGTTCATGATGGTTTTTAGGTATATGGAACCGTGAAACACTTTGCTGGTCTTAAAAAATGATAGAATGGCAAATTATCGACCTGCCAAAATATCGTGGACAAAATATAGAATGCCAAAATATCGAATTCCTATCTACAAACAGGTAAGTACAAAAATATTGAATCCAAAATAGTGTTGTAATTAATATAGTTTGTTAAAATATCGAATTTTTGAAATGTCTTAAAAGTAATGTAAAATTAATAAAATTATGAATATAAATAACTGAAACATACTTCAAAATACTTAAATAACCTTAAAATAAATAAATAATTAAGGTAAGTAAAAAAACATGCATTTTTATTTTTTAATACATATATATATATGAACTTAATATTAAAAAAAAATATTCAATATTTTTTGCGTGGGAGGGTAAAAGGTACTATTCTCACTCAACAGTAGGGAAAGCTTTGGATAGCGTAGGGGTAAAAATTACTATTCCCAGTCCAGGGAGTGCAACAGTAGGGAAAGCGCTGGATAGCATAGGGGTAAAAATTACTATTCCCACTCCAGAGAGTGCAACATTAGGGAAAGGGTTGGATATCATACGGGTACAAATTACTATTCCCACTCCAGAGAATGCAACAGTAGGGAAAGCTTTGGATAGTGGGAGGGTAAAAATTACTATTCCCACTCCAGAGAGTGCAACAGTAGGGAAAGCGTTGGATAGCGTAGGGGTAAAAATTATTATTCCCACTCCAGAGAGTGCAACAGTAGGGAAAGCCTTGGATAGCGTAGGGGAAAAAATTACTATTCCCACTCCAGAGAGTGCAACAGTAGGGAAAACGTTGGATAGCGGGCGGGTAAAAATGACTATTCCCACTCCAGAGAGTGCAACAGTAGGGAAAGCGTTGGATAGCGCAGGGGTAAAAATTACTATTCCCACTCCAGACAGTGCAACAGTAGGGAAAGCGTTGGATAGCGTAGGGGGTAAAAATGACTATTCCCACTCAAGAGAGTGCAAAATTAGGGAAAGCGTTGGATAGCAGAGGGGTAAAAATTACTATTCCCACTCCAGTGAGTGCAACAGTAGGGAAAGTAATGATTTAATATTTAAATAAAAATAAACTAATTATCAATACCAATACAAAACATAATTAAAATTAATTACCAATTACAAAATATTTAATAAATAATTAATTATAAATGCCAATAAATAGGATGTATTAAAATTAATTACCTATTAATAACTAATTAACAACCAATTCATTTTCAATACCAAAAATGTAATAAGTAATACAAAAATTACCAATTCATAATTAATTAACAATACATTAATTATCAATACACAAAAATAATTTAAATAATTACTTAATTACAATTAAATTACTTTCCACCCTATTCCCCTATAAACCCACAACACGCTCCGAATAATAAATTAATACAGTTGACATAATTATCAACTAATAAAAATTAATTACCAATTAATACAAATTAATTACCAATTAATAATTAAATAACAATAAATTAATTATCAATACAAATAAATAAAAATAAATATTTACCTAATTACAATTAAATTACTTCCCACCCTATTCCCCTATAAACCCACAACCCGCTACAGAACCAAAACGCAAAATTAAATTAAAATTAATTAATAATTCCTAAAAATTTATATTTAATTTACTATAATAAATTAGTACCCACCCTATTCCCCTATAAACCCACAACCCGCTACGGAATTAAATTACGCAAAAATTAAATAACATAAAATGAATTACTTTAAAAAAATTAAACATACATTACAAAATAATATACACTTTTAACACGTATACTAAAATACAAAACACTTTAAAAAATCGATATTATTAAAAATTTGATATATTTTAATGCCTATATTATGTACTTCGATATTTTAACAATCGATATTACTTACCTGAATTTCGATATTATTAACCACTATATTATGTCCATTAGATATTATGTTCATTCGATATTTTGAATTCGATATTTTATCCATTCTATATTTTATTTTCAATATATTGTCTAGTTACTACCTATTGTGGTTTAACGCTGCCTTGTAAATAAGGCCCCCTTTCACGCTATACTTAGCGTGAAAGGGGATGGCAATGGGTGTTGCTGTGGGCGTGCCACCGCAACACACATTGATTTTGACGCTGCCCCCTAGTTACAAGAGTGGCGTAAATAGGAGGGAGCACCAAATTAAGACCAGGGAAAACCTGCCCTTAACCTGGACAAAACTAGGAGAAATGTTTAATTTCTCCTAGTTTTTGCTGTTTCCTGTATGCTGCGTTGTGCAGCACACATAGAAACAGCAAAACTCCACTGATTGTTTATGTGCAGGAAGATGCCTCCTGCACATAAACAATCATTTAAAAAAATGAAGTTTTGCAACTTCTATGTGTGCTGCCCACATTGGAGTTCCAAAACATAATTTAAAGATTGTTTATGTGGAGGAAGAAACACCTTCCTGCACATAAACAACCTTCCCCTCAATGCAGACACCCTTGCACTATGGTGCTACGGTGCCTGCAATGACGCCTGCAATGGTGCTGAGCAGCTAAATTTAGCGCCAGAGCAGAGGGAAACGCAGGGCTGCACCATATTGTTGTAAATAAGGGCAGCCCTGTGTGTCAGAAGTGGCGGAGTGCGGCGTTAGGCCAGTGAGGGGAACGCCGCACTCCCTCACTATTTAGTAAAAACGCCTCTCAGTTTTCTGCTTGACTTACGCGTTTCACGTTGAACTAATCCATGCATGGGTGATAGTGCCATGGCTAGGTATGTCATAATTGTCTCAATAAAAAAGGGTCACCATTCTCTTTATTTGACTTGTAATTTTTGGATGCTTAGAAAAATCAGTTGAAAGAATCAGATTAAAACAATCACACTTTTTTGTAAAACCAATTTCTCAAACTTCATGACACTTTCTCTGTTATGGACTTTCAGAATTATTTACATTTCTTTTTTGTTGCAAAACGAGCATGCATGTTTGATCATGAATGTTTTATTTCAACTTTGTCAACCTCAGCAACCTGGCCAAGACCGTGATATAAAATAATAGGTTTTATAGGAGAAAAGCCCAAACGAATAGTTTATGATTTGCGCTGACGGACACAAAAAAAGTTTGTGGGGAAAACGGGCACATTTCGCCTGCTTCAGATGTGTGTAACGACTACAAACCTTGCAACTATAGCTTTTATTTTCACTTTCACAGAACTTTGCCAGAAACATTATAATTTCAGCCGCCCGAATGGATGTAGTCACTGAAGAATGTATGTGAAGTAGCACCCCTGTGGTACTCTTTACAAAAATAGCAAGCCTTTTTGAACTGTTCCAAAAATATATGGAAATAAAGTGGGAATTTTGAATGGGAATATTCAGTGACTATTCATATACAACTAATTCATATAGAAAGCATGGCGCCCTATGCACTTTTACTAAATAGCGGTTCGGATGTTTCAGGGCTGATTTACAAAGACAAGTAAGAGTGTGCAAAAGATCACTCCTGTAGTACTACTTCTGATCAATGCTATAGCGAATTGGCCCCCTCACATTTACCTGCAGCTTACTACTAGGGTTGATGGAACCCTTCCATCTAAAAGCAGAATGCATCTAGTCTAGGGGGTTTCAATCCAGACACCAGACTGGGAATACTCGTTTCTGACTTCTATATCAAGCTCCTCGATTTGGCTGATGTATCGCAACTCCCAAAGAGATCTTCCTTTAGGTAATAGTCGGGAAAGCAAAATGGAGTTCTACATCATCTCTGTGCTACCTGTAGCAGTAGGCTTTGGTTCGCACATTGCTTGTTGTCACCGTCTAAGACAAATCTAACATTGTTTTCATGGCTGAATACAGTGGCGTAACAAAAGCCTCCGCAGCCACTACGGTGCGGGGGGCACTTGAACTCCGGGGGGCTAGGGGGAGGGGGCCTCCGGCACATGCAGTTGCCTGACCTCAGAGGTCTGGATCCGGAGGATCATGGCCCCCGACATGTACTTTGCAGGGGCACCCCCCTCAAGTATCGTTATGCCACTGTCTAAATACACTTAGGGGCAGATTTACAATAACTGGCACATCCCTAGGGATGCGCCAGTTATTGTGCGCCGCAGCTCCGCCACCCATGGTGTACCGCATTTACAATGCGGCGCACCATGGGGCAAAAACGGCACAGATGCATCACGCACCTGTGCTGTAAAAGTGGCGCATTGCTGGAGTTGCGTCGCAAGCGCGACACAGCTCCAGCAAGGCTTGGGGGGCCCTATCTGTCCAATGCTGCGTCAAGCCTTACGCCTGCTTCACGCAGGCGCAGGGTTTTGACGCAGCATTGGCCTAAAAGTGACTGAGTGAAATCTTGTAGATTTCACTCTGCTACTTTTAGGAGGCGTTCCTGCGCAGGAAAGACCCCCCCTGCGCCAGAACGCCTCCTTATGGCGCAGGGCTTTACAACGTGACGCATCTCCCAGATGCGTCACGTTGTAAATACTCCGCACCATGGCGCATCTTTTGCGCTGGCGCTGCGTCACAAAAGTGATCCAACGGCGGCGTAAAAGAGGCGCAAGGGGCTTGTAAATCTGCCCCCTATAGTTTTGCAAAGCCTCGTCTACTTGACAATATACAGGACTGGAGGTGACCAATGAGTCCTAAAATAACATCACCCTGATATCTATACCAATAAGCCACTAGCAGTAGTTAAGTACAGAAATAATAATAGGGACCATTTGTATTTTTACCAGGACATATTCCCACTCTATAAAGGCAACCAGAATTAATTCTGTTGACATAACCATTTAACTAGTTGAGGCTTCCCCCAAAATGAGAGGCGTGAATACTCCATTTTTTGAGTACATGGTTCTCTTTCACTTTTATGGAAAGTAATTAGATATATTTGGGAATGAGCATAGGAGTGAACAGTAAATGTAGAATCTAAAACCGCCCATGCCAGCCCCATTGGTTTATTCAGTCACATTATAAGTGTAAAATACTATTCAAATAGATGCATCTTCCATAATGCGGTAAATACGAGATGCCTTTGTGCAACTACATTAATGCATGAAGATTAATCAATGTTATTAAGTATCATTCTTTTGGTCCTGATGAGAAGTCAGGGGGATGTCCTTGAAACATGTAAGGAGGTAGTAGCTAAGCATGGGCGAATTTTGCAAATTTTGCGGATTTTTTATTTTGTTTGTGTTCGCAAGGGTTTCTGCCAGTTCGCAAGGGTTTTGTACCAGTTCGCAATTGCGAACTTACTTGTCGGCTCATAACGGCCGCGACTATGTTGTTTCTACGTCTGGTTCATCATCACAGGTTCACAGCACCCTCTGTTTCACCACTGCCACCCTCTGGTTCACCCATGCCACCCTCTGGTACATCAATGCCACCCTCTGGTTCATCACTGTAGATTATGGGGGTGAAAAGCAAGCACACCTGCCCTGCTTCAACTGACATGAATTATTTGGGGTTGATTAATGTGTCACTGAATTTAAACTTCCAGTCTGGCACCTGCTTCCTTATCTGTAATTTGCTTTCTGTTGCAGTGCCATTTTTTTTCACAGGACCTTTGTGGCCTACTTGTAGCTATTCTATGAGCCTGCTGTGAGGGTCAGAGCAGGGTCATAGAATAGTTGCAAGTAGGCAACTGAACTCTGGAGGGGCCCCTCAGGAAGCACTACAGGGAATGGTTACTAATGATGAGTTTGAACATTTGCACCTGCTGAGTGCTTTCAGTTTTGCAAAACTTGTTTTTCTGCAATTTTGCGGGATTCGCGGGGCGCGAATTTGCGCGAGATCGATTTCGGAAGCCGCAAATTTGTGCGAATATGCGATTTGTTTTTTGCGGCGTGTTAGTTCGCAAGGTTTTGTGCGTTTTAGCGAGCTGCTTGTAGCGCAACGGCGTGAAGTTACCCTCGCGGTCGTTCACGGGCACGGCCATCTTGTTTGCATGACGTATTTCCGTTTCCGGGCGCGATGTGTAATCTCGCAAAGTGTGCAGCTCGCTAGTACAAGATCGCGTGTGATCGCGAGGAAAATCTCGCGCAAACTTACCCACGGGGTCGTGAACGGGCGCGGCAATCTTGTTTCTCATTCATTGCTATGGTTCTGGGCACGCTTTCTGTATCTTCTCTGAATCTCTGCCATCCTTTGCTTGTTTGAAGTTTTTTTAATCTATTTTACTTATTATCTATCCCTCTATTTTTCTAGCTCTATATTTTTGTGTTTTCTGCTACTTTCGGTTAATTTTAAACTACTTTCTTAAACTCTTCTCTTTTCTTCTTCCCTATTCTATTTCTTCTTTATTATTTACCTTCCTTTCTGCCCAGACCATGGTAAAGGGAGCCGGGAAGCATCCTGAGAAGGGGAAGAGTCCCGCACCCCGTGCCCGGCTCCCGTGCAGGCGTTTGAGGGGGGAGCAGGTCACAGCCCGGGAGATCTTAAGCGCGGAGGAGGTGGCCGCACAAGTTTTTTATGTTCAGCGCAGCCTCCCCAGGACCATCATGGCAGGCGACAAGATCGCTAGCGGGTACGGGATACAGCGCAGCTACAACCAGGCCACCCACCGTTGGATGGATCTCCTGGACCGGGAACGCGACTTGATCGACCTGCTCGGCCTTGAGATCCCCTGGCTTGGTGAGTAGTAGTAGCTATTTCTTCACTACTCTGTTTTTTCCTGCTCTGTGTGTTATTATAACGCAAATTTTAGTTTTTTACCAAGAGCAATAATGCTGCTGATTACATTGTAGGTAAATTATATTTCAAAATCTTCTGTGCATTTCAGGTGCACTGCTCTCCTTCTCAGTAGCGTTACTACTATGCTTATTTGTTTTCGATTTTGTGTTCATTTCATTGGCCTGAGAAATTATGTATGAGTGTAGTTTAAAGAACTGCGTAATGCTAGACACTAAGGGTCAGATTTTTAATTACAGGCGCATCCCTGCAAAGTAGCAGGGATGTGCCAGTAATTGTGCGCCACGCCACCACCACCCATGGTGTGCCGTATTTACAATGCGGCGCACCATGGGCCCAACACGTCACCAAAGCGTTACGCATCTGTGCCGTAAAGGCGGCGCATTGCTGGAGTTGCGTTGCAATGATGGCGCAGCTCCAGCAATGCTCTGGGGTGCCCTATCTCCCCAATGCTGCGTCAAGCCGTAGGTCTGCTTCAAGCATGCGCAGGGTTTGAGTCACGCATCATTGTCCTAAAAGTGACTGATTGAAATCTTGTAGATTTCCCTCAGCCACTTTTAGGATGCGTTCCTGCGCAGGAACGCCCTCCCTTGCGCCGGAACGCCCCCTGATGGCGCAGGGCTTTACAACGTGATGCATCTCCCATATGCGTCACGTTGTTAATATGAACCGCACCATGGCGCCTCTTTTGTTCTGCCGCTGCGTCACAAAAGTCACGCAACAATGGAGCAAAAGAGCCACAAGGGACTTGTAAATCTGCCCCTACAAACTCAAGTCCAGTCCTTCCTTTGTACACCTGGCAATAAGAAGAAATAGTGGTGGTGGATTGATAGTTTGAGTATTTTAATGACTGGTTAATGTAGTAGGAAACTTTTTAGTGTTGTCGCTGATCTGCAATCATGATGGACTCTGTCTGTCACTTCGCGTGCTGCGGACTGCTGCCTGCCAGTCCTAGGCGAGCCTTTTTAGTAGTTTGTGTAGTGAGTTACATAACTTTCCAAGTCGACAGTCTGCAAATCAAGCAATACTAATATCGTAGTAGACCACATGAGATAGGTCAATATATCCCGTGGAATAGTTGTCTATTTGCTATTTCGCCAAAATATTTTGTTATTGTTCTTTTGAAATGTTTGATTTGGTTGACAAATATCATCCATGTTTTCTGGTCTTTCTTTCTTTCATGTTGTAAATCAGCTCCCCCAAGGGGCAAGAGGGCATTGGAGTAGGCTGCTGCTGCTGCTGAACAAGGCCAGGATCGGTCAGGCGAGGGCTCCTTTGCTGGCCCCGGTAAGTTAATTTTAATATAGAGTACCTATTTTTTCCTAGCGTTCGTCATTCGATTTTTTCTAAATCGTCTTTGATCTTCTTGTAGACTGTATCTAAATTCTTATCCTACCTCGACTATGACTCCCTGTGGTATTACTAGATTATTCTTATTAGTCTGTCGGTGTAGCTAACTAAGATTGCACATTTGGCAAAAGGTGTAAAACGAAACTCCCATTCTAGTCAGCAATAGCTCTATGCACTGAGTGTAGTCCTCTGGGATTGTCCATAATGTCTTTTCAAGTCTTCTAAATGTTTATGCTTTGACAATTACCAACAATATAAAGGTGAATGACCACCAAGAAAGAATAAGATACTACTTTACTTTTGGTTTGGATAGGAGGACAATCCATACTACTACTGTTGCAGGGACAAATCTGCACAAACAGAACTATGGACACCAAATAGTGCATTGTTTATCAATTATAATAGGCGCAGGTAGACTTTCCACATACCTCAGTGATATCAGACTTTGAAGAACCCACAATCTCCTTACTGACTAGATAGTGTGGCAGAGTCATTTAGCTCCCGAATTTATCGATGATTGATCCCCAATGATGATTATCCAACGCAGGACAAGAGTACGGAGTCAGAGTCCAGAAGTGTCAGAGGCACGGACTCATGCTTGCAAATTGCAAAACCTTTTGCTCATTCACTCATGACCAAAAACCACAGAGTCTATTTAAGTTTTAAAGCTTTATTAAAAGTAAAAATATTTATTAAAATCAAGCTTGTCATAAAACATAAACGGTTGATTAAAAATGGAAAAGTGCTTATAGTAATTTTTTATTTCACACATTTATTGTGGGCGAGCCGAGCCCTCACCTGGTTTGAACTTTCATTTTTCTTTTTGGTGCTGAATCATTGGTCCTTTCGTTCTAATGATTTGTTCTTAGAAGTGAAGCTTCTGTCTGCTATGAGAAAAATGGTACGTGTTAAAAAACAAGCATTAATCAGTTGTGCCAAAAAGTGCAGCAAGACAACACCGTTCCCTGGAAAAAGGGACATTTTTACTTTAGAGTAGACAGTCATAAATTATTAGATTGGTTTCTGTATTTACATTTCTTCATTCCTAGACAAAATACTAGTCAGTGGTGTATGTCTATGAAATCTAACATTCTTAAATGTACTTTGTAGGTGGAACATCTGGTGCTGGGCTCAGCGGGAGGTGGAGGAGGAAAGCTCTGGGGAGGAGACGGTGCAAGTGCCGGACCAAACTGCTGTGCGGGTTGCCACGGTAGTGGCGGGCAGTGATAAGCTCTTATATTCCTTACTTATTGAGATTGCAGACTGCATTGTGTGCTGGTCCCCGTGAGAAACGTAAGGCTTGTCCAGATGAAAGACATGAAGAAGAATGATTGACATTTAGGGGCCTATTATGATGGCGGACAGACCTGAGTCCGTCCGCCACCATAGAGTGGGAGGGACCATCAGCAGGGGCAGCGGCGGTCCCTCTGTGGTAATTAGGATGTGACCGCCACCCTGGCGGTCACATCCTGTATTTTTATCATTGCAGCGGCTGCTGCTTGAAGCAGCACCCGCCGCAATGATAAAAATGTAAGTTGTGCATTAGCATGCACAAAGCGGCAGGCACCGCGCGGTGCCTGCCGCTTTGTGCAGACAAATGCAGGGGGTAGCACCCCCACACCCCTTCACCTCTGGGGGCCCGCAACGGGCCCCCAAACAAAAATCCATATGCCTTTGCACGTCGGAAATGCCGCCGTGTAATGGCATGTTCCTCCAGACATCCTAATATGGCTGGCGGTGTCTGATAGACACTGCCAGTCATGTTAGTGCTTTTCCGACGCGGACGGGAGGCGACGGTGGTGGAATAGCTGCGGACTGAAAAACGATTCCCCAGCCATCCTAATCTGGCGGGGGGTCTTTTTCAGTCCGCTACGGATTTCCCGCATCCTCCGGGCCGGCGGCGGATTCCGCCGGCCCGGAGGATGCGGGAAATCCGCAATCCTAATCTGCCCCATAGTTTGAATGGATGGATGCCTGGATCATGGTACTATCTGACTCTTAGATAGCATATGTGTGTCTAGAGAGAGTAGACGGTCACTGGATGAACTAAGTGTTACTTTAAAGAGCATGTAACACCGCACCCGCACGTCCATCCCAGTGTAGGAAAGGCAAGGAAAAGAAGTTGTAATTGTGTCCGAATACTACCATGAATAGTAGCAGTAGTTTGTATTGCAAGCACAGCATATATCCGGCTATTACGATGGCCACTCACTACCTGTGTTAATAAGTTTAGTAGAACTCGGTCATTCATGTGTGGATGTATCACTGTTCACTCAATAAAAAGCAAAGCACCTAAAGTCATCCCATATGTAAGCAAATACATACCATGTGCAGTGATAGATAATCAGATTATTTATCTTCTTCATTTTCCTTTTCTAGTATTCATTGGCACTGTAGGGTGAAAGTTAAATTAATTAGGCAGTAGCCCTTGTAACAGAGTATTCTCAGTGCCACCCGTAATCGAAAAGTAAGAGCATCACCACCTGCATGTACTGGACTGGTACAGTAATGCAAGTCTGTTTCACTCATCATGGCGGACGTCTGTTTTTCTCGGGTGCAAGTTGACTGCGCTGGCATTATGCCGGCTTGCAGAAGTTAACGTACCAATTTTGCTAAACAAGAAAGAAGAAGAAGAATAAGACTGGTGTACTGTCATAGTCGACTCTAATGAAGTGAGTCCATAGTGCTCGTAGAATTTTGATTCCTTAAACTCCCACTAATGTTAGAGCAAGGGTGAAGAAGTGGGAGGGTATATAGATATTGGAAACAATAGTTATGTACTGCACTTGCAAGTTGCTAGTTCTACTGTGACACAACTTTCTGCTGAATCATTTTGTGTTAATCTTAAAGAGCATTGGTTACAGACTATGTCTTTCTTTCTTCATATAGATGCTCCTTCCAAACCAACCCGGAAGGAGCTGGCTAGACGGGCCTGGCAACGGAGGCTGGAGGCCACTGTCGCTGAATATCGGCGGCTGGAGGCCCAGGAGGAGGGGGACACGCAGTCTACAACAACATCTACCGGCACAGCTGCATCCTCCTCCTCGCTCCCTGGGTCACCCAGTCAGCGCAGTAGGTCTCCAGCGGTACAGAGCCGGGGTACTGCAGCCACCCGCCACCGCCGAGCAGCATAGAAATCAGCTGCCCCCCACAGCAGTTGCAAAAAATGGATGCACCGCCTTTCTCTGAGGGTTTCCTACCTCGAGCAGGAGCTGCTCAACACGAAAACCCTGCTCGAGACCCTCCGCAAGGAGCATTCCGACCTGGCCCGGAAAGTCAACAGCAGCAGCCAGCAGTAGGAGGAGACTGTCCCTTGCCCCTTTTTTAAAAGACTTCTGGGGGGTGGGAATTGGGAGTTGGGTTTTTTCACTTTTTTTGACTTTTCACGGACATTCGTTGGGGTTAGGGAGTGGGGGTGGGTTGGGTTGGGTCTTGTGGGAGATTATTTTTGTCAGGGATATAAATATACTTTAAACTTTATCTTAGCATACGTGTTTTTTTTACTGCTTTTGAGGCTAGTGGGTGGAGGTTTAACAGTAACTTTGTTTTCGTGAAACTTGAGTGGCATCTTGATGCAAGTTGTGTAATTAATTGCCCAAATGTTTTCAAAACTAAGTGCCTCTCACAGAGTAAGTGAATTAAATAGTCCTAGGACTTTACTAGTACTAGCGTCAGTCTCTCGTCTCTCCTAATACTCCATTATACTTCCTCCCCCCAAACGCTCATCTTACCTGTAATTTGTGTTTGGAAATAGGGCTAGGCACAGGGCTGGCTGCACGGCAAATGGCGATTAAGGTTGGCAATCCTGTGCGGATGAAATGTCATCATTGCGTTAGTACTAGTGGTGTTACACAGTAGTAGTTGCAGCATCTGAAAAAAAAGAAAATGAAACCTTGTTTGTCCTTACCGTAGCATTAGAACGGTATGATAGAGAATATAGCAGGTGACAGTACACTAGAACAGTGCCACAATGCAGCCTAACAAATGGTAAAGTATTGAAAGTATAACTAGTACTTGCGTTGAATTTCTTTGACATTGGCTACTACTACAAGAAATAGTACCAAAGGTGAAGGACACAGCAGCATAATAATTTGCCACGTCTAGGAGGAGGATGTTCTTGATGACCTATCAAGTTGATGGCGCACATGAAAATCTGCTTTCATTTGCCAATAGTGACTGAGTGTCAAGCTGAGTAAGAATAATATATCCTCGGATTCCTTCACCAGCCTGTTGCTATGACCTTATCCTCCCCAGCAAGTGTGTGGAATTATTGCTGTCATTTAGTCACACATCAATCAAAACCACACAGCCCAGGGGAAGAGGGTTAGGGTTTGGAAAATGGATGGGAATGGGGGATTTGGGGAAAGTTTTGTTGAGAGAAGAAAAAAAAAGCACAGCATGGACAAACAATAATTGAAGATAAAGAAATCTTTGGGTACAAAGCTAACCATAAATCTTTTAAGTGACATAAAGGAAGTGCATGCACTACTGCATGCATGGTTACTGAAAAGTAAGTAGTACTTTGGACAACCGTGAATGACAGAATGTGACAGTACAGGGCTGCAGCGTTTTCACTTGCCTATCTCTGCACTCAGAGAAACACTTCTTACATTAAATTAGGTTTAAAAAAATAGCAGAAGTAAAACCTATAGAATGGCTGTAGGGATGAATTTAGAAGCAGAGATCCAAGAAATGCAGAGTCACACTCATAGAAGTTCACAGCAATAACATTACTTAAAAGATAATTAGAAAAGAACGGATACTGTATCTGTATGTTGTTGTAGTTGTCCTGTTGAATTTTGTAAGTTGCATGCATCAAACCATTCCTCTAATTAGCGGGACGCCTCCATTCCAGCTGACGCTCCGTCCATCAATGTTGGTGACCAGAAGACACCCTGTCCACTGCCTGCCTGGGGGATGCTGAATTGCGGCTCGCTAATGTGAAGCCTGACTTCATCCTTTTTTTCCCATTGCACAGACTGAAACCAGGCCTGTAATTATTGATGGAAAAACAGGAAGTGATTCTAGAACACCACTGACAAATGAATATAAGGTATGTACGCTGTGTAGTTCAAAAAGTCACACATTGAGTTTCCTAATAGACAGTACAATATTTTTGAAAGTGCATACTCTGTCTGAGTCTCCTTTTGAAGGATAAATAAGTATGGGCAAATTAATTTAGCGGATCTTTCCCCTCAAGCTAGGTGTACTGTAAACTGTGTTTTAGAACAAAATTAGACCTTCCCATCAGTGCTCCCACCCAGACCCTTACTAAAGCCAGTCGCAAAAATGGAGAAGACCCCCAATCAGATCTCAAAAAACGAGGCCTGGTAGAAAACTGGTGACAAAACGTACTTTGAAAGTAAAAGTAGGCCCAAATCCCCCCTTACCCACCGTGGATTGTATTCAAACCACTTGCAAGCAAGCAAAAGTATCCATACCCAGCATCGCTCCAAGACTCGCAACTCCCCCACAAACAGTCCCCCGCCCAAACACATGCAATACAAATACTGCTAACCCTAACGAGCCCTAAGTTAAGAATAGTGGCAAACGCTTACTTTAACTATGCCAAATCCCCCCTTTCCCACCATGGATTTTCTTCAAATCACTTGCAACCAAAATTACCCATTCCCACGAGTGCTCTAAGACCCCAGAACTCAGTTGCAAAAATCTAGAACACCCCGAAACACATGCAATCCTGCTGCTAGTGCTAACCCTAACGAACCCTAAGTTACAAAAAGTGCCAAAAGGCTTTTCCGCATGGATTTTATCCGGTATTAGACCTTCCCAGCAATGCCCCAAGACCCGCCAACCCACCCACAAAAAAGCACAACACCCCCAAACAGCCAAAAAGCAAAAATGGAAAATCTCATACTTACAATATTTTTGGCCTTCTTTCAATTCTGTCCAAACACGCTGTGCAGCTAGGCCATAACTCCCGTTTTCCACCATGGATTTCCTGAAAATCAAATGCAATCAAAATTAGACTGTGCCAGCAGTGCTCCCAGACCCCAAAACCCACCCACAAACAACCGGAACCCCCTAAAGAGCACCTCAAAGACAAGCAAGTCAGCAAAAACGCCCCTAAAAAATTGCCTCCGATTTGGTCCAAACCAGTTTAATCCGGTATTAGACCTTCCCAGCAATGGCCACAGAGCCACCAACCCAGGTGAAAACAAGTAGAAGACCCCCAAACAGCCAAAAAGCAAAAGTACAAAAATGGGGACTTAGTCATTTTCAGGGCAATTTCCAAAATCACTCCGCACGTGCTCTGCAGTTGGCCCTAACTCCCCTCTGCCACCATGGATTTGCTTCAAACCTCTTGCAATCAAAATTATCCATACCCAGCAGTGCTCCCAGACCCCGAAACCCACCCACAAACACCAGGAAGCCCCCCAAACAGGCCCTTGAAAACATGATAGAGAGCAAAAAGGCAAAAACGTTTTCAAGTCGGATTTTGTCCAAACCAGTTTTATCTGGTATTAGACCTTCCCAGCAATGCCCCAAGACCTGCCAACCCACCCGCAAAAAAGCACAACACCCTCAAAAATCAAAAATGGAAAATCTCATACTTACAATATTTTTGGGCCTTCTGTCCAAACGCGCCGCGCAGCTAGGTCATAACTCCCGTTTTCCACCATGGATTTCCTGAAAAGCAAATGCAATCAAAATTAGACTGTGCCAGCAGTGCTCCCAGACCCCAAAACCCACCCACAAACACCCGGAACCCCCCCAAAGAGCACCTCAAAGACAAGCAAGTCAGCAAAAACGCAAAACTAATTTTGCCTCAGATTTGGTCCAAACCAGTTTTATCCGGTATTAGACCTTCCCATCAATGGCCACAGAGCCGTCAACCCAGGCAAAAACAAGTAGGAGACCCCCAAACAGCCAAAAAGCAAAAGTACAAAAATGGGGATTTAGTCATTTTCAGGGCAATTTCTAAAATCACTCTGCGCGCACTCTGCAGCTAGGCCCTAACTCCCCTCTGCCACCATGGATTTGCTTCAAACCTCTTGCAATCAAAAGTATCCATACCCAGCAGTGCTCCCAGACCCCGAAACCCACCCACAAACACCAGGAAGCCCCCCAAACAGGCCCCTGAAAACATGATAGTGAGCAAAAAGGCAAAAACGTTTTCAAGTCTGATTTTGTCCAAACCAGTTTTATCCGGTATTAGACCTTCCCAGCAATGCCCCAAGACCCGCCAACCCACCCGCAAAAAAACACAACACCCCTAAACAGGCAAAAAGCTAAAATGGAAAGTCTCATACTTACAATATTTTTCAGCCTTCCGTCCAAACGCGCTGTGCAGCTAGGTCATGACTCCACTTTTCCACCATGGATGTCCTAGAAACCAAATGCAATCAACATTAGACTGTAACAGCAGTGCTCCCAGACCCCAAAACCCACCCACAAACACCAGGAAGCCCCCAAACAGGCCCCAGAAAACTTGATAGTGAGCAAAAAGGCAAAAATGTTTTCAAGTCTGATTTTGTCCAAACCAGTTTTATCCGGTATTAGACCTTCCCAGCAAACCCCCAAGACCCACCAACTCACCCTCCAGGAAGTAGAACACCCCCACAAGTGCAGAGTCTTTCTTCATTGGGCGTAATCCAGCCCTCTGCTTTGAGGGAAATAAGAGTCTGGAGAAGGAGGATAGAGGAGCATGTTCTTGTGAACTTGTGAACCTGAGGAATGCAGACTGCGGCACCTTCAAATCAATAAGCAAATAAGTGAAGACAGTTCTGCTGATGGGCTTGTTTTTGTGATTAGGTGATTGAAGTTTTAATTATATTAACTGTGCAAAACAAAGAAAGACAGACACACAGGAATAAAAGTGAATAAGGACGAAAAAGAAAGTTATTGATTCATTGGCTCATTTTCAGGGCTCGGTGTCAGGGAATAAGATTTCGTCCTCATACTCTGCGAATTCAGGCGGGAGTAGGTCACCTAACAGAGAAGAAATTCTCTCATCTAAGTTGCTGTCCTCCTCGTCTTCTTCCGGCGTGTATTCTCGTACTTTGTAATCTGGTGGTATGAGGTGCTGATTCATCTTGATCATTGTTAACCTCTCCACATTTTTGGGCGAGAGGTGGGTCCTTTTGCAAGTTACAATGCCACCAGCAGCACTGAAAACACGTTCAGAAGACACGCTTGCGAGTGGGCAAGACAAGTAGTTTATAGCCAGGTTGGAGATCTCTGGCCACAATTCTTTTTTCCCATGCCAATACGCCAATGGGTCAGCATTAACATAGACCTCTGTTGAGTCATTCAGATAGTCCTGCACCATCGACTCAAGGTTCTCCACGGTTCCTCCACTTTGCTTACTTTTTGCTGGGACCTTTTGAGAAGCAACCCCAAGCTTAGTTAGCCAATCCTCTTCTTCACCCGATGTTACTGTTGTGTCTGGTGCAGATGATCCGGTTGCCGGTGTCTTTAACGGCTGAGAGGTCACTTCTGCCACAGGTGCAGAAGTGGATTCTTTTGACTGGGGATGGCCTGCTGATGCTGATGTACTGCCTTTTCCTTCAATTTTCTGTTGTTCTCTTTCAAACCTCATGGCTGACAGAGCTAGCCAATGTTTGTACTTTGAAACTTCTGCGTCACCAAAAGGAAAGAATGCTCTGCCTGCCAGTGCCTTTTTGTAGCGTGGATCCAGAATAGTAGCACAAATGTAATGCTGTTTTGAGTGGATCATTTGAAGACGTTTATCGCCAAGTAGGCGTTGTAATAATTTCTCCACCAAAACAAAAGCTTCTTGCTTTTCTTCATCTTTTTCAAACATAGAAGACACCGCCTTCAGTTGGTGCTGTAGCATACGCAACAATGGGATAGCTTTTCCCAAAAACAGTCCTCCCTGCTGACTGCATGCGTGAAGACCTCAAAAGGACGAAGCATGTCTGTCAGGCTTTTAACTAGCTTCCATTGCGCCGCATCTAGCCTCAGGTACTTCAGAGCTGTACCCAGTGTTAAGAAATACTGATCGAGTACCATAAACTGCTCATACAGACGCTCAAGCATGTAGAAGGTTGAGTTCCAACGTGTTGGCACCTCCTGGATGAGTGCTTTCACTGGCATTCGACGTTCATGTAGCAGGCCCTTCAGATGCTTCCGGGCCTTAAAAGAATGGCTGAAATGGTTGCACATTCTTCGGCAGGTGGTCACTAACTCGCACACTGGACTTTCTTCACTCAAACAACCAGGTTTATACAGTGCGCCAAACACGGCACTCTGAAATATTTACCCAGATCCATGGCCTTAACTACATTGGCTCCATTATCCGTGGAAACATAACCAATCTTGCGTTTTTTTTGGGGACAGCCATTGAAAGACCTTTGTCTAAACTCCAAAATGTTTTCTCCTGTATGACTTGTCTCCATGCCAAACATGGCTAGTGTTGCATGTTTCTGAGCAGCTTTAAAAACATTGCCTGGGTCAACACCTGCGTTTAGCTTTGCTTTAACCCCTGAAAAAGAGACCCAGTGTGCAGTGATGCACATGTAATCAGTGCCTGCGCCACTGGTCCACATGTCTGTTGTCAGATGTATAGTGTGAACAGCACTCTTCTGCAAAGCTGCCCCAATCACCTCCAGCACATCTTCTTGTAGTGCTGGAACCACAACTCTGGCAAAATAGAACCGGCTAGGAACCTTCCATTTAGGGCTGAGTGTTGCCACTAATTCTAGAAAACCAACCCCTTCCACAAAATAAAAAGGGAGAAGGTCCAGAGCTAGCATTTTAGCCAGCTTAGTGTTATACAGACGCGTCAGTGGGTGGTTGCGATAAAATGGCGCTTCTGAAAACAACATGGTTCTAATGGTGGGCTGGACCATTTTACGGGATGATGATGACTTCTTCGACCCAGTTACGCTTGATGATGAACTTTTTCGCATTGGTGTCTCACTCTCTCCCACACTCTTAGTGTGGCTCACAGGGGGTGTGCTCCTGACAGGGGTACTGGGTGTAAGTGAAGTGTTTGAAGCTTCTTCCTCCTCGTCATCATCAGATGAAACATCAACGTATACAGTTTTTTGACTTCTAATTCGGGCTTCCTTGATCTCCTTCAGGTGCGCAAGCCATTGGACAGTGTGCTGTCTCTCAAGATGACATCTCTGGCCTCCGGTACCATAGTTGGTACCAAACTTACCACGACTAACTGCAAGCTTACAAATGCTACAAATGGCTATGTTTTCCCTTTTTGGGCAAACACTAAAGAAGTCCCAAACTGCGGACTTGAAATGTCTGTGGGGGGCGGAGGAGGCGATACTGGTGGTGGTCATGCTGCTAATGCCAGATGAAGTGGAGGATGTGTGTTGCCGAACCTTGCTACGTTGTGCACTTGCACCACCACTAATTGAGGCCGAGGTGGATGGAGGTCCCTTCTGGCGAGAAAGAAATATGGACGCGGTAGGTGGTGGTGTACTAGTTAACTCCAATGATGGTGGTGTTCCCATTGCCTCCTCGTCGACAACATCATCATGCTCAGCAGCTTTTCGGGCTAGGGTCAAAATGTCTGTTTGCTGCATGCCCGCTGAGGCTGGAGTGACGTCTATGATGACTGCGTCGTCGTCGTGAGAGTCTTAATCAGCAGAAGTAGACGCCACTTCTTGTTCAGCGTCAGCATCAAACTCCATAACTATGAGACTTTCGGGGACCTTCCTTTTACGCTTAGCTACCTTTGTCAGATCATGGTGTGCCTCACTCTCAGACGGCAGTGGTGGTTCCCAAGTTTGATCCGTATCATCAGAAGGAGGTGGGCTTGAAGAAGATGTAGACACCATCCTTGATCTTTTCCTTGCTAGGGATGTGGAAGACAATGAATGATCAGGAGGAGTGGCTTCCTCAAATGATACCTCGGCTTGAATGTCGATTTCCTGATGTGCCCCTTCTTCGGGAGGAACAACTATTGAGGGCACTTGTGCCCCTCCATGCACCTCTGCTTGCGCATCTCCTTGTGCTGCCTCTCCTTCCACATGTACTTGGGCTTGTACTTGCACATGTGGTTGTTGTTGCGGCTGTGGTTGTTCAACACTCGTCAGATGAGTTACAACAACCTGTGTTGATTGAGGGACATTGCTGCTACTTTGAGCCAACATCACTGGTCGATGGTGATTGAACAAGTAGACTGGCTACGTCTGCAGCACTCAAGGGCTTGGACTTAAGTTGGCGTGGTGGTGGTGGCACTGAGCCCAATGGAGCGGGGGTGCTGCTCCCAGCTTGGTCCCCAGCAGATCCCGCTGCTGCTGCAGGCATACTTTTTTTTTTATTCCCAAAAAATGTGGCGGGCGGCACGCCAGTCTCCTTGGTAACTTGCTTCTTCTGCTCCTTACTGGCAACTTTCTTGCTAGAGGAGCTACGGGGAACTTTTTTTGGGGCCATCTTCTTCAGAGGTCAGAACAGCAGGCCGCAGTTGCACGAGTTGCAGAGTTGGTCTGTGGCCAGACATGACGTTGCGTGACGTTATGCTGCACACACACACCGCTGCAGGACTTCTTCCTTGCACTGGTGGTTCTCTTGAGTCTTGTGTACCTAAAAGCAATGGAAGACAGAGGAACATCAGTTCAGTTATACACCCCAAAAAGTCGAAAAACACATACAAATCTGTACAATCCCATGCCATCCATGCCCTCAATGATATTTAAATTCAAGACACCCCACAGAAAGACTAGGCCCATGCACCACTCACTAGCCCTGGGCAAAAGGCCTCAGCAGCAGCCAAAGAAATCGAAAAACACAGAAAAATCAGCACAATCCCATGCCATCCATGCCCTCAATGATGTTTAAATTCAAGACACCCCACAGAAAGACTAGGCCCATGCACCACTCATTACCCCTGGGCATAAAGGATGAAAGCTAGGCAAAATGGGTGCAGGCCTGAGAACACTGCCTGCCTTCAAAATTACCCCTTGCCCCCAGCACATGGCCAGGGCCTGTCTGTACCAGCACTCAAAATGGCCCCCACCCACATGGCCAGTCCCCAACAGCAGCCAAAAGAATCGAAAAACACACAAAATTCAGCACAATCCCATGCCATCCATGATGTTTACATTAAAGATACCCCACAGAAAGACTTAGTCCATGAACCACTCACTAGCCCTGGGCAAAAGGCCCCAACAGCAGCCAAAAAAATCGAAAAGCACACAAAAATCTGCCCAATCCCATGCCATCCATGCCCTCAATGATGTTTAAATTCAAGACACCCCACAGAAAGACTAGGCCCATGCACCACTCACTACCCCTGGGCAAAAGGCCCCAACAGCAGCCAAAAAAATCGATAAACACACAAAAATCAGCACAATACCATGTCATCCATGCCCTCCATGATGTTTACATTAAAGAGACCCCACAGAAAGACTCTGTCCATGCACCACTTACTACCCCTGGGCAAAAGGCCCCAACAACAGCCCAAAAATCGAAAATTCCAAAATTGTAGTTGTAGCAACTGTAATGCCCCAAACAAACTTACTTGTGAAATTTCTAATCCAAAAGTGATCCAAAGAAAGTCAAAAAGGCCTCAAATCCAAATATCCAGTAGCATCCACAAAAAGTAATCCTTCCAGGTCAAGATCCGAATGAAAGTGAGCAGCACATGAAGAAAGCACTGGCAGGAGCCTGCTGGACAGGAACAGGAAGTTGGAGACTGTGGGGCACTTCCTTCCTCCCCCCCCCCCAAAATGGACTCCTTGCAAAAAAAAGTGCAGGCAAATGTCAACCTGAGGAGTTATTCTGATAAATATCATCATTTTCAGAAGGTTTATGCTGCTTGCTGGTGGATTTTTTGTGCAGAATTGCACATTTTGTAATTTCGCGAGTGCGAGATTGTTGCTGCCCACCGCATCTACGTGTTCGCAATTGCGAACTCCCGCGGTACGTGATCACGGCGTACTCGCGTTGACAAACTCTCGCTGTGCAAGGTGGCAAGCCGCGATGACGTTATCGCAGTCGCCAAACTCCCGCGGGATCCAGCAGCAAGATCCAAAATGGCGCAGCACTCGCAAAATATCGAGAAAAACAACTCGGCAAACGCTGAATGACAGTAAGTGAATGCCGCGCACAGCAATATTGTATTACCAAGCAAAACAAATCCGCTACGTGCGAATTTGCGGATTTTTGGCAAATTTGCGAGAGTTCGCAAATTGCGAATTTACCGAAAATCCGCAAAATCCGCTAACGGAACGGATTTTACGCCCATGCTTAGTAGTAGCCCATCACAGCATACCGCTTCCACTCCCCATTTTTAACAAATACCAGCTAGAAGGAGTATTACATTCTGGTTTCCACATAGCCAGGTATTTTTTAGTCACACGTTATTCACTCTGACCCTTCCACTCTCATTCTACACATAGTATCATTTCACTTCTAAATGCTCCCACGTCTCTGTCGGTTGTAGCACGCCTCGGCCCGCAGGCGGGCGGGAAGAACCAGATGAGGAAGCATTCCACCAACGGACCTTTTGATGAGTGAGGGTTATTTTAACAAAACATTGTGTTTCCCTATACATCTTAAGGGGACACACAGTTCTTAAAAAGGTTGAACTGACCTAAAAAGGATACTATTATTTTGTTTACTAGGGTGGATTTGTTTTGCCCTGAAGAACACTGCTGAGACAGCTAGGCATAGAATGGGAAGAAAACTCAAATGGGAGCTGTGGAACAAGGCAACCGCTATCTTGGGGCAGAATTTTGTGTCAGTTATCATGGCCGTATATCAGTGGTACCGGCCACAGAGAGTGCAGGTGGGAGACTGTAATAATAGGAGAGATGGGGAGTGCGGACAAGGGGGCGCAGAGGCGCAGGGGCCAGAATGGGTGTGCTGAGTTCTCACAGGACGGAGAGACTAGACTGGCCACAATCTTAGAATGTCTATCACTGGAGGGGTTTTGTCCAACGGGTCCTGGCTGGACAACATACGTTAATCAAGAAACAAAAGTGCCAGGGCTCGGTTTCAGATCACAACAGCTTATTTATTCAGCTGGTGTGTACCTTCCTTTCATTATTTCGTGAAGGTGTACATTTGTCATTGTTTCAAATTTTCAAAACATATTTACATTTTATGCGAGCTACAGAGGATTAAACATTCCTTTTGCTGTGGAAACAATGCAAACAAAATTTCATAAATTACAATGCTTTCTGTATGTTCTAGCAAAAACAAATAAATGGACATTCATATATGGTTGCACTTTCACAGTTTCAATATAAAACAAACATTGAATCATATACACCAGGAATTATTCAGGTACTGATCCTATGGGCAAGTAGTCATTGTTACATGGACCAGACACATTGGGCAATATGACTTTGATTGCATCGCCCTATACTTTTGTGCTAACCCCTAACATTTGGGTTGCCTCTTTTAAACAGCCGAATAGCCGACGCGTTTCCAAACCCTTCTTTTAGTCAACAGGGTTCTTCTTCAGGGCTGAGCTGTATACCTATGGTCTAAAATTGGGGGACATTTAGTATCTCCTTTTCTCTAAACTGTTTAATTTACATCTTATGTAGGTAAAACCTTGGGGGGATTTTTACCTTTTTTCGGTGTTGTTGGCTGTTATTTTCAAGAGCGGGGCATCAAATTAACCTGAATTTTCACCATTGCCTAAATAACATTAAAGGATGGTGGTTTTATGAGTATGTAAAGTTCTGGCACTTATTTGCACATTTTGTGATCAAGTTTGTGGTGCGCTATCACTTACTTGTTTTGTGTGCTTCTAATCAATCATTGACTTGAGGTGACCGTTTGTAGGAGTCTATTGGGTGTTCCGCGATGATTTCATTCTGTTTGAATGAAAATTAAGGTCAGTCCGCGGATGAAAAGATGCTCGGATTTTGAACACGCGTTTAAATTCTATCATGCTTACTTGTGTGTGGCGGGGTGTGGAACCCAGGCGCTGCTACACTTTTGTTTGTTTGGACGGTTGTGTCTCAAGACCGGTTCAAAGTTCTGTGAAATGAACACAAGGGTAGCTACCATTACTTAGCGGTCATGCCTATGTTTAAACTACGCTTCGGTCTGTTCGTTACAGACTTCTTACCTCTGTCTGTATGTCTCTAACGCAGTGCTTGGGGCTCCGTGTGCCGCGTGACTCTCACTCCTTACACTGCTATTCAAGTCAGGTTTCAACACCCAGTGGAACTCAATTTCCTGTTTAAATATGCTGCTAGGCATTATGGGACTTGTAGTGTTCCACATGTATTCGCTTGGTTGTGTGTTCAGTTTTTTGCTAAATGACAAAGTGTTTAGCGCATTGGCTGACATTCTATTGGTTTATGCTTCTTGGCAAGCGGCGGGTTAACAGGGCGCTCAATAATTTGATCTTTGTAGTTCTGACATTTCGTTCAACCCATCCATCACACAGTTGAATTTAAGAATCAAATAAGCTTCTTTTTTCAATAACATGGCATCGATGTTTCCTCCTCTAGGAGGAACTTTCATAGCTTGTAGTATTGTCCATTTGAATTCTGTCTCATTGTGTTGATGTTCCACAAAGTGCTGTACCATGGGCGCAGACAGCACTTTGTGTCTAATTCTTGATCTGTGTTGAGCTATTCGTTGGTTAGCTTTCTGGGTGGTTTTCCCAATGTACAGCTTGGGACAAGGGCACATGATTGCGTATATTACGTTATTTGTTTTGCAATTTGAGAATCCTTTATGTGTCCATTTTATTGTGTTGAATTGGAATTCCTCCCCTTCTATTGTGTTGGGGCAGGAAGCACACGAACCACATTTGTGATGGCCTGTTATGGGTGGTAATTTCCACAGCGTGCGTAAGTCCGTTTTGGCTTGGCTGACTCCCAGGTCAGCTCTTACAATGTGCTGTGCAATGCTTCTGTTTTTCTTTAGAGCGAACAACGGCTTCTCCATTGGAACTTCAGAGTTCATGATCAAATGCCAATTTTTTAAAATAATGGACTTCAGCTTGTTGGTGTATGGCCCGAATGTGGTTACACATACCGGCCTTTCAAGGGGTTTGGTGTCTTTTTTTGTTCTCAATAGTTCTTCTCGTGGGGTGAGCCATGCCCGTGTGGTTGAGTGTTTCAATAATTTAGGAGGGTAACCTCTTTGTTGAAGTTGATCACTAAGTATTTGAGAGTGGGTTAAAAAGTCTTCCTTTCTGGAACAGTTGCGTCGGATTCTCAACATTTGTCCGTACGGCAAATTAGATTTTAAACTTTTGGGGTGTTAGCTTGCGTAATGCAAGATTGTGTTCTTGTCCGTGTTTTTACGATGTAAGGTGGTTGTCAATTTGTTTTCATAGGGAAAAACCACCACATCAAGAAAAGTGAGAGATGTTCTGCTGTATGTCATTGTAAATTTTATGTCTGGATGTCTGGTGTTGAGCCACTGATGGAATTGGGCGAGCATTTCTTCAGACCCTTTCCATTGACACCAGATATCATCAATGAAGCGATACCATTTTGTTATGTTTTGTTGAAATGGATTGTTGTGGTAAATGAAGCGCTCCTCATACAGGGCCATGAAGAGAACCGCCATTTCTGGGGCATAAGGACACCCCATGGCGGTCCCCTTCACCTGCACGTAGAATGGGAAGAAAACTCAAATAGGAGCTGTGGAACAAGGCAACCGCTATCTTGGGGCAGAATTTTGTGTCAGTTATCATGGCCGTATATCAGTGGTACCGGCCACAGAGAGTGCAGGTGGGAGACTGTAATAATAGGAGAGATGGGGAGTGCGGACAAGGGGGCGAAGAGGCGCAGGGGCCGGAATGGGTGTGCTGAGTTCTCACAGGACGGAGAGACTAGACTGGCCACAATCTTAGAATGGCACCATGGATGCTGATTCTAAATGTAGCCAAATGCAGGCTATGGTAAGTTAGCTGCAAGGGGAGGTGACAGATGCTGATTTTGCACATGCGAATAGGAGTGCTACTTCCTAACAGGGCATGAAGCTAACAAGCATACCCCAAAGGAGGTCTGTGTTAGAAGTGCTCTTGGCCAGGATTAGCCCCTGTTAGGAGTTATTTTTTATACAAAGGCATGGTATGGTAGTGCCAGGAGTGGGGAAAGGGGAGGAAAATGTGTGTACATTGAAATCGCATCTGGAGACCCAAGAAACATTGATCTCATTTTCTTAACAATAGGGGGGCTGGGTGCCACTTGAATTGAGGGGGGGGTTGAGTTACAGAGGGTGGGAGTCCATGCTAAGCATGGACACCCAGGTTCAAGAAAGACAGAGGCTGTCAGTTGCCCACTTCACTTCAGGGGGTGTAATTGTTCTGGTCAATCAAATGGGTGGCCAAACGAAAGATCCAGTTCTGTCCCTTCCGGAATAAAGACTGTTTGTTCGCATGAGGGGGTGCTTCTATAATGGTCCACCACACACCATGAAGGGTGTGGTTTAAGCTCAGATAATGGGCATTCATTCTAGGTGTGGTTTTCTAGCAGAGGATCCCACTGCGATGTTCCATGATCCTGGCTTTCACTGGTCTGGTGGTCATGCCAATGTAGCGTTTTGTGCAGGGACAGGTGCTAATATAAATGCAATTTTTCGTGTTGCAATTGTAGTGTGTCTTTTGTAGCCAGTGTGATTGTGGTCAAGGGTTATTTCTTTGGTGGGTTCAGTGAGATCACACACACCACATGAACCGCTCGAATGGTGTCCTTTCACATGAAGCAGGTCCCACAGGGGGCGTTGCTCTGAACTAGTTGCCCTTAATGGTGTGGTGTGTATAATCATATCTTTTATGCCGTTGGTGCACTTAAAATCAAAGTTGGTCTTGGGATAGAGAGTGATCCTGATTGTAAAATGGGCCCATGTTTCTGTATTATTTTCTGATCTTATTGGAACTGGGTGTAAATATGGTAACACCAGGTGATTATTTCTTCCTGTGAGGGAACCCTCGGTTCCAATACAGCTGCTCGATTGTTATTCCTGGCTCTCTTATGTGCCAGGTCAGCCTTGTGACCTTGTGAAAGGAATAATGTCTTGATTTCAAGTTTGTTGAAAGTTTTTGTGACTGTCTTTCAAAGTCTTGAGTGGTACTGCAGTTGCAACCTAGTCGCAAATATTGGCCATTAAGGAGGTTGTTCCATAAGGATTTTGGGTGATGACTGTCGTATTGAAGTAAGCTATTGCAATCAGTGGGTTTCTTGTAGGTGGAGTTGTGAGTTTCCCTAAAGTCATGGTAATGCATAGGTCAAGGAATGAGAAACTGTTGTTGGATATGTTCTTGGTGAACTTGAGAA
This sequence comes from Lissotriton vulgaris, assembly GCF_964263255.1. Taxonomy (NCBI): domain Eukaryota; kingdom Metazoa; phylum Chordata; class Amphibia; order Caudata; family Salamandridae; genus Lissotriton; species Lissotriton vulgaris. The sequence goes on along the minus strand of NC_141685.1, from coordinate 822,006,812 downwards.
AGGGATTCAATGTGTTAACATTGAAGAACAAGATGGCCGACAAGATAGGAGCATCGGAATCGAGCTTCTGAGGGACTGGATCACCAAACGGTGTATATCCTGTTTTTCCCCACAGAACATCCATGCCACTTTTCACACAAACAGAATAATGAACTGTAGGAAGGTGGACACCTGACTATGGTTACCCCAGATTTTTTGCCTTGTTTTTAGCTGGTTTTCAACTTAGTTGGCCTAGTTCCCTGCTAATCAGGGCCCCAGGCTATCTGCTCTCTCCTTAAAATGGACTCCATGCACCCTGGGAGCATAACCAAATTGGTACTGGACACTTTGTCAGCCCCTATATAGTGCACTATAGGTGCCAAGGGCATAGGTGCATCCAAGGCCTACCAGGGGCTGCAGCATAGCTTTTGCCAGCCCTGGCTGGTTCTTAAATTGACACAACTGGCTGATCACTCAGCTGGGGCAAGTTGGTGTAATCACCCCTTGCTTAGATATAGTATACCTATATCTAAACCTATATCTGGAAACATATAAACCTATAAGTCACTCCTATGGCAGGCCTTATCAATCCTGGCGGCAGAGTGCATGGTTTAACATGAGATGGTACTCGAGCATGAGCTGAGCCTGTTTGCAGCTGTCGGGAACAACTCCCTAAGCTGTTCCGGGATAATGCCATACCATATACTATTAAGTGCATTATAATCCATTGCGGTTAAATGTTAACTTTTGTTTGGCTTTATCAAAACATGTCGTGTAAGGTGTCATACGATTTGGAATACTATCCCCTCGACAGTCCTGTCGATGGGGATAGCATTCCACCCCTCTAGAGGGAGAAGACATGTTACTTTACTGAAACGCGGTTGATTTTTAAAAGAGCCTCAGCATCACAAAATGGACCTTCTGCCACAGACATGAGTCTGACCTCCTGCTGCTGACCGAAACTCAGCCGAGGAGGCCTGGACAAAGGCTTTCCTGTTGTGGGGAGGTGTCACACCACCCCAGACAGGAGATAGTGGATTGTAGCAGGGAGGTTTGAAAGAAACCAGACAGTGCCTGGGGAGCACAAGGCTTCCCCTTGCATAATCCGGTCAAACCAGTTCTGGGGCACACCAGCCCCAGTCCCAGCGCGACCCTGGACAAAGGGAAAAGGGTGTAACCACCCCCTTCCTGGGTCCCACCCATAGGAGGGACCTAGCAGGTAATCCAGCCCCCTAGATTGGTATAAGAATGGGAGCAGTGCGCACTCAGATTATCCTGACTGAAACTTATGAAATGAAACTCTGGACCCTTCGACATCCTACTCGACGTAGAAGACTGAAGGATCTCCCTTGTGGTCAAGGAGTGACCACCCTGTGCAAACAGGCACCATCCAGCACCTCGACATTTGCTTTGTTGCAGTTCCCGCCGGAACTCGAGCAACAGAGTTTGACAAGACCAAGCGTGCCTGCCTTCTAACAGCCCGATCCACAGTCCCTGCAGAGCTGAGACCCGTGGAGGAGATCGGAAGCGTGGGGCTCGCCATCTTGGAAAGACAACGAGACGCTGACCGTGCAGCCCACAAGTGATCCTCGAAGCTGTGCATTGGGGTTTGAGAAACCCCAGCCCTGAGCCTCTCTTGCACCGAAGCTCACCCCTCTACACTCACCGAGTGCTGCGTGGGGCCCTTCTGCATCTTTTGGCTCAATGCGTTGGCCCGGTCCCTTGCCCGTTGCCAATGAACCTTGAAACCTAACTCATGAATCTGGTTGCTCCAGACTTGCACACACTCCCCCGAAAAGGAGCACTTGCTCTGACCCTCCTGGTCCGAGTGTTAAGCCATCTTCGAATCCTGCGTTGGTTGCGCTTGCCAAGGGTTGTTTGCTCCAATCCGGAAGCCGGCACCGCCGACAGCGAGAGCCTGCATGGGACAGCTCGTGATCCACTCCTGGACATCCTTGGTGCTCCAGAGTCCACGTGGCAGCAGAGCGAAGCGACTCATCAACAACCTGAAAGCGCCCGACATTGCCTGGTTCCTTCCTGGTTCCACCCTGGTCACTGATGAGTGACCCAGACTCCGTCCCCTCTGCTTTCAGATCATCTTTAACTTTGATCGACCCTTGGATCATACAGGACCCTTCTCGTCTCGATGCCTGCAGCATCTTCAGCTCCAAGCACTAGCAACCTGCGTGACAAAACCTGACACTACTTCGCACCTGTGCACCCGTTTCCTGTGGGTGAGGTAACTCGACAATGCTGGTGTTCCTACACTGGTACACACCTCTAGTGTATGTGTCTAAAGTTTCGTCCTTCTAGGTTGAGCGGAAGTCTCTTTAAACTGTAACTTTATAACTTTTACGCACCATTGACTTTGCATTGGTGCATCTGTGTGCTTTTAGCGCTGCACCCGAATCCTGCGGGCTTTTCCCAACTTCAGCATTGCTAGTCCCGACTGCTCCCAGCGATTCCCTAGGCCCTAGGCCTAACCACTGTTTGATTGGTATCTCTTATACCACTTTTTTAATATATAGTTTGCGTGGCCCCTGGGCCTAATCCATAATTGTGCAACTTTCATATGTTTAACTGTGCTTTTGTTTAAACGCTTGTGCCTCTACACTCATAAAGGGTATAGAGGATTATTCTAGTAATAAATACATATATTTTTTATAATATATAACTTGTGTGGTGTCCTTTCATTTGATATTACAGGATTGTGATTGGTAAAACAGCTTGCTTAACACGACCTCTTGAGTTAAGCCTTTAAGGCTGCTTAGTCCATGCTACCCTTAGGATAGCTTGTCTATAAGGTTGACTTACAACCAGACACCATAAGGGATTGTTTGGACTGATACAAGGTGTCCCCAGAATTGAAGACATCATATATCAGGCCATATTCTCACATTGGTGTGCAGCGGTGCGGATTTGAGCTTGCTGTTGTTTTACCATTGCAATCTTTTTATCAAATTGAAAGATCACATTAAGTACCTTAGGTACATATAAACAAAAGCTTAGCATATTTAAGTTCTACTGAACTTAGTAGTTGTAGATCAAAGGGCTTAGCATACCCTGCCTACAACTCAATAGCAAGGTACAGTAGGAAAACACTTAGTGTAGGTAAGTGCACCACTTGCACCTCACTAGCAGTCATGTCTGGCACGGAGGAAGCTTCTGGCTCTTCACCTGTGAGGGTTGACCTTACCAAGGCAACTTCCAGCTATGACAACTTCAGCCACAAGGACTTGAGTGCCCTTGCACTGCAAGGGGGCTGAGAAAGGGTCACAACCCTACCATTCCCATCCTGAGAGCCATCCTGGAGAAGGATGATCTTGAAAAAGCTAGTACAGCTCCCTTAGGGTCAGGAGATGGAGTGAATCCCCCAGAGAATGAGAAAACCCCAGAGAATGTGGTGGACCCAGAGTCAGATGGTGATGAGTCAGATCATGATCAAGGGGATAACCAGGTACTAGTGGGGAGGCTTAACCAAACCAACTTGGACCTGCATAGGAATGGAGAGGGCGAGCACCTCCCCAGATCCTATAACATAGTTCCCTCAGGTAACAGAAGGTTGAGATCCTCCTCAAGGGATTCTCATATTTCTTGTGCCTCAAGGGAATCTCAAAGGGGAATGACTTCCCCCCAGAGAAAAGAGCATAGGGCCAGGATGAGGGCTGTCCAACTCCAGATAGAGAGGGAAGAGATAGCTCTGGCTCAAGCTAAACTTGCTTTGGCAAGAGAACAAAAGTTGTGTGGATTAGATTCCACTGGTGGCAGCAATATTCCTAAAGAGAAAGACAGGCCATATGATACTAGAAACCTGATAAAGATTGTGCCCCCCTACAAGGAAGGGGATGACATCCACAAATGGATGACTGCTCTGGAGAGAGCCTGCATGGTACAGCAGGTTCCTCAAGAAGAGTGGGCAGCTATCTTATGGTACTCCTTTTCTGAGAAAGGGAGAGATAAGCTCCTCACAGTTAGACCTGAGCATGCTAAAAATTACAATGTCCTGAAGAGTGCTCTGATAGATGGGGTTGGCCTAACCACTGAACAATACAGGTTAAAGTTCAGAGATACCCAGAAGACACAGACACAGGACTTGACTGATTTTGTAGATTGTGCTACTAAGGCTCTGGAAGGTTGGCTACACGGCAGCAAAGTACATGACTTTACAGGATTGTATAATTTGATTATGAGGGAGCAGATCCTAAGTAATTGTCAGAACCAGCTTTTACACCAGCACCTGGTGGACTCAGATTTGACCTCTCTCCAAGAATTGGGAAAGAGGGCAGATAAATGGGTCAGAACCAGGATTAGGCCTAAAAATCAGGGCAATGACCAAAAGAAGGAGTCTACCAAACCTCAAGATAAGGGTGGGGATAAATCCAAAGAGAAGACTTCCCCAGGGCCCCAAAACTCCAAGGATAGGGGTGGGTCCCAAGACACTTCATCTACCCAGAAAAAGCCATACTGCCATGTCTGTAAACAGACTGGCCATTGGAAATCAGACAGCTGTTGTCCAAAGAATGGCAAAGAAAAAAAAATATTCCTCCAAAAACAGCTCCAACACCTCCTGTCACTATTAGCAGTGGTCCCCCAGGTGGTGGGAGTGCCCCCAAGAATTTGGGTGGGTTTACATTTGGAGCCCAGGTGGACTCTGGCCTATCCAGGTCCCCTACCACAGATACTCTTGTCTATGAGAATGGCATGGGGTTTGCCAATTTCACTGCTTGCCCAAACACTTTGAGTAAGTACAGACAGGAGCCCCTCATCAATGGTTTGAAAGTTGAGGCCTTTAGAGACACAGGGGCTAGCATCACCATGGTGGCTGAATGTCTAGTCCCCTCAAGGCAACTTTTACCTGGTGCCACATACCAGATGACAAACATTGATGGCATAGAAACCAATCATCGCATGGCATTAGTAAGTCTCAGCTGGGGAGGTGTCATTGGGCCAAGGAGAGTGGCAGTGTCACCCAACTTGCCTGTAGACTGTCTAACAGGAAATGATTTGGAAATCTCAGCCTGGGCTGAGGTTGAACAGGAAATCCATTCTAAAATGGTAAATGTCACTGGAAAGGTTAGTGGGGCTGTGATGGCTACAGCCTCAATCCAAGATGTCCTTCCTGAAAAGGTTGGTAGGGCTGAGCAACTCTCAGCCTCATCTTTAGCTAACTCCCTTCCTGAAAAGATTAGCAGGGCTGTCATGATAACAGCCCATACCCAAACTGAGTCTCCTCCTGAAAAGGTTGGTGGAGCTGTGATGGCCACAGCCCAAACTCAAACTGATTCCTGTGTTGTGAAGCCTGAAATGATGGATCACTCCACACAAACAGAGAGCATGGAGGAGGAAGAGAAATCTCCCCTCACCAGACATTAGGAAAGGATCAGCCTCCTCAGGGAACTGATCTTACCCTTGATGAAGGAACTGTCCCAGAGGTTGTTAGGCCTGGCCTGACAGAGCCCCTGATGGCAGTGGGCCCTTCTCAGGTGGGATCCAGTCTGGAGCAGGTCACCTGCCCCTCTCTGCCTTGCCTTAGTCAGCCCAGGGCTGCAGTGGACAAAAAGGACAGTGAGCCCCAGAGGGCCCCCTGTCAAATAAAGCACCCCCATCAACAGATTAGGGGCACCGCAACTAGTAGCCCTAGTAAGGTGAAAACTTTAAAAATTCCTGAGGGAGCCCCCTTAAAAGTAGTTAGGGACCTCCCACAGATGGATTCTGTTGGGCACAGCCAAACCTGGGACCCAAAGGGCCCAAACCTGAACTGTCCCTCCAGTAAGCCAACAAAAGGGACACAGCCTCCAACTTTAGGTAGCCAGAGGTTGACCCTGAGAGCACAGTGCAACTCAGTTGAAGAAAGGAAGGCACACATGGTGGAAGATAATTGGAGGAAGCTGAGCCCTAAATTAGTGGAGCCTCACTTCAATACTCCATATCAACACCAGCCTTTTACTTTGGAAAAACACACCCAAGGTAGTGATTCCCTATGGTGGAGACCCTCTAATACCCCAAGGGTGAGGGATTGCTTAGTGGACCATGAGACAGGGGGTAACCATGCAAGTGCAGGTACTTCCTTATATGGCCACTCAGGCAATATAGGCTTACCTGGTCACGGATAGCCTTATCTCCTTTCGTTTGGGGGGGGGGGGGGTTGTGCAGGAAGGTGGACACCTGACTATGGTTACCCCAGATTTTTTGCCTTGTGTTTAGCTGGTTTTCGACTTAGTTGACCTGGTTCCCTGCTAATCAGGGCCCCCGGCTATCTGCTCTCTCCTTAAAATGGACTCCATGCACCCTGGGAGCATAACCAAATTGGTACTGGACACTTTGTCAGCCCCTATATAGTGCACTATAGGTGCCAAGGGCATAGGTGCATCCAAGGCCTACCAGGGGCTGCAGCATAGCTTTTGCCAGCCCTGGCTGGTTCTTAAATTGACACAACTGGCTGATCACTCAGCTGGGGCAAGTTGGTGTAATCACCCCTTGCTTAGATATAGTATACCTATATCTAAACCTATATCTGGACACATATAAACCTATAAGTCACTCCTATGGCAGGCCTTATCAATCCTGGAGGCAGAGTGCGTGGTTTAACGTGAGATGTTGCTCGAGCATGAGTTGAGCCTGTCTGCAGCTGTCAGGAACAACTCCCTAAGCTGTTCCGGGATAATGCCATACCATATACTATTAAGTGCATTACAATCCATCGCGGTTATATGTTAACTTTGGTTTGGCTTTATCAAAACATGTCGTGGAAGGTGTCATACGATTTGGAATACTATCCCCTCGACAGTCCTGTCGACGGGGATAGCATTCCACCCCTCTAGAGGGAGAAGACATGTTACTTTACTGAAACGCGGTTGATTTTTAAAAGAGCCTCAGCATCACAAAATGGACGCTTCTGCCACAGACACGAGTCTGACCTCCTGCTGCTGACCGAAACTCAGCCGAGGAGGCCTGGACAAAGGCTTTCTTGTCACAGGGAGGTGTCACACCACCCCAGACAGGAGATAGTGGATTGTAGCAGGGAGGTTTGAAAGAAACCAGACAGTGCCTGGGGAGCACAAGGCTTCCCCTTGCATAATCCGGTCAAACCGGTTCTGGGGCACACCAGCCCCAGTCCCAGCGCGACCCTGGACAAAGGGAAAGGGGTGTAACCACCCCCTTCCTGGGTACCACCCATAGGAGGGACCTAGCTGGTAATCCAGCCCCCTAGATTGGTGTAAGAATGGGAGCAGTGCCAACGCACTCAGATTATCCTGACTGAAACTTATGAAACAAAACTCTGGACCCTTCGACATCCTACTCGATGTAGAAGACTGAAGAATCTCCCTTGTGGTCAAGGAGTGACCACCCTGTGCAAACAGGCCAACCAGATGGGAGGAGGCATCGCCATCATCCACAGGGACACCATCCACATCACGACCAACACCGACGACACCCTGAAAACCACCGAACACCTACACTTCCAGATCCGTACCGACCCGAGGACCACCCTCAGAGGCACCCTGATCTACCGACCCCCTGGACCACGCACACAATTCAGCGAGGACATCGCCGACTTCATCAGCCCACATGCCCTCCCCTCCGCCTACTACATCCTCCTGGGGGACCTCAACTTCCACCTGGAGAACAACAACGACCGCAACACCATCACCCTGCTCGACAACCTCGCCAACCTCGGACTCAAGCAGCTGGTATCCACCCCCACCCACCTCGCCGGACACACACTCGACGCCATCTTCTCCTCCAGAAAACACATCGCCTTCAGCCACGCCACTGGACTCCACTGGACGGACCACAGCTGTGTCCACTTCACCTTCAGAAGAACGACGATCCACCAGCAACCGGTTGCTCGAAGAAGCTGGAACAAGATCACAGCCGACCAGCTCACCGCGTCCCTGAGCCAGCACCCCCCCGCCAGCTCAGCGAACCCCAGCCAGGCCGCCGACAACCTCACGAAGTGGATCATCAACTGCGCGGACGAAGTCGCCCCACTGAGGACCCCGCCTAGCAGACCCGGCAGCAAGAAGGCCCCTTGGTTCACCGACGAACTCAAGAGCTCCAAGAAGAACTGCCGAGCCCTCGAGAAAGCCTGGAGAAGGGAACCAACACCTGACAACATGACCACCCTCAAGCTTGCCACCCGGAAGCACCACCAACTCATCCGCGCCACTAAGAAAACTGCATTCAAGGACCGGCTGGACAACAACGCACACAACAGCAAGGAACTCTTCAACATCGTCAAAGAGCTCTCCAACCCCAACGCCGGAAACAACGACATCACCCCATCGCAAGACCTCTGCAACTCCCTCGCCTCCTACTTCCACAACAAGATCACGGACATACACAACAGCTTCAGCACTCAACCGACGCACGCCACAATCGAACCACCGCCCCCCACCACCACCCTCCGCACCTGGACTCCGATCAGCACCGAAGACACCATCCACATGATGAACTCCATCCACTCCGGATCTCCGACCGACCCCTGCCCTCACCACGTCTTCAACAAGGCCAACGCGGTCATCGCACCCCACCTGCGGGACATCATCAACACCTCCTTCGACACCTCCACCTTCCCGGAGAGCTGAAAGCACGCCGAACTCAGCGCCCTACTAAAGAAACCTACGGCGGACCCCACCGAACTCAAGAATTACTGCCCCATCTCGCTCCTTCCGTTCCCAGCCAAAGTCATTGAGAAGACCGTCAACAAGCAGCTGGCCGCCTTCCTCGAGACAAATGGATCCCTGGACCCCTCACAGTCTGGCTTCCGAGCCAACCACAGCACCGAGACCGCCCTCATCGCTGCCACCGATGACATCCGAGCCCTGATGGACAACGGAGAAACAGCGGCCCTCATCCTCCTAGACCTCTCCGCGGCTTTCGACACTGTCTGCCACCGCACCCTAGTGCGACGCCTAGCAACGCCGGAATCCAGGAGAAAGCACTGGAATGGATCATCTCCTTCCTCGACGGTAGAACACAGAGAGTCCACCCACCACCGTACAAGTCAGAGGCTACCGAAGTCATCTGCGGCGTCCCTCAAGGATCTTCGCTGAGCCCCACCCTCTTCAACGTCTACATGAGCCCCCTCGCAGCCATCGCACGCCAACACAACCTCAACATCATCTCCTACGCTGACGACACCCAGCTGCTCCTCTCCCTGACCAACAACCCCGCCACCGCCAGAGCCAACCTTCACGAAGGGATGAAAGACGTAGCCGAGTGGATGACGACCAGCCACCTGAAACTGAACTCAGACAAGACGGAAGTCCTCATCCTGGGTTCCTCACCCTCCGCCTGGGACGACTCCTGGTGGCCCCCCGCCCTGGGCAGCGCACCCAAACCGACAGACCACACACGCAACCTGGGCTTCATCCTGGACTCCTCCCTCACCATGACCAGACAAGTCAACGCCGTCTCCTCATCATGCTTCAACATCCTGCGCATGCTACGGAAGATCTTCCGGTGGATCCCCACCGAGACAAGGAAGACGGTCACCCAGGCCCTCGTCACCAGCCGACTGGACTACGGCAACGCCCTCTACGCCGGAACCACCGCCAAGCTCCAGAAGAGACTCCAGCGAATCCAGAACGCCTATGCCAGACTCATCCTCGACATCCCACGACACAGCCACATCTCCGGACATCTGAGAGACCTGCACTGGCTCCCCGTCAACAAAAGAATCACCTTCCGCCTCCTCACCCACGCACACAAAGCCCTACACGATCAAGGCCCCAGCTACCTCAACAACCGCATCAACTTCCACGTTCCCAAACGACGTCTCCGATCAGCCAGCCACGCCCTCGCCGCCGTCCCCCGCATCCGGAGAACGACAGCAGGAGGAAGGTCCTTCTCCTACCTGGCCGCCAAGACTTGGAACTCCCTTCCGACCGACCTGCGCCTGACCCAAGACCACCTCTCCTTCAGGAAGAAGCTCAAGACCTGGCTGTTCGAGCAGTAGCAGCACTCCCCCCCCCTAGCGCCTTGAGACCCTCCGGGTAAGTAGTGCGCTATATAAATGTCTGTGATTGATTGATTGATTGATAGGCACCATCCAGCACCTTGACGTTTGCTTTGTTGCAGTTCCCGCCGGAACTCGAGCGACAGAGTTTGACAAGACCAAGCGTGCCTGCCTTCTAACAGCCCCATCCACAGTCCCTGTAGAGCTGAGACCCGTGGAGGCGACCGGAAGCGTGGGGCCTGCCATCTTGAAAAGACCACGAGATGCTGACCGTGCAGCCCACGAGTGACCCTCGAACCTGAGCCTCTCTTGCACCAAAGCTCACCCCTCTACACTCACCGAGTGCTGCGTGGGGCCCTTCTGCATCTTTTGGCTCAACGCGTTGGCCCGGTCCCTTGCCCGTTGGCTAGTGGCCCCTGTTTCTTAATGGAAATAAAAGAGAGCCACTTCCTCTGAATTGTGACAGCAAGCCTCTGATGAGATGCGAGGTTCATCGAAACGCGTAAGGCAGGCAGAAATTCAAGAACGCGGTGGGGAGCAGGAAAAGCTAAACCAGATGGTGATCCTTTGGCAGAGTGACCCTCCGAAACAGCTTTCGGGCATTTGGTGTTCAACATATTAAACGGCGGCCCGCGTCGTGGAGGGAGCACCTTCTCTTAGAACCAAATTGATCATCCCACTGATGGTCAACTGAGAAGCGGCACCACAAGACTAACTCATGGAAGGCAGCGCCGAATGACTGAAGTACTGTGTCTCTCCAGCTCAGGACTGATCCTACCAAGGAAATTTGAGCGGACAATCACACAACTTCAGAAGGTACCCACTGAGGGAAAATAATGAGGCAATCTTTCAAGGAACAACCACTCCCAGCATGCTATGCGGGGGGAGGGCTGAACTAATCAAGCCAGTTTCTTAATGGAAATAAAAGATAAAAGCGAGCCACTTCCTCTGAATTGTCACAGCAAGCCTTTGATGAGATGCGAGGTGCATCGAAACCCATAAGGCAGACAGAAATTCAAGAACGTGGTGGGGTCACTCTGCCAAAGGATCACCAGATGGTGATCCTTTGGCAGAGTGACCCTCCAAAACAGCTTTCGGGCATTTGGTGTTCAATATATATATATATACTAGCAGCCTGTCCCGACCATGTCCGAGAGCAATTAGGCTTCAGGGCCCCCGCCCGCCCCTGCCCCCGCCAGCCCCGACATCGTCCGTGGGTCCTCCAGAGTAGCAGCCCGTCCCGACCTTGGCTTCAGGGCCCCCACCCGCCCCGAAATTGTCCGTCGGTCCCCCGGAGCCTTACCTCATCCACCGCACCTCCCCGCGCTCCTGAGTTCACCGGTCCGCCGCTCCTCACTGCTCCTCCCCGCCTGTCTGCCGCTTCTCACCGCTCCTCCCAGCCTGTCCACCGCTCCTCCCCGCCTGTCCACCACTCCTCCCCGTGCTCCTGGACGCCGCTCCTCCCCGCACTCCTGATGTCAGCACGCACGTCGCGGCCGATGCTACTTCCATGGGACTACTTTTTTTTTTCTCGTAATTTTTTTAAATAACATATTTTTTTAATTTATATAGCCTATGTCCATCTGCACACCCTGACAATTACAGCGATGTATCGGGTGTGTGGATTGGCGCTGTGATTCCCGAGTTTACCCACCTCAAAGGTTCAAAGTTTTTCCTTTATAATAGTAGTATAGATATATATATATTCACGAAAGTTCTCCCGGTATCATTCACCAAGATGACAAAAGACTCGCATTCCAGGGTCCGTGTTTCAAGGTATAGTGTTTATTGGTGACGCGTTTCGACCAGACGGTCTTTTTCACTAGCCAAATGAATACAGTCAAATCCACCATTTTAAAATGCACAGTGATAGAAAGTGAGGAAGGACCAGTGTTCGAGAAAGCAACAAAGAAGCTGGAAAACAGACTATAGCTTTGCCCAGCTTTTGCTATGTATACTATGTACATGGTAAAAAGGCGGTTCTTTCATTGAAACACATCAATTAAATTTCATACATTATTATGAAATAGAATAACCTGCTCAGGTCAGGAATAGAACAACCTGCTCACATGGTGGTGCTGTTGCACCAACACAGCTCAGGAGGGGAAATGCAAGGGAAAAGAAAATTCCAGCCAAGTGGCCTTGTGCATGCTTTCTCAGAAAAGATTTTGCAAACAAAGGACAAACTAGGCCTAGTGGCCGAGGGCAAGGTAGTGCTTAGAGAGCATAATAGATTATTACATCAGGTAATACAATCCTGTTTGAGCAAATACACATATTTACATAACAGAATAAAATAGTGGAAAATATTTACACTTGATGCCCTTTCAGGTTTGCAAAAAGTGGTCCATATCCAAAATAAATGTAAAAAAGATGTTCCTAAGGTGCATAGTGGCTTTGGAACAGCCCATGTAGCCAATGCACAAATTGCGCAAAAAAGTGACCCCTATTCTAACTATTTACAACCCTATGGATGGTGATACTAAGAAGGACACAGTGATGAGTGGAGGTGTGGTGTACAGAAATTAAAATAGGTTCGCAGAGAAAAGTAACCAAGGGGTATATTCAGGATATGGGAGCCCCTGGGCAGGGTTTCACTAAACTATTTATAATGGAAACATGAGTATGATATTCCAGTAGACATAGATGCGGGGCTGTGTCCGTGGCCCAGGGGGGGGGTCCCGTAAAAGGGTAAACTATGCTATCATGTGAAATTTCAATGTCCTTTCTGTTACAACTGGGTAGAGAGCCCTCTCCAGTGTTACAATGTGGCCAAGGAAATTAGCGATCACAGCAGCAGGACGTCCAGAATCAAAAAACAAGGCAGAACAGGAACAAACACTGAGTACTCATCCGATATGGACGTATAACTCCTCTTCTTCATTCAGACCAAAGGGATTCTTGGAATCGAGGCGGATGATGTATTAGCGATTCCAAAATTCGCAGATGTTTCACTCTATCACCCCCTCTGGAGCTAGCCGGTACTCTGTCAATGCCAAAAAACAAAAAACAGTTAACATCTTTGTTGTGATAGCGCAACCAGTGTCGTGCTGTTGCATAATTCACATCACCATTTTTGATTGCCCTCATGTGTTCTAGGATGCGTTTCTTAATGGGGAAGATCGTGCTCCCTATGTAGAACTTACCACACGGGCACACAATAGCATAGACACAAAAATTGGTGTTACAATTCATACATTTTCTGATGCGCTCAGTCTTCCCCGTGGGCAAGGGATATGATTTTACATTCTTGCTAGTCCCGCATGCCTTGCATTTTCCACACTTGAAAAAGCCCTTTTGTTTCTGTAACCATGTTAGTTTCTTGGGAGCCCCCAAGTAACTTCTAACCAGCATGTCTTTAAGAGAGCGCGCCTTCCTGTAGGTGATTTGTGGCTGTGTGCTAACTGTGCTCCCTATGACAGAGTCATTCCTCACAATGTTCCAGTGTCGCTTGAGTGTCTCGTGTATTTGGCCTGCTTCCACACTGAATGTGGTGATCATCCTGACATTATTGGACTCACCAGTCCCTGTAGTCTTCCCTGTTTTCTTCACCAGGAGTGCCCCTCTGTCTCTTGCTTTCGCTTTCTCCTTGTTGGCCAGCAGTACCTGGTCAGGATATCCCCTTGCCCTGAATCCTTTGGTCATGGAGACTTGTTCTTTTTCAAATGCTGCCTGGGAACTACAGTTGCGCTTAGCTCTCAAAAACTCTCAAAACGGAATACTATTTTTGAGGCTTATCGGATGGTGACTCTTGGCGTGTAAAACGCTGTTCCCTGCAGTGGGTTTCCTGTGCAGGCTAGTGTGTATTGTCCCTTCCTCAATCCTGACACTCACCTCCAAAAAATCCATTACGCCCTGATCTTGCTTGCTGGGAAATCTGAGATTGACAGCATTGCTATTTAGTGATTTTAGGAACCTATCAAGATCTGACTTAGGCCCTCCCCAGATCATAAAGATGTCATCTATGTAACAGGTATAGAAGGCAATGTGACGTGTGAGGTGTTCATTAGTATCTGTCCAAAACACTTGCTCCTCCCACCATCCCATCATCATACATGCGTAACTGGGCGCAAAACAACTGCCCATCGCGGTCCTAACCTCCTGTTTGAACCACCTGTCATCAAAAAGAAAATAGTTATTCAGCAAGCAGTATTCCAACATTTCCAGTAACATGTTTGTCTGTTTGTAAAGGAAGATGGATCTATCCCTCAAAAAGTGTTTACAAGCATTGATACCATCAGAGTGTTTGATGCACGTGTAGAGGGAAACTACATCTATGGTGACTAGCCAGAAATTGTCTTCCCATGTGATACCCTCGATCTTATTAATGAAGTCTGTGCTGTCTCTGCAGTAAGAAGGAAGGTAAGAACATAAGGAAAAAGAAAAGTGTCCAGGAAGATAGAGGTGTTCTCAAGAAGGCTGCCGTTCGCAGACACAATAGGCCTGCCAGGCGGGTTTTTGTCCTCTTTGTGCACCTTGGGCAACATGTAAAAACAAGGTGGTACTGGGTGTTTGATGTATAGAAATCTATACTCAGCTTCTGCTAGTAGGCCTCCCTCCTTCCATATCTGTAGTTTCTCATGGTAGCTGGTAATGCTAGCGACATATTCCTCCTTGTTGGACTTTCTGCAGTTACCAGAGAGTGCCAGTTGTTTGTTCGCTTCATGTCTGTACATGTTAATGTCCCAAAGGACCACATTGCCCACTTAGTCTGAAGGTTTTATAACCAGCCCAGGATCTGCATTAAGGGTGCCCAAGGCTGTCCTTTGATCAGGTGTCAGGTTGTGAGCATGTTTATTCTTGCAGTTCTCCCATACACATAGCAGATCCCTGATTACGACATCATGGAAGGTGTCAAGGCTGTCATTAGGTGTTATAGGGTTAAAAGTAGATTTGGGCCTAAAGTTCGTGGAGTCGCTCCCCCCAAGTGTTAGTCCCATACGTGCAAGTATTTCAGAATCATTCAACCTCTTAATTTGTTCACCACATAGTTCCATCGCACAAGCCATACTTTACACATCCTGTATAGTGAGCATTTTGGACACCTGTGTGCTCCAACCGACTTCCCCCGCCCTCTGATCTAGAGCCCGCTTCTTCTTTATCATGAACATTTTCATGAGCTTCAATTTACGGACAAAAAGGAAGACATCAATTCTAGTCTGGCTGTAATCGAAATTGGCCATGGGGCAAAAGGTCAGGGCCAGTTCCGCTACCGATCTCTCAGCCACAATTAAATCATGAGAGGAAAGGTTCACATTTTGTCAGATTAGGCTCACCCATCATTGTCGCTTGGTCTGTCGTGTTGTCCTCCCATGCGAAATTGCTCCTTTTGTGTTTCCTTCCTCCCCTCCTCGTTGCTTTCCTTTTGTGCTTGTGCCTCTTCCCCTTCCGTATGCCTGTTCTGGTGGTCTTGCACGTAATGTCATTCCCGATTGTAAAAAATTATACTCTTCCAGAGGTCTGAAGGTTAGAACGTTCCTGCCACTGTGGTCCGTTTATTCTTCCACATCCGAGTAGTTCTCCGACCCAGATTCAGAGATCGTAGTTTCTTGGTGCTGCCTGGGTGCCTCCAGCTACTTGAATTGTTTAATTGCACCGTCGTATTTTTTGCCAAAAGTCAGGATCCTCCCACTGGCATATTCCTGTGTTTCACGTAGAAACTTGCGTTTCTTTTTCTGTTTTATTTCATCTTCATACTTGTCCAGTCTGCTTTCCATATGTTCAAGTGCTTTTTTTATTTCTTCTTTAGCATCACGTTTATCAAGGTCCTCCTCGAGTTTCTCAATGTCCTTGATGACTTGTTCAACCTCTATGGCTGCAGACTTCGACAAAAGACCCAGCATATTTTTACAGGTTCCTGCCATGAGCCCAGACCAGTCTTCTAGGAGCATGGGGTGGGGACCATGTCATGAGTGATGTAATATGTGACATCATCAGGCGTGCATTGCAGGCGCGCAAGTTATAGTGAGTCCAACTAGCTATAACGTGGAATTTCAATGGTTTTATGTCAATAAAATTTCCAGCCAACTGTAACTGGTGTGAAACCTATGGTTTTTTCAGTGAATTTAATAGGTTTTTTAAATGCTAATTCCTAACTATAACTGGTGGGAAACCTATGTTTTTTTCAGTGAATTTCATAGGTTTTTTAAAACTAATTCCTAACTATATATAGGGCCTCAAACCTATGAAATGTAATATTTTTTATAATGAATCCTATATTTATATAATAGTATTTTTTTTTTGCCCTGGAGCGCTCCCGGTGCGCAACCCCGGTGTGCGCACCGGAAAGCGCAGTTTTCCTGCGCGCCCCAGGGTGCGCACCGGTGAGCGTCCCATTAGCGCTATTGCCGCGAACGAAAACATCATCGTGACGTATTGCGTAGCCGCGTACGCTTGATACGCACGTCGTATACGCACCCGGAAGCACTAGAGCGAATACGATCGCGCAATGTAGGCATCCGACGCGCTTATGCAACGCGCCCCAGGGCGCACCTCCAGGCGCGCCCGGGGGCGCGTCGCGTAAGCGCGTCGGGTCATGTGACCTGAAAATAACACTTTTTAATGGTGCAGAACAGTTTTGGTTTCCAAATGATGAAAGCCCAGGTCATGTGACCTGAAAATAACACTTTTCATTGGTTCAGGACAGTTTTTTTCCAAATGATGAAAGCCCCCACCTTTTTTCCTTATTCTGACTTTGTCCTTTGACTGAGGAAGACCTGTTTGGAGATCTCTGAGTAATATTTTGTACTTTAAAATGGCTACAGTAGCAGCAGCAGCTGGAGCATCTGCACCACCACCACCACCACCACCAAGAGGACCACTACAACATCACATTGGTGGTCAAGAAGAAGAGGAGGAGGCGGAGGAGGAGGAGGAGGGGAGGAGGTGGCTGCCAGAAGACAATACCCCATACAGGCCAAAGCAGCACCTTGTATGGGAGTTTTTTTCCATCCCAGAGGGAAAGAAGAAAGTGAATGCGCCAAAGGTGACTTGCCAAATCTGTGGCATTGAACTTTCAAGGGGGAACCCTAATAAGAAATATTCATTTGGTAATAACACCATCATTCTGCACATGCAGTGCAAGCATCCCAACAACTATGCTGCGGCAGAGGAGGGAGAACTGGCCAGCAACCCCCCCCAATCTTCACCCAGCACCTCCAAACGAAAGCAACCCACTCCATCGGGACCAGAAACAAGGGAGATGGTCCCAAACATTCAACAAAAGTTTGGGCAATACAAGATCTCTTGTATTTTTTGTGGTAAGACCATCACCTATGGTGAGCAAAGCATAACGCTCATCAACCGTGCTGGTGACAACCACAAATGCCCCAAAAATCCATAATTTTTTCATGGTTTTTTTTTGCTCCAATTGAGCCGTTTTCAATTCCCTGTTTTTTGTTTCTCCCCATAAAAATAACAAAAAAAATATAAAATAGGTCATAAAAGCCAAAAAAAAGTACAAAATGTTAAAAAAACATAAAAAAATATATAAAACAACAAAAAGAAGAAAAAAAACAGTTCTTTTTAGAACTACCTCCTATTTATAAAAAAGGCTACATTTTTTAAAAACTCTATCATTCTTTTTTCTCCATGGTACACTCCCCGGTACGCTCCGCGGTGCACGTACCGGACGCTCCCCCCACGCAAATAAAAAAAAATGTTTTTCTTTTTGGCCCGCGGGGCCCTTTCATAGCCCCCACATCAAACCTAGGGGGTCAAGGGGGGTCTACTCTGACCCCTTATGGTCATTTCCCCCTTTATTTTTGCCACCTCTTATGTCTCGATCCTACCGAGACACAAGATGGCGGCCGCTCCGAACTGTTTGGAATGTTGACAGACACCCGAGAGCCAATCAGCTTTCTGCGCATGAACTCGCGTAGAGCGCTGGTTAGCGCCCCGGTGCGCGTACCGGGGAGCGCTTATAGATATATATATTTTTTTGTAACCTAAATTACTCAAAATACACTATCTTGAGACATAGCAAAGGCACATCGGGCTACTAGTCCCTACAATTTTGCCGAGTTTGGTGGAAATCCATTCAGCCGTTCGGGCTAAAAGTGAGGTCGACCGCCCTATGGAAATTTACATGGGGAAAACACGTTCTGGGACCCCCTTTTTTTCTCAGCCCCGCTTGACAAATCACCCCCAAACTTTCAGGGAAGGACCGGGGCGCCGCGAGGCAAATTTGAGGAACTTTTCAGGCAGATTCCTCAACCGGCGCCAAAGTTATTCACAGTAGAATGTTGAGATTTTCTATTGAAATAATCCTAACTATAACTACCTACTGGCGACCACCAGTAGGTTATATATATATATATATATATATATATATATATATATATATATATATATATATATATATATATATATATATATATATATATGTATATATGTATATGTATATATATATATGCAAAGAACGATCACTCCAACGAAGAGACCAGAGGACACAGCAGGGGAATTCAAACAGCGGCTTTTATTCACAAATGCAAGGCATAATGCATTTCGGCTCCTGCCTTCTTCGGATGCCTTCTTGCACTGGCTGACACATAGTCCCTCCTTTATTCAGTCGTGGCACTCCCACTGGCGGGAGTCTAGCAAGCTCCGCTTGATGATTACTTGCAGCTGCAGTTAGGTGTAGAGAACTGCAGATCCCAGCCTGCACTTCTTCGGTTGGTGCCGGCAGCGGAGTTTCGTTATGCTTCAATGCATGCTGATGTGCCTGGAAAAGGAGTGAGAGGGCTAAGTAACGCCTCAAGTGTCCCAAATTATATATATATATGCCAGGAACCCCTCCACAACGCGGAAGGAAGCAGCCACACACGGGGAATCCAGGGAAGGGCTTTATTAGACGGCAGTTTAGGGCATAATGCATTTCGGCTGTGACGCCTTCATCGGATGCCTGCTGCTCACCAAAGTCACGAACTCGCCTCCGCTCTCAGTGTTCCTGCAGTGCTCTCTTGATAAAGAGCAGGCACCTCCCCCAACCATGTGATCTTCCACCTGAGGCAACACGGTAGGTACTGCAACTCCCAGAATGCATCATCTCTGGGCTGATGGTAAGTGGGGAAATGTTCAAACCAAGTGGTGGTGTCCTGCAGGGCAAGGCGCGTGATGTCAGGCAAAATGAAGTCTTGAAGCCTCCCTGGGTCCCCGCTTCTCGTTACCCCTTCCAGCAACAAGTCCTGCCAGCCGAGAGTTGATTACAGTGAAACACACTCCGTCGTGAAGTCACGAACTGCCAAGGCAGCGGCCTCTGCCAAACTGATGCTTTCAGGTGGACTGACACGTATCCATTAACATGGAGAAAGGAGAACTGCTGCTGCAGACGCCAGAAAACTGTCAGCCAACTTTTGTAACGGGACTGCTTGACACGCCTCTGACCGACGTGGAAATATGCCAGGAACCCCTCCACAACGCGGAAGGAAGCAGCCACACACGGGGAATCCAGGGAAGGGCTTTATTAGACGGCAGTTTAGGGCATAATGCATTTCGGCTGTGACGCCTTCATCGGATGCCTGCTGCTCACCAAAGTCACGAACTCGCCTCCGCTCTCAGTGTTCCTGCAGTGCTCTCTTGATAAAGAGCAGGCACCTCCCCCAACCATGTGATCTTCCACCTGAGGCAACACGGTAGGTACTGCAACTCCCAGAATGCATCATCTCTGGGCTGGTGGTAAGTGGGGAAATGTTCAAACCAAGTGGTGGTGTCCTGCAGGGCAAGGCGCGTGATGTCAGGCAAAATGAAGTCTTGAAGCCTCCCTGGGTCCCCGCTTCTCGTTACCCCTTCCAGCAACAAGTCCTGCCAGCCGAGAGTTGATTACAGTGAAACACACTCCGTCGTGAAGTCACGAACTGCCAAGGCAGCGGCCTCTGCCAAACTGATGCTTTCAGGTGGACTGACACGTATCCATTAACATGGAGAAAGGAGAACTGCTGCTGCAGACGCCAGAAAACTGTCAGCCAACTTTTGTAACGGGACTGCTTGACACGCCTCTGACCGACGTGGAAATATGCCAGGAACCCCTCCACAACGCGGAAGGAAGCAGCCACACACGGGGAATCCAGGGAAGGGCTTTATTAGACGGCAGTTTAGGGCATAATGCATTTCGGCTGTGACGCCTTCATCGGATGCCTGCTGCTCACCAAAGTCACGAACTCGCCTCCGCTCTCAGTGTTCCTGCAGTGCTCTCTTGATAAAGAGCAGGCACCTCCCCCAACCATGTGATCTTCCACCTGAGGCAACACGGTAGGTACTGCAACTCCCAGAATGCATCATCTCTGGGCTGGTGGTAAGTGGGGAAATGTTCAAACCAAGTGGTGGTGTCCTGCAGGGCAAGGCGCGTGATGTCAGGCAAAATGAAGTCTTGAAGCCTCCCTGGGTCCCCGCTTCTCGTTACCCCTTCCAGCAACAAGTCCTGCCAGCCGAGAGTTGATTACAGTGAAACACACTCCGTCGTGAAGTCACGAACTGCCAAGGCAGCGGCCTCTGCCAAACTGATGCTTTCAGGTGGACTGACACGTATCCATTAACATGGAGAAAGGAGAACTGCTGCTGCAGACGCCAGAAAACTGTCAGCCAACTTTTGTAACGGGACTGCTTGACACGCCTCTGACCGACGTGGAAATATGCCAGGAACCCCTCCACAACGCGGAAGGAAGCAGCCACACACGGGGAATCCAGGGAAGGGCTTTATTAGACGGCAGTTTAGGGCATAATGCATTTCGGCTGTGACGCCTTCATCGGATGCCTGCTGCTCACCAAAGTCACGAACTCGCCTCCGCTCTCAGTGTTCCTGCAGTGCTCTCTTGATAAAGAGCAGGCACCTCCCCCAACCATGTGATCTTCCACCTGAGGCAACACGGTAGGTACTGCAACTCCCAGAATGCATCATCTCTGGGCTGGTGGTAAGTGGGGAAATGTTCAAACCAAGTGGTGGTGTCCTGCAGGGCAAGGCGCGTGATGTCAGGCAAAATGAAGTCTTGAAGCCTCCCTGGGTCCCCGCTTCTCGTTACCCCTTCCAGCAACAAGTCCTGCACATATATATATATATATATATATATATATATATATATGTACATTTTCTATTTCACATCTGTGAATTTTATCTTCTAGATATTATTCTGATCACCAATTTGTTAAACCACAAATACTGTCTAAAAGAATGTTTGGGCAATATTTATATTAATGAGATGAATCTGTTAAACATGCCAGTTTACCTAAATGTTGGAGTCAGAAAGCTCACATCTATACTTAAGGCGCTAATGAGCAGTATAGTTAACTTCTATATCTAACTTTCTATAGTGTTTCAAAATATGTTTGACATATTGTATTGATGAGATGTAGAAAATGGTGTGTAACAGTAAAACAATGCTTATAATTACAGTGTGACTTGTTTTGTTTGTAAGTGAATTAGTCACTTATTATATATCCTTGAAATACGTCTAGTGGACCATGATTTTCACAGAACCTCTGTACAGAAATATGTACATTTTTAAAAAACTGTTGTGTATATTGCATTTTATTTACACCCCTTCATGAATACTTTATAATGTCACCTTGTTCACATAAATGTATGGTAATAAATTTATTGAGAAGCTTCACCTTTTTCTAAAATGCTTCAGAACAGGCCTCTGACTTAATATACAATGTACCAATTAATCAAAAGGGGGGGATTAGGGATTTGAATGTCTGTTTCATTCCCCAGGGTTTTGATAAATTACCTTAATATACAATGTGACTGAAACATATTTCTGCAACTCTTACATGCACACATGTTCAGTTGATTCTGCGCCATAGAGTACTTACTTTCTTATCTTAAATACTACATTGGCTTATAGAGTAATTTGAACAGCAGTAAATTGGATTATTTCATCAGTGATATCATCAAAAATGTTGTTTGGCTAGTCATCAGGATGTCAACAATGATGTGGTTGAATATGTCATGAGTAATGTAATATGTGAGGCCATAAGCAGTGCATGACGGGGGCACATAATATAGTAACCTCACTACACAATACCTGGCTAATTTCAGTGGTTTTTGTTTTGTTTCTTAAACGTTATATTGTGCAAGGTTGTATCACCTACTTATTACTGTGTATTTCTGAATTTGTTTGAGTAAATGAAGGTGTTTTTCCCGATTCTTACTATAATTTCACTTTTCCCTTTGTTTTTTCAGTATCTCTAGGGGATTTGTTAAAGTAAATAAAGGGGTACTTGCATATCTAACTATAACATCACCTTAACCTTTTGTTTTTTCAGTGAACATCATACATGTTTTGATCATATCATATCATCTAATTCCCCACCTTTTGCAGCCTTTGGCTATGTGCGCCAAGAGGACTGGCCATAGGGCCTCCTGTGCGTCAGGCCCTCTGCCCAACCCCCTTGTGGGTGGCCAACCCACGACTTTGCATTGCCTTCTAGTGCAACTTCACTCTGCCTACACACAACATGCGGTTGTCTGTAGTAGAGATTGGAAGATTTGAGGCTTTTTTTTGTTGGTTTGCACGTTTTTTGGTTTTAGTTTTAGTTTTATTATTTTGCTTTTTTATAGTTTAGAACTATTGGTCTTTTTAAAAAAATTGATATCTTTTCAAAATTTGTTAAACAGATTTTATTCTTTCTTTTTTTTGCATATCTCTTTGTGTCTTGAGCGTGATGGTCTTCCATGGCCTTTGAATATTTGAATTTCCTCCCAAGCAAGTACTTGTGAGCATGCCGCATATTCTAAACCACTTCATCTTCTCATCATTTTCTTCCTGTTCTTCATGCAGCACTGCCTGAGAAGCAGTCAGTGCTCCTTTTGCTGCTCACCTCTTCTGCACCTGTGCACGTGTTATGATATTGGGGTGCCTAGCCCCTAGGTGCTTTCACAGCACCTAGGACAGAGGTTCTCCTCTCTGCAGCATCTGTTTGCACAATGTGAGTGTAAGCGCCTGAGCACTTATTTGTTTTTTGCCAGGTGGTAGTGAAAAAACTGCCACACCAGTGATTCCTTCGCAAGCTGTAGTTGTTGTGGCGACATTGAAGTCGATGGAACAACTGTAATATCATTATTTTTAGATGCTGCACCTCTCAGAGCACTGGTGGCTGATGCACTTGAATGTCCTGAGGTCCTCATTGTCTGAAGTCATGATGACGTCTAATTGCATTAACAGCAAGCTGCCTCTCTTGAGCACCAATCCTGTAATGGTGGTCAGGAAAATCATTTCAGGGTCTTTCTAAAGGGTGTGGCTTATTTTTGAGTAGGATCTCCTGAGTGGCAAATCAAATGGCTGTTTACATTTTTTTTTCCTCGCATAAGGGGTCGTAGTACTCCAGTGGCACCCACAGAACCAATGAGAGGTTGCAATCGGAATCACATGTGAGATTAAGTTCCTGCTCCAAGTCCGTCAGGATGCGAGGGGGCACCCAGCGACTAGGAAGTTTATACGAAAGATGAGTTTAGTAGGAAGAGTCCTTTTGTTTTCAAATATAACCCTAAGGGGTTTGTAACATCATCAAATAATGGTGATATCTGAAGTTGTTTAAATACATCTTCTAATTTTCTCAAAGGCTGTGGACAGCTGGGGTTTGGCATAGTTACATATGGTAACAAAATCTTACTATATGTTAAAAATACCTTAGAAATTAATAATAAAAAACAACAAAGGTTGATGGGATGTTATATTTAGGTATGGTAATAATATCTTACTTTACATTGATTTTTTTTAAATGTAATGAAAAAACAAAGATTAAAGTGACACTATAGTTAGGTTAAAATGTCAGTTTAAATGTAACACTTAAATTAGAAAAACACTGAAATATATCAATTAAAGTTAACTGAAGTAGCTCTAACTCACGCCCTTGCAACTGAGAATGTTCTCTGCAAATTCTTTGGTATGCCCACCTCATCAAAGGTGGGAAACTTTTTAACCCCTTCCGTGCATTGGCCGACGCAAGCTCTCCCTTCCTGGTGCTGCGCACGACCGTTGGCCGACACAGCCCCGCCCACCCTTTAAAACGCCTGCACCGCTGCGGAATGTTCGCTGCAGTAAACAAGTTAAAGTTACTCTAAGTATAGTATTTTGTACTAGAAAGGTACTCTTCCAGTACAAAACCTATGCTACACAAAATGAAGGCTCCATTACACTATGGTACAAATGTGTGTGCATGATGCTAGGCAGCCTGGTTTTGCACCACGGACAGAGCAGGGGAATGCCATATCTTAGTAGAGTTTTTCATTTCTAAAGTATTCAAAAGAGACACGTTTAACTATATTTCACTGTTTTCACAATATAATTTACAATCACTGTTTTCAGTATATGCACATGAAATCAGTATTTCCTCTTCTGTAGTAGATATTGTTATCAATTGTTGTTCTGTATACTGAAAAATAAACAATAAATTGTAAATAGGCATACACAATATACTATTTACATATTCAAGATATGTTTTAGTACAATAAACATGGAAAAGTTGTAAAATCAAAGAGTGTTATATTTTAAAAAGATGTGCATATCCAAACAGAAAACATGGGGAAAAAATCATTTACATGTAGTGTTATTGATACCTGTTCCTGCTGCTGACAGAATGATATGTATTAAATGTGATGAATGATGTTAGTTCTGTATTCATATTATTCAAAACGTTAACAGAAGACTCATATTTGTTGGCAAGGTGGTACAGTTAATATTGGCACACTTTTTGAGCACCCTCTGCTCACTTTGTGCTTGTTTGTCAGGGTACTCTGTTGCTCACTCTAATGATTTGGCCATACTCTATTCATTTGGCTTGCATATTGTTTCTTTACGAAATGTAGCTGCTTTGAGCACACTGTTTTACTGATAATTGGTACTATTTTTGCCAGTGACATACTACTGTAATACTAACTATGTTTACTAAATACATCTAATTCTTTGAAAAGACCAGGTGGGAGCCTTTAGAAGAATTCTTTGTGGCAGAGTTTCTGAGTCATCTTTGCTCTCCATTAATATTGCATATCAACCATTCTTGGTAGAACAGGAGCGTTGACACCTTTACTCAACTAGTACTTAGCAAAAGGAGAAGAAATACTAAACCCCTAAGTATATTGACCTAAACTATTAGAGAACAGTAAATCACTGATGTGTCAAAAAGTTATTTGTTTGCTTGTGGAGGAATCTGTTGAATACTAGCTGACTATTTACAGGAGTCAGCTGAAGAAGCTCACCAATGACTGACATGTTTTCTTCCAAGCAGTATGTCAAAGTTTGTTCGAAGAACTTTCTGCATTCTCATGTGAACAAGATTAGTGTCAAAATTGAAACCATGCTCAACCTCATCAATGAGGACCTAGAATTTCTTAAGAACCCTGTGAACCGCATGGCAAGCATCACCAGATAACTTGAGGTAATTCAGTTTGTTGTCATGTTTCAATGGTAAAATTAGAAGCTGATGCAGTTATACCTTTTATGTTGTGTGTTGCCAGATTAGTGGGTGGTGTTACAGCACAAGAAAGTTTGCAATCTGTCTTTTTTGCACGTATGCCATAAGCACTTGTATAAGGAAACTTTTCCCAGTGCCTCCCTATAGAGAAGTGCAGGCTTGAATGTGTTGTAAGTACATTCAGATTTCTCATGCAGAATTCAATGGCCAACTGATGCTGTAATTACCTTGAAAATCTTTAACCGCTATTCATTAAGTTGAGCTACAAGACAGTTTCAATCAATGAACTGAATTCCTACCTAGTTCATAGTGTTTTCAACTTCATTCATAGCTATCGCTGCAGCATTTTCTACAATAAGCTGACTGAGTGATCCTGACTACCTGTCTTTGATTTCTGGCTCTCTTAAGAACTGTATTTCGCAACCTCAGCTGCTATTGTTTCCTCTTCTTCAATTTGATCATTTAACATATTTAGGTAGGACTGGACACTGAATTCAATCTTTAAATGCAATGAAAAAGCATCTTCATAGCAGTTATAGTGACTTAAATGTTTTTCCTCACTATGGCAAGGTATAAAGAATTGCATGAGTTTATGTAAAATAACTTTTTCAGCGTAGCTTACGATGATTAATGTGGCTCGTTTTGTTGTACCTCACTGAACAACTGCAAAGCGGCCTGCATCTATATTTTCGTCAGCACTGTTTCTGGAAATATAGAACTGAACAATTTCATACAGGTATAAGTTCTCTGAAGGAACCTTTCTATTGGGATAGTAAGTGTCCATCATGTTAGTTTTCAGATATGGCAGTAAATCTAGTCTGAATGAGAGAGATCTTGTATCTTAGCAAAGGAATCTAACACTTTTTGTGGAGTTGACACAAAAACTAAACAGACCAAAAGGATATTCTTACTCTTCCTCTCTATGCTATAAAAACTCAGCCAGTCATGTATTTTGTATGAGCCTATATCCCTGTGTAAAATAATCTTGAGACTGAAGCTATACAACTTCTCTTCCGAGAACTCTTGGCATACGTCTTTCATTTCTGTCTTTTCAGACTTTTTTGTATAGGAAGTTATGTTTTGTGTAACAGCAATATAATGTTTTTGAGATAAACTTAACTTCCATATTTGCATTCTACAGAGACAAGATGGCAGGGTGTAGTCATTAATACGTTTTAATGCATAACGTCTCTTAATGTTGTATGTGTTTTTAGTGAGTTGCCAGTGACAGTAAGTCTGACTGCAGACATGAAACTTTTTATTCTGCCCTTAAAAGTAAAAGGCCTAGGCTAACAAATTGGCACGTTGTGTAATGTTTCCCTTTTGCTCTGTATCTGTGACAACAGTCTTTTTACACATGTGTTTGACTGAAATAGCAGCACTTGCTGTGTAAGGGCTTTATTCTGAGGCACATTTGGAATTGCACAAGTAACACACTGCTCAATAAATACTAAAACTGATTCTTCACTCTCATCTCTGAATTTTGGAGCACCTTTTACCCACAGTAACTTGTGAATATTTGGGCCACTTCTTGCTTGGTGGTCTTTCCTCACCAAGTGGGGCATTTGTTTGTTGCAGATGAAACGAAATACTGTTTGGAACCTATGATTGAAGTATCTTCTGACATTTACTGGCTCTATGGTACACAATGTCCTATGTGTCTTAAAATTGATACCAACAATATTTGAGTTAAGTTGCCTTAGAAACCAACTCAAGGAGAGGATCCCAAGCATACTCTGCACAACTGAGAGTGACAACACAGGTAAATTATGCAACATATACTTTAGCTCAGCATGCCAATGGGACCAGTACTCATTTATACAACATTGGCAAGCCAAGAGATTCATACGTGCAAGATTTGGGGTTATTGGTTGAGAGGGATGGAAGCCCCGCTCAGGCAACAGCCACAGCCCTTGTCAGGGTGAATCACAAAAGTCACAAAATTAACCTTAGGTTAAACCTATGGTAGCTTGGCATAAAAGCAGTCAGCCTTAACGTAGAGGCAATGTGTAACACATTTATGCAGCACTCAACAAGTAACAAAGTGAATAGATAAAGCAAGAAAAATCCCAAATAAATTTAGAACATTAGAGTAGATTACAAAATATAAAATGATACCAGAATGACAAAAATCCAATTAGTTGAACAGGAGATATTGAATTTGAAGGTTTTTAGTGAATATAGCACCAAGAAGCACAAAGCACCACTCGCTGTCATCTGGTCACACAGAGCCATGAGAAAGTCACAAGTTCAGGTAGATCATGATGGAGCATAGGCTGGATACAGAAAGTTGATTAGTCTTGCCAGAGCATCACCTTTTCAAGTGCTACACGTAGAGTTCTATTCACATTGGAGGAGGCCGCGAGAAAGTGGCTTTTGGTGCATAGATCAAGTTGAGCATCACGGACGGTTGTTGCTGTGGCGTGAAGAGACGGTCATTGCTGGAGCTTCACAGTGGTTGATTGTTGCAGATGGTCACTGTCGACGTGAAGTGCACGTCACATGGTCAGTCATCGTGGCCAGTCGCTGACGGCGTGAAGAACAGGTCTCACTGGAGGTTCTGAGATGGCGATCGTCACAAGCGGGAGTGTTTAAGTTTGAACGGGCCCATTCACTGTCGCGAGGAGCCGCAACTTCAGGATTTTCACCTTCTTCTTCAGGAGGAGCTCTCAATGATGCAAGCCAAGGGTCCAAGACCTGAGAGGTACATCTTGGGAAACAGGACACACTGAAGCAGAGGCCATCAGCAGGTCTGAGGCTGGTCAAGACAGGCCCCGTTGCTGCAGATCAGCTGCATTAGAGCCAGGTCGGCCTCTGGAAGCTTGTGGTGTACCAGTAGCTCCCCAAGAGGTCAACTAACTGACCCTTAAACTCACCCTGGGTAGCCTGGGATAAAGGAAGGTGGGTCCAATCTTCATTCTTCAGACACTTCATTCTTCAGATAGGAAGGTACTCCTTCAAGCAGCAGGGCAATCCTTCTGACAGCAAGGTAGTCTTTCTCCTGAATCTTCTACAGATCCAAGAGTGTTCAGATGAGTGGTTCTGAGGTCCTATTTTATGCCTGATGCCAGACTTTGTGTGGGAAATTCCATGACCTAACCCCAAAACTGGTTCTGGTAAGCTCTTCGTCCCCTGGTAATGGCTCCAAACGGTCTAGTGTCACAAAAGGTAGGGCAGGCCTGGTGTCAGATCCCTTTGTTTGTTCTTTGGACAACATATTTTGAAATGTAATCAGGGTAGGGTACAGCTCCTCCTCAGCCATCCAGCCAGGAAAACCTTCTCCCTGCTGCACCCAGGTCCCATTGTTCATTGTCTAAACCCAATATATATCCTTAATGGGGGAACCATTAACTGGACCAGTCAGCTGGAAAAAAGGCCCCAGATAGTTTGGCCAGGAAAATGGAATTTTCAAAATTATAATCAAAAATCCGACTTTACAATTAAAGAGGATTTGAAATTACAATTTAATCCTTTCTCTATCTACTTCCAATATGAAGTTAGCACTTTTGAAATATGGTAGCCCAATGTTAGAGAGATTGGCCGTACAACAGTGAAAACAACTTGGAGTTTTTCACAGGTAAGACATATAAAACTTAACTCACAGTGGTGAGGTGGAACAGCACTCAGGTACAGTTATGCACATATAAAACTTAAACTCACATATCCAATTTTTTTAAACCATGTACCTTGCCGACTCAGCCCTTAGGGCCTAAATTAGGGGTGAATTATAAACATAAACCTGAGACATGTTTTAAAAGGCTACTGTAATGGGTGACTCAATGAATGCTGGAGTCCACCAGTAGCATTTAATTTATAGCCCTTGGGTACATGTAGTACTATTTACTGGGTACACTCAAGTAAATTACATGTGCCAGTTTTACCATGTTTGAAGGAGAGAGCACAAGCACTTTGTCACTGGTTAGGAAGGGTAAAGTCTACACAGTCTTAATGCCAACAAAACCGATTTCAGCAAAAATCAGGGAGTGAAGGCAAAAAGTTTGGAAGAATACCATGCCGAGGATGTTACGTCTGACAAGTGTAATGCCACATAGCTTAACACAGGAAGAACTACCTACCCTAATGGGAGATTTTATTGCTAAGATGGAAAAACCTGGAAAGGCCATCAGCATTGGCATGGTCAGTCCCAGGTTGATGTTCTACCATAAAGTCCATTCCCTGTGGGACGATGGACCACCTCAACAGTTCAGGATTCTCACCCCTCTTCTGCATTAACCATTTGAGGGGTCTGTGATCTTTTCACTCTGATGGAAAACAAAGAGCCTATGAGAAGAAATATCTGTATGTTTTGAGGTTTGCCATTAAACAGGGGGTGCATCACAGCGTGCTGTGTCATTCTTTTGCCCTGTGAAATCTGGCGTATGCATTTTTACTAAGTATCCTCAGTCCATAATTTGTTTGAGACAGAAGTCCATGTCCTACATATCCATATAAATCATGGATGATATTTTCTGTTACAGGTATTTGCTTAGGAAAGAATCTTGCATTTATGTGTTAACAAAAGTAACAGTGATTATTGATTGCCTTATTTTCTTCCTAGGTCTCTTTCCCTTCTGTTCCAATCCTTCTCTTCCCTCGCTTAAGCATCTCAATATTCTGTGCTGTAACAGCTAACGGAATTGAGGTAGTCGAGAGGTGGACCCATTTGTGCAGCAAACTGATCCTGAGGTATCATCTGACTGACACCATCTCAGCCAAGATCAATTGACCAACCTCTGGAAGGTGGCAGAGGCATTATTTACCCCATCGGGCATCAACTGAAACTGGAAGTGGCCTTCTTGGGTGGAGAATACAGACCTCTCCTTAGCCCCGTTGGTTAAAGTAAATCAAATGTACTCAGGACCTTGACAGCTCCTACCAGTTGATGAGCTTGTCAGCTTGGGGATGGGGTGAATGTCAGTCCTAGTGACTGAGTAGCACCCCCAGTAGTCCACATGAAACTGTATTTCTGGGGTGGCGCCCTGTGGAGGGTCTTCATTACCACACCCACTCGACTATACCAAGGGCTGTTGGAGTGCATAATCACCCCTACCTCTGGCATCTTTGACACCTCTTCCCTGATGCTGGCCCTCACTTAATCAGACATCCTGTACATTTTATTTTTGACAGATATGCAAATCACATCAAATCAAAATAGACTTTATTCGGTTTTTCACAGTTAAAAACCATACAAGTATGCTAAAGCACAATCCCATAATACAAATGTAGTCATCAATACATCATAAATAAAACAGGGAACATATAATCATTAGCAGCCATAATACAAATGCAGCACCAGGGAGGTAGCTCGCGCGACGTCCAACGGCCGACGGCAGCAGCGTTAGGGTTAAAAAAACAACAATAAAAGGGACACAATCTTCCCTCAATAATTGAAGAAACAGGAGAGCTGGCCGAGCCTGTATAAAATTCATCTTTTTTAAAACAGGAATTAAAAAGTATTTCTGGGGGACATCATAAAACTTACATAATAACATGAAGTGTAAAATATCCTGTGGGTACATCCCGTCGCAACCACAGGGTGCTAAGTGTTGGCATTTCCTGTTGCTCCTTGGTACAGCAAGCAGGAAATGAAATAGATCCAAGCGAAATCTTGTCAACAGGTAGCGATCTTAATTCGTAAGAGACCCCAATAAATATGGCTCAGCCCCTAGTGTGGTTTTCAACATAATAAATGTATGGACACTAGGCTTAGACAATTCAATCTCCTCCCTTTCCTGTGATTTCAGAGTAAAGAAAGGTTCCTTGATTCATCCTATATCTTTTTTACAAATTATATCAGGGCTGCTGAAGAGGTTTGGGCGATTCAGTTTTCCCAACATCCGTTTAATATACTGAAACCACGGGATTCTCAGCATGTTATCAAGTTTCATGCAATCTTTTAAAATGTGTTGCGTCACCAGCCAATGCTTATTTATCCATATATTTAGCCAAAAAATAATGGGACGCAGGGCCAAAATGTCACACAAAAAGGGCATGCCTAGTTCTTCATGCACTATCAAATTAGCTGTACCTCCAGGCACTCCTAACACACGCTTTAAAATTTATTTTCCGTCACCTGCAGTCAGTCCAGGTTACTATAGCCCCAAATTTCACTTCCATAAGCAGCTGTTGCAACACTTCTAGTTTGATATATTTTCATTAATCCCGCAATTGGTCTATTACCTAATTTGGAGACAAAATCAAATGTAGCACCATTCAATCTCGTCAAGTCTCCCTCTTTTCTCTGTTTTAAAGATCCCCAAGTAAGTTTATCATCTAAAACCACACCCAGGTAAGAAAAAACATCAGTGCGTGGGATCATAGCTGTGCCTGCTCTAAACTGAGAGCAGGATTTTTTTCCGTGCCCCCAGCTGCATGACAAATGGTTTCAAGTTATTAATTCTCAAATCCCGATCCACCATAAAAGTGGAGAAAAGTTCCAGAAGTGACTGCAGTCCCCTAGCAGTTCTTGGGATAAGAACTGCATCGTCAGCATATAAAAGATTTGGAAGTGGACGCCTCCCTATGTATGGACAGTCAACAGCTTCAGCTGATGAAACCTTGTTGAGATCATTGATAGAGAGGTTAAACAGAAAGGGTGCTAAAATACATCCTTGTCGCACCCCCCTTCTGAAAGCAAAAGGCCTAGAAACCTCAGTGTTCTCTGAGTACCGCACCTGAGCAGTGGTTTCATGATTTAAATCCTGTAGAAAATTCACAATGCTACAGTCAGCTCCCATGGCCCTCATGGACTGCCACAGCTTCTCCCGATTTACACAATCAAATGCCGAGGACAAATCCATGAAGGCCAGATAGATTGTTCCCGACCGTGCAATTGTATATTTGCTTACGACCATTGTCAGGTTAAGGCACTGGGCTACCGTGGACCTTCCCGGGCGGAACCCATATTGGATGTCTGTTAGAATATCATGGTCCTCCGCCCAGGTAGGCAGTCTCTTCAAGAGCACCCGCCCCACCACCTTAACCACTGAACCAAGTAACAAGATAGGGTGGTAGCAATGGGGACTATCCTGACTTCCCTTCTTGAATATGGGAACTATGGTAGAAGTGGCCCAGGACCCAGGACATCCCACCATGGCCGCAGCATTAAGTACAGAAGTTAAGATTGGTGCCCAAAAAGCAGAGTCTGACTTAAATAAATCAGGGGGTATTCCGTCAGGCCCTGGTGCCTTTTTACAAGTTAGGCCAGCAATACCCCTTTCATCCTCTCTCTGTGTAAAAACTATAATAGAGTCACCAATAAAATTGTTTTGGCAGGTAACGGAATTTGAGTCTTCAAATATCGCTGTGAAGTAAGAGACCCATTCCTCCTCAGTGATGTGTGATCCCAAAGCGCTTACCTCCCCATTATCTACTATTGGTTTATTAATTATGCCCCAGAACCTAGCGCTGTCTCTAATTGTAGAGGCCTCGATCAACTCCGACCAGCCCATCTTTTTCAGACTTGATTTCCTATTTGCCAGTGTTTTATTATAGGCAGATTGCATATCCTTTATCAGGATACGATTCCTAGGGATTCCCTTAAGGGCCTTATGTAAGTTACTAGAGGCCTGTGTACATGCAGCATCAAACCATCCTGGTTTAAAGCTAACCTTTTTACTTCGTGGGGCAATTAATAAATCCCCTATTATACGAGAAATGTTACCAAAAGCACTCATAATAGTATCCAGGGTAGCCCCAGCAGAATTACAAGACAATATGTCCTGTTCACAGAGCTCCTTAATAGTTTCATAAAAACCCTCCAGAGATATCTGTGACCATTTTAGTCGCCTGTTTCCACTTGTGGGTCTAACAACACCACTTAGTGCACAACGTTTTTGGCAAATAGGACAGAGCTAGGGCATGATATGCTAAGGGGGTTATGATCACTATGAACATTCTCCGTCACTCCAAAGCTATCAAGAAAATAATGTAGGGAGGATGAAAATATAATGTAATCAATAAACGTTCCCCGCCCTTTCCCCTTCAATGTTGGCACTTCCATAAGGCAACTCTCATCTACTAGGGACCAGGCAGATAACAAATTAAATTCCTGCATGATAGCATTCAAACTGTCCCCTCGTGTGCTATGTTCAAAGTGGATCCCTTCCACCCGTGAGCATCCCAAGTCTCTCAAGCAAGATATCCTAGGGTCTCCTCAAGGATGAATATTAAAATCTCCCATAATTAAAATGTTGCTCTCAACTTTGCTACCCAGCAATTGTAATAGTGATCCCAACTGTTGGATGTTGCCACACCCTTGTTCATTAGTAAATGAATTATAGAAATTAACTAGACCCAACACATGGGCCTTTCTTCTCAGGACCAGCATCTGTGAAACTTCAGTAGTGGATACAACCTTCTAGGGCCAGCAAAATGTACGTAACCAATCCTCCCTTTGGTCTCCCTGTTACAGAGGGAATTGCCGGAGAAAAAAGTCCTAATAACCTTCCAATAGTAAGCTCTGATCCAAAAGCCAAGTTTCTTGTAGACCAATGATTTTAAATTGCCTTATTAAAGATAACCATGAAGGGTCTGAGAACGTACTTGCCAAACCAGCAATGTTCCAGGATATAATGTTAGAAGTACAAAACCCAGATTCACAAAGTAACTTCCGCTTGTTTTGGCAAGTTACATATGATAAAAAAGATTTCCCTTTACCTCCCTGCTGATGCACTGAAGACCGTAGTGCATGCCCTTATTACCACTCACCTAGACTACTCCAATAGTCTATATACGGATTCCCCGGCATATCTTCTTCAACGGTTGCAGACCTTTCAAAATGCTGCAGCCAGGTTGATCTGTAAAATCCCCTACCGCCACTCGATTTCCTCCCATTTAAAGAACTTGCCTTCAGGGCTCTGAATGGCAGGGGTCCAGGGTACCTCCGACGTACACTGAGATTAGTCCACTCAGCTCGCGATCTTAGATCTAACGACCTCCGCCTTATACTCCCCCTTCGATTTCATCGGGTCAGAAAAGAAGGTAGAGCCTTCGCAGTGGTCACGTCTTTACTGTGGAACTCCCTCCCACTCAATCTCTGCTTGCTAAAATCCGAATCCCTGTTCAGAGGCAAATTGAAGACATGGCTATTCTCTGGCCACTAGTGTTGAGGTTCTTGCTGCTGCGGTCCACAGCGCCGGGACACCCCTGTTGGGGGTAGCTGTGCGCTCAATCAATGTTACTATAAATAAATAAAAAATAAATACGTTTGTTGCCTCTGAAGTACTGTCAATGTGCTACCCTCGTCTACAGGGCAGCTTGGGCTGATAATATCATTCTTAGGTTCTAGATCCCCCCCAGGGCCTGGATAACTCTCCGGCAGTCAGTCACAAAGCTCCAAATCTGAGAGTGGTGAAAACCTATTCATTAGATCAATGGGCGGGGTTCTCGCCACAAACTATCCTGGCTGCAGTGCAGTATACTGGGGCTGTAGGGATATGAGCAGGCTGTAATACAGGGGATGGATAGCTATGACAAAAAGGCTGACGTTCACACTGACCAGGGGAATAAAAATATTCTAATGATAGAGCCGAAATTTCTGAGATAGGGTCCCTGCCTCGGCCAATATCATTTGATGCAAGAAGCCTCTCAGCTATATGGGACCTCTTAAAATTCACAATTACACAATCCCCTCCACCCAACTTCTTACTGCTGCCAATCCAGTCCACTCTTCGCACCATATTGATATACTTTCCTATACTTGAGTCCATAATGGTGTTATGACTCATAAGTGAAGCACTTTGTTCTTGAGTTGAGTAAAATCCTCTGTTGTCCCCTGTGGCAATTGAGGCACATTGGCCAAAATTGTCACATAAGGTGTAGATTCTGGTGGCAGGTCAATCCTAGGGAGACACTTCCTCTGGACCTTACTTGGAGCCTTACTAGTCTCCTGGACTATAGGATTAGGGCTCTTGCTGATGTTCTGGGCCCGATTTCCCTTTAGTGTATTGGGTAACAGATGATCAATCCTACTTCCAGAATCTATATTATTGAATCCAACTGAGACCCTAGTAGGCTCTCTCTTCTCTAAATTAATCAATCCATCTGGTGCTGCTGAAACTGCTGCTGGGACTAGGACTAGAGGTACTAAGGATGCTGGAGGGACCCCTGGTGGTAAAGTTAGGGGTACTGTCAGAGCTAAAGGATATATAGGAGCATTCCTTTGTGTCTATGTCATCAGTGCACCAGGTGTTAAGCCTTTGGGTACATGAGAAGAAAGAGGCAAACTGCCCCAGCAAGTGGTGACAGTCCCGCTTTTACTCTGTGGTCAGAGTAGGGGAGAGAACAATGCCTTCCGCTGATCCAGCTTGCTCCTTGGAAGACTGGAGGTCAGGGAAGAGGTTCACTCTCTTCCTCTACACCATCATCTGTCACCAGGAGGATGGTTACCTTGGTCCTCTTAAAGTGGGACTTGAGGCGGTTGACATTCAGGATCCTTTTGGGGTCCCTGGACGTCTTGAGGTTTGTGAGGTGGGTGGCCTCTGCCTTGCACTCTTTCACCTCATAGGACCTGGGTCACTAGTCCTGCAAGTCCTGGGGGTCCAATTTCCCCATCACTCGCACCTTCAGACCTGAATGAAATTGATCCTGATCATGCCATAGTTTCATGACTCCCTTTCAGGCTTCCAGATTCCCAGTGGTTTTCTTCCAGAAGCGTTTCATCTGAGTCCTGAGAGCCAACATGTGCCTAACTACATCCTTGAGTGGGGTTCTTGGGAGCTTGCTTCCCCCCGGTTTCCTATTAACCTGGCAGGTGGGACAGGAGCTGCGGAACGCATCTGAGGTCATTTTTATCTGTGGCCAATAGAAGTGGGTGACCAGCCTTGCAAAGGTGCTCGCTGCCCCAGATATCCTGCCAGGGGTACACCATGAGCCAAACCCAGTATGAAAGCCCTGTAGCACTGGGGGACAACCAACACATAGGGCGCAACAGGTTCAGGAACCTTTGACTCACTGTAGAGGAGATCATTCTTCCAATAGATCAGGTGATCACCAGAGGTGTCGCCAGTTGATTGAGCTTCAGACTGCTACCGTAGGTCTTTCAGAGTAGGGCACACCTGCTGCGCTTTGGAGAACTTTGTTTAGGATGGCTCCCCTTTAGTTTGCCATCCCGCCAAATCGGGGACATCTCCCAAGGTAGTAATGTCTTCCCCAGTCGGTTCTGGTGTCACTGTTAGGCTCAGTCTCCTCCTGGACCTTAGGAATCTCAGGGGCAGCTTTCCATACACCCTGGCCTTTTTCTGTATGTTAGGTACCTGGGTCATATTTCCAGGCTTCGGGCACTCTTGAGTTCCCGCTCAGGCTGCCTTGAACTGTGTGGTCAGGCACACCCACTCAATTATCCCTAACATCTTTAGGTGGGACCAGAGCTCAACCTTTTTCCAGATTGTGTGCTGTAGGTCATTACCAAGCAGATAATCCACAGACATGGCTGAACTCCCCTCGTAAGGAAACTGAGGACTCCACTATTCAAAGGGAACAAGAGCCACATAGATGTGACTCTTGTGGTTCTCTGCTGATACAACCTGGTGGACCACATTAGGGACGTCCTACTCTGAAGACACCAGATGGCACCTAACAGTTGTCATACTGGCTCCTCTGTCTTTCTTAGCCTCCACCGCTGCAAATTAATGGTGACTCATGCATGTACCTTTTGGTGTGGCATGTGGGTCTTGGGTACCATCTCTCTGTCACCCAGGAACACTAGGTTAACATCTGCACCCCTCTCCCTACTAAATGGGGCTGCCTCCCCCCCTGGCACTACACTGGCAAGTTCAGATGTCAGCCCACTGGTGGGGGGCCGCTGTCTTTTTGGGCAGTTGGGATGCTCCTTAGAGTGCTCATACCTGTAGCACTTGCAGCATAAAATAAATGGATTACAGGCTACTTTGACAGACCTGAGAAGTTTTAAAAGGCTACTTTATTGGGTGGCCCAATGAGAGCAGAAACCCACTAAGAGCATATCATTTGCAGGCCCTGGGTACATGTAGTGCCATTTACTAAGGTCTTACCAGTAAAATAAATGTGCCAATTCGGTGCTGATTGAGATCCATATCAACAAGAACAAACTTAAGTCCTTTGTGCTCATTTCAGTATATAAAAAAAACTGAAAGAGATTAATTCAGTCCAGAAACAGTACAAGGATTTCCTCACCCAGTCTAAACTGATCAAATTAAGGAAAGACATACAAAAATTTAGCCACGAGAAAGTATTCCCATACGCTGCTGATGAACATTCTGAAAAATCACATAGCAACATAAAGGTCCACAAACACCAATCAAAATTCAGGGCCACACCTCAGACCTGGACATTTTATTCAGGAGAAGAGAGGCGCAGTGGCAGTAGTGATGAAGACAACCTGAATGGTAACCCTAGACCATTCTATCCTGAGGTAACAAGTAAACCACCCATAATGCCATACTGTTTTTGGTCTCACCCATACCAATAGATACCACAAGGGTTCGCATTCCACCAAGACAGGCCATCTGTTTCATACAGAGACAGAGGCCGGGGAAGAGGGAAGAGGGAAACAAAAAGCACAACAAAGACAGGCACCCAGAGTACAATGGGAAGATCAACAACCAGCTCAGATGATCACGAGGAGCAAGGGTAAGGAACCCAGTCCACCAACAAGTAGGAACACAAAATAATTGTGAACCTGAGTAAAACCAGCCTTACAGATGGCAAATAGGGGGTCCTGCGGAAAGGATTAGGATTTGTCGCCACACCAAAAAGTCACCTTTCCACCCTTCCTACTGAATTGGCATAGTTTTTCAGATGAATAAAAGTACAAGCATTTGTCAGTGACCATGACAATGTCCCAAACACAGGACTGAGGAAGAAATCCACTTTCCAGCCCATGACACAATCACTAACATTCGAGGTCCCGGCCTTTGAACAAGCAGTTCTTAGAGAAAGAGATAACATTTATTGTCAGGAAAATAAAACCTTCCATGTTCTCACCAGAAATGAGTCCCACACTTTGATGACCCTAAATAATAAAACGATTTGGTAAAAAGAAAAAACTGCCAATAAAGGAGGGGCTATAGTAGTTCTGGACCGGGAGCTATGAAAGTTAGATGAGGATCCCACCAAAAGGTTAAGCAACAATATCCACATGATGGTAGAGGAAACAAGATTAAAACAAGATTAAAACAGGGGCTAACCCAAGTAACCCTTTGGCATCTGGGTAAAGACATACAATCAACAAAATAATAATGCCTCAGGATAGATAATCACGCTCAACAGTAAGAAGAAGTGATACCTGAATTATCTCTTCAGGTATTAATAAATCACTAGAAACTTCTATATATTTCAACCATCTATAGTCAAAGGCAAAACAATATGTACACAAGTGTTCCTGATTAAAGCATGTTGTGCTGCATTATTATTTTGTTGAAGGTAGCGGAAACAAGGGCACATGATTGGACTAAGAAATATGAGGCAGAATTACTCCTTGCAGGACAACTTAGAACCCCCAGATTCTACACTTTGCCCTAAATACACAAATATCACCTCCCCATGAAGACCTATTGTCTCAGGAATTGGATCCCTACTGGAATCCCTGCCACAGTTTTGTAACTGGTTTCTGAAACCCATAGTCCACAAATCTACATCTTACTTACGTGACACATAGAATGTTCTATGTCTATTAAAAGAACTGGAAATTAGCGTGTCAGATGACATGATCATCACCATGGACATAGAGGCCCTCTACACCATTATCCTGCAAAAACGCACCATGGATGTTATTGAGGGGATCCTGGAGCACACTGAGTGGAACTTCAGAACCCCAAGAAGGTCTGTGCTAGAATGTGCTGAATTATCACTAACTGAAAATTCTTTGAATTTGAGAATGTACTTTACCATCAGATACAGGGTACATCTATGGGCTGCACCTTCTCCCCCAGCGTGGCCTGCCTCTATATACACCAGTTTCAGGCAGATGACATTTTTATCCCAGACAAACTATAAAAAGACAACATTAAACTCTGGCATCGTTACATTGATGACATTCTGATAATATGGCATGGGAGTGAGAAGCTAGCAATTATATTTGCTGATTGGATGAATTCTAGAGACAGGTAAATGAATTTCCCCTATACAATCTGCAGGGATGAAGCAATCTTTCTGGACCTGCTTCTCACCATTGGGCACAGTGTGATTGAAGCCAGGGTACATAATAAAAACACAGATAAAAACAGCCTATTATTATACAACAGTATCCACCCAAGGGTCCTATGTGAGAACCTCCTGATGGACGAGTTTTCGAGAGCGAGAAGCAATTGCTCCTCTCTTGAAACTTTTGAGTAACAAGTCACTACCCTGGAAGAGAAGTTGATCACCCAGCACTGCCCAAAGAAAACGGTATGAAGAGAACATAAAAGGGCTAAGATAGTTAACAGAGAGGCCCTACTGGAAACAAATCCTAGACCTAACACTGACAGAATTGCATGTGTAACCACATAGACCCCTATCTCTAATAAGGTACAAAATATTGTCCATTAACATTGGAGGATATTGGACAGCGGGACCAAACAATGGCCAACTCTTCGATTTTGCTTATAAATGCGACACTAGCATATGTGATATGCCAGTATATAACAAAGCTCAGAAGACCTTGGGACCACCACAAAATATTATCTAGAGTAATTGAGCCCTGGTAGGACATTTCCCATGTGGAAACTGAGTGGTGTGTGCTTTTACCACATAGGTGAAGTAAGTTGATATCAAGGCTTCAGAGACCCTGGATATTGAAAGAATTTACTAACTGCAATAGCAAAAACGTTGTATACCTAATCACTTGCCCATGCAATCTGGTCTATGTGGGAATGACCACCAGAAAGATAAAGGATATGATTAATGAATACTGCAGCACATTAGTTGCAGAAGGAACAACATCAACTGATATGCCACGATTTGGATGCCAATCACAGTGACAAAGAACTTACATGGGTGATCTTGGAAAAAAGGGCTACAAGTGTCCTTGATGTGGTGAAAATGCTACTCTTCCGGAAACATAAATGGGTGTACGTCTAAGTTACGTGGGAGGTGGGCCTCAAAGATGAAATACTGCGGTTCCAATTATAAAGAACTTCGTCTCACTGCACTGATCTATCATCCCTGTTTATGTTATCATCATCATCATCATCATCATCACTTTATTTGATCTATAAAAATAAAGATCATAAATGTACAATATTAAATGCAATACAAAAATGTCAGTGCATAATAAGGAATTAATAACAAACGCTATCCTGTCTCTCCCTACCCTACTTCATGGGGTCCAAATGACAACATTGCGAAATAGAGAAGGAGGGCTTAAACCTCAGCTAAGGGTCCGCTAAATGTGCCTACCTACTTAATTATAATTTCTGCTGGTCTGTCTTAATTTCTATAATTTATTCTAATATCCAATGCATTTTGACATCAAATGTACAGTAAAAGCATTTATATTAC
The DNA here is from genome assembly GCF_964263255.1 of Lissotriton vulgaris. NCBI lineage: Eukaryota > Metazoa > Chordata > Amphibia > Caudata > Salamandridae > Lissotriton > Lissotriton vulgaris. Next base: position 821,966,005 of record NC_141685.1, on the reverse strand, counting down.
ATTAAAAATAGATACACTATGACATATTAAATAAATAGGGCCATAAAAGGGTAAAATCATTTTAAGTTAACATAAGGAGAGAAAGTGTAATGCAAGGGTCAGATTGCCACCACAGTGAGCGTTATAGAGATTAGTACTTCACCCTCAAACTTACGGTTGGGATCTCCTGTGATTTAGTGAGAACCATAGGAAGGATGCTAAGCTCCGATATACAAACAGAACCACCAACATTTGTTGGAAGTATAATGCTGGGCGGCATTTCCTGAATTTATATTTGCTCGTGAGGGGTAGAATTAATCTTTTCCTCTGGACCCAATAACATTTGCAAAAAAAGATGATATGAAAGCCTCTTTGGAAAGATATTCCATCGCACAGGCCAGCCGGCAAGACTTAAATAGAATAGATGCCCCATGGAATGGCCCATCATAATCGGAATGTGATTTAGTCGGAACCTTACTGGAATACATTGATGTCGTTGATTTGACATAAAGAATAAGTATGAATTTACATCGAGAGTAATTGTAGGGGCCATTAGATATAAATTTACCATAGGTTAGTTACAATAATTTTTCAATCTTTCTCTCTCCATCTTTCTTAAAAATAACCTTTTTATTCTTATGTTTGAGATTGTCAAACGGAACCTGCAAATCGATAGAGCTATGTACATTTTTGCGCATAATCAAGGTTTATGCAATCCCTCAAAATACACTGGGTCAGGTTTTCAGCCTCCCTTTTCCACACTGAGTGGCTCAGTAATATGGGGGCTAAGCTCTCAGAATCTTTTATATATCGTACATCCAACTCAGTGTGACAATAAAAATGTGAGCAGCTTCTTGGGAGGGCTACCAGTTTCTTGAGGAAAATATCCTCAATACGTTGGAGAGCAGCTACATCAGCCATGCCACACACAGCTGCCCGGTATGTGGTTAAAGAGATAGCTTTGGCCATGTAGATCTTTTTTATTGCCTCCAGAGGTATGGATCCCAGCTTTTCTTTGTTTTTCAAACATATTTTATTGATTTTTCTTAAGAAAAAGAAAAAAAAACATATTTCAAACAGTCATGGTGTCAGTGCATATGATCCTTAAATGAAAACAAAGGCAGTACAGCCTAGACACATTGTCATGTAAATTTGACGTGCATTACAATATTAACAGTTTCAATAAACCCGTTTGCGCATTGGACCTAGATTTTTAATGAAGGTAAGTAAGGCCACAATGCTTTTTTCCAATAGAAGACCTCTATTGGCTACCATGTGATCCCATTTTTAACCTTGCCCCCTATGTATATTTATCCACCCATGAGAAAGGCCACATCCTGGATCAGATCTTCTCAAATATTATTTTACAGATTGATGCTCCCCTCCCTTTGGTTTGGTCTGATCACTTTATGGTTGTCTTTGGCATTCCGAAGGAGATAACTCGCACCACTTCCTACATTAAACCTCTTTCATACAGCTTTAGATCTTTTAGCCAAATGACACCAGAGGCCATGAAGAGAGCTCTGGATCAACATCCAATACCTTTTTGTGATGACCCCGAGAGAGATGCACGTGGTCTAGACACCTGGCTAACAGGTCGGGCCTTTGATTTAGCCCCCCGTTCTTTGGGTGAGGCTAAACCTACCCGCATTTCTGCTCCCTGGTTCATTGAATCTCTCAGGAAAAGCAGAAGCATCTGCAAACAATTGGAGAGTGTGGAGAGCTAAATTGTACCCAGTAGCAAAAATGAGATTCAAACTGCCCCTTAAAACATACTATAAGGGCATTCGTGAGGGTAAGCAACACTGTCTTGCCTCAAAAATTGAGGCTGCCAGCAACATGAGTAAGGAAATCTTTAAAATTGTTAAGGGGTTTTCCTTCCAGAGTGCGGTGAGTATTCCATTCACCCCCACGTCTTCTTGGGTCAATAATATTGCTAACTATTTCTATGAAAAAATTGTTACCATCCAACATTCTTTCACCACCCCTGCCCCCGGTTTGCAAGCTGAACTAGTGGCAGTGGGCCAGGACAGCATTGACACTAGTGAGCTCCTCACTAAATTTTCGCCTATCTCTCTCGCGAAATCTCTTGAGATTATGCATTCTTTGAAGTCCGGCTCTCCTCTAGATCTGTGCCCTGCAAAAACTATGACAGGCATTGCAGAGATTATTAATCCTGCAGCCAACTTGGTTCTTAACTTCTCACTACAGCAGGGGTTAGTCTCACGCCATTGGAAAAGGGTTAAAATTGGAGGCAAGATGGCGGCCAAGTAAGAGGCCGATAGCAGCAGTGAGCTACTAACTGAAAGAATCCCCCTGTTTCGATGCACGTGAATCTTCCGTGAGCTTTATACAGACCCCCCCCCCCCCCCCTCCCCCTTATGCCGGCTCTGTGAAGCCCCCACAAAATGTTCTGGCGGTCTCGGTGGAGTTGCGGGTCCCGACTAATCGAGAGTGTTGCACTAAGGTTTCAGAAGTACGTGACTCACCTGATCATCGGGGGTGCCCGACACGAAGGAAGAATGGCTCCAAAGAATGCCGCAAACTCCGCCGGCACCAAAGGCGCTATCGTGGCTCATAAGCTCCGGGGGGGAGGCGCAGGCAGCCACGGGATCAGAGATGCCGGATCAAATGGCGGTTGCTCCTGGGCAGTCCCCTCGCCTGGTCCGGCGAGACGCGCAAAGTGCGGGACCTCATCGAAGAGTCAACTGCCGCAGCCAGCGTCTTTAGCGGAGATGTTAGTCCGCTGAAAAACCCTGCGGCTGCAAACCCAGACGGGAGGGTCCCTGCAGATGGAGACAGGAGCAGCGGGAGGAAAGGACGATCAGGTGAGCTCGAATGCACCTGAATCCCCGGGGTCTATAGCTCTAAAAGCTCCAGTAGCTCCAACAGCTACGGACACAGGCAATATAACTATAGATGGGGGCCCCAGGCTGGTCTCAGAGTCTGATGGCAGAAATAATGTGATATTAAAGGGAAAAACGGATCCCCTACTGGTGGCCCAACCCGCTACCGGGACTATCAGGATTGTAGATAAAGACTGCACTGGAGATAAAGTTCAAGATGTACCGGATGAGTCGCTGGAACCTAACCAACCTATAAATACCGTGGGGGTGCAGCAATCCATTATTGAAAATGAAACAAGAGCTACGACTTTGGGCACAGAGCTAACTTATGCGGATAAAGTCATGCCCGAGGGGGATAAAGACCCCAGTGACTGTTTCTTTTCAGTCTCAGATGGCAGAGAATGGTCGGATCAGAGTTCTTCACCTGGCACTAGTAACCTAGACTCTGACTCTGAAGAAGAGATTGAACCGGACCCCCCATAATGGCTAAAAAAGTATAACTCAATGACAGGCAAGAATCGAGGGAAGAGAGATCTCAAGTGGGATTATTCCTCTAATACTCCATTGTCAGCTCAAGGAACGGATGTTCCCCAATCACAAACCTGTGCCACTCCATTGCCGCTTGAAATGATACATCAGGTTATCCTCTCTCATAGGGAGGAAACACACAAGGACAGCTTAAAACACAAGTGGCAATGAGGAAGATGCAAGGGACGGTCAGGAAACTCTCCAAGGTATGCTCAAATATAGGGGAAAGAGTGAAAAATCTCGAGGAGAGAATAGTGATAACGGAGACAGAAGCCTCCAGCGCCGTAACCCAAGGGGATGCATACTTCTCAAATCAGGGACATCCAATGGAAGTTAGAGGAGTCCGAAAACAGACAGAGGAGGAATGACCTCAGAGTGTTGGGTGTCCCGGAAGGGGTTGAAGGGCAGGATGCAAGAGCATATATAATTACTCTGTTCAGATCTGCCTTCCCCAAACTTAGTGAATGGAACTGGACAAGCGAGGTTCAAAGGGCTCATCGCATCCCGTTTAAACCTCGAGTGCAAGCAAAAGAAGGAGATAAACCCCGTTATTATATTTCTGGGCAACTTCCTCTTAAGACAAACCATATCAGAGAAAGGTAGGCCAGAGGCAAGGAGGTCAAGTGAGGGAGTCTCATTCTTTGTTCGCTCTGATTTCTGCCACTCAAAAGTGGAGAGACGTTGGAGATTGAGGCAACTAATTAAACCATTCTATGACAAGAAAATTCAAGTCTTCCTTGTCAATCCGGCACAGCTTAAGGTAGTTCACGAGGGACAGACCCGCTATTTCTGTTCTGAGATCAAAGCGAAAGAGTATTTGGACACTATTGGTAAATAAGGAAGTTTATTGGGACTTTTGACCTTTTTGATGTAGTTAAAAAAGTGTCTGGGGGCTCTGGGAATAAGGGTTTCACAGGTTCTTCTTTTTTTTTCTGCCACAGGGATCTTGATGAGTTAGTAAGAGAGGGGGTAAGGGGTTTATAAGAGGATATGGCAGTTGGACGATTCAGCATTATGAATAAATGGACGTAATTTGATCCTGGGGGTTCATGAGTTAAAGATTGGGAATTTTGTTTTTGTTGGCCCAAGCTCGCTCCTGCTGTAAACATCATATGCCCAGACCAAGGTCTGAGCACCTCATTAGAGTAAGGGTTGTAGGGGGTGCAAGACGGGGAATGTAGTGTGGGGAAGAGGGGAGGGGGTGGGCTTGAGGGAGTGGAAGAAAAAGAAAAAGAAAAATTCCTGGTACAACTATGTTTATGTTTTCCATGTAGAGATGCTTTTGTTTGTGTTCAGTGTATTGATCTAACTCAGAAATGGTCTGGTGAATCAGAAGGTAAAGGAATAGAAATTGAGGATGCTTAATATTTATACAATGAATATAGGGGGTCTGAATGACTGGAGAAAGAGGCAAAGGCTGGGGTATTTTGTTAGGTTAAATCGGATGGATATGATCTGTCTGCAGAAGACCCAGCTCCCATGGTCAAAAAAACATCTATTGGGCCTAAGAGGCTATGACCTTTTGGCTTGCTCCTCGCAGACATCCACAATCAGATGGGTAGCAATATTGGCGAAATCTACCAGGGGTAAAGCCAAGCGCCAGATGACGGATCCTCTAGGGAGATGGGCGCTGGTTGAACTTGATATGGGGTGTACAATTTGCACAGTCTATGGTTCTAACCAAGATGATCCGGAGATCTTTAACTTTCTGGAAACAGAATTAACGAACTGGCCAAGTCCAATTATCCTATGCGGAGATCTTAATATCTCAGCCGACTTGACTAAGAACATGGTCTATGTAGGCCGCAAACCCAGGGTTTTTTGGGCTCTGAGTTCTGTATTGGATTCACAAAGGTTAGTGGATGTCTGGGGAAACAAGGAGCTGAATAGTGAATGCTTCACATATTTTTCCTGCCCCTATAAAAGATATACTAAACTGGATTACTTCCTTATATCCTCTTCGGAATTGAATAGGGTCGGGGTTAAAAAGTTACCCAAACTCATCTCTGATCACAACCCGCTAATTTTGCAGTATGATATAGGCATCTCCACCCGGATTCATTCCAGATGGACGTTTGAGAAGAAGTTATTAGCTAATCCGTTATTTGTAGAACACTTAAGGAAATGGACAATAGAATATTTTGACATTAATCGATACAGTGCCAATAGAAATAGTGTCTGGGATGCATTTAAAGCTGCTCTGAGAGGAGAAACTATAAGCTTCTCCGCTAGACTTAGGAAAAAAGAGCGGGAAGATAATGAGAAATTAATTGCCCAACTTGTAGTGGTGAAAGAACATCATGTACAGGATATTGTTGTGGGCAACGATGCGACGGAGACTCAGCAGAAGATCCTGATCATAAAACCAGAATTGTGCAAAGTGATAACCCAGAAAGCGGCAGATGACTATCAGACTCATACGGGTAGGCTCTACGAGACAGGGGAACATGCAGGGAAACTTTTAGCTTTGAGAATTAGACAGGAATCCAGCAGGAATGTAATAACAGAGATAGAGGAGGGCACTCAGAATTATGCAGACCCGGAAGACATCTTAAAGGTGTTTAAAAATTTCTATCAGAAATTATACACGCAAGAGACGCAGGTCGCCAGCTCTGCTACATATTTCATAGACGAGGGCCCCCAGTTGGATGCGGCAGCTATTTCAAGGCTCGATAAGGACATGGACATAAAAGAGGTCCTGGAAGTTCTGCAGGAGCCAGCATCAGGGAAGGCCTCAGGGCCAGATAGCATCCCCCTTGAGGTATATTAGAGTATACAGAGTGAGATCGTTCCCATGCTGTTGGATCTATTTAATGGCATTATTTATTCCGGCGAGGTACCACATTCTTGGAAGGAAACAAACATCATTGTATTTGATAAAAAAGGCAAACCTAAGGAGAAACCTGGCTCCTATCATCCCATATCCCTCATCAACATGGACACAAAGATTTATGCAAAGGTCCTGGCCAGGAGGCTAGGGGTGGTCATTGGTAGTCTGATTTCTCCGTGGCAGCATGTGTTTATCCCAGGCCGTGGGACTACGGATCACATCAGACGTGCCATTTAGTTATTCGATGTCCATGCTGCCACGCGGGGCCGGATGGCCATGATCATCCTGGATGCTGAAAAGGCCTTCGATCATGTCGCATGGGAATATCTGTGGGGGATATTGGACCGAAGGGGCTTCGGCCCTAAAATTATGGGAGCAATTAAGGCGATGTATTCCGAACCAAAGGCCAGGATCCAATTGATGGAAGGCTCCTCTGAGCCATTCTGTATCTCTAGGGAGACACATCAGGGGTGTCCCTGCTGCCTATCCTTTTTGCTGTGTATATAGACCCGCTGGTACGTTATTTATTAGAATCCATAGAAATCGAACCAGTGGTCTGCAAAGGCTTTGAAAAAAAGCTGCTAGCTTACACAGAAGACCTGGCTATCATTACTCCAGAACCAGATAAGGCGATTGTAGCGATTGCAGGTATAGCCAAGGAGTTTGGGGGGAATTCAGGATACCTTTGAAATGAGAGAAAAACACAGATAATATACACAAATAATATTTTAAGGGTGGATCAGAGGTATCAAGATTCTGCTGTATATTTGGGAGTTAAGATATGCTCTGCTATAAGTGAAATTGTAAAGGATAATTTCAATCCGTTGATAAAATCAATTAATGCAGACCTTAATAGAATAGATGTACTTCATCTCTCTATAATAGGAAGAGTATATGTACTGAAAATGACAATGCTCTCTAATCTTTTCCGCTCAATTCCTTATCTGATTGACGAAGTAATGTTAAAATCAATTGAGTCAATCTTTATGAATTTTTATCTCGCAATACGGTAAAATCAGGGGATCGATGAAATATTTGTCACTCCCACAACAAAGAGGAGGGTTGGCAATTCCTAACATTAGATGTTATCAATTGCCCTGTCTCCTGAGCCAGATGGCTGATACCCGATATGGCAATCAAGAAATCCCATCTATATACAAGCTGTTGCTGGGCAGAGAGGCCCTCGGACTCCTGTTACGCAAAAATAATAGGCGATATTATAAGAAGATGCGTTATAAGGTCTCTGAAAGTCTTTGGGAAATCTGGAAACGAGTCCGAAAGGTGCTAGCAATTCCTAAGATCAATTATTGTACACCTTTATGGAATTCTAGTGTCTTTCGGCAACTCAGCTATGATAGGCTTAGGACATTATGGGAGCATCAAGGGGTTAGAAGAATAGGTGATATCTGTGAAGGTGACAATCTTCTGGGCTTCAAAGAGATGCAGCAGAAATTTGGAATTCCTCTGAGTCAGAGTTTTAAGTTTCTGCAAATCTTGGGTCTGCTGAGGGGCATTAGGCCCCAGGATTATTCCAGGAGGTCAGATTAATATGATGGAGTATTTGTTAAGAGGTGGTACCAAAATTAAAATGATTTATGGTACCTTATTGTCAAGTACACAGGATGACCTGGAAAAATGTGAAATGACATGGGCATCCAAATTAGCTGACTCGGATGTGGATTTAGATAAATCTTTGCAGTTGGCGGACAGAGTATTCCGCTCATCAAACTTGAAAGCTCAATATTACAAGACGATCTTTAATTTGTATTTTACCCCTGCCAAATTATTCGATTGGGGGAAAAGAGAGGATGACAAATGCCCGTGATGTTACGAAGGTCCGGCCAACCTGATACATATGTTTTACCAATGGGACAAACTAATTTTAATTAGGGGAGAGATTGATAAATTTTGGGAGGGGCTGCTAGGAGTTAAGATCGACCTATCCCCTACCCTAATGTTGATAGGAACGGACATCAATTTAAATCTCAACAAGGAAAATGAAGCTTTTGTATTTATTGGTGTATCAGTCCTTCGGCTATTGTTAGCTGCCGGCTGGAAAGATGCAGTTCCCCCCTCTTATCAGATGTGGCTGGCTAAACTTTTAGGGATTTATAATATTGAATCGGCTCTCTACTCGCGTAGGGGCAGAATGATGAGGGAGTGGGGGCAGGCCATCTGGGGACGTATTACTAGCTTGATGGCCCAGCACGTATAATGTCAATGTTTTGTCTAATTTATGTGGGATAATATAACTCGACAGTGGAACTCTGATTCACTGTCTAGTAGTGCTAATGAACTATCTGTTGTCCTCTGTTTTTATTGTTCTTTTTAGAAAGCTGTACTGTACTATGGAACTCTCTTTTTTTTCCTATACATTTTCTTTATGATATATTGGATGGCTTTTAAATAAGTCATATGATTGGAAACTATGCATTTATTTATTGATGTTTATACCAGGTCTTTTTTAATAAAAAAAAAACCAAAAAACGGAAAAGGCTAAAATTATCCCCTTTACCAAAAAAGCCTTCGGCAGACCCTGATGTTGTCGCAACCTATAGGCCCATCTCACTACTGCCATTCCTCTCCAAAACTCTTGAGAAGAACGTCAGCCTTCAACTAATGGAGTATGTAGAGGCCAACCATATTCTCCATGATAGTCAGTCTGGTTTCAGGACCCATCTCAGCACTGAAACAGCTTTACTGGAAGTTGCTGACTCCATTAAAGAGTAATTGGATAGAGGAGGAAGTGCGGTGTTGATACTTTTAGATCTTTCCGCGGCTTTTGATACAGTGCCCCACAACCGGCTTTTGCAAAGATTGTCAGATTGTGGCATCAGGGGCACGGTACTGAAGTGGTTTGATCCTTGCTCAACGACCGCCATCAAGAAATATGGCCCCCCCATTTTTGGCCCTCATTCCCCCGTTGGAGGTGGGGGTCCCGCAGGGGTCCATTCTGAGTCCATCCCTTTTTAACACCTATATGGCTCCTCTTGCTCTTCTAGCTGAGTTGCATGGCGCTAAGATTATATTTTACTCTGACGATACACAACTGCTATTCATGCGTTACAAAGGTTGTGACTTCAGTAGTGAGGAGTTTAACACCTGTTTATTGAAAGTTTTTTCTTGGCTACAATTCAATCAATTGAAATGTAACTCTGAAAAATCTGAGATAAGTTTTTTTCGGCTGTCAACCCTGTGACTCTTGGCTCGAATGGTGACCTTGTGACATGTCTCCCCCGGCGGTTCCAGTAACTGTTGTGAAAAATCTAGGAGTAAAGTTAGTTGCTTCGCTAACTCTGAAGACCCAATTTCAGACTGTGGTTGGTACATGTTTTGGCTTGTTGAGAATGTTACATAACTTTCTCCCTATGCTGCCTGTAGAGCACCGGAAGACTGTAGTTAAGGCCTTAATCATCTCAAGGCTTGACTATGTCAATGTGTTATACTTTTGTCGCAGATGGTTTAAAATCTTCAGCTAGGGCCATTTTTATGGTGGGACCCAGAGCACATATGTCTTCCCATCTAAAAACTTTGCCCTGGTTTTGGGGTTCTGGGCCTTTCATGGTACAGGAGCCATTTTTTTGAGGAAACGGGTCCACCATTATGTGCCCACCCGTGCCCTAAGGTCCTCTGGGCAGGCCCTTATACGTATTTCCAGTTTTGACCGATCTCGGGCAGGCGGGTGCTCCTTTCAAATGCTAGCCGCCCCCTTAGCTTAGGATTGTTCTTTCTGGAGACAGTTGAAAACTTGACTTTTTTACCACTATGCCCTGCCCTGCAATAGTGTGCCAGCTCCAGATCCCTGATTTCTCTGTCCCCTTGGTCCAGCAGCGCCGGGACACTCCAATTTCATTTAATTTAATTTCATTTCATGTGTGGATTCTGTCAAAAAAGACCCCTAAATAGGAAAAGGTTTCTGTCAATTCCAATTTGTTGCCAGCTTTATGGAAGAATGGGAGTTTTTTCGGCTCCTTCCCTGCTATAAAGTATTTTGCTTCATTTAACCTGAAGGTCGGGGTTTTACATACATTTTGCATGCTCCTCTATGAGTTTCTGCAGCACCAACCTAGTCTGGGTATTTGCACTGCATCATCTGCCTCGAGGAGTATTGGGACACGTGCAGAGTCCAGATGGGGAATGTCTAGGGAGGATCCTAATAGGGCTGTTCCACACCATTTGTGTAAATTGAGAACAGGAAGGGTGGAAACATGCACCCTTGCCTGACTCTCCTTTTAAATTGGAACTGCCTTGTACATTCCCCGTGATTTCCCTACCAGACACAAGCTGTAGCTTGAGAGTGCAGTTGTCGGATGAAAGTTGTTATTGTTTCCTCTATGCCCATCTCTTCCATAATTCTCCATAGGTGTGAATTGGTGTTGCAGTCAAAGTCTGCTGATAAATCCATGATAGCCATATAGGCTTTCCCTTTATTTGACCACTGTGTACTTTTCTATTATCAAGCTAAAATGTAGTCATTAATCCAGCGTCCCGCTCCACTTCTTAAAACCATACTGTACAGGATTCAGGATATTCCTCTCCTTGGCCCACTCCTCTAATCAATTCAATAATAATTGCCTCATCAATTTAGCTGTCCCGTCTAAAAGGATAAAGGGCCAGATGTATCAAAGGCTTTTAACAATTCTGTGTGTAGCCCATAGGTCTGTCGTTTTTTGGCAACAACGTATCCCCTTTTTTGTAAATGGGAATTATAATTATATTTTCCAGGAGTCTGGAGGCCCCACTTTAACTACAGCATTAAAAACATTGGTCAATAATGGTGCCCAAAAGGCCAACATTTCCAAAAAAAGAATCTATGGGAGCCCCATCTGGGCCCAGGCCTTAGCAGACTGCACTGCACTAGCCCATGTCTGACCTTAGCCATTTCATAGGTAATATTACCTTTTTGCACTAACGTTTTATCATTCAACGGAGGTTCCATAACCTCAGGTGGCAATCCGAATATTTTACAGAAGTGGGCCACCGATGTGTATTCATCCACATGGGTGTCTAAGTTGGGATTTGTACCATCTCTCAGGAAAGGGGCATTAATTACAGACCAGATTTCCATACAGTTTTTTTGGATCCCCTCCTGATGCAGGTTAGGCCATGCCTCCTCCTTTAGGATTTTAAGTCTAGTCTTCCATCCTTCTTTGTATTGAGATTATAATTACCTAACTAAGGGGTCGATTATGATTGCGGTAATTCCGCATCCACCGGGCCTGTGGAAGCCACTGCCGGCCCGGAGGATGCGGAATCACCGCTGCGGACCTATAAAATACCCACTGCCAGATTATGATGGCGGTGGGATCAGCGGCGGACAGCAGGTCCGTCCGCTGTTGTTTCACGGGGTGTTGGCTGCAATTGGTGGCGGTGTCTGCAAGACACCGGCAGCCAAATTACAATGGGTTTGGAAACATGCTTTTCCGCTGCGGATTTACCGTCGTGGAAAAGCATGTGGATAATAGCTTCTGGGGAGCCCTTACGGGCCCCCAGGGTGTCGGGGGTAGGGAGTAGGTACCCCCAGCATTTGCATGTACAAGGCGGCAGGCCCCGCTCGGTGCCCGCCGTTTTGTGCATGCAAATGGAAAGCATGCATATTTAACCTTGTTAAATATACAGAATGTGAACGCCAGGGTGGCATCAGATCCTAATTCGCACGGAGGGACCGCCGCTGCTCCTAAGGACGGTCCTTCCACCCCGGGTTGGCGGACGGAAAAGCCAAGAAAGCGGAGATAAAATTATCTCCCTATTACCTAGCTGTCGCTAACACCAATTAGCGACAGCTAGTAGGAGATAGAGACCATCTTGGGCCCCATTTTGCATGTCAGTGATATTTATTATTAATGACATGCAAAGTGGGCGTGCCAAGATGTTAGCGACTGGAAACAGTCGCTAACATCGCTATCTCCTATTACCAACTTTTTGAGATATTCGCGCTAAGCGCGAATATCTCCAAAAGCTAACACCTGCCCTGAGCAGTTCTTAGCCATGTTATCCAATGGGAGGTGGATAATATGGCTAAGAGCATTAGCTCGGTAATGCATGAATATCGCTGACGTATCGCTAACTGGAGGGTAAGAGTTCACCTGCCCACTATACACCTTTGAAAAGTGCTTAATCCACAACTCTTCGGGTATAGCGATGTCTATTGTAGGACCACCCGTGAATTGTAAAACCGGGTTTTCACCACTCTCTAAAAGGCAGCACTGACTTTCAATTGTGCTGCACTATGAAGGGATTCCCATGCTTCCCTTCTTGAGGCACATCTTCTTTCATTAAGGGCCAATCTATTGTCTGATCTTGCCTGTCTGACTTATGTAAGGTTTCTGGGCTGCCTGCATGACTCCTGCTTTAGGTTAGTAAGTGCACGTGTACATTTTGTGGTGAACCACCCCTGTTTTTTACCTTATTGCGGAATTTGTTGAAAAGACAGTAAAATACCATTGTGTTGGGCCAATTCACTCAGGCAGTTTTCAAAGGCTGTTTTATATTTTATTACTAGCTGTTTTGTAACAGCATCAAGTCAAGTCAAGTCAAGTCAGAGAATTTATATAGCGCACTACATACCCAGAGGGTCTCAAGGGGCTTAGGAAGGGGAGGAGGATTACTTGTCAAATATCCACGTTTTAAGTTGCTTTCTGAATGCTAGGTGGTTCTGGGTGAGGCGAAGGTGAGCGGGGAGTGAGTTCCATGTTTTAGCAGCCAGGTATGAGAAGGATCTGCCTCCCATGGTGGTCTTGTTGATGCGAGGTACAGTGGCGAGGGCTTGGTTGGAAGAACGTAGTTGGCGGGAGGGGGTGTAGAAGGACAGTCGTGAGTTGAGGCATTCCGGTCCGATGTCGTAGAGTGATTTGTGTGCGTGGGTTAGCAGTCGGAAAGTGATTCTCTTATTGACGGGTAGCCAGTGGAGGTCTTTCAGGTGACCAGAGATGTGTTCGTTGCGCGGGATGTCTAATATGATCCTGGCTGAGGCGTTTTGGATTCGTTGGAGTTTCTTCTGGAGTTTAGCGGTAGTACCTGCGTAGAGGGTGTTTCCGTAGTCCAGTCGGCTCGTGACCAGAGCATGGGTGACTGTTTTCCTGGTTTCGGTGGGGATCCAGCGAAATGTTTTTTTGAGCATGCGAAGAATGTTGAAGCAGGATGAGGATACGGCGCCGACTTGTCTGTTCATTGAGAGTGAAGAATCCAGGATGACGCCTAGGTTCCGTGCGTGGTCAGTCGGGATGGGTGCTTTTCCAAGGGCTTCCGGCCACCAAGAGTCGTCCCATGCAGAGGGGGATGTACCTAAGATGAGGACTTCTGTTTTGTCTGAGTTCAGTTTCAGACGGCTTTGTTTCATCCATTCGGCAACTTCTTTCATTCCTTCGTGTAGGTTAGTTTTGGCGGTGCTGGGGTCATTGGTGAGAGAAAGGATTAGTTGAGTGTCATCCGCGTAAGAGATGATGTTGAGGTTGTGTTGGCGGGCGATGGCCGCAAGGGGGCTCATGTATACGTTGAAGAGGGTGGGGCTGAGTGAGGATCCTTGTGGTACGCCACAGATGACTTCAGTGGCCTCGGACTTGAATGGTGGAAGGCGGACTCTCTGGGTTCTTCCGGTGAGGAACGAGGTGATCCATTCAAGTGCTTTTCCTTGTATTCCGATGTTATTGAGGCGTTGTAAAAGGGTGCTGTGGCAGAACTGTGTCGAATGCTGCAGAGAGGTCGAGGAGGATGAGGGCGACTGTGTCTCCATTGTCCAGTAGAGTTCGAATGTCGTCTGTTGCTGCGATGAGGGTGGTCACAGTGCTGTGTTTTGCTCGGAAGCCAGATTGTGAGGAGTCGAGGGATTTGTTGGCTTCGAGGAAAGCGGCGAGCTGGTTGTTGACAGCTTTCTCGATGACTTTGGCCGGGAATGGAAGGAGCGAAATGGGGCGGTAATTTTTGAGTTCGGTGGGGTCCGCTGTGGGTTTCTTCAGAAGGGCGGTGAGTTCAGCGTGTTTCCAGTGTTCTGGGAAGGTAGCGGAGTTGAAGGAGCAGTTGATGACGTGTCGGAGGTGCGGTGCTATGATGGAGTCTGCTTTGTTGAAGATGTGGTGAGGACATGGGTCTGTGGGGGATCCTGAGTGGATGGAATTCATCAGGCGGATGGTGTCCTCAGTGGAGATTGGATTCCAGTCGTTAAGGGTGTTCACGGGGGGAGAATGTTCAGCAAATGGTTGGGTGGGATGGTCTCCGGGTTGGTTGTCGAAGCTGTTGTGGATATCTGCAATCTTGTTGTGGAAGAATGAGGCTAGGGAGTCGCAGAGGGCTTGAGAGGGGGTGATGTCGTTGGAGTTGGCCGAGGGATTGAAAAATTCCTTGACGATGTTGAAAAGTTCCTTGCTGTTGTGGGCGTTGTTGTCGAGTCGATCCTTGAATGCTGTTTTCTTGGCCTTTCGGATTAGTTGGTGGTGAGTGCGGGTGGCGTTTTTGACGGCGTCCTTGGTGCTAGTGGTTGGGTCTTTTTTCCAGGCCTTTTCAAGGGAGCGGCAGAGTTTCTTGGACTTCTTAAGATCATCATTGAACCATGAGGCCTTCTTGTTGCCAGGTTTGCTTTGACGGTTTTTCAGTGGTGCTAAGGTGTCGGCGGTGTTGGATAACCATAGGGTGAGGTTGGCGGCGGCTTGGTTTGGGTTAGAAGAGTGGGCTGGGGTGTTTAGAAGGAGCGATGCGGAGATCTGGTCAGTGGTGATTTTGTTCTAGTTTCTTTGCAGAGTTGGTTGGAGGTGGTTGGTGGGTTTCGGCTTGTTGTAGGTGAAGTGAACGCAGCTGTGGTCAGTCCAGAGGAGATCCGTAGTGTGGCTGAAGGAGACATGATTGCTGGAGGTGAAGATGGGGTCGAGTGTGTGACCTGCGATGTGGGTGGGGGAAGTGACTAGTTGTTTAAGTCCGAGGTTGGCGAGGTTGTCCAAGAGGGTGGTGGTGTTGCGGTCGTTGATCTTTTCAAGGTGAAAGTTGAGGTCTCCCAGAAGGATGTAATCTTTGGAGGGGAGCGCGTGTGGAGTGATGAAGTCCGTGATGTCTTCACTGAATTTTGCGCGGGGTTCTGGTGGTCTGTAGAGGAGGGTGCCTCTGAGTGTGGTCTTGGGGTCGATGTGTATTTGGAAGTGAAGGTGTTCGGAGTTGGCGAGGTTGGCGTCAGAGCTGGTTGAGATGCGGATTGATTTCTTATGGACGATAGCGATTCCTCCTCCTGTGTGGCCGGTACGGTCCTTGCGTGTGACCTTATAGTCTTCAGGGATGGCAATGGTGATGTCTGGGGCGGAGGAAGCGTTCATCCATGTTTCTGTTAGGAAGGCGACGTCTGGAGAGATGGTGTCTAGTAGATTCCATAGGTCAATGGCGTGTCTGTGGACCGAGCGGGTGTTGAGAAGGATGCATTGTAGGTGGTTGGGGTCGGGAGTCTGTGGAGTGGTCGTAGCGGAGTAGATGTCGGTGCCGCTGAATTTGCAGGAGTAACAGGAGAAAGGTCCATGGGTGTGTCCAGGAGCGGCTTGGACGCAGTTGGGGGAGCGGCCGGGGTTAAGGGCGAGGAGGGTGGTGGCGTCGTAGGTAATGCGGGAGGGCTGGGCGGCGCGAGGGGCAGGGGGTCTGGCGCTGGGCGCGGTCCAGGCGCGGACGGGCGTAGACGGGCTTACCTTTGGCGCACCTTCGGCGAGGCCGTAGCGCGTGGACGCTGCGCGTGGGACCATCTGTCCATAAATGGATAGTGGAGGGGGCGGAGCGTGGGAGGGGTGGGTGGGAGGCGGGAGCGAGGTGCAGGGAGGGTCTGGGACGGGCCGAAAATAAACACCAAATGGCGCTCTGGTCAACAAATGCTGCGAGGGTTCCCAACAATGAGGTCAACACTGACACTGGAGCGCTATGAGGGCAAGAATAGTGCAGGACAGCAGAGGAAAGCGCTATACAAGATTCAGGCTACTAAGCGCTGTGCAGGCAAAATTACGGAGCACACCACAATTATAATTAAATTAAAATGGATAGCAAGGCACAGCCGCTGTGCAGAGCGCGGCGTAGCTAGGTGAACAAATATAATTAGTAGCGAGGCAGTATGCAGCAAGCAGGTACGATACCACGGGAGGAGCAGGGGGAGCGATCCGCTTCTGGAGGCAGCAGGGCGGATCGACCTTTGTCCACCGCAGAGTGTACCCATTGGTCCTGTTAAGTGTTACTTTTCCCGTCATCTCTGTTACATTATCTGCCCTAACAAGCCTATGTGATTGTAAATTGACCTCAAGGCATAAGGGAAAGTGGTCGCTCATAGGATTGTCACCCACCATAAAAGAATGCTAGTTAGGTGCATAGCTAAGTGAGACCAGAATATAATCTATTGTTGAGGATAAACCTCTTCCATTGAATGTATAGGGCATAGGAAAAGGTCTAGCCATATATCGTTCACAAAACCAATCTCAGTACTAACAATCAGCTCATTAAACATCTCCCCATCGGTGTATGACAGAAATGGGTGCCCCATACACCCTCTTCATCAGCATTACAACAAATCCTAGTATCCTCGTGGGGACATAAAGCACAATTAAAATCACTCAAAAAGAATATCATTGTCTTTTTTGCACTAGCATTAATAAATGAGTTAAGGTCGCTGCCAAGGTACAACATTACCAAAATTATCTGGTGAGATGTTGGAATAAAAATTGATCAAGATAGTACAATGGGTCAGACTTTGATGTAATTTTGCCAGCTGATAGTAGCTATTCCCCAACCGTAAATCCATATTGTCCAATGTAAACTTATTTGAAATATGCATACAAAGCCCACCCTTCTTTCTACCCTGTGTTCCTTCACTGCAGGCGTATGGAGTGTTTTAAATATATATATATGAATTGGTTCTCTCACCTATGTTTCTTGGAAACATAATATGTCCTGATCAGAGATAAAATCACACCATATTTGATTATTGGCAACCCTGCAATATTCCAGGAAACAACCTTACATGGCAAACAATCACCACTGAGCGTAATTCTCAGGGGAGGCAGACTCAGAGAAGGGGGGCTACCAATACGGGGGAATACTTGAACCTGGGTTGGTGACTCACATGGTTCCGTATGGGTGGCTAAAGTTCTACTTGTGGTACCTATCTCAGTGGATTCCCTTTCATTTGTCACATAAGGTGACCTATAAGCTGAGGCCTCTTGTTCTGCAGTGCAGTCATTTGATGGTCCTACAACCTCACAACCCCTGGAAAGGCCCATATCATCATTTAGAACCCATTTAATAGTGCCAGTCAGTCATTATCCTCTAGGGTGATGAGTGTATAGAAGTAGTTGCCGACTGGAATAGTGTACCTAGACTGTCTCAACCCCCAATCTCTATCTACCCCTGGTATATACTGTGGAGATCCATGTGGTATATAGAAAAAACCCAGGGGTAGAATGTTAATCCCGTAGTTCTCACTGGGCAGTTGCCCACCCTATCTAATATGGTTCGAACCAAGTTTGGTGACCCAAATGTTAAAACTACACAATCGCCCTCTAGTGATTTTTTGGAGCTTCTTACCCAACCAATCCGCCTTGCCATCTTAAACTCAGCGAAAAACTGGTTCGATAGTCCCATCCTTGAGCTCAGTAAGTGCAGTAATTTATTTCTTAGTGTTGACCAATCTTCCACAGCTCTGCATGGCAAAGAAGGGACATTGGCCCACACAATGGTATACATTGTTGCTTCAGGGGGGGAGATGCAGAGTATTTGAATAGGGCAATTTACCCAGGGGCTGTTTTTGGTGATTTTGGTCACTTAAAGACCGGGCTCCCTCTCTGCGCACGTGGTTATACCTGGCTGGGGTGGGGGGCTGTTTTTGAATGTTCACCAGTCGCTTTTGGATACTAGGTGTACTCTGTGCTGTATCTACTTGATTACAAATGAGGGGTACTTCTCCTGTGTACAGCATTCCGAGGCAAACCAAGTTGTGGGGTTTGGGTAGAGGTTCCAAAGAAACAGTTTGGGGTGCTTCCTATTTCCATGCCCAGAAACGTCAGACTGAATAGTCGTAGCACCCTCGTTCCTGTTAGGCATAACAGACTTGGATCTGAATTGGCATGTGTCAGTCAGATGAGGGAGGGTACTGCCCGCAAGCTTTTCCAATCTATCTATGCTCGCTTCCATTTATGTTAACTTAAGTATAAACTGGTTCAGTAAAGCTGAGACAACCAGACCCACTTTTGTCCAAAACTCCCCGTTGTCATTATCATGAGGCAGGGTTAAAATTATTGGAGTGGAATCTTTGTGAGCCAGATTAGGCTCCACACTAGGCTCCTCCTCCACGTTTTTTGTTTTACGTCCTCTCTTTGGGAGAGGGTGAGTTTGCCTACTAGAACCCCTTTCTTTTCTTGGACAGGGGTACGGGATTACTCCCCTTGCTGATTTTAACTTCCTGGCTCCTAGTTGTTACCTTTGTTAGCTTTGGCTTGGTTGAAATGTAATTTGCCTTAGGCGCATCAGTAGTCTCTGACTCGGATGCCAGAATATGCAGCTCGTTGGTCAGGGAAAAGTTGGGTTGAGAATTTAGAAATTCTACTGAGGCAGGTGTTAGGGGCTGACTTAGGCGGCATTGTGGCTCCAGAGACAGTCTGTGCTCAGTGAGTGCAATTTCATGAATAAGGGCAGACTCAGCCCTCAATAAAAATGCGTCCAAAATCCCCGTAACTCCCTGACTTGTTAGTGATTTACGTTTACTCTTTATTTTCTGTGCCATTTACCAGTATGATTCAGAAAAGGGGGTGGTGATGAACAGAGTGTCTGAATTAAGCAGACCACTCTTACCCAGTCCAAAGATCAGGGCTTGATCCATCACCGTTTTTAAGCTCACTGCATCCTCCCAGCTCAGAACCTGGCTACATGCAAATTAGTCTGTCCCTGGCCCAGTGCATCATGGGAACACGGCAGACCAGACTACCAAGCCAATTCTTCACTGGAAAGGAGACAAGCTTCCGGGGACCGGTTTCTGGCATTTCAGCCGTCGTCGGCCCGGCTTGCTTGAATCCTGATGGTGCAGTGAGCAAGGGACTCATGTCTGAGTATACCCTGCCACACCTATAGTGGCCAAAAACGATTCAGCAAAGGGGGTGGTGATGAACAGAGTGTCTGAATTAAGCAGACCACTCTTACCCAGTCCAAAGATCAGGGCTTGATCCATCACCGTTTTTTAGCTCACTGCACCATCCCAGCTCAGAACCTGGCTACATGCAAATTAGTCTGTCCCTGGCCCAGTGCATCATGGGAACAGGGCAGACCAGACTACCAAGCCAATTCTTCACTGGAAAGGAGACACGCTTCCGGGGACAGGTTTCTGGCATTTCAGCCGTCGTCGGCCCGGCTTGCTTGAATCATGATGGTGCAGTGAGCAAGGGACTCATGTCTGAGTATACCCTGCCACACCTATAGTGGCCAAAAACGATTCAGAAAAGGGGGTGGTGATGAACAGAGTGTCTGAATGAAGCAGACCACTCTTACCCAGTCCAAAGATCAGGGCTTGATCCATCACCGTTTTTTAGCTCACTGCACCATCCCAGCTCAGAACCTGGCTATATGCAAATGAGTCTGTCCCTGGCCCAGTGCATCATGGGAACAGGGCAGACCAGACTACCAAGCCAATTCTTCACTGGAAAGGAGACAAGCTTCTGAGTATACCCTTCCACCCTAAGCGTGGAAGGGTATACTCAGATGTGAGTCCCTTGCTCATTGCACCATCAGGATTCAAGCAAGCCGGGCCGACGATGGCTGAAATGCCAGAAACCAGTCCCCGGAAGCTTGTTTCCTTCCCAGTGTAAGAATTGGCTTGGTAGTTTGGTTTGCCCTGTTCCCATCATGCCCTGGGACAGGAACAGACTAATTAGCATATAGCCAGGTTCTGAGCTGGGATGGTGCAGTGAGCTAAAAAACGGTGTTGGATCTAGCCCTGATCTCTTGACTGGGTGAGAGTATTCTGCTTAATTCAGAAACTCTGTCCATCACCACCCCTTGTTGTTAAATATTAACCAGTATGAACACTTGTAATAAAAGCGCTATACCCTCATACCTTGCTGTTACAGCCCAAATAAAGGTCCATAAAGAGTCAGCTAGATCAGGATATAACAATAACGTGGCCCAGCCCGGCCTCCTCCGGCCTCGGATGTACTGAGACGGACCCGCCCTTGGCCCAGGGTTTGCCCGGGCGCGTCCCGCACCGCTCTGGTGCTGTGGTGCTTAAGAGCGCAGGTCACCCCTCCCTCCTGGGAGGAACAAGGATTTGCCATAAAGGGTTGTGGTGGCAGTAGTCCACGAGGTGTACCCACAAGGCAGCAAAAGTTGTTGCAGGCGTGAATTAATTTAGCGCGTCCTGTGCCGCGGTGGTACTGTGGCGCTTAAGAGTGCTGGTCGCCCCTCCCTCCTGGGAGGAACAAGGATAGGCCGCAAAGGTTTGTGGTGGCGGCAGTCCACGAGACAAGCCCACAAGGCAGCAGCAGTTGTTGCAGGCATGAATTAATTTAGCTTGTCACCTATAAGTTAGTAGAAGGAGCACCTGGGAGCATAATTGTATAATCACCACTGATATAATGGTAGGTACCATTAGTCAATCACAGATGTAAGTAAGTAAGTAATTCTTTATTGTTTGATTAATTAAAATCTTACAATACTTCCATTACAAAAACATTTTCAATTTATAAAATACAATACAATATAATAAAAAAAGAAGGCATTTCTTTTATCCTTAAAATTGAGATGATTGGACTTAAATAAAAATATAGCAACATTTTTTAAAATTATCTATTTATTTGTTTATGATTTCATAAAAGCTTTTTTCCTCATCTACTTTTCTAATTCGGTAGTTATAATTTTTAAAATTTTTACAAAGGCAACGTTCATAACTATATCATTTGGATCAAGACACATTTTCAATGCCTGCCTGCATGTTCTTGTGGCCCGAAGATTAAAATGAGGTTTAAGTAATGCACATCTTTCCCTGCTAAGGTCAGGACAGATACATAGGAGATGGACAATATTTTCTTCTCCACCTTTGCAAAGTCTACACAATAAACTGGAGTTCGTTTTTTTCCATGGCAGAGCGTGACTAAGGCCTGGCAGAATTCCAAATCTTGCATTCATGAAACATTGTTTACTTTTCTCAGACCACGGTATCTCCAAGTATTCTTGCACTGTCTTTTTTTCATATCCATTTATTACTGTCCACGCGTGCTTTCTTTTTGCCAGCACGTTTTTATCATGTAATAGTGATAAGTAACTGGTTGTTCGATTCACTATTTTTTTAAACGATCCATTGTTTATTGTATTGTTCCATATAGGCATCAGTGAAAACTTCTCTAGTGCATCATGAAGATATCTCCTAGCAAGTGATTTTTTATTATTATTTAGTTCTTGCCAGAGTATTTGTGAAATTTGATTATCATGGTCATTCTTAAACCTATACCACATTTTAATAAACTGACCTTTTCTCGCTAACTCTTGATTGGTCAAACCAAATTCCAGTCTTATTTGTGCTGGTGAAGCATTCTTTGGAAGGTGGAAGAGAGATCTATATACTTTAGAAAGTGCCTTATTAATTGGTGCCGCATCCTTACCCATTAATGCCTCACTTCCATATGTAATAGTTGGGAGCAATTTAGCACCTATGATTTTCAATAGTGGGCCATAAGTTAAACTTCCAAGGGATTTTTGTGCTATCTTGAATGCTGCTGTTAGTGAATTGGCTTTCCTTTGGATGTCCTGTTTCTGTAGGAGATAGTTTCCCTTCTGGTCAAACAGTACCCCCAGGTATTTGTACACCTCTATTTGTTCAAGTTGATTATTTCCCATGTACCATTTGTTTTTTTGTCTCATATTTTTGTTCCTGGATACCACCATGATTTTTGTTTTGGTTTCGTTAATAACCATTCCATTTTCATTTGCATACAAGAGTGTACTGTTGATTAAGCGCTGGAGACCTATTTTAGTGTGGCTTAATAGGATCGCATCGTCCGCATACATCAAGTTGGATATCAATTTTCCCCCCAGCTTAGGGGGATGTGCATTAAGGTCGTTCAGGTTGACCGATAGGTCTCCTAAAAATAAATTAAAAAGGAGGGGGGCCAGAACACATCCCTGTTTCAGCCCTTCCAATGCAGGAATTTCCTTTGATAATGTCTGACCATCTCCCATCCTTACTCTCACCCAGGCTTTGTTGTGCAGCAACTGTATAAGTTTTAGTAGCGCGACCGGGATGCCTTTTTCCAAAAGTTTTTTCCACAATAGATTGCTTTGCACACAGTCAAAAGCAGACTTAAAGTCTACAAAGCATAGATATAAGGGCATTTTTATTCTCAGTGATTTTTCAATTGTTAGCGATAATGCCATGATGTTTGTCATTGTTCCAAGCCCTTTAATGAATCCAGTTTGATTCATTGGTAAAATATTGTTTTCTGTTACCCATTCATTTAGTTTGTTTAACAGCACTCCAGCAAACAGTTTAGCATCTGTGTCTTGTAAGGTAATAAGTCTGTAGTTCTCTGCAAGAGACCAATTTCCTTTCTTATATATAGGAGAGATTAAGGATCCTCGCCACGAATCAGGGCTTTTTCCCGTCTCTATCACTTCATTGAATACCTTTACTAGGTATGTCGACCAAAAATCTGGATTTTCTTTATTTAGGGCAAATGGGATCCCGTTTGGTCCAGGCGCTCCATCTTTCTGCTTCTTAATCAATCTTATCGAATGCATTTTAGACATTACAAATTGTTCTTGCATCTCATCACTGGCTGTAAAGCTGTTTTGCATACTCACAGCGATTTTTACTGCACCATTGTTGTTTAGATGTTTTTCTAGGAAAGTTGCGCATTCTTGTTCAGTTATTGACGACGAGACTACCAATTTGCTTGGCCGTACTAATCTGTTTATAATTTTCCAGAATTCTCTCGCATTAGCCTGTTTACTTGCGTGTAATAGTTTGGACCATAATTCCTGTTTTGCTTGATATTTCTCTTTCCATATAAGTTTCTTGAGGTGCTGGTTCAACGTTTTTAAGTTACTCAGGGTCTCCTCACTAGTCATTTTGGAATTTTGTTGTCTTCTTAGCCTATTCCGTGCTCTTTTTAACTTTGTTATTGTATAGGGGAGATTCATGTGTGAGTCTTTTTCATCAGCATCCTTATTCAACCTCATATTGCTTGGGTTAGTCCGGGATTGGGGTTTCACTAATTTTCTGGTAAATTCCACCCATTGATCAACGGCTGACTCATTCCTATTTTCAGTGAAGCAACTCTTTATAATATTTTCAACTTTTTCATTCATGCAGTCCTTATTGAAATTGGTCCAAATTAATTTTTTATAATTTATCGTTCCAGTAAGACCTGGCATAGTATAATATTGTTGATTCATATTGTTTGTAATATTGGTGGTTATTATCTGCTGGCAATGGTCACTGTCTTCGACTTTAACCAACCCATAAGAGATTATGTTCTGAAATATATTCAGTGAGACCATTGTATAATCAATTCTGGAGCTTATATTTTGGGTTATATAGGTATTTGCAGGGGGACTATCATCTTTAAATCGTCCATTAAGGACTCGCAAACCCAGCGCTTCCATATCCTTAACGAATGTTGTCCCTATATGATTTCGCCCCTTAATGCTCGAAACGCCAGGCTGCTCTTGCTGCGGTATTAACCATTGTTGGTCCTGGGATTGTGTTACATCATCCCTTATAAATGGTGTTAATAGGTTCCGATTAAAATCCCCAGTCATCACATAGTCTACTAATGGGTTTTTTAACATTTGTTTCAACAGTATAGTATTAATGGTGGCACATGTATCCATTCTGCTCGCTTTTGTTGGTTGGATGTATACGTTGATCAGAATTATTGACCTATTATTTTGCTCAGTATTTTTGTATTTCATTTTTACTATGAGAATGTTTTTACTATTAGTTGCAATTTTTTCATGTTTTCCTTGTATTCCGATGTTATTGAGGCGTTGTAAAAGGGTGCTGTGGCAGACTGTGTCGAATGCTGCAGAGAGGTCGAGGAGGATGAGGGCGACTGTGTCTCCATTGTCCAGTAGAGTTCGAATGCCGTCTGTTGCTGCGATGAGGGCGGTCACAGTGCTGTGTTTTGCTCGGAAGCCAGATTGTGAGGAGTCGAGGGATTTGTTGGCTTCGAGGAAAGCGGCGAGCTGGTTGTTGACAGCTTTCTCGATGACTTTGGCCGGGAATGGAAGGAGCGAAATGGGGCGGTAATTTTTGAGTTCGGTGGGGTCCGCTGTGGGTTTCTTCAGAAGGGCGGTGAGTTCAGCGTGTTTCCAGTGTTCTGGGAAGGTGGCGGAGTTGAAGGAGCAGTTGATGACGTGTCGGAGGTGCGGTGCTATGATGGAGTCTGCTTTGTTGAAGATGTGGTGAGGACATGGGTCTGTGGGGGATCCTGAGTGGATGGAATTCATCAGGCGGATGGTGTCCTCAGTGGAGATTGGATTCCAGTCGTTAAGGGTGTTCACGGGGGGAGAATGTTCAGCAAATGGTTGGGTGGGATGGTCTCCGGGTTGGTTGTCGAAGCTGTTGTGGATGTCTGCAATCTTGTTGTGGAAGAATGAGGCTAGGGAGTCGCAGAGGGCTTGAGAGGGGGTGATGTCGTTGGAGTTGGCCGAGGGATTGGAAAATTCCTTGACGATGTTGAAAAGTTCCTTGCTGTTGTGGGCGTTGTTGTCGAGTCGATCCTTGAATGCTGTTTTCTTGGCCTTTCGGATTAGTTGGTGGTGAGTGCGGGTGGCGTTTTTGACGGCGTCCTTGGTGCTAGTGGTTGGGTCTTTTTTCCAGGCCTTTTCAAGGGAGCGGCAGAGTTTCTTGGACTTCTTAAGATCATCATTGAACCATGAGGCCTTCTTGTTGCCAGGTTTGCTTTGACGTTTTTTCAGTGGTGCTAAGGTGTCGGCGGTGTTGGATAACCATAGGGTGAGGTTGGCGGCGGCTTGGTTTGGGTTAGAAGAGTGGGCTGGGGTGTTTAGAAGGAGCGATGCGGAGATCTGGTCAGTGGTGATTTTGTTCCAGTTTCTTTGCAGAGTTGGTTGGAGGTGGTTGGTGGGTTTCGGCTTGTTGTAGGTGAAGTGAACGCAGCTGTGGTCAGTCCAGAGGAGATCCGTAGTGTGGCTGAAGGAGACATGATTGCTGGAGGTGAAGATGGGGTCGAGTGTGTGACCTGCGATGTGGGTGGGGGAAGTGACTAGTTGTTTAAGTCCGAGGTTGGCGAGGTTGTCCAAGAGGGTGGTGGTGTTGCGGTCGTTGATCTTTTCAAGGTGAAAGTTGAGGTCTCCCAGAAGGATGTAATCTTTGGAGGGGAGCGCGTGTGGAGTGATGAAGTCCGTGATGTCTTCACTGAATTTTGCGCGGGGTCCTGGTGGTCTGTAGAGGAGGGTGCCTCTGAGTGTGGTCTTGGGGTCGATGTGTATTTGGAAGTGAAGGTGTTCGGAGTTGGCGAGGTTGGCGTCAGAGCTGGTTGAGATGCGGATTGATTTCTTATGGACGATAGCGATTCCTCCTCCTGTGTGGCCGGTACGGTCCTTGCGTGTGACCTTATAGTCTTCAGGGATGGCAATGGTGATGTCTGGGGCGGAGGAAGCGTTCATCCATGTTTCTGTTAGGAAGGCGACGTCTGGAGAGATGGTGTCTAGTAGATTCCATAGGTCAATGGCGTGTCTGTGGACCGAGCGGGTGTTGAGAAGGATGCATTGTAGGTGGTTGGGGTCGGGAGTCTGTGGAGTGGTCGTAGCGGAGTAGATGTCGGTGCCGCTGAATTTGCAGGAGTAACAGGAGAAAGGTTCATGGGTGTGTCCAGGAGCGGCTTGGACGCAGTTGGGGGAGCGGCCGGGGTTAAGGGCTAGGAGGGTGGTGGCGTCGTAGGTAATGCGGGAGGGCTGGGCGGCGCGAGGGGCAGGGGGTCTGGCGCTGGGCGCGGTCCAGGCGCGGACGGGCGTAGACGGGCTTACCTTTGGCGCACCTTCAGCGAGGCCGTAGCGCGTGGACGCTGCGCGTGGGACCATCTGTCCATAAATGGATAGTGGAGGGGGGCGGAGCGTGGGAGGGGCGGGTGGGAGGCGGGAGCGAGGTGCAGGGAGGGTCTGGGACGGGCCGAAAATAAACACCAAATGGCGCTCTGGTCAACAAATGCTGCGAGGGTTCCCAACAATGAGGTCAATACTGACACTGGAGCGCTATGAGGGCAAGAATAGTGCAGGACAGCAGAGGAAAGCGCTATACAAGATTCAGGCTACTAAGCGCTGTGCAGGCAAAATTACGGAGCACACCACAATTATAATTAAATTAAAATGGATAGCAAGGCACAGCCGCTGTGCAGAGCGCGGCGTAGCTAGGTGAACAAATATAATTAGTAGCGAGGCAGTATGCAGCAAGCAGGTACGATACCACGGGAGGAGCAGGGGGAGCGATCCGCTTCTGGAGGCAGCAGGGCGGATCGACCTTTGTCCACCGCAGAGTGTACCCATTGGTCCTGTTAAGTGTTACTTTTCCCGTCATCTCTGTTACATTATCTGCCCTAACAAGCCTATGTGATTGTAAATTGACCTCAAGGCATAAGGGAAAGTGGTCGCTCATAGGATTGTCACCCACCATAAAAGAATGCTAGTTAGGTGCATAGCTAAGTGAGACCAGAATATAATCTATTGTTGAGGATAAACCTCTTCCATTGAATGTATAGGGCATAGGAAAAGGTCTAGCCATATATCGTTCACAAAACCAATCTCAGTACTAACAATCAGCTCATTAAACATCTCCCCATCGGTGTATGACAGAAATGGGTGCCCCATACACCCTCTTCGTCAGCATTACAACAAATCCTAGTATCCTCGTGGGGACATAAAGCACAATTAAAATCACTCAAAAAGAATATCATTGTCTTTTTTGCACTAGCATTAATAAATGAGTTAAGGTCGCTGCCAAGGTACAACATTACCAAAATTATCTGGTGAGATGTTGGAATAAAAATTGATCAAGATAGTACAATGGGTCAGACTTTGATGTAATTTTGCCAGCTGATAGTAGCTATTCCCCAACCGTAAATCCATATTGTCCAATGCAAACTTATTTGAAATATGCATACAAAGCCCACCCTTCTTTCTACCCTGTGTTCCTTCACTGCAGGCGTATGGAGTGTTTTAAATATATATATATGAATTGGTTCTCTCACCTATGTTTCTTGGAAACATAATATGTCCTGATCAGAGATAAAATCACACCATATTTGATTATTGGCAACCCTGCAATATTCCAGGAAACAACCTTACATGGCAAACAATCACCACTGAGCGTAATTCTCAGGGGAGGCAGACTCAGAGAAGGGGGGCTACCAATACGGGGGAATACTTGAACCTGGGTTGGTGACTCACATGGTTCCGTATGGGTGGCTAAAGTTCTACTTGTGGTACCTATCTCAGTGGATTCCCTTTCATTTGTCACATAAGGTGACCTATAAGCTGAGGCCTCTTGTTCTGCAGTGCAGTCATTTGATGGTCCTACAACCTCACAACCCCTGGAAAGGCCCATATCATCATTTAGAACCCATTTAATAGTGCCAGTCAGTCATTATCCTCTAGGGTGATGAGTGTATAGAAGTAGTTGCCGACTGGAATAGTGTACCTAGACTGTCTCAACCCCCAATCTCTATCTACCCCTGGTATATACTGTGGAGATCCATGTGGTATATAGAAAAAACCCAGGGGTAGAATGTTAATCCCGTAGTTCTCACTGGGCAGTTGCCCACCCTATCTAATATGGTTCGAACCAAGTTTGGTGACCCAAATGTTAAAACTACACAATCGCCCTCTAGTGATTTTTTGGAGCTTCTTACCCAACCAATCCGCCTTGCCATCTTAAACTCAGCGAAAAACTGGTTCGATAGTCCCATCCTTGAGCTCAGTAAGTGCAGTAATTTATTTCTTAGTGTTGACCAATCTTCCACAGCTCTGCATGGCAAAGAAGGGACATTGGCCCACACAATGGTATACATTGTTGCTTCAGGGGGGGAGATGCAGAGTATTTGAATAGGGCAATTTACCCAGGAGCTGTTTTTGGTGATTTTGGTCACTTAAAGACCGGGCTCCCTCTCTGCGCACGTGGTTATACCTGGCTGGGGTGGGGGGCTGTTTTTGAATGTTCACCAGTCGCTTTTGGATACTAGGTGTACTCTGTGCTGTATCTACTTGATTACAAATGAGGGGTACTTCTCCTGTGTACAGCATTCCGAGGCAAACCAAGTTGTGGGGTTTGGGTAGAGGTTCCAAAGAAACAGTTTGGGGTGCTTCCTATTTCCATGCCCAGAAACGTCAGACTGAATAGTCGTAGCACCCTCGTTCCTGTTAGGCATAACAGACTTGGATCTGAATTGGCATGTGTCAGTCAGATGAGGGAGGGTACTGCCCGCAAGCTTTTCCAATCTATCTATGCTCGCTTCCATTTATGTTAACTTAAGTATAAACTGGTTCAGTAAAGCTGAGACAACCAGACCCACTTTTGTCCAAAACTCCCCGTTGTCATTATCATGAGGCAGGGTTAAAATTATTGGAGTGGAATCTTTGTGAGCCAGATTAGGCTCAACACTAGGCTCCTCCTCCACGGTTTTTGTTTTACGTCCTCTCTTTGGGAGAGGGTGAGTTTGCCTACTAGAACCCCTTTCTTTTCTTGGACAGGGGTACGGGATTACTCCCCTTGCTGATTTTAACTTCCTGGCTCCTAGTTGTTACCTTTGTTAGCTTTGGCTTGGTTGAAATGTAATTTGCCTTAGGCGCATCAGTAGTCTCTGACTCGGATGCCAGAATATGCAGCTCGTTGGTCAGGGAAAAGTTGGGTTGAGAATTTAGAAATTCTACTGAGGCAGGTGTTAGGGGCTGACTTAGGCGGCATTGTGGCTCCAGAGACAGTCTGTGCTCAGTGAGTGCAATTTCATGAATAAGGGCAGACTCAGCCCTCAATAAAAATGCGTCCAAAGTCCCCGTAACTCCCTGACTTGTTAGTGATTTACGTTTACTCTTTATTTTCTGTGCCATTTACCAGTATGATTCAGAAAAGGGGGTGGTGATGAACAGAGTGTCTGAATTAAGCAGACCACTCTTACCCAGTCCAAAGATCAGGGCTTGATCCATCACCGTTTTTAAGCTCACTGCATCCTCCCAGCTCAGAACCTGGCTACATGCAAATTAGTCTGTCCCTGGCCCAGTGCATCATGGGAACACGGCAGACCAGACTACCAAGCCAATTCTTCACTGGAAAGGAGACAAGCTTCCGGGGACCGGTTTCTGGCATTTCAGCCGTCGTCGGCCCGGCTTGCTTGAATCCTGATGGTGCAGTGAGCAAGGGACTCATGTCTGAGTATACCCTGCCACACCTATAGTGGCCAAAAACGATTCAGCAAAGGGGGTGGTGATGAACAGAGTGTCTGAATTAAGCAGACCACTCTTACCCAGTCCAAAGATCAGGGCTTGATCCATCACCGTTTTTTAGCTCACTGCACCATCCCAGCTCAGAACCTGGCTACATGCAAATTAGTCTGTCCCTGGCCCAGTGCATCATGGGAACAGGGCAGACCAGACTACCAAGCCAATTCTTCACTGGAAAGGAGACACGCTTCCGGGGACAGGTTTCTGGCATTTCAGCCGTCGTCGGCCCGGCTTGCTTGAATCATGATGGTGCAGTGAGCAAGGGACTCATGTCTGAGTATACCCTGCCACACCTATAGTGGCCAAAAACGATTCAGAAAAGGGGGTGGTGATGAACAGAGTGTCTGAATGAAGCAGACCACTCTTACCCAGTCCAAAGATCAGGGCTTGATCCATCACCGTTTTTTAGCTCACTGCACCATCCCAGCTCAGAACCTGGCTATATGCAAATGAGTCTGTCCCTGGCCCAGTGCATCATGGGAACAGGGCAGACCAGACTACCAAGCCAATTCTTCACTGGAAAGGAGACAAGCTTCTGAGTATACCCTTCCACCCTAAGCGTGGAAGGGTATACTCAGATGTGAGTCCCTTGCTCATTGCACCATCAGGATTCAAGCAAGCCGGGCCGACGATGGCTGAAATGCCAGAAACCAGTCCCCGGAAGCTTGTTTCCTTCCCAGTGTAAGAATTGGCTTGGTAGTTTGGTTTGCCCTGTTCCCATCATGCCCTGGGACAGGAACAGACTAATTAGCATATAGCCAGGTTCTGAGCTGGGATGGTGCAGTGAGCTAAAAAACGGTGTTGGATCTAGCCCTGATCTCTTGACTGGGTGAGAGTATTCTGCTTAATTCAGAAACTCTGTCCATCACCACCCCTTGTTGTTAAATATTAACCAGTATGAACACTTGTAATAAAAGCGCTATACCCTCATACCTTGCTGTTACAGCCCAAATAAAGGTCCATAAAGAGTCAGCTAGATCAGGATATAACAATAACGTGGCCCAGCCCGGCCTCCTCCGGCCTCGGATGGACTGAGACGGACCCGCCCTTGGCCCAGGGTTCGCCCGGGCGCGTCCCGCACCGCTCTGGTGCTGTGGTGCTTAAGAGCGCAGGTCACCCCTCCCTCCTGGGAGGAACAAGGATTTGCCATAAAGGGTTGTGGTGGCAGTAGTCCACGAGGTGTACCCACAAGGCAGCAAAAGTTGTTGCAGGCGTGAATTAATTTAGCGCGTCCTGTGCCGCGGTGGTACTGTGGCGCTTAAGAGTGCTGGTCGCCCCTCCCTCCTGGGAGGAACAAGGATAGGCCGCAAAGGTTTGTGGTGGCGGCAGTCCACGAGACAAGCCCACAAGGCAGCAGCAGTTGTTGCAGGCATGAATTAATTTAGCTTGTCACCTATAAGTTAGTAGAAGGAGCACCTGGGAGCATAATTGTATAATCACCACTGATATAATGGTAGGTACCATTAGTCAATCACAGATGTAAGTAAGTAAGTAATTCTTTATTGTTTGATTAATTAAAATCTTACAATACTTCCATTACAAAAACATTTTCAATTTATAAAATACAATACAATATAATAAAAAAAGAAGGCATTTCTTTTATCCTTAAAATTGAGATGATTGGACTTAAATAAAAATATAGCAACATTTTTTAAAATTATCTATTTATTTGTTTATGATTTCATAAAAGCTTTTTTCCTCATCTACTTTTCTAATTCGGTAGTTATAATTTTTAAATTTTTTACAAAGGCAACGTTCATAACTATATCATTTGGATCAAGACAAATTTTCAATGCCTGCCTGCATGTTCTTGTGGCCCGAAGATTAAAATGAGGTTTAAGTAATGCACATCTTTCCCTGCTAAGGTCAGGACAGATACATAGGAGATGGACAATATTTTCTTCTCCACCTTTGCAAAGTCTACACAATAAACTGGAGTTAGTTTTTTTCCATGGCAGAGCGTGACTAAGGCCTGGCAGAATTCCAAATCTTGCATTCATGAAACATTGTTTACTTTTCTCAGACCACGGTATCTCCAAGTATTCTTGCACTGTCTTTTTTTCATATCCATTTATTACTGTCCACGCGTGCTTTCTTTTTGCCAGCACGTTTTTATCATGTAATAGTGATAAGTAACTGGTTGTTCGATTCACTATTTTTTTAAACGATCCATTGTTTATTGTATTGTTCCATATAGGCATCAGTGAAAACGTCTCTAGTGCATCATGAAGATATCTCCTAGCAAGTGATTTTTTATTATTATTTAGTTCTTGCCAGAGTATTTGTGAAATTTGATTATCATGGTCATTCTTAAACCTATACCACATTTTAATAAACTGACCTTTTCTCGCTAACTCTTGATTGGTCAAACCAAATTCCAGTCTTATTTGTGCTGGTGAAGCATTCTTTGGAAGGTGGAAGAGAGATCTATATACTTTAGAAAGTGCCTTATTAATTGGTGCCGCATCCTTACCCATTAATGCCTCACTTCCATATGTAATAGTTGGGAGCAATTTAGCACCTATGATTTTCAATAGTGGGCCATAAGTTAAACTTCCAAGGGATTTTTGTGCTATCTTGAATGCTGCTGTTAGTGAATTGGCTTTCCTTTGGATGTCCTGTTTCTGTAGGAGATAGTTTCCCTTCTGGTCAAACAGTACCCCCAGGTATTTGTACACCTCTATTTGTTCAAGTTGATTATTTCCCATGTACCATTTGTTTTTTTGTCTCATATTTTTGTTCCTGGATACCACCATGATTTTTGTTTTGGTTTCGTTAATAACCATTCCATTTTCATTTGCATACAAGAGTGTACTGTTGATTAAGCGCTGGAGACCTATTTTAGTGTGGCTTAATAGGATCGCATCGTCCGCATACATCAAGTTGGATATCAATTTTCCCCCCAGCTTAGGGGGATGTGCATTAAGGTCGTTCAGGTTGACCGATAGGTCTCCTAAAAATAAATTAAAAAGGAGGGGGGCCAGAACACATCCCTGTTTCAGCCCTTCCAATGCAGGAATTTCCTTTGATAATGTCTGACCATCTCCCATCCTTACTCTCACCCAGGCTTTGTTGTGCAGCAACTGTATAAGTTTTAGTAGCGCGACCGGGATGCCTTTTTCCAAAAGTTTTTTCCACAATAGATTTCTTTGCACACAGTCAAAAGCAGACTTAAAGTCTACAAAGCATAGATATAAGGGCATTTTTATTCTCAGTGATTTTTCAATTGTTAGCGATAATGCCATGATGTTTGTCATTGTTCCAAGCCCTTTAATGAATCCAGTTTGATTCATTGGTAAAATATTGTTTTCTGTTACCCATTCATTTAGTTTGTTTAACAGCACTCCAGCAAACAGTTTAGCATCTGTGTCTTGTAAGGTAATAAGTCTGTAGTTCTCTGCAAGAGACCAATTTCCTTTCTTATATATAGGAGAGATTAAGGATCCTCGCCACGAATCAGGGATTTTTCCCGTCTCTATCACTTCATTGAATACCTTTACTAGGTATGTCGACCAAAAATCTGGATTTTTTTTAATTAGGGCAAATGGGATCCCGTTTGGTCCAGGCGCTCCATCTTTCTGCTTCTTAATCAATCTTATCGAATGCATTTTAGACATTACAAATTGTTCTTGCATCTCATCACTGGCTGTAAAGCTGTTTTGCATACTCACAGCGATTTTTACTGCACCATTGTTGTTTAGATGTTTTTCTAGGAAAGTTGCCCATTCTTGTTCAGTTATTGACGACGAGACTACCAATTTGCTTGGCCGTACTAATCTGTTTATAATTTTCCAGAATTCTCTCGCATTAGCCTGTTTACTTGCGTGTAATAGTTTGGACCATAATTCCTGTTTTGCTTGATATTTCTCTTTCCATATAAGTTTCTTGAGGTGCTGGTTCAACGTTTTTAAGTTACTCAGGGTCTCCTCACCAGTCATTTTGGAATTTTGTTGTCTTCTTAGCCTATTCCGTGCTCTTTTTAACTTTGTTATTGTATAGGGGAGATTCATGTGTGAGTCTTTTTCATCAGCATCCTTATTCAACCTCATATTGCTTGGGTTAGTCCGGGATTGGGGTTTCACTAATTTTCTGGTAAATTCCACCCATTGATCAACGGCTGACTCATTCCTATTTTCAGTGAAGCAACTCTTTATAATATTTTCAACTTTTTCATTCATGCAGTCCTTATTGAAATTGGTCCAAATTAATTTTTTATAATTTATCGTTCCAGTAAGACCTGGCATAGTATAATATTGTTGATTCATATTGTTTGTAATATTGGTGGTTATTATCTGCTGGCAATGGTCACTGTCTTCGACTTTAACCAACCCATAAGAGATTATGTTCTGAAATATATTCAGTGAGACCATTGTATAATCAATTCTGGAGCTTATATTTTGGGTTATATATGTATTTGCAGGGGGACTATCATCTTTAAATCGTCCATTAAGGACTCGCAAACCCAGCGCTTCCATATCCTTAACGAATGTTGTCCCTATATGATTTCGCCCCTTAATGCTCGAAACGCCAGGCTGCTCTTGCTGCGGTATTAACCATTGTTGGTCCTGGGATTGTGTTACATCATCCCTTATAAATGGTGTTAATAGGTTCCGATTAAAATCCCCAGTCATCACATAGTCTACTAATGGGTTTTTTAACATTTGTTTCAACAGTATAGTATTAATGTTGGCACATGTATCCATTCTGCTCGCTTTTGTTGGTTGGATGTATACGTTGATCAGAATTATTGACCTATTATTTTGCTCAGTATTTTTGTATTTCATTTTTACTATGAGAATGTTTTTACTATTAGTTGCAATTTTTTCATGTTCTGCTTGCAAGCTGCAGGAGACAAAGGTTGCTAGCCCCCCACTTGCTCGACCGTGTCTTTGATTTTTTATTGCATTTTCATAGTAGCCTACATATCCATTCAGTGCAAACGGGTGGAGTTCCCAGGTTTCTTGTAAAAATAAGATTTGACATGTTGTGGGTATACATCTTATTTGCAAGTTAGAAAGTTTGGACCCTACTCCAGTTATGTTCCACGAACACAATCCCAACTTAGCTGTTTTTGATTCAAAAATTGTTTTTTTAATCCCTCATTGTTCATCCTTGTTATGCAGGGCTTGCACAATCCATTTTTCATTTATTCCTGATGTTATATCTTTCATGGTAGGTGGGGATGCCGCTCCTGATGAACTAATAGATCTACCCCGAGCATTCCTATGTATAGTTCCTTTTTGTTTGGTATTTTGCTCTGTTTGGACCAAGTTTGATGAACGGGATTGGATACACTTTCGGGGCCTGCTTTGTAATAACTATTCCCCAGGCCTTAAATGTTGAAATTTCTTTTAGTATTTGTTCTGCTATTGTCATCGAATTAACCGTT
Organism: Lissotriton vulgaris; assembly: GCF_964263255.1. Classification (NCBI taxonomy): domain Eukaryota; kingdom Metazoa; phylum Chordata; class Amphibia; order Caudata; family Salamandridae; genus Lissotriton; species Lissotriton vulgaris. The sequence continues at coordinate 821,930,994 of NC_141685.1, read as the reverse complement.
ACCAGTGTACTTTCTTTGGAACTGTTCTTATCAGCAATAAATTCAATGGAGTTAATGTCATCATTCTTGATATTGTTTAATGCTGGGATTGATTTGAATAATCTGAGAATATTCCCTCTATTCAGAGTATCGCATCTACCTCTGGATTCATATTCAGGTTAAATATCAGTTGAATTTTCTCCGCTACCACTTGATTTTCTTTACGTGATGAATCCTTTGTTTGGTTTGTTTTATATCTAATTGTTTTTTCTCCTTCCCGTTTTTCGATTACTAATTGATCCCAAAAAGGAGATTTAATTTTATGCTCTACTATTGTTTCAGAGTTCCTTCTAGGTACGTCATTCTTGATTCTCATCAAACATGGCTCTATGTTACCATTATAAAGCCCGTCTTGTTGGTCGGAGGATTTACTCATTGTTTTTAGTGACTGAGAGTTTCCATTCGTATGATCCTGTTTAGAGTCATTTACCTGGGCTTCAACTTTGTCAATTCTGTTTTGTTTTATAAGAGGAGGGTTCATTCTAGCGATCTCATTTAATCTTATTTAATTTTGGCTTTTTTTATCCACATTGTGTAATAGTTGTTCCTGTGGTGGCTCTTGTATGAATATTGAGAATACTTTCTTAGGCTCTTTGATGGACAACGGAGGACTTTTTCTTTCCTTACTTTTTTCTTCTTCTTGTTTCAGTACTCTATTATTTGTTGGACCATCAGATTTTATTGTTTCTTCTTGTTCCTGGTGATTAGACTCTGTTTTGTCCTCATTCTTCTGGTAGTTAGACTTTTGATTTTTTCTTGCCTTACGTAATTTTTTCCTTTGCCTTTTTGTCATAGTATAACCGTTTGAGTCTTGTCTCTTACAGTCATATTCTCCTATTTCTGGTGTATTTATATCTTCTTCGTGCATTACATTCTTTTGGTTGATTACAGATAAAGGGTCACTTACATCATGTGTTTCTTCTTTGTCCTCTGACAACCTTACTACTGCTTTTTCTTCTTTGTCGTTTTAGGGGTAATTTTAACCTCCTCCATATTAACTATATCCTTATCTTTATTTTTCCTTATACCCAGTTCATGCCCAGTCTCTTTCTTTAGAACATTTTTTGTGTCCTCTATTATAGCGTGCAGAACCTCAGGTATTGCTGCTAGTTTCTCCAATAGGGGCGAGCAGATACATTCCATGTCTATTTTTTGTTTATCATTTTGGACTCTGATTATCAGATTATTAAGCTGCTCGAGTTTATTGTCTATCCCTGCAACTGATGCTGCCATCATGGTGAGAAGATCAATCTGAATGTCCATCTTGTTTGATTGGTATTTTAGTGCCTCTAGGGTTAGCGTTGATGTTTGATAGAATAGATCCCATTTTATTCCAACCGTTGGCATTTTTGTTCCAATTGGGTTGTTTTCCAGCGGAGTTTCATTTATAGGATCTATTAAAGAAGAAGAATCTGTTTGATGAATGATATTTGCCTTTGTGAGCAACTCCTCTGTTATGGAGTTATTTTGCCATATTTTCAGCTTTTCTTGATTTCCATAATCTTTATTGTGTTCAAGTAGTTTGTTGTGTCCGGTATGACTATCATCCTTGTATGACTGAGGTTTCTTCATAATTTCTATATTTACTTCCAATGGTATTACTGTCTGTTTTGACTCCATCATGCTGTTGGCACTTAGTAGATTTTCTTTTTCCAGCATTCCTGGATCGTTTGAGTTAGCTAGGTGGAAATTATTTGAATCCTCAGTGATGGTTACATTTAGGATATCATGATCATTAATTTGGAACTCATAGTCATTCCTTTGTAGGTCACAATCTCTTTTTATGGGGGTGCTTTCAATAATTTGCCTCATGTGATTTTCGGCTGTCATCGGATTTATAGGCGTTTGTAAATTATCTTTTTCCATATCCTTATGCATGAGAATGAGAGCACCAGCTGGGTCTTTCAAAAACTCAAACTTGTCCGGTATTTTTCCTGATTTTGCAAACATTCTGGCTATCGGAGAGATTAAGGTTTGATTTGACCTTGAAATATTGGCTTTCACATTTGGCTGCTGGAGTTTTTTTAAACGGCTGGCAGTAGTCCCTGTTGTTCTTACTTTGCCTGAACGCATTCTTATTTTGCGTTTTATACTATTTAATCCTTAGTGCCCACTGTTTATTTTCCCTTTCCGGGTCCTCAAGCTCAGGGAAAACACAGTTCTCTGCGTGTCTCCACACTCACGCCAAAAGTACAAGAGTACAACAATAGTTCTAGCCCTCAAACCCACAATTCCTTGTTCGTTTGTTGTTGTCCACTCTCTGGGTGGGCTTTCCCCCTTGCCTTGTTGTTGTTGCACTTCCTTGCCTTTCCTCCCACTCCCTATGAACGCACCCTCCCAAGCCCGTCTGCCCAATAGGTAAGGGGCAGCTGCTGTCAGGAAGGGAACAGAATCAAGGGCAGGGAGGTTGGCTGGCGCTGCAACAGTTTAAGCAATAAAACAACAACAAGCAGCAAGCAGCAAGCAGCAGAGCAGGAGCCCTACCCAGAGACAGGTGTCCTTGTACCTCCTTATGTGCTTATGTGCTTTTAGACTTATGGGTCACGTTCACTCTCACAACCTCTGGCGCCCTTTAGATAGATATCAGCTGTTTATAGCAATAAAGCGCCTCTGTTTGCTGTGTAGTGCTTTGTGTACTTATATGAGCTCCATATGAGCTGTAGTTAATAATCCGCCGGGGGCCTGCTAGTGCTGATGAAACTCAATGCCCATTATCCCCACATCGCTCACCGCTCACCAGTTGGAGTCATCAGTGGTCCGCGGTGATCATTCGTGGCATGCAGCGGTCCGCCGCGCCTCTCCCTCGCCCTCCCTCAATCGTGGGCGGGAGGCCGTATGCCGTGCGCCGAGTCCGGAAGCAAGAAGCAGTGCGTTTCAATATGCCAATTCCATGCGCATTCGCCTCGCCTCACCTCGCCTTGCCGCAGCGTCGCGGTCCCTGCTCAGTCTCAGTGTCCGGGGTCCCTTGCCAATAACGGGACGATTGGGTTAAGCTGGACCCTTAAACAGCACTGCTGGTACAGGTTGATTGTCGAGGGAGATAGCGACAAGTTAGTGAGAGTTCCTGATTAGCTTTCTGAGCTTCTCTCAGATTTTAGTTCAATAGCAGGTTTATCAGCCAAAGGGTCTCAGGGCTCTGGGTTACAACAATAGTTCCCACGGTGTCTAAAGCACCCGTGGCAACATCCTTAGCTCCGAGGCAGCTCCTGCCGTCCTCCTATGGCTCTCCTACAGTTCAGTACTTCCTGCGTGCAGTGCCTGCACCAGTGCCGCCCATAGCACACGCAGCTCACGGCTACCGCATTCGCGGCGTTCAAGACACCTACACGTGCGGCTCCTGCACCCGTGGCTCTTCGGCAGTTTCCCCTGCTCACCTCTCGCCCCTCGCCACCGCTCACCGCTTAGTGCTCAGTACCGGCGCTGGGTGCGAGGTCGCAAGGACCCGCCTGGTCCCGCCTGGTCCTGCCGCCTGGACGGAGCTGCTGCATGCTGCAGATTCCACCGCCTCCTCGCCTCCGCTTCTCCTCATGGGTCCCTGGATCTTGCTCTCGGCTGCACTCTAGCGTTCTACAGCATCTTCACACTATTTAAGACTGACTACAGTGTCTCCCACGATCATCACGAGGAAGAAGCCAGTACGAGTAGGTTAACGGCGAGGAACTCACCTTGGTAAGTAAGTGGGTGGTGGTGAGAAGTAACACTTTCCTTAAGGATGCTTTTTAGATCTACACTCCCCAAAGATCTCTTCCATCAGCTGGCACCCATTGCCTCTCGGTCCTTCGTACCAGAACCACTAGCTGGGGAGACAGGCGCTTTTTGGTAGTCACCCCCAGGCTGTGGAACTCTCTCCCTCCTTCATCAAAACCAGTCCCACTCTTATGGTCTTTCATAAACTCCTGAAGACCTGGCTATTCAATCAATGATTTATCAGGCAGTTCTCCGTCCCAGGTGTCCGATATGCGCCGAGACACCCTCGGGTATTTGTGCGCAATAAAAATTCCATAAACATAAACATAAACAATGTTTTTGGAATTTTAAACTAGCAGAGTTAGCAATCCTTTCCTCTTCCATGTAGAGTGTGAATACAGAGGTTTTTGAGTTCTTCCTCCATGGGGCGCAGGTGACTCTTAATTAGGGTAAAAGAGTATTGGCTGGTCTCACAGAATGACACTTATTGTATGGGTGTGATGCACAAACGCAGTGTCACACTTACAGCGCAGACAATATTTCGTAAATGAGATTGAAGGACTCTAGGTCCAGAATTATCAGCCAATATGTATTTTGGTAATGCATGCATGTCATTAATGTCTTACAGATACCTAAAGGACCAAGGAACTTTGGGTGGCGACATTTGTTAGATGTAACTGCTTTAGCAAAATGTACCCTCTCAAACTGACCATCCTCTCTAGACTTTGAAGGCTGTGTGCTAAGAGAAGGCAAATATTGAGCTAGGTCTACATGCTTTTCTTCCTTGTTTTCTGCTTTTAAGAATAGAAGAGTTTCTTCACCTTATCTAAGCTAGGAAGTTCTTTCCAAATGTTTCTGGAAAAATGGCAAACTCGCATCAGAAACACACCCTGTGTTGCCATCATCAATATGTATAATCGGAAGTTCAGCATCTTAAGACCCCAGTCAGAGAGTAGCAAGATTAGGACTACGTATTGCTCGTAGAGGGATTGCTAGCGGGATAGAGAAAGGTGACAAGGAACTACGTAGAAACCCTTGTGGCCTACTATGGAATACTGGCCACATTTTGTAATTTGATCAAAAATCAATGGCCACATCATTTTTGTTTACAACCAGCAAGTGGTGGCAAAATCACAGATCGAGTATTTTTGATGGCAAATACAGGCACAGGTGCATGATAGGATGGGCCAAACTCTTTATTATCTGCAATCTTCTCTCGGACTAGATCCCCAACTTTAGGAATCTAGCCAAATACTGTTGGTTGCTCCTTTTTTCACCAGTCATAGATTGATTAGAACTTAATTTGAGTGTTTATCACGGAACTCTTGTAGTTCCAGTAAGAGAGTGAAACATTCATTGATGTCAAAGGGTGCATCTTCTGCCCCTGTGCCCGAGCTATCAAGATCTGGTACAAACATTGGAACCCCAAAAAACACCTCAAATGGAGTCTACCCAACATTTATCTAAGCAGATCATTTAAATGTCTCTGTACACCAATAAGGTGATGAATCCAATAGCGAGCTAAACCTAATACTCTAGCTGATAAGGACTGCTTTAAGTCATGGTTCTTCCGCTCCACTATCGAATTTCCCTCAGGATGATAGTGGTCGGAATAATGCATAGCAACACCCAGGGTGTCCATAGTGTTCCGGTATGCCTTAAAGGCAAAATCCAAGCATTGGTCAGAGTGGGATGCTGCCACTGCATATGTACCGACAAAGATTTGCACATCTTCAGTAGCAGCTCAAGAGTCAGCCAAACGCTGTGGCCACACCCATAGAAATCAAGAAAAAGAATCAACAGCCACTAAAATATATTTAAATACACCATCCTTATGGAGTGGTCTGCAATGATCTAATTAGACACATTGTAATGGCTTATGTAAAAATAAAAGTAGTGTCTGCAGTGGGTGTTTAATGGTGATACCTTTAAGTTGTTGACAGATGTCACAACAAAGTACAACCTTTTTGACCTGCTGATAAAGACCCTGCCACACATATTGTTTTTATAATAAAAAAACAGTAGCTGCCACACCTACATGGGCAGATGCAAAACCCTAATGAGCAGCTATTATTCACTCTAAATCGCAGTCCCAGTTGGGTATCACTCGATGACCCACCCCAGGAATGTGGGCAAAGGGAGAACAGATAGGAATGCTTTGTTGAACAGATTTTAGGTAAGGGCTCGCCACCAGCCAAGGTAGTGACCGCAGCCATAATGCCATCATCTATCCTTGTATGTGAACAAGTAATCGCAACCACATATACTGTCTGAACATCAACCTTAGCAGCTTCATCAGCCAATGAATTCCCTGCAACTTGTACACCAACACGCAGATGACTCAATGTTTGAGTAACATGAGCCGGTGGCAAAGCATCTTTCAGAGCCACCACTTTTCCCCAAAGAAGGTTAATAGTATTTCCTTTAGAATCTGGGAATACATTCAAGTGTCAATGAGATAAGTTATCAATAAAGGCCTGGATACAGTCATAGGAATCACACAATATAAGCGGGGGGAATTCTGAATCCCTATTCTGCAAAGCCAGGATCAAAGCTTTTTATTCAGCCATCTGAGCCATACAGTTACCTAAAGTTTCTATATATGTTTTCTGTGCATGAAATACACCATCTTTTATGACACCCTTAACTGCAGCACACATAGTGGAATACCTGTACTTTGTACTCACTGCCGGCTGGACTGAGCTAACAGTATAGATAATGAAAGCTTACTCAGTTAGTGGCAACATTTCAGTAGACATGAGGTATTCCTATTCATATATTTCTGTGATTTCAAATTAGAGTCAAAAATATAATCTACATTAGTAGTTGTCAAAGAAGTGGCCCACTTGATTTGCGTTTGAAGCACTGGCCTTCAAGTCTAGAACAAGAGACACCACAATAGTATATATCCCTTTCACCAATGAACATTCCTTCAATACAGCCGTTTGAAATGCAGTCAAAATTTTATCTGTTTATGTGAAACGCATTTCCACATTGGAATATAAATGCGATTCATAAACAATCAGCACAGTTTCTCCTTCATTACGAAAAACATATGTGTAACAACCGGAGCCTGCAATTATGCAGATCACTAAACTAGTAGCGTTAGCCTGAGTATGTAAGTGCCTATAAATATTGGAGAATAATAGTATGTTCAGTAGTCCATTGTATATTTGAAATACTGGATGAATTAAATCGTACAATGATCTGACCTGTTGCGTATAATCTGGTAGGTATGTTCTAACAAAATTCAGAAATCCTAAAAGTGATTGAAATATTTTTAAGGTTTTTGGTGTTGGAATTAAGCTATTTTCTCTAAGAAATGTGGTGGCAGATGTTTGCCTTCATTCAATCAATCAAATCCTAAGAAGAGGACACTGAGAAAGGCTATTTTAGATTTGGGAAAATTACATTTATAGCTGTGGTCAGCAAATCCTAGATTAATATGATCCACTTCCTGCCAAATCTGTGTTTAAATCATTGTCTGTGATGTTAATGTCACTAATGTAAGACAATGCTTCTGAGTCAATTTCATCTAAAATTGACATCACTCGAGCAGCAAACAGACCTATACTATTCTTATAGCCCTGTGGGAGTCGACAGAACTGTCGTTGTGCTCCCAATGCTGAGAAAGCAGTCAAATTGCAGCTTTCAAGGGCTATATTTGGACAAATATCCAATGTAGTTTTGTTTTTCTTATCAACTATGTTATTTATCAAGTCCATGTACAGCAAAAGTCCATGTATGACTGTTTAAATGCCAATAATCTAAGACTATACAATAAGAATTATTAGGTTTAAGCACTAGAAATGTAGCATTATGAAAAGGGGAGGCACATGGCTCAATCACATCTTGATATTCAAATTTTGATAGAATCTTCCCAACCGGGCATTAAGCTTCATGTTTAATAGGATATTGTGCCTAAACCTGTGGGCTGGAATTTATAGGTATAACATGATAAGGTAAGTCTTTATTACAACCCACTTGATTGCAATAAAAAGCTGCAGACTGCACAAAAGCCCATTTCACAGCAGATTATGCTTTTACCTCCTCTGGAAAAAGAACGGAAAAGGAAGGTAGGAATACATCCTCCCCTTTTTAAACTTTTCTAGAAAGCTCCGGTGCCCAATCAATCTCAGCCAAAAGAATGTCATATTCGGTGGGCAAATTATGCCAGAAAATTGCTTTAATAGAACGTGATATGTCTCCCTCAAGTTGAATGTTCAAATTGAAAATTCTATCTGGAGGGCTAAGCCACTGATCTGGAGTTACAACTTACACATATTCATCAGTCGTCCTCGCTACCAGAAACTCTCAGTCTGGTAAACTATTGTTCCGAAGAAGAGTTCTGAGCATTTGTGGCATTTTTAGTGGAAATTCAAGCGACTTTCTTCTTTTTAACCCCTTCGCTGCTAGGATGCCCCCCCCCCACCCCCAACTAAGCCTTTTTTTGGCTATTTGGGGTAGTTCGCGCTTAGGCCCCTGTAACTTTTTGACCACATACGGTATCCACGCCAAATTTGCATCCTTTTTTTCAACATTATGGGGATTCTGAAGGTACCCAGGGTTTGGGGATTACCCTGGAGGGACCCATAAATTAGCCAAAATACAGCTAAATTTAGTTTTTTGCGGAAAAATGAGCTACACATAAAAGCGTAGTTTTTTTCCCTGCAAATGATATCAAAAAAGGGGCTGTGGTGATGAAATCACCATCTTCCCAGCTTTCAGGGACTAGCAGACTTTTGTCCAAAAACCAACATTTCTACACAGTTTGGGAATTTTTCTGGGACATAGCCTATTATTGCTATTTTTTGTGCTTTCAACCTCTGTCCAGTTAATGGTAGAAATGGGTATGAAATCAATAATGGATCCAGTACAGACTTTAAAAAAGTAGACAAAATTCTGAATTCAGCAAGGGGTCATTTGTATAGATCCTTTATTTATAGAAACTAATCGTTGAATATAGGAAATATTGAAAATTAGTTGAAAAAAACAGCCATTTGTGTCAAAGTTTTCAGCAGTAACTTCTACTAAATATGACAGCTGTTTGAAAGCAATATACAGTTACATCCGCTGGACCTTTCTGGTTGTGGCGATATGTAGGACTTGTAGGTTCACCAAGAACCCGACAAACCCAGAGCCAATAACCGAGCAGCGTCTTGCAATGGTTTTTTAATATGTACAGGGAATGTAGCAATTAATTTGGGAAAATATATACATGGAAAAATCGACACCTATGTATTTCTGAAATTGGAACAAAATATAGAGTTTAGAAACAGTAGATATTTGCACATTTCCTAAATTGTGAGTACCCATACTAGCATGAGAATTATAGATCATTTTTCAAAATGACTTCTTTTTTTATACATTGTCTTTCATTTGGAAGGCAGAAATGCATTGAAAGTCAAAAGGTAATAACAGGTGCTCAACAATTCTGTATTACCCTAAGTCTCCCGATAAAAATGGTACCTCACTTGTGTGGGTAGGCCTAGTGCCCGCAACAGGAAATGGCTCAAAACGCAACTTGGAGACGCTTTATTTTTACCGTTAAAACTAACCCTTTATTTGTAACGTGCCTATCTGTAGATTTTGAACCCTAGCTCTGCCAGCACCTAGGGAAAACTAGAAAATCTATACATTTTTGAAAACTAGACACCCAGGGGAATCCAGAATGGGGGGACTTGATTGACTGTCACCAGGTTCTATTACCCAGAATACCCTGCAAACCTAAAAATCTGTTAAAAAACACATTTTCCTCACATTTCTGTGGTGAAAAGTTTTAGAATCTGCGTGGACACACGAAATTCCCCCCAACCCGTATTCCCCAAAATCTTCCAAGAAAAATGGTACCTCACTTGTGTGGGTAGGCCTAGTGCCTGTGACAGGAAACCGCCCAAACTGCATCGTGGACAACCACATTTTCACAGTGAAAACTGACTCTTTTTTTGCAAAGTGCCTAGCTCTAGATATTGAACCCTAACTCTGCCAGCACCTGGTGGAAACCTAGCAAACCTAAACATTTTTGAAAACTAAACACCAAGGGAAATCCAGGATGGGGTAACTTGACTGGCTCTCACCAGTTTCTGTTACTCAGAATCCCTTTCAACCCGAATCATTTGTCCAAAAAACACCTTTTCCTCACATTTCTGTGGTGGAAAGTTCTGGAATCTGCGTAGATCCACAAAATTCTCCCCTCCCCACATTCCCCAAAGTCTTCAAAGAAAAATGGTGCCTCACTTGTGTGGGTAGGCCTATTGCCCGCGACAGGAAACTGCCCAAAACGCAATGTGGACAAACCACATTTTCACAGTGAAAACTGACCCTTTTTTGGGGGGAAAGTGCCTAGCTGTAGATTTTGAACCCTAGCTCTGCCGGCACCTAGGGAAACCTAGCAAACATATACATTTTTGACAACTAGACACCCAGGGAAATCCAGGATAGGGTGACTTGACTGGCTCTCACCAGGTTTTGTAAACCAGAATCCCTTGCAAACCTCAAAATTTGTTTAAAAAAATACATTTTCCTCACATTTTTGTGGTGGGACGTTTTGGAGTCTGCGTGGAAAAATTGTACCTCACTTGCAAGGGTAGGCATGGTGCCTGCGACACGAAACGGCCCAAAACTCAACGTGAACACACCACATTTTACAGTGAAAACTCAAACTATTTTGCAAAGTGCCTAGCTGTAGATTTTGAACACAGTAAAATTTGTGCTCATGACGGAACCATTCTGTCATGATCATGGAAGGAGTTTAACTGCACTTTTTGTTGTTATATTAATTTTATTTATATAGCACATTAATGCCCTGAGGCATCTAAGCGCTGTTTGTTTCGGCTGCAAGTGTAGACAAAGACTTGATGAAGGGTTACCCTGATTTAAACAACCAGGTCTTTACAGCCTTTTTAAAAGAAAAAAGATTGGGTTAATGTTTTATACCTAAAGGGAGTGTATTCCATATTTTGGTTGCTTCCATCACAATGCTCTTTCCACCCCATTACGTTTTTCTGGGCTGTACCAATAGGTTGGCAGTAGCTGATCTGAGTTTCCTAGCTGGAACATACTGCTTGAAACTGTGACTCAGAAAGGCCGGGCCCAGATTATGGATTGCTATGTAGGTTAAGCAGAGTACCTTAAAAGTAATTCTTTGTTTACTGGGGAGCCAGTGTAGTTCTTTTAGTGAAGAGGTGTGGTGCAGCAGCCAGGGTGCCTGACTCCAGACCAGAGGGTTCACGGTTCGATCCCTGGCTCTGGCGGCAGGTTAGCCCAGCACCATGTGCCTTTGGGCAATAGCTTGTTTAATCATACCGACGGCCCCCAGAGCTGGGACACCTTTGTCGGAGGTTGCTGTGCGCTTTACAAATTCGGGCATTTTAGATTTTGAGCCACTGAGCAAAATTTTGGGATTTTAAGTAGGAGTCTGGCCGCGGCGTTTTGTAAAACATGAAGTTTATTTTGAAGTGGTCAGAAGCAGACTGTTACAGTAATCTAATTTTGACAGAATTAATGCTGTAACTAGGGTTTTTTGCAGGTTAGCCGATATGAAAGGCAGGCCCTTTTTAATTATTCTGAGAGTATTGAATGTGAAGAAGGTGAGTGTATTTACTTGATCGGTAAAATTAAGTTTGGTATCATTATTTATTCCTACATTTTTTGCTTTTTCCACTGGAGTGGGGATATGACCCATAGTAGTTGGCCACGCCATAGGGCCCCAGAAATGCAATTCAGGGCCAAACAGTAGTACCTCAGTTTTTTCCGAGTTCAATTTAGAGCAATTTCTATCCATCTAAAATTGGACAGCTATCATGCAGTTCTGAAATTTATTTCCAGTGCAACCATTATTTTTCTCTATGAAGACAACAATTTGGGTGTCGTTCGCATATGACGTGAGTGAGAATACAAACGTTCTTATCAGGGCTGCTAGTGGGGAGACATAAATGTTAAAAAGAGAAGGGCTAAGCGATAAACCCTGTGGGACTCCACAAGGCAGGGAGAAGGAGTGACCCTTTTCCCTGATCTAAATCCTGCCTGATCTCTTCCGTTGCCTTGAGCAGTGCTGTCTCTGAGCTGTGGCCTGATCGGAAACCAAATTGTGTACTGTCCAAAAGTTTATTTGTTTCAGTAAAGGAAACCAGTTTTTCATACAGAAATGTTTCCGCTATTCTTGCTGGTAATGGTAGGCGGGAAATTGGTTGATAGTTGCAAGGATCTTTGTAATCAAGAGAAGCTTTTTTCATGAGAGGAATCACAACTACTTTTTTTCCAGATCTTAGGAAACATTCCTGTTTCACACATAGGGGCATATTCTCAAGGACTTATTTCCGAGTTATCAGCACTTTATCGCAGCCAAAGTGGCGCGTTAGCAGCAGGATTTTAACACCTTCTCTGACCTGGTGTAAAGTCGGACGACAACCTGCACCTGAAAAGGGAGCCCAGCCCAGAGCCACTACTGAAGAACAACAGATGCCATGGAACTACTGAACATGCTGTCCGGAGCACAAAGAGGGCCCCAACACCCACCGCCACCCCCACCACCACCCCCACCACACCCCTCCCTAAGGATCCTAACCCGGGCTCCCCCCGGACAAAGATATGTTACATCAACTTCACGAAATCATGCACAAAGGTGGAATGTCTGCCGCACTGTGTGCGCACTTCAGGGGGCGGAGATGTGGATGGAGTGGTAGCAGCAGGCTGCATTAGCGCCAGGCCTTGTAGGAGCAATGCCATGAGGAGGGTCTTTAGGGTGTTGAGGAACCCATACAGCACTAGTTCCAATGGACAGCGCAGCACTGGGGAGAGATATTCGCGCCGCATCTATGAGGTTAACAAATGCACTCCATAGTGTGCAAGCCGGCATACATCTGTGCTTGAGCAGCTGTCTTCCTTGTTAGGATGAATGTCGGCTCCTGGAGGCCTGCATCTCTATCACAGCTCTCTGCAGCATTCATAATACCTCCAGTGTGAAGTGTTCCGGACTGAATTCAAAATGGATGCTGTTTAAATTATAAAACAGTGACCTTCTCTCATTCTGCTAGAGACGCAGAATAACATCTTTACTAAGTTGGGAGAAAGGAGTTGTCTCATTCTAGTATGTGTGTACCTGAAAGTACCAGTGCACCTACAAAACAACAATGTCTATCAAAAATAAATGCATGTGTGGCATTTTCTCGTGTTAGTAAAATACGTTTTCAAACTACCATCTTAAAAAGATGCTAAGCCAAAAAGGAGAACTAAAATGGAGACTATATGTAATCCGTGTAACAAAACTGACCACACTCTAGACTTTGAAGGCTGTGTACTAAGTGAAGACAAATGTTGAGCTACGTCTAGATATTGTTCATACTTGTTTTCTGTTTTTAAGTATAGCCGAGGTTTCTTCACCTTATCTAAGCTAACACGTTCTTGCCACATTTTTCTAACTTCTGTTGGCACACCATTCACTAAAACCACTAGAGGTTTTTCAATTTCTCAATCTACACCAAGAGTTTCAACATTCTCCTTGACGTCAAGTGGCAGGCGCACTACTTTCTATTTCAGGCCTTTCAATTATTCCTTTAAAGGTAACTTTGCAGTTTGTCATTCCAACATACTATAGCTTGAACAGGGTGCCCAGTTTGGATGATGATACACTAATAAACATACAGCCGCAGAAGTTCAGTAGGAATTGAAGCGATTTCTACGTTATTATGAATGCCTCTCACAGGCATTTTCTTATCATCCAGTTTACTAACTCAGTATTTCTAGACAACTTGGTTGACACATAATCCAAACAGTTAGGTATAGAGCAAGATTAAACCAGTGTATCAGGTCTCTGGCTTCAGTTTTTCCATTAATGTCTACCTTTTTTGACATTTGCCTTTGTAGTTTGTGGGATGGCAACAAACACACATTTTATTTGGAGTTTCTACTGCTGTTAGTGTAAGCTCAGATATTTTCTTCCTAAAATTGTCCAACACTTTCTCTCTAGTGATTCTACCATGAGTAACTTCCACTACTACTTCATTTTTCTCACTCTCTCCTTCTGGTCCAAAGTGTGTCATTTGAATTTCCTCTGAAATTCTTGTTATATCAGAGGTTGTCCTATCTAATAGCATGCTGCTCATTGCTTCTAGATGAAGAGCTGCACTTTTAACAAAGTACAACTTTCTTACTAGCTTGCACTTCTTAGTATGATCAACTGACAGCATCCTCCTACTATGGAAAGTAGTGTCACACATCTGTTTTGCTAAGCAAGCCGAAGAATGTCCCAACAATTTCGAAAGCATCCTAACTCTGCATGGATCAAGACTTTGTAGAAATCTAAGTTTCTCTTTAAACTTCCTTTGTTGTACTTGTTTAAGAACAATCTGAGGTTATTAAGTCACTCTTATCTTAGTTACAAATATTACTGCACTGCCACTCATATACAGAAGCTAGAGGACGTCTTTGCAAACACTCGATCCCTAATTCTGCTTTCCTTGTTTCTTGGTAATAACTTCTCCTTTAGCACTGGTGTGCGTTCTTTCACTTCATATGCACATGCATCTCTGTCAACAGCAAAAACAAAGGTGTGCTGCTGAATACAGTTCTCCTAATTTAAAAAAGACTTGTATACCGGAAGTATGTTTCAAGTCTCCCTCAAGCATGGCACAACAGTTTAATTTGTGTATATTATGCTTTTGGTGGCAATTCTATTTTAATGAACTCACTAAGCTATCTAAAGTTTTCATTCTATTAAGAATAAGAATGATCAACTTTCCTTTTAAAACACGTGACTCGTCTACAAGATTTTCTACAAACTGCTTCTGTGAGTCTCCCTTTACCTGTTCATTGACGTTATGATGTTGTTTACTAGCCTACTGTGAAAGAACGTTTCACAAACCTCTTTAAATTTCTTGCTTCTGAGAGAAGTATCTTCATTTCGACACACACTTTGACACATTCTTGCATTTCCTAATCTACCTGATATCATTTTGATTTAGGCGCCATGTCTCACTAACTCCTTAATTTCCAGCTTGTGTTTTTCCTACAAATTGTTAAATAAATATGCTTGGGGCTCTTACCCACATTCCAGTTCGCCCACACGTCTCCCTGTGTATTTACCTGCTCTTGATTGAATACTTACTTTATAATCTTCATGATGAGTTCTTCTGGACTTTTGCTGATATAATCTGTGCTAAATTTTTAAGCTTACAGAAAAAAAGGATAACATGGAAAACAAACCTTTTTAGAAGTATAGGGTAGAAGTATGAGGGGCGTGGTTTCGGCGCCGTGGGAAATGGCCGCTGGTTTGGGGGGCTCCGCAGAGACGTTCGAATATACAATACTCCCAACGACTAGGGGCTCTCAAGACCCGCATAATCCGCAACCGGAACACCCGTGGCAAACATTGGTGCCTTTTCCGACGTCGGAGGTGAGCAGCAGTATGTTTTTCTTCATCCCTGCGCCATAAGTCAAGCGCGCTGGAGCCACGACCGCCATCTTGCCGCTTCTGCCGCTTCTACCGCGTTCATGAACGCTGCCTACTGTCTCCTCACGCCAATAGCCTCCATATTTCCATGACAATATTTTTCTGGATATTTGGCCTTCAGTAAAGTATGAGCACAATACCTTATGACTGTTAACTACATATTTTTTATTTTTATCGTCCATTCTTTTGTGTGCTTCTTCCTCATCAACATATTTCTTCTGTTTCTGATGAAACACTTTAGTGCTATATAGTTTATACTTCACGAATGCTCTTGAGGTAAATGACTGTTTTTAAAGGAATTGTTTACGCTTTGTGATTTTTTGATGCAGTAATTCCTTCACCAGTCTGGCTGCTTTGAAGTCCTGTGATGCAGTCACTGTAGTTTTGGTGCAGTCCCTCTTCTATACTGCTTTTGTTGACTCCTTCTTCATAAACTGTTTATTACGTCATCATTGTGCATTCTCAGGTTACTTATTTTGTATATTGAACTTTGCTGGCTCTCATATTTATCTTTTTGATGGCGAAGTCACGTCACAACAGAAACTCCTCTCAACAAGTTAATGCCACCAGTATACCTTTAGGGGGTGTTAACCCCTTTAGCGTGTAACAAGAGAATTTGGAGGATGCTGTTAAGCTAGAAAAACCCCAATGGAGTCAGTTCCACTATACTGAGAATAGGGTCTGTCCGTCGGTACCTCTGTCTTTGACCAAGCCGAAGGGGGAGGTCAAAGACAGAGTTACCGACGGACAGAGCGGGGCCTCCCACACCGAGCAGGTGCCGGGCGAGGTGAGGTCTACTCCCAGATAAAGCTGGGAATGGATGAACACCCTACATCTTCTGGATACTGAAACAGTCACTTGTACTCCAGGTCTTTGGTAGGGGTATCGTACCAGTTCTTATTAATTACATTTACACTGAAATTCTTCTTCATTGCAGTAGCATTTTTCAAACTAGAACCTGAAGAAAGCCAGGTTAACGTTAACCATTATGGCTGAAACTTGTCGACCCTGATCCTATTGCCTTGAGATAATTATTATTTCAAACTATCTGGTTTTTTCACTTCTTTTTAATCTTGGCACTTGGCAGACACTAAATAAAAGATGGTGGTGTTTTACGGTAGCTATTTTTAACCCACACTTTTTCATGCACTGCACTTTTCAACATTTTTCAGCACCACTCTACTGAGAACTTGGACAGTTTAGTGTCCTCTAGATGCAGTGTGAGCAAAGTCCTCCTCATTGAGGGGTGCACTTCACTATATCTATATATCTCAGTCCCAAATGACGATGCTCCGCCAGTAAGGTGGGCTGATGGGACGTGTCTCAGTATAGTGGAACTGAGTCCATTGGGGTTTTTCGAGCTTAACAGTCACACCATTTTGTTGACCAGTGTTCTCCTAGTTTTGTTATTTGTTCATTTTATGGGAATTTGCAGTTCATTTGGTCATTAAAAATAATTCCCTCGGGCCCTCTTTTCATATCGTGGTTTTCGAATTTGGAGGATGCCCCTCCTGAGTCTACTTCTATGAAGGACTCTTCTTCTCATTCCTCTCGCTCAAATACAAAGAATACTTCTAAATTACCATCTGCGTCTTCCTCTAACACTGGGAAACAAGTTAAAGCCAACCCTCCTTCTCCACCGAACACATCCTCTTCTATCTCTATGGAGCTTCTACTGGAAGAAATCCAATCTCTTAAATCTTTCATGGAAGAAATTCGTTCACTCAAGCCATACATGGCCGACACAAGCGCTCGCCTTCAGAGCCTTGAAGTCAATAGGTCACATATGGAGCAAAAATTTGATCATCTTGAAAAGACTATTTCTTCAGTTCAGGCTCTCACTGATCAAGTTCCTGGCATGCACAGAGAAATTCAAAGCCTCAAACAACAGGTAGAACATTTGGAAAACCGAAAAGTAATCTACGCATTTATGGTCTGGCAGAGGGACTTGAGGGGTCAAATTCCATCTCCTTTTTTCAGACTTTTCTGCCTCAGCTCCTCGGTCTTCCAAATTCTCCAATTTTAAACATCCAACGTGCTCATCGCCTAGGTCCACCCTCTCGCATCTCTTCTTCATCATCTTCCACAGTTAAACCCGGAGGTGTTATTTTATACTTTTTGGAGTATACTGATTTACTCAAAGTCCTTCAGGCTGCCAAGCAAAAAGGAAACATTACTTGGCAGGGATCCAACCTCTTCTTTGCTCAGAATTACGCCAAAAGCACTGCAGATCGTTGTAAGAAGTTTCTAGAAATGAGGCCTACTCTTCGTTCTTTGAATGCTCGATACGGATTATTTCATCCGTGTCTCTTCAAAGTGACTTATAACAACAAGACGATGAGCTACGAAGCCCCGTTATGCTTCAGCAAATTTTGGGCTCATGTTCATGTGTCTCCATGGAAATTTCTCGACCATGAATACTTTGATTGCGTTCTTCGCATGCTAGAGTGATGACGCGTCTTGATGTCCTTTCTGTATTCCTCTCCCTTTCATATTTTCTATCTTGTATTTTTGCCTTGTATTCTGTATTCTCTTTTGCGCTTTGTTCCTTTCTCATGTTGCAATATTAGTTTTGTTAACATAATTTCTTTTGATTTTGTTCCAGATGCGGTTTTGTGATCCCCTACATTGTCTGCTCTTTGTGTTCACTCGGAAGTCCTTCTCCCTGTGCGCGTTCCTGTGTTTCCTCCCTGATCCGGTGTGCTATTTTCCTCATGTGGCTCCACCATCCCCAGTCTCATTGTTTTAGTGTGGTACTTCTCTTTAATGTTTCTTTTCATTATCAAATGTTTTTATTATTTTCCATTTTTGTTCTCTGTTTCCTTCTTTCTCAGTGGTCCTTTTTCTTCTATCTTCCTTTCCTCTTTCCCTGTCTCTTTATTTCTCCTTCCTGCAATATTCTTGTACTTTTCCGTCGCTTCACCATTTCTTGTTTCTCTGCTTATTTCAGACTCAATATATTTTTCTCTTCTCTGTTATTTTCTCTTCTTTTGGTAATATGATTCTGCACTATTATACTGTTTGCATATTATTAATCAACAACCTCCATGATACTTTCTTTTCTTTTGTTTTTATAAGAGGTTTTCATGTTCTTATCCATAATGTAAGCCTAGTTTCCTATACAGTTTATATTCTTGTGTTTGGTTCATATACTCTATTTCATAGATGTTATCTTACTGCTAATTCTGATAATACCTGTGCATGTTCATTCTTATGATTCTCCTTTAGAGTCTTAACTTGGAATGTCAAGAGAGTTCATAATCCTATAAAGAGACAAGTTTTAACCCATTTAGCTAGATAGAATGTAGATATTGCCTTTATTCAAGAAACCCATTTCTCAGATATCGAGGCAGGCAAACTGAAAAGAGGTTGGAAAGAAAAATGGCCTATCAATATTATGCCCAAAAAAACATCAAATTACAATAGTCCATCAGGAAAATGATCTGGAAGGTCACTGGGTAATTGTTAAATTACTTATTGATCACATTCCCTTGGTGTTGTTTAACGTTTATGCACCTTGTTAATGTGGATAATATGTTCTGGAATCAGATTTCTGATAAACTCCTTATGTTTGCTGATGATTACCTTATCTTTGGAGGTGATTGTAACCAGGCCCTTGACCCTATTCTAGGTAGACACTCCTCTGTAAGATTCACAAACACGAAGATGCATTCTCTGTTCACTTCTGCTATTCGCTGCAAAGCTTTAACTGACATTTTGAGGCTCTGTAACCCAGATTTACAGGAGTATACTTTTCATTCCCCTCGTCATAATTCACAATCCAGAATAGACTACCTTTTCTTTAGTAAACCCTTATTCCAACTTGTTACACATTCTGAAATTGGGTCCATATTAATATCAGATCATGCCCCAGTTTTTGTAGACTTTGATCTTTTACCTTTCAGTCCCCATAAGGGTAAATGGCGTTTCAATAATTCATTACTTTTGGATCCTAATTTCACAGGCCAAATCACTTCTTTTGCATCTGAATTCTTCTCTATTAATTCTACCTCAGAATCTTCTCCAGTAATGATCTGGGATTCCTTTAAAGCAGTGGCTAGAGGATTTATCATTAGTTTTGTCTGCCGGAAAAATACGTTTTTTAAAGCCAAACATGCTCAGTTGCTTGTCAACTTTAAAAACCTTGAATATTCCTATTATTTTTCCGATTCTGAAACCTCATTAAAGCATCTAATTGGTGCAAAAAAAAATTATTTTAATAAATCATCTACGGAAGCTGCATCTTCCTATCTTTTGAAAAGTAGTGCCCTATATTATGAAGGCCAAAATAGGATGGGCAAATTGCTTGCAAACTAATTTGTCGTGAGCGTACTAAAATTGAATCCATACGTAACAATACTGGTGTTTCGTTATTTAAAAAAAGTGATATTTTAAATGAATTTTTTTCCTTTTATAAAAATTTGTTCACGACGGATAGTTGGCCTTCCTCTGCTGCTCTTTCTTCTCTCTTTCATTCATTACATCCTCCTCCCATGGAGGACACAGACTTTGCCTCACTGGAGTTGGATATCACTTTATCTGAAATTACTCATGCTGTTTCTAAACTAAAAAGACTTAAAGCGCCTGGTCCTGATGGCTTCACTATTGAATTCTATACTCATTTTGCCTCTTTACTACTCCCTCATCTTTTATCGCTTTATCAACATTTTGTAACAGAAGGTTCTTCTTCAGGTTCTTTTCAAGAAGCTGTGATCTGCTTAATTCCCAAAGAAAATAAAGGTCCCTCACTTTGTAAGAACTACCGTCCGATCTCCTTAGTTAATCTAGACTACAAGATATTTGCAAAGCTCCTTGCTCTCTGTCTTGATCCCATTCTCCCAAACAATTTTGGTCCAGAACAATCTGGCTTTGTTAAAGGTCGTCTATCATGCGATAATTCTAGGGTTTTTTTTAATATTCTAAGTAAGGTCTCTTCTCATAATTATCCCATTGCTGCTATAGCGTTGGACGCTGAAAAAGCGTTTGATAGGATTGGTTGGGATTTCATGTTTCAGGCACTCAAATGGATTGGTCTTCCTCCTAAATTAATTTCTCTCATTTATTTATTATATTCCGATCCCAAAGCCTCTATTTTTGTTAATGGTGTATCCTCTTACTATTTCTCTCTTTCTAGAGGAGTCCGTCAGGGTTGTCCTTTATCTCCTCTTTTAATTATTATTGCCTTAGAACCTTTTTTAACGAAAATTCGGCTTGACGACAGTATTTCTGGTTTTAAACTTGATTCTTCCCATGTTAAAATGTCTGTCTATGCTGATGGCATCCTTCTTTACTGCTCTAATCCTTCTATTTCTCTGCCAGCTTTTCTCTCTCAAGTGGATACATTCTCCAAACTATCCGGCTATCGTCTTAACTGGGATAAATGTGAAGTTCTCCCCTTAAATTTTCTCTGTCTAAAACAAGCTTTTATTTCCTCTGGCTTCTCTTGGAAGACTTCTAAAATCAAGTATTTAGGTTTATGGTTTACCCCCACTATCCCAGAAACTTTGAAAGAAAATTTTGATACTCTTTCTAAATCTCTGTCTACATCCATTGATCGTTGGCACCCACTTTATCTTTCCTGGTGGGGTCTATTAGATTCAATTAAAATTATGCTCTCTCCGCTCATCTTTATATTCTTTCTATGATTCGAGTTCATATTCTTGACTTCTATTTTAAAATAATGGATTCTATTTTAAATAAGTTCCTCTGAAAAAATAAGTCTCCTCGAATAGCTTTTAATGCTCTTTGAAGCTGATAAATCCTCTGGCGGCCTCAAATTCCCTGACTTCAAATCATATCATCATGCTTTTTCTCTAAGGCAATCTTCTCGTTGGTTGGATCATGACCAAAGCATTCATCCTCCTCTTTGGTTGAAAATAGAGCAACACTTTATATCTCCCTTCCACTTTTGTGAATCTCTAGCTTTTACTAATAATATTTCTTCTTTTCGACCTCAAGTGATCTCTCATGCTCGTAAATTATTAATACCTATTCTTCCTTTCTCCTATCTGGCCTCATCTTCGTTAGACACTCAGCCTATTTGGCATAAGCATTTATTGCATATCAAAGGTCGTAGCATTTATTGGAAAAAATCGAGACTCAAAGGTTTGCTTTGGATTTCACAATTGGTGTCTAATTCCCTTCCCCTCTCTTTTTCAGACCTCCAATTGAATTTCTCTTTACCCTCTTCTTGTAAATCTCAATATGATTCTCTTCTTCCTTCTCTTCTTCAATACCTTCACTCTTTACCCCCTAGCCCCAACATTCCTACTACATCTTCTAATCTTTTTCCGCTGTTATCTATTCATACATCGGCCTCTTCTCTATATGAGCACCAATTTTTCGCTTCTGACAGACCTCTTACCTTTCAGATCTAGCCGTAGCCTCTTCTATTAAAATTACTACTCCGGGGGGAGGAGCTTTGCGTGGATCCAAGATGGACGCGTGAGCACAGGGCTCCCGAGACTCTTTCCGCCTCCCGCATTTATCCTGCCACATATCCTGATTCTGACAACCGGTTCTATTAGCTGGTGCCCTGCTGACACGATATCTTCTTTTAAAAATTGATTTGGCTGCTGGAAACCGGACTCTCTGCATCTTGGAACTTTGAGGCCTACATCGACGATTCTCCGCGGCCTCGAGTCTTCGAAATACCCAGGTGGCAATTGAACAACAACGGTCATTGAGATCCTACCGTCGCCCCTGTGGTACTTTTGATTTCGTTTTTGGTCACCATCTACTATCGACGCTGTCTGTTGAGACTGCTGGCCTGTGCCTTGCTGCTGACCCCGCGCCTATCTTCTGCCTCTCGCCCTAATCCCTGACTTCACAAGTCGGTTCTGCGTAGAGCCATTCTCACCAGATCTCAAATGGCCCGACTGGGCTCGCTACCCAACATGGCGGGCAGGTCGGAGAGTGAGAAGAGGGCCACCAGGGGCACATTCCGAGGGGGTGTCGCCCAAACCAATACTATTGATCGCTTCGCCTGCCCGAAGGGATCCCCTGGTGGAGTGGGTAAAGTCTTGGATGAGACTGGGGATGGCTCTCCTGCAACGGAAGACTTGACATTGCGAGATGTCATGGGCGCCATCGCCAGTGTGAAGACTTCGATGGGTCAGCAGTATGAGACCCTGGCTTCGAAGATAGACACTGTGGCGATTGAAGTCAACCTCATCAGGACGGATCTCGCAAAGACCAACGAGCGGGTCAAGTTGCTGGACATTAAGACCGCAAGTCTCACGACCGATGTCTCGGACCTACAGGCGGAAGTTTGTAATCTCCGGACATCAAATGACTTGTTTGCCCATCGGCTGGATGACTTCAAGAGCCGGGCCAGGCGCAACAATGTTTGCATTATTGGTGTTCCGGAAAGTTCCTCGGAACTATCTACTGATTCTTTTGGTGGAGGACCTCGTGCTGCATCATCTTGCCCCTAAAGGCCTCAGCAACTTTTTCACCGTGGAGCGTGCCCACAGAGTCCTAGGTGGTAGGCCTAAACTGGGTGCCGCACCAAGATCTATTATAGCCAGGATTTTTAACTTTCGGGACAGAGACGCTATCCTGCAAGCATCACGCACCAATGGACCCACAAAATTTGACAATGCGTCGATCAGTTTTTATCCAGACTTTACACAAGCGGTGCAAAAACAACGCATGGGCTTCACCGGGGTGAAACGGCGCCTCCGAGACATGGGACTAAAGTACACCATGCTTATCCCGGCTCGATTGAGGATCGAATACGAGGAGCGTGCACTCTTCTTTGACCGCCCGGAGGTAGTCGTGACTGGCTTGATACTTTGCAGGCGCACCGTAATCGACAGGAACAATCAAAAGGCGCTGAAGGTGGCATGGAGGAACGGGTGGAGTGAGTCCCTACCGGCGTGCCAACTATACGGACTTACGGCGGGGGTTTGATTATTCCTATGTGCATAAACTGTTGATTACCCGGGGGTGGGAGGGCTCGGGATTCTTCCTCCTCTAAGGGTTTCTTTCTCTCTTTTCATAAATTAGTTCAATGGGGCGACAGGCACACTGCAAGTTGGGGTGGCTCTCAGGTCTAACGCAGGGGTGCAGGGTGGGGGGTGTTTTCTAGGGACTTTCCTGGGGTTGGGGGGGGACTTTTTGTTTTCTTGTTTATTCCGAGGCTCTATTTCATTGCATACTCTGGCCACTGTGCCTGTTTCTTTGTGGGGGAGCACAGTTCACGTTTCTGGAATGGGGGTGGGGGGCTGAGGGTGCTGAGTTGGAATGTTAATGGTCTGGGTGATAGGATCAAGCGGGGGGATAGTTTTACAATATTTGAAACGTCTTTCACCGGATATAGTGTTGCTGCAGGAGACACATCTGCTAGGGAATGCTTGTCATGCATTGAATAGAAGGGGATACCGTCTGGCGGCACATTCAGGATTTACATCTGGGTCGAGGGGGGCGGGCGTCCTGGTCAGGAGTTCCCTCCCCTTGGAGATAGATGATACTGTGCTGGATGATAGAGGCCGATATGCGGCCATTACGGGTCGCTGGGAGAGAAAGACGATCTCCGTACTCTCTGTGTATGTCCCACCGGGTTTACAGTCCATCACGTTTTCTGATTTGGGTAGGGTGGTTTTGAACTTCCCTCAGGGCATGCTGGTTGTTGGTGGGGACTTTAACTCGGTTGTTTGTGGCAGCGAGGATCGTAACCCCCCCAGGACTCTTTTGAGATCACAGTCATGGTTGAGCAACTTCCTGGATACGCTGGGTTTAGTGGATTGCTGGAGGCAACTTCACCCTGGACAGGCACAATATACCTTTTATTCGGGAGCGCATGGGAGTCTCTCGAGGCTTCATTATATCCTAGTGCCAGCGGTGCAGATAGTCTCAGTGAGGGAAATTCGACATCTAGCTCGGGGGATCTCGGATCACTCCCCTCTCTGGATTACGATTGATGTACAGCTGGGAGCTGAGGGCCGGGTTGCTCCAATTAACCCCTGGCATCTACGTAATCCGAAAACCAGGGCTAAGGTGGTCAAATATATTGATCATTACTTTGCGGAGAACGTGGGGTATGTGTCCTCCTCCATTTCCTTGTGGGAGGCCTATAAGACGGTTATCCGGGGTCAAGCCCTGTCCCTGATTGCTAGCGCGAGGAAAAGCAAGAATGAGGAAGTGGTGTGTTTGGAGAATGAAATCACAGCTTTGGAAGAAGAGTTGGAAACTGGGGTTACACCTGAGGGTTTGCATGTTTTGGCTCTTAAACAGGCCGATTACAGAGCGCTGGTGACAGATGCGGCACGGATGATGAGTCGTGAGCAGCAGGGGCGTTTGTATGATGTTGGTGACAAGGCCGGGAAGTTGATTGCGTGGTTGGATAAGAGAGAAAGGTTGAATCGTGTGGTGCCCGCCGGCTTCGATCGGACGTCACGGCGTGGTGTGGTTTGCCGCTATCCCCGGTAGGGAGAGCGGCTCTGTTTAAGATGATGTCCCTCCCCCGATTTCTGTACGCCCTCCAAAATACGCTTGACCTGGTGCCTGCTAGTTATTTCCGCGAGATCAAGGGCCTCCAGAGGAAGCTGGTGTGGGGAGGGCGACCTCGCATTGCACTGGCGAAATTGACTTTGCCCTGGTATGACGGAGGCATAGCGTTGCCGGATATAAAACGATACTACTGGGCATCCCAACTGAGTGCAGTCAACCATGCAATGTATGGTCCGGTCCCGAATCCGGCATTTGAGATGGATAAATGGCAGCTACCGGGAGGCGATTATAATAGGGCGCTCTACTCTAGATCGGCTAGGAAAAATCTTACCGGACCCACCGGGGTAGCGGTACGAGTGTGGGGCTCTGCGACTGCTGCCACGGGATGGACAGACAAGCTGACCAGAGCCACTCCACTATATGCTGCGGAGAGACTGGGCAGTCTTTGGACGACAAAGGGATTTGACAAATGGGATCTTATTGGCATCAGTAGGGTTGGAGACCTCTGGGTCAAGGATAGGATCAAAACCTTCGTGGAACTCCAACGAGAGTATACACTGAGCGATATGGAGCACTTCCGGTATATGCAGGTTCGTCACGCACTTGAATCCGTCTTCCCGGCCGGTACCGCTATCCCTGAGTCCTCTCCCCTGGAAGACAGAGTGCTTGACGGGTATGTCCCTGATAGTACCATCTCTCTCATCTATAAAAAACTCATCAATGACCGTTCAGATCTTATTGTGCAGCTTCGTGGGGCCTGGACCGGTGACGGGCTGGAGTTGGATGACGAAGATTGGCAGGCCACAATATCATCCCCTACGGAAGTGGCGATTCCAGCGCGTCTCCGGCTGGTGCACTTTGAAGATTTTACACCACGTGTATGTCATGGGTCCACGCCTGATGAGTATGGGTTACTCTATGGATGGGTTGTGTAGGTGCGGCTGCGGTATGCTTGCTACTTTTCTCCATATTTTGTGGGAATGTCCGGACGTTGTGGTGTACTGGAGACGTGTGCATGAGGTTATGGAGGAGGTTACTGGTGTTTCATTATTGCCTGAGGCCAGAAGGTGCCTGTTGAACGTTTGGGAGCCGAATAATTACAGCGTTGCGCAGACTCAATGGGCCACCCTCGGCAACATGGTAGCGAAAAGAGACATAGCCCAGCTGTGGGGATCTCAAAGGGCACCTCTGGTTTCAACCTGGAAGGAAAACATGGATTGGTGTATGTTTAGAGAAAAAACTGTATACATCGCCCGTGGTAGGCCCAAGAAATGGGGGAGAATATGGGGTCAATTGAACTCGTATCGTGGAGAGATTTGCACCCCCCCTTTTATAGAAACCAATGATATTCCTCTGTCCCCATGACCGAGCATTCCATATGTCTATATCCTATTGTATATTACTTGCTTGCCTGCTCTCAACCCCTTCCTTCCCTCCTTGACATTCCTTATCCTTTTTCACATCAGCTTTTTAGCTGGGTCGCTCCCCCTGCTATCTGAGACAGCCACCTATATTATAGATATCACCTCGGATTTATGTTGTTATGTTTGTTTTAAAAAAATGTAAAACGTGAAACCTTTCATTTATCCTCTTACCATCACAAGAACATCGCATGGGCATATTATATCGCTGCCGAACCCCCGGGTTGTAGGCTGATGAGCTGTGTACTATTTTTGATTTCGATATTTACTGCTACTGGCTGGCCCCTGTGGTTGTAGGTCTGTATTTGTATTACTTTTCTCGTAATAAAGGTTTTAAAAAAAAATATATATACCACTCCGGATGAAGTTAAGAAACCTCCATAAATTTCCCTGTTGTCTCCTTATCCTCCATTCCAGATGCCTCAAGTTTTTGCTCCCTTTGTCCGTATTAGTTATTTTATTGTAAGATTTGTGTTTTATAATATTCTTGTTATTACCAATATTCTTGTTGTAATTTAAAGGTAAGATTCAGGTGTTGCTTTCACTGATATTATCATACATGTTATTCCTCCCTCCCTCTCTTTCCCTCCCTCTTCTCTCTATCCTTCTCTTTCCTTCTTCTTTTATTACACGTAGACTGTAATAGGTTGTATAATGAATTAGCTTATTTTTTCATTGTATTTTCTCTTATATGATTCCTTTGTTATATGGTTTTTCGTTCTCAATAAACCTTTAACTTAAAAAAAAAGTAGAAGTATGAATAATATGCAATTGTTAATTAATTGTATAAAAAGATTCTTGACGATTCCTCACCTGTTCTAATTACTACAACTAAACGTAACATGCTGTAATAATAAAATGTAAAAGCTTCACTTTAGCACACTAAACAACTTTACCATCACTTGGTGAATTTCATGCGATCCAGTCAAAGGTGGCATTGAGCAACCAAGGAATGCCATGACATCACAGAGGATAAGTCAAGCCTCCAGCCTAATCTTCTTTAATGTAAGGGACATCCGAAGTAGCTGTTACCACATAGTGTGGCAGTGTGACATTTGCTTTAATCTACATGCCACCAAATGCAGAATCACCCTCATATATGAATGTGTATACAAACACACACACACACACACACTCTTCCTCTCTCAAGACTGTTGTGACAAACAATTATGTGTTTTAGCACATTAGCATAGTTGGCTGAACTAACTAATGTGTTTTGCAGGTTTCTGAGCGCTCTCCGCTACCCACACACTCTCTCTGGAAATTCCACGCTGTGGGTTATAGCATACTTTAGATGCAGAACCAGTGTGAGACAGCTCTTTTGTCTACAAGACCCACCTAGACTGTCAAGGGAAAGTTGAGGCTGCTCACTCATGGTCCCAGCCAGCCAATGGGTGAAGAAGACTGACTCATTGATCCATGATGTATATTGGGATGGGTGGAAGCATGATATGAATGGAACTTGAGCAGACCAAAGCCCCTTGTAAATATGTCTACATCTATGCATTTTTATAATAATTATTTTAAAAAGGCATAAGGCTTCGGAGACATCTAACACTGGACCTCAACAGTAACAAGAAAAAACAGAAAATGTAGGTAATAATTCATCTTCTGATGCTTCTATTTTAGCATTATTGCCCTCTAGTAGGGTCATCAATAGTAGCTTCCAAACACCTAATATTTGTCAACATACTCATAAAAACACCACTGTCTATGTCTGCTTCATGTTCTTCCTTCTGATCTGTGAATGGTTGAAAGCAGGAGTAGTTAGTGCCAGCGATCTAAGCATTGTGAGTTACTGAGCAAATCTTAGAATTCCATACAGGGAGCTAATGTGAATTGACGCCCTCTGGCATTCACAGCTGATGGAGCTGTCTTCTCTTTAGGATGTTCAAATAAAAATATTCAGGCCTGCAGAGCGCCATATGCATGCGATTCTTTGAAACAGCTTGCAAAATAACAAACTCGCACAGTGCTTGAGCCTACAGCGTGATGACATTTTAAAATCATTTTAATTGTGATTATGGTCAAAGTGTAGATCATATTTTATACAGATTAATTTCTGCCTGCGCCTTATTAGGAGAGGTCGTTCGCATGTTCATTTAAATGCATGCAGTATGGCTTCTGGATGTGTGATTTGTGCACAAGGATTCATGAAAACAGTTGCTTTTGTTAGCAGATGTTTGCTGGTATTAATTAGAGGCTGCTTATCACAGTTTAGCAGATCGTTTTGCACTCAGGTAGAGAGATTGTGCATCAGAACAAAGCCAAATCCTGGAAAACAAATTGATCTTTGAATAAACAGTGCATTTATCTGCAATGTGAGCACAGCTGGAGAGCGGGGAAGCACTGTGGTTACAATGAGCCCTGCACTTTCTCGTCACAATCCTTTCATTACAAGGGTGGCTTGTGTCAGAAAACAGACAACCAACCGCTCTAGCACTATTAATGTAATTTTGGCAACTTTTCCCCTGGGAATGCTGCTATGAATACCTTGGGCCATATCATGATGGGCCGCCCTGATCAGCGCAGCGCTAAGCCCCTAATTTTCTGGGTGTATAAATTTCAAACACATTACACGGATTATTTCCAAGTAAATGCAGTGTCAGCTTTAGGGTGGTGTGAGGTGCCATGGCACGGGCGTCGAGGTCAAGGTGGCACCCTCTGCAAAAAAAGGCTGGGGCAAGATAAGAGTAGCCTGCAGAGATCTTTCTGTGTGGCACATTTTTCAGGGAAAAGTTATAATGACATGATAACTCTGGTGGTTAATACAAGTTTTCTTTCTTTTGAATAAGCATTGTAACAAAAGATTGAACTTCTGTCAATATTTCGCCTTGGCTCTAACCTATGTTATCATTAACATATCCAAAATTATTATAGGTACTGAGGGATGAACATACATGCAGCTTTATAAAGACTTGAACTACTTAGACGCATTGTTTGCACAATCTGTTCATGAGTGTACAATTTTCCTCAAAATCATGTATACATGAGAACAAATATGGGTATTAGCCAGTGGTTCATGAGTGTGTAGGGACTACTATGAACCAATATAAGTCAACTGGATGTCCCACAGGTCTCTTGTTTTAATATTCCCATACTGACGCTGTTGCTTTTGAGAAGCAGAGAGTGTGCCTAAAGGCAAGAATCTGACACATATTCAACTCATCAAACTGAATGTCTGTCTGCCAACAACACATACGTTTCAAGTATTGACCATGGTCTTCCAAGGGATCCACAACTGCTTGCCTGTCCTCTTCTAAAACATACCAGCCTATCCTCTTCTCAAGAACCATAAACTCAACCAACCAACAGGCCCTCGCCACACACAATCTAACCTGGCTTCTTTCTTTAATGAATCCATATCTTCACTTAGTCCCCAGTTAATCCCACCAATTTAATGAAAACTCAACAGAGCTGCACCTGATGTCCTCCCCTCCCACACCCAGGTCGCACTCAACACACATGACCCTACTGGAGCCTGAATAACGAGTAGAGGATATAATTATACCATAACATCAGAGCAATATTATTTAGGACACAAATTTCAACAGATAAAGGTGTTTAGATTTCTATACCTAACTCCTAATAGATGTACCTTGACAACAGGCGCCGCCCGTGCCGGGCGTTATACTGGGGCGGTGACGTCAGGCAGGGAAGGGTCAGGGTGGGGGGTTGTAAAATGTGGGGTATGGACCATTAGAGGTAAGTACCGGAAAAAAACCAACGAATTTCGTTGCCCACGCTGCATCGCCAAATGTGATGCAGCGTGGGCAACGAAATTCGTTTTATTTATTTTTATCGGTACTTACCTCTAATGGTCCATATCCCGCATATTACAAACCCCCACCCTGACCCTCCCCTGCCTGACGTCACGCCCTAGTATAACGCCCGGCACGGGCCGTGCCTGCTTGACAATATATATATATCGTCAAGGTATGTAGATGTGGAGTTAAGAATAGTAAATCTGTATATACTAACTACCATAGTTTGTCGCATGCAGAGTTAAGAAAAGTAAATCTGTATATACTAACTACCATAGTTTGTCGCATCACTTATAGCCACCAGTGTCCATCAGAACTTACAATTTACCCACGAAAACTGCGGGTCTAGTCAACCTAGATTCTTTATTGCAAGAACCTTTATTCCTCTGTTTTTTACTGGGTCATGAACAGTCACAATACCAGCACCTTGGCGTGGCAATGAATATGTTTTCTAGCTTGTGGTGCGTTGTTAGAACCGGCTGTCTCTAGTTGGCAGAGGTATACACTTCTGACAAAT
This sequence comes from Lissotriton vulgaris, assembly GCF_964263255.1. NCBI lineage: Eukaryota > Metazoa > Chordata > Amphibia > Caudata > Salamandridae > Lissotriton > Lissotriton vulgaris. The sequence goes on along the minus strand of NC_141685.1, from coordinate 821,900,664 downwards.
AGGGACACTCCTTTTCTAGTCAGGGCAAGGGGATCACACCCTTTGATAACCCCTGCTCACCCCCTTGGTAGCTTGGCAGAGCAGAACAGGCTTATCTCAGAGGCTGTGCGTTAAGCATTTATGACCACATACAGTAATCAAGTGAATACACTACAAATGGACACGACACAGTAGTATTATAAAAATAAGGATTTTTATATAAGGCTTAGCACAAGACCAAATAACGACCAAAATATACACAATCTGAATAAATACTCTTGGAAGGGAAAAATAGTTCAAAGGTAGTTTCTTCTTTAGCACAAAGTCTTTAGTATCAAAGCAAATCTTCTTCTTGGAAACACAGTTCTTAGCAACAATGTAACCCACACGGGAGCTACACGACGTCGAGGTAAAATTAATCCAAAGGTTCGGCGTCGACCGCGAGGAGCGCTATGTCGAGCCTGGAGTCACACGGACCCCCAACAACACAGTACCTTGGAAAATGAAGCACACGATGATCAGCGGCGTCGAGCAATCCGATGTCGCGTCTTCGGTGGCGATCAGGCCTCAGCAGTCGTTGATGATGACCTTGCAAAGAGTGAGCAGCGCTCACAGCGTCGAGAGGGCACGAGGGCGATGCGATCAGCAGCGGTGCAGACACGAGGTCCCTTGGAGCTGGAGCCGTACTCACTACTCACTGGCGTTGCTGCTGGCGTCGATCGGGCCCGGCGGCCGGCGTCGAGGAGGCGGGACACTGGGGCCGTTACCCACTATGTCGAGCTGGATTCGGCAACGTCCGTCGGCGTCGAGGTTGCTGGTTCATTCAGAGGTGCTGGATTCACAGGTTCCAGCGAATAGCACTTTAAGCAGATGAAGTCTTTTAGCCCTGTAACTTCAGCAGGAGACTGGCACTCTTCCAGTCCTTGGAGATTTTCTTAGCAAGCGTGAGAGTACACACACAGTTCCTCTCTCCTGGTTTCCTTGGCAAAAATAAAGTAGCACTGCAAGATTCCCCCCAACAAACAGCACACTGGCAGAAGGGGTAGGCAAGTCCTCAGATCAGCAGGCCTCTTGTCCTTGGTTACACGGTTCCTTGCCAGAAGTGATCTGATTTCGTAGTTCAGGGGTCCTTCTCTTATACCCCTTTTCGGCTTTGATCCCTTTGTCCATGCAGGGGACTTTCCCAACATCCTGGGTCTGTTGTGGGTGGAACCAGCTGAGCAGGGCTGGGTCCTCAGACGCCCAGCAGGAGGTGGAGCCAGCATTGTCACTGGCAGGAGCAGAGCTATCGGCCTCCTGGCAGGAGGTGGGGCTAGGATCGTCCATGGCAGGCACAGAGCCATCAGCCGCTTGGCAGGAGGTGGAGCCAGCATTGTATCAGGCAGGGCAGGCTATCAGAAACTACTCTCCCCCTACTCTCAACGCAAATGTCCCACTCATCCCACGCTGACTCATCCAGACCTGTGGAGCCACCCAGCTCCTGTCACACACACGCAAGACCAGCAGAAACCAGAAATGGTTAGACAAGAAAATAGACACTAAAAGTGCTATTTTCAAACCCAGTGTCCAAAAACCATCCACACCAACGGATGCGTAATGAAACCCCGAGTTCAGGGATACCAAACTCGACATTGCACCATGCTCCCCGAGCCAGCTAGGATCATAGCAGTAATAATCCCGGCGGCCCATTCTAACTAATGGAGAGCAGGCTACCTCGCAATAGTGAAGAACGAAGATGGTTGTAGTTCACTATTAGGACATGCCAACTTGGTCAGGCGTGTCCTACCTTATACTTACAATGCACCCTGCCTGTGGGCCTACCATAGGGGTGACTAACATGAAGTCAAGGGAAGGTTTGAGGGGCTGGCAAGTAGGTATACTTGCGTAGCCTGCGTGACAGCACTAGGCTGCACGTGGGTCTCGCAATGACCGACCCGTAGACATTCTTTTACGAGGCCGCTCTTGTGGGTGGCACAACACGTGCTGCAAGCCCACGAGCGGCATTTGTATTTACAAGCCCCGGCACTCCTGGTGCACTAGACTGGGGACTGACAGTAAACCAAATAAGCCAATCATGGATACAATCGATACATCAATTTAACATCGGGAGCACTTACGCTGTGGCACTGATCAGCAGTGGCACGGCGCCCAAAGCATTATCCAGCAAAACATCGAAAAACAGTGGAGGCAAACAGAAAAAATGGAGGAGAGACTCAAGCCAATGATGTCAGGTCTAACACGTGTCCCCTCCAGCTGAAATGTGGGGAGAACTACCCTTGACCGAGGGAGTCCTCATCACTAAGGCGGAAAAATCTGGACAGACCATGAGCATTGGCGTGATCTGCACCAGGGCGGTGTTCCACCGTAAAGTCCATCCCCTGTAGGGAAATGGACCACCTCAACAGTTTCGGATTCTCACCCCTCTTCTGCATCAACCATCTGAGGGGCCTGTGGTCTGTCTGAACCCGGAAGTGAGTCCCAAACAGGTAGGGTCTTAGCTTCTTCAGCGCCCAGATCACAGCAAATGCTTCTCTCTCTATCGCACTCCACCTCGTTTCCCTGGGAAGTAACCTCTGACTGATGAAGGCTACAGGCAAGTCTCGGCCCTCTTCATTCACCTGAGCTAGAACAGCCCCCACGCCATGCTCTGAAGCGTCCGTCTGGACAAGAAATTCTTTCGAAAAGTCGGGTGCCTGGAGTATAGGTGCTGTGCACATTGCAGTTTTCAGGGTGTCGAAGGCCGTTTGACAGGCATCAGTCCAGATCACATTTCGTGGCTGCTTCCTGGAAGTCAGCGAAGTCAAGGGGTGCACAATGTTACCGTAATCCTTGACAAACCTCCTGTAGTAACCCGTGAGTCCTAAGAAGGCTCTCACCTGAGTTTGGGTTTTGGGCGGTGCCCAAGCCAGATGGTATCAATCTTGGGTTGCAGGGGGGCAACCTTGCCGCTCCCTACTTGGTGCCCCAAGTACACCCCCGAAACCTGCCCAATCTGGCACTTACTGGCTTTGATTGTGAGGCCTGCTCTGCGCAGGGCCAACAACACTTCCTGGAGGTGGCGCAAGTGCTCCTCCCAGCAGGCGCTGAACACTGCGATGTCGTCCAGGTAGGCGGCACTGAAATCCTCCAGTCCAGCCAAGACCTGGTTGACCAACCTCTGGAAGGTGGCAGGGGCATTCTTCATCCCAAAGGGCATCACCCGGAACTGGTATAGCCCATCTGGGGTGGAGAATGCTGACCTCTCCTTGGCCCCATCTGTTAAGGCGATCTGCCAGTACCCAGACGTTAAATCAAACGTACTAAGGTACCGGGCAGCCCCCAACCGAATGATGAGCTCATCAGCTCTGGGGATGGGGTGCGCGTCAGTCTTCGTGACCGAATTGAGCCCTCGGTAGTCCACACAGAACCGAAGTTCCGGTGAAGCACCAGGCGCTGCAGCCTTCAGGACCAAGACCACTGGGCTGGCCCAAGGACTGCTAGAGGACTCAACCACCCCCAACGCAAACATTTTGGAGACCTCCTCCTTAATTTAAGCTCGGACCTTGTCAGTCACCCTGTAAGCCTTGTGCTTCACAGGAGGGCTGTCTCCAGTGTCAACGTCATGAACACACCAATGAGTGACACCCGGAACCAAGGAAAACAGATCCGGGAATTGTCCCAACAGGTGGCGCCAATCCTGTTTCTGCTCAAGGGTCAGTGTGTCAGAGAGGACAACACCATCCACTGACCCGTCTTGCTCTTTAGCACACAGGAGGTCAGGAAGAGGCTCACTCTCCTCCTCCATTCCAGCATCTGTAGCTAGGAGCATGCCCACTTCGGACCTTTCTAAGTGGGGCTTCAAACGGTTGACATGCAGGACCCGCAAGGGATTCCTGGGAGATTTCAAGTCCACCAGGTAGGTGACATCGCTCTTCTTCTCCACAACCTTAAACGGTCCAGTCCACCTGTCCTTGAGCGCACAAGGTTCCACAGGGGACATGACCCACACTTCTTGACCAGGCTGAAGCTCTACCAGAGTGGCATTCCGGTCGTACCAACGCTTCATCTCCTCCTGGCTGGCCTCCAGATTTGCCTGAGCAAGTTCTCTGAAGCGCCAAGTCTGGTTCCGAAAGGCCAGCATGTAGCTGTATACATCCTGGGGAGGTTTCCTGGGAGATTGCTCCTAGCCTTCCTTGACCAGACTCAAAGGTTCTCTTACCGGGTGACCGTACAAGAGCTCAAAGGGGCTGAACCCTAGAGACTTTTGCGGCACCTCACGGTAAGCAAACAGCAGGCATGGCAAGAGGACGTCCCATTTCCGCCTCATTGGTTCTTCCGGACCCATAATCATGCCTTTCAGGGTCCGGTTGAATCTCTCAACCAGCCCGTTTCCTTGAGGGTGGTAAGGAGTGGTGAACTTGTAGGTTACCCCACACTCCTTCCACAGAGACTTCATATAGTTCGAAATGAAGTTGGTGCCCCAGTCTGACACCACCTCTCTGGGGAACCCCATCCGGGAGAAAACACCCATCAGTGCCCGTCCCACCATGGGGGCCGTCACTGTTCGGAGAGGGATGGCTTACGGGTACCGTGTGGCATGGTCCACCAAGACCAGGATGAACCTGTTGCCCAGGGCTGTCTTGGGGTCCAAGGGCCCAACAATGTCAATACCCACCCGGTCAAAGGGGGTACTGACCACTGGAAAAGGTTGGAGGGGAGCCTTCTGCTTCCTCCCGCTTTTCCCACTTGCCTGGCAAGTGTGACATGTCTTGCAATGGATGTCTACATCCCTTCGCATCTGAGGCCAATAAAAATGGGTGACAAGCCTGTCATAGGTCTTGTCCTGCCCCAGATGTCCAGCTAACGGAACGTCACGAGCCAAACCCAGTAGGAAGGCTCTGAAGCGCTGGGGTACCACCAGCACACGGGCTGACCCAGGCTCAGCAGCCTTAGGCTCGCTATACAGGAGGTCGTTCTCCCAGTACACCAAATGTGACCCTGACTGATCACCTGAGGATTGGGCTGAGGCCTGCTGCCTCACGCCCACAAGAGAAGGGCACACCTTCTGTTCGGCACAGAATTCCTCCCTGGAGGGACCACCATCCTGCTGCCAATGGGTCAGCTCGGGCAGGTCTCCCAGTTCGGCAATTTGTTCCCCTGTGGGCTCCAGGGCATGCCCCTCAGGGTCTACCTCCTCCTGGACCACGGGAACTACGGGGGCCGGTTTCCTGCGCCTCCTGCCTCTTCTCTTCACAGCTGGGTCCTGGGCCGTACTTTCAGGCTCCGGGACCCCATCAACACCCTTACTTGCTGTCATCGATCGAGTGGTTGCACACACCCACTCTGGCACACCCAACATTTTCAAGTGCGCCTCTCTCTCCACCTTAGCCCAAGGGGAGTCTTCTAAATCATTGCCCAGGAGACAATCGACACGCATGGCGGGCCTAACAGCAACCTGAAGAGTACCTGAAACTCCCCCCCATTCAAAGGAAACCTGAGCTACCTCACACTCTTTCTGGGAGTTGTCGGCAGCTATCACAGTGTAGAATGCGTGGGGAACCACCTGCTCTCTGGACACCAAGTGACACTTGACAGCTATCACACTCGCTCTGGTGTCTCTGAGAGCTTCCACTCTATGGCCATTAATGGTCACCCACTGCCTATATTTACTAGTGTTACTAGGCAGAGGGGGTGGAGGGACCATTTGCATGTCTCCTAGCGAGACCAGGGACATTTCTGCGGGACCCCTCCCACCAGGGACAACCATCTCCTCCCCTCCCAGGGCTACACTCGCCAACTGACGGGGGGTGCACTCGGCGGTGCTTTCGATTTCTTCATGGGACACTGGGGGTCGTAATACCGGTGTCCCGCCTGCCCACAAGTGTAGCAGGTTAGGGGGCCCCTATGAACAGGTTTACCCGTCGGGGCCCCTGGCTTCTTTTCAGGGGGAGGCTGGGAACCTTTCCCTTGGTTCCCTTGGGGATTACTTTGGGGCCCTTTCTGAGACTCCTTCTGTTTACCCTTGTCCCCCCCACTCTTCTGCTGGGGACCCTGCCCACCTTTGGCTGAGTCTCCCACTGGACCCTTGTGGACCCTGGTACTGACCCAGCGGTCCGCCTCCTCAGCAAGTTTTCTAGGGTTATATATCTTGCTATCAATAAGGTGCTGGCGCAGCTCTGGAAAACAGTTATTACACAAATGCTCCCAAGCAAGCAAATCATAAAGAGCTTCATAACTTTCCACTTTGCTGCCCTTTACCCAACCATCCATGGCTCTGCAAAAATAAGACACATATTCAACCCACGTCGTACCAGGCAACTTCTTACATTCTTTAAAAGCTTGTCTGTACTTCTCGGGGGTTAGGCCATACCGCAACATTAAAGCATCTTTCATATGAGCATACAACATCCTATCCTCAACAGGCATGTCTAACAGGGTATCTCTCCCCTCATTCACAAAGCGACCCCACAACCCCGCTCCCCATTTCTTCACAGGGACCTGGTGGGCCAACAATGCTAACACATATGCTTTAAACCACTGACCGATATCTTCGTTCCTATGATAATCTTTTATCACATCTTTGGGAAAATAAAACCTACTTTCTGCAGGCACAGATGGGATGCTGCCACCAGAGGGATTCAATTCTAACTTCTTAGCTTGGATCTCCAATTCCCTCAACTTGGCATCACGCTCCAAAGCTAACTTCTCTCTTTCGAAATCCAACCTTTTGGTCTCCAGATCTTCTCTCCTAGCTCTTGCATTCTCTAACTCCAACTGCCCATTTATCTTTAGCCTTGCCATTTCCATGTTGTATGCCCGCTCCTTCGCCCTTTCTTCTCTTTCTTCGGGGGAAAGACCTTTGGAGGAAACACTGCTTCCGGGAGAGGACTGAGGCCCATTCGCTGGCGCCTCCTCTTCCCCTTCCACTGGCGGTACCACCACCGGATCAGTGGGATCTCTGGCCTCCAACCAGGCCTGCAATGCTTTGAGATATGTTTCCTTAGCCTTGAGACCTTTGGTAGGAACTTTAAATTTCTTGCAAAAGAATTTCAACTCCTCCAATCTGTAGGCGTTTATCTTCGCTCTGTCGAACTCCTCCACGACAACAACAGGGGTAGTGACTCCGGTGTTACTCATGGTCAAAACTGGCAGCGATCAAAAAATCAAGCTTCAGAAAAGCGGAGAACCAAAAATAGGATCCTTCCAAATTAGATTGTGACTGCGCTATGGTCTGCTTTCACTATGTAGCGCACACTAATCACTGTACATGGGTCATAAATGCAAGGTTCAAATCCCACCGCTGCCACCAATGTTAGAACCGGCTGTCTCTAGTTGGCAGAGGTATACACTTCTGACAAATAGGGACACTCCTTTTCTAGTCAGGGCAAGGGGATCACACCCTTTGATAACCCCTGCTCACCCCCTTGGTAGCTTGGCAGAGCAGAACAGGCTTATCTCAGAGGCTGTGCGTTAAGCATTTATGACCACATACAGTAATCAAGTGAATACACTAGAAATGGACACGACACAGCATATTATAAAAATAAGGATTTTTATATAAGGCTTAGCACAAGACCAAATAACGACCAAAATATACACAATCTGGATAAATACTCTTGGAAGGGAAAAATAGTTCAAAGGTAGTTTCTTCTTTAGCACAAAGTCTTTAGTATCAAAGCAAATCTTCTTCTTGGAAACACAGTTCTTAGCAACAATGTAACCCACACGGGAGCTACACGACGTCGAGGTAAAGTTAATCCAAAGGTTCGGCGTCGACCGCAAGGAGCGCTACGTCGAGCCCGGAGTCACACGGACCCCCAACAACACAGTACCTTGGAAAATGAAGCACACGATGATCAGCGGCGTCGAGCAATCCGGCGTCGCGTCTTCGGTGGCGATCAGGCCTCAGCAGTCATTGATGATGGCGTTGCAAAGAGTGAGCAGCGCTCACGGCGTCGAGAGGGCACGAGGGCGATGCGATCAGCAGCGGTGCAGACACGAGGTCCCTTGGAGCTGGAGCCGTACTCACTACTCACTGGCGTTGCTGCTGGTGTCGATCGGGCCCGGCGGCCGGCGTCGAGGAAGCGGGACACTGGGGCCGTTACCCACTATGTCGAGCTGGATTCGGCAACGTCCATCGGCGTCGAGGTTGCTGGTTCTTTCAGAGGTGCTGGATTCACAGGTTCCAGCGAATAGCACTTTAAGCAGATGAAGTCTTTTAGCCCTGTGACTTCAGCAGGAGACTGGCACTCTTCCAGTCCTTGGAGATTTTCTTAGCAAGCGTGAGAGTACACACACAGTTCCTCTCTCCTGGTTTCCTTGGCAAAAATAAAGAAGCACTGCAGGATTCCCCCCAACAAACAGCACACTGGCAGAAGGGGTAGGCAAGTCCTCAGATCAGCAGGCCTCTTGTCCTTGGTTACAGGGTTCCTTGTCAGAAGTGATCTGATTTCGTAGTTCAGGGGTCCTTCTCTTATACCCCTTTTCGGCTTTGATCCCTTTTTCAATGTAGGTGACTTTCCCAACATCCTGGGTCTGTTGTGGGTGGAGCCAGGCAGAAGCACCTGGCTTATTCACTGAGCAGGGCTGGGTCCTCAGACGCCCAGCAGGAGGTGGAGCCAGCATTGTCACTGGCAGGAGCAGAGCTATCGGCCTCCTGGCAGGAGGTGGGGCTAGGATCGTCCATGGCAGGCACAGAGCCATCAGCCGCTTGGCAGGAGGTGGAGCCAGCATTGTATCAGGCAGGGCAGGCTATCAGCAACTACTCTCCCCCTACTCTCAACGCAAATGTCCCACTCATCCCACACTGACTCATCCAGACCTGTGGAGCCACCCAGCTCCTGTCACATACACTCAAGACCAGCAGAAACCAGAAATGGTTAGACAAGAAAATAGACACTTTCTAAAAGTGCTATTTTCAAACCCAGAGTCCAAAAACCATCCACACCAACGGATGCGTAATGAAACCCCGAGTTCAGGGATACCAAACTCGACATTGCACCATGCTCCCCGAGCCAGCTAGGATCATAGCAGTAATAATCCCGGTGGCCCATTCTAACTAATGGAGAGCAGGCTACCTCGCAATAGTGAAGAACGAAGATGGTTGTAGTTCACTATTAGGACATGCCAACTTGGTCAGGCGTGTCCTACCTTATAATTACAATGCACGGTGCCCGTGGGCCTACCATAGGGGTGACTAACATGAAGTCAAGGGAAGGTTTGAGGGGCTGGCAAGTAGTTATACTTGCGTAGCCTGCGTGACAGCACTAGGCTGCACGTGGGTCTCGCAATGACCGACCCGAATACATTCTTGTACGAGGCCGCTCTTGTGGGTGGCACAACACGTGCTGCAAGCCCACGAGCGGCATTTGTATTTACAAGCCCCGGCACTCCTGGTGCACTAGACTGGGGACTGACAGTAAACCAAATAAGCCAATCATGGATACAATCGATACATCAATTTAACATCGGGAGCACTTGCGCTGTGGCACTGATCAGTAGTGGCCCGGCGCCCAAAGCATTATCCAGCAAAACATCGAAAAACAGTGGAGGCAAACAGAAAAAATGGAGGAGAGACTCAAGCCAATGATGTCAGGTCTAACATGCGTTGTCACGTGCCAGCTGCAAGTGCACTGCCTAATAGTCAATAGTCATGAAATGTATTCACGGGAGTCGAAATTTAATCAATTTCAATCCATTTTAATCAGATTTATTTCAAACTTCTTCAATGCTTTCGCTGTTCACAACAAAGGCAGAATGATTCCAAACTTTTTCAAATGCTAAATAAATACCCATTCTTGCTTTTTTCTATGGCAGGTAGGAGTTCACAGATCATCATTGGCAGCCCCACACTTATTCACCTAAAGAATTTCGGGCCCATCAGCCCTTCATCTGGTGTAACTTTAATTTTAAACAAGCATCAATACTCTGCAAAATTCGCTTGAAACTAACATCTTAACTCTATGTGAAACATGCAAGCCCTGAAATAAATACTACATCTGTGCTCTAAAAACTCCAACCACTACTGTGAAGGATTGAACCAACAAAAATATAAATTCCCTCAAGTAAAGAATAGAATAATACCCCATAAATAAAGTGCTCCCATGCATCAAAACCCTTTCCCCAGAACCAAACCTCTACCCAAGAGTAAATTCACAATACTCTAAGGGGCAGATTTATTTGGGACTTGCGCCACTTTTGCTCCACCGTTGCGTCACTTCTGTGACACAGTGGTGGCACAAACCCTGCGCCACGTTGCAACATACTTACATTGTGAAGCATCTATGGAGATGCTTATATCAAAATAGGAGGGAAGAGGATTAGAAGTCCATTCATTTCCCCTGGACAAATGTTCAATAATCAAAAAAAGAATGGACACTAGTTTCTACAAAACAATTGGTTTGTATTCGAAAACCCTCATAGACATCCTGGTATTGTCGTTGCGGTATATCTTTTTTCCGCCCCATCAGGAGTCATGGCGTATTCATCGGGTGTTCGATTGACGTGCTGGATGCCTGCCTCACCCGAGGCTACCTCTGGTACATGTAGAAGTGTCCAGAGATCAAAAAGTATATGTGAAAAAATAGACTAAAAATAGTGTCTAATCAAAAACGACTATTTATTATAGATAGCTAGGCATTATAGTTAAAAAGGGAGTTGTGATATGCAGGTGGTTAAGTTACTGGACTACCATATCTCTTAAAAGACGTGTCGACATGTTTCAGCTCGCTGGGCCCTGTCGGGTCTATGGAGCTTTCGTCAGGACAATAAAACGTATAAACAAACAAAACGTACAAAAGATAATTAAAGAATGTGACTCACACAATTTGTGTGGGATTCAATGTTGAGTATAGGGAAATTCCCATGCTGTGGAAACAAAAACCAACACAAACTATTATGTAGGTTGGTGCTGTTATCAGGTGAGAAGACAAACATGCAAGATTCTATGTGAAGCACTGTTGTGCACTCCAATTATAGAATGCGCGCCATCATTGTGGCCTTAACACAGTAAACAGAGAGGAAAGGAAAACACTCTTGGTCTGAGGGAGGGGAAATGAGGTAGCAGCGGTTCAAAGGAAGTTTTAACAATTATTGTTATAGCCAAGGCGGCCTATATTTGTAAAAAATACACAGTTATTTCACATGTACAGTAGACGAAAAAGGTATTGTGTCTAGACGGTGTTCTTTTATTAGACCGGGAAATAGAATGGTAACATATATGCTCCGCAATCATCTGTTAGTGAGAAATAGTGCGCAATAGATAGAAAGTAGTAGTTATTTGATGAGACACTTTCGTTTTAAAGGAGAAGTAAGTGGTGACTTGTGTGCCCCGTATTGATGCAATATATGTTATAAAATTGTCAAATTTGGGTGACGCCTATACTCCATGAATGAGTCTTTAATAAGACCGATTTTTTTAGATACTCACTAAGATGTACATTATCACCCCCGATAATTAATTACCTAGACACTTTGGGGTACAAAGAAGAACTTGTATTTACCCGGGTGTCCTCCATCTTACTAGTATCTACACTCACATAGAGTTGTCCCTCTTTTATGTTGAGGCCCCATACAAAGGACGGGGATGTAGAGTCCCGCCCATAGCCGGGGGAAGAGTCAGCACAAGGGACGCTACGCTGTACCTCATGGGCAAGAATGGTAGCACACCGCTTTCCAGCAAAACGGGTAAAACTAACAACTGTATTAATCAGTGGGCCCATTTTTACTTTGACAGTAAAAAACCATATGCGACTCTGGGTCCCCTGTTGGAGTTCTCACTTTGCGCAAAACAGGTAACTGCAATTTTATTCATCAATACGGGGCACACAAGTCACCACTTACTTCTCCTTTAAAACGAAAGTGTCTCATCAAATAACTACTACTTTCTAACTATTGCGCACTATTTCTCACTAACAGATGATTGCAGAGCATATATGTTACCTTTCTATTTCCCGGTCTAATAAAAGAACACCGTCTAGACACAATACCTTTTTCGTCTACTGTGCATGTGAAATAACTGTATTTTTTACAAATATAGGCCGCTTGGCTATAACAATAATTGTTAAAACTTCCTTTGAACCGCTGCTACCTCATTTCCCCTCCCTCAGACCAAGAGGGTTTTCCTTTCCTCTCTGTTTACTGTGTTAAGGCAACAATGATGGCGCGCATTCTATAATTGGAGTGCACAACAGTGCTTCACATAGAATCTTGTATGTTTGTCTTCTCACATGATAACAGCACCAACCTACATAATAGTTTGTGTTGGTTTTTGTTTCCACAGCATGGGAATTTCCCTATACTCAACATTGAATCCCACACAAATTGTGTGAGTCACATTCTTTAATTATCTTTTGTACGTTTTGTTTGTTTATACATTTTATTGTCCTGACGAAAGCTCCATAGACCCGACAAGGCCCAGTGAGCTGAAACATGTCGACACGTCTTTTAAGCGATATGGTAGTCCAGTAACTTGACCACCTGCATATCGCAACTCCCTTTTTAACTATAGTGCCTAGCTATCTATAATAAATAATCGTTTTTGATTAGACACTATTTTTAGTCTATTTTTTCACATATACTTTTTGATCTCTGGACACTTCTACATGTACCAGAGGTAGCCTCGGGTGAGGCAGGCATCCAGCACGTCAATCGAACACCCGATGAATACGCCATGACTCCTGATGGGGCGGAAAAAAGATATACCGCAACAACAATACCAGGAGGTCTATGAGGGTTTTCGAATACAAACCAATGGTTATGTAGAAACTAGTGTCCATTCTATTTTTGATTATTGAGCATCTATGGAGATGCGTCACGGTGTAAGGCCCTGCACCACATGAAACCTGCGTCAGGTTTCATGTGGGCATTTCCACGCTAGGTGGACGTTCCGTCGCAGGCATGCCCCTGAAAAGTGACTCAGTGAAATCTACAAGATTTCACTGAGTCACTTTACAAACGCTGATGCATCAAAACCCTGCGCCTACTTGAAGCAGGCGTAAGGCTTGACACACCACGTTACAGATAGGGGAAGTTGGAGAAGTGCTGGAGTTGCGTGCCGTACGCAACACAACTTCAGCACTGCGCCAACTTCACACCCTAGATACGACACCACCTGTTTATTCCTGCGCCATGGTGCGCCGCATTGTAAATGCGGTGCATCATGGGTGGCGCAAGGATGACCTTGCATGCCGTATCTTTCCTGGCGCATCTCTGCTGATTTGTGTCAGGCAACATAAATCTGCCCCTAAGTAACTTACAGCTAGAGCGGTCCACCTTGAAGCCAGGGAACCGGGTTCAAGTCTAGGGAGGGACATAGCATATGCATTTGTAAAGTGCAGGTTCACGCATAGGTATCTGGGTGCAGAATAACAGATGTTTATTATTACCCAACTCAATGGTACTCTTTTTATCGACCTCAGATGGATGAAAGGCTGAGGGGACTTGCTGGGGTTTGAACCTGTGACCATGAGGTCAAAAACAGCAGTGGAGGTATTAGTCCATTGAGCCAACAGACCAAATGCTGCTATCCTGGGCAAACCACTTAATCTCCCTGTGCCTAACAAAAATGAATGTGTATTTCTGTTAAGCAGCTGGTGCTCATGTAAGGCTCTCTGATACCTTCGGTCAAGTTCGCGCTATATAAAACTCGCACACAAAAAAAAACCAACAAAAAAACGAATCTACCTACAACATTATTTACCCATGGCCGGCAGCATAACCCCCTCGTCTAAACTCCACACTGTCAAGGAAACCGTGCAGGACGTGGAATTAACCTTAATGACCCAGTAAAATCGGCGCAGCGGAAACTAATCTATGTAAACATACCAAGACGGTTTAACACCATACGTGACCACGCGCCACAAATTATGGGGTTATAATTCCGTGCTACCGGGCACAGAACGAGCCAAGTTGCACTCCAACAATTTGCCACGAGCAATTTTTGAAACTCGTAAACTTGAAGTACAATGAGGAGTGCATCTGATCATGTGTTTTGATAATGAATACGTTTTGCCATCGCCAAAGGAACATGAGAGTATACTGCAATTTAAAACTGTAATCCTGTTTGTCCTCTCTCTGAGGGCCAAGCAGATAAATGAGATGGCAGGAAACTTCACTTGTGCCCTCTGAGCCTCTGATCGGAGCCATGGAAGAGACTCCTCCGCTTTCTGAGCGGATTGGCGTAATCCAGGGGTCAATAAAAAGAAATCAAAAGTTACTGTTTGTTAGCTTCTTTCATTATATTTCATTACTTTTTTCTCCTCTGGGATATATATACCTTCTGTTTCCGGGCATTGACAAAAACATTATCGACAATAAAACTGCTTCAGTAGAGCCTAGGAAAGTGGAAAATAAAACGAAAATCTTTCGTGTCTTCGTTTTTTTTTAGTTCAGTAGCTGAATTAATTTTTTTTAAAGACGTCTACATCGTTTTTCCTGATATATTTGTAAAAAAGTTAAACTTTCATATTTTTGATTGCCATGGGGGTGTGTCTTTTGCCAAGCTACTCCATTTTCTGGACTGTCATAAAGGATACATATGTATTCCCATGCAACCACCTATGGATTTTGACACAAATCCCACATACATTTGCAGACATGGATTTGCACCAGAATCTTACACCTCCTCGAGGCAGGGATAAAGATGAGAAATGTTTTCATTTCTTCTCGTTTTTTTCATACATTGCATCCATGCTTCATTGTACAGGATGCATAGAACAAAGGAAAAGTGTTAAAAGATAGCTTTTGTACTGGAAGCTCCTTTCATCCAATACAAAAACTATGACTTACAGAATGCACACACCATTGCACATTGGTGTATGCTTTGGCGTGTGGCAGGTAAGGTGCGTCAGTGCAGGTAGAGAAGAAGACAGTGCCATATGTTAGTACATATAGCTCTGCTCTACTCTCTTCCTTTCACTCAATGGAGTGTTGTTGCGCTGAGTTGCATGACTATTTCATAAATGTGGGCATTATATTTACCACCTGGCGAATGTAAACCCAATCATCAATGTAGGCAAAAAGAAAGCACTATGGCCGTATATACAACAAAATGGGGGAGAGTGTCGTTAGCCTCCTGGGCGTAACGACCTGCTCCGCCACTTCGGAAACGCCAAGCGGCACCATAATTACAAGGATGTGGTGTAGCCTTGCCTTTCCCCCTGCGATGGCGATAAGTTTCACAACTTAGCGCCAATGCAGGCACCCTTGCATCAGAGTGCAAGGGTGTCTTTGTGTAGGAAAGGATTGGTTATGTGTAGGAAGGCGTCCCTTTCTGCACATAACCAATCCTAAAATGCCATTTTGTAACTTTCATGTGTGCTGCTTCATGCAGCACACATGAAAGTTACAAAATAGCATTTTTAAAAAGGTTTGTTTATGTACAGGAAAGGACACCTTCCTGTACATAAACAAACCATGGCATTTTGCTATTTCCATGTGTGCTGCACAAGGCAGCACACATGGAAAAAGCCAAAACAAAGAGAAATAATGCATTTCTCCTTGTTTCGCCACCTTATGACAAGGGTTTTCCTGGTCTTAAATTTGGCGCTGCCTCCTACGTACTCCACCCTTGTACATAGGCGGCAGTATCAAATACAATGGATGTTGCAGTGGAAAGCCCACCACAATACCCACTGCACGCCCGTTTCACGCTAAACATAGCGTGAAAAGGTGCCTTATATACAAGGCAGCGTTAAGCCTCGTTAAGTGGCTTAACACTGCCTTGTACATAAGGTAAAGCGAAACAAAAGGGGATGATGGACGGAGCGTTTGAGCAAATCAAACACTCACCCGAGTCATCTCATCTGGGTTTAATCCATCACCATTCTTTAGCTCACTCAGCCACCCCAGTTCAGACATGGCCATATGCAAATCAGCTTGACCCTGTGCCTCATGGGAACAGTCCAGCCCGAACTGCCAAGCCATGTCTTCCCTGGACCGTAAAAAAGCATCCTGGGACCGGTTTCGGATTCATAATCCTCATCAGCCAGGCTATCTTGAATCCGGTGGCCAAGTGAGCAAGGGACTCACATCTGAGCATACCCTGCCAATTTAGGGCTGCTGTGGGACTTCAAGCCCCATAATCTTAAGCACCAGGAGGGGCTAATGTTGCCCACAGTGCTATATAGTGCCCTCAATACTCTCACTGCGCGATTTGCGCCCAGGTGAAGACTGGGCCAAGAGAAGGCCGGTCTACACCCGTCAGAGCCCAGAAGAGGCTGGGCCACCCCCTCTTAATTCTGCTTGGGATTCTTTGGATACACAGGTGACTTGTTATGGGAGTCTCTTCCCCACTGGTATTTTAATTCTTCCTTTTTCTTTTGGCTGAGTACAGTGATTTCCAGATGTTATTGTTATCCTCTCACTTGGAATATGTTTGATATGGGGAAGAGGAATGGGCAGACCACTAACGCAGTTGACAGAAGGCAGTGTACACCTAAATCAGATTTGTCTTTTCTTAACAATGCAGTGGGTGTACTATCGGAGGAAATCACCAGCGTAGAAGATCAACTGCCACTTTACTGATCTGAGGCTAACCTTTTAACTACTCAAGTAGAGATCCTGCTTCTACTATGTGTATTCAGGCTTATTCTAATGACTACTGACTTCTGCCCGAAGAGACAAACCCAGCGGTGCACCACCACAAATCCATCCACAAGTCCAGCGCTAAACCAAACAGACTTCTTAGGGAAGGGGAGAGGGCAAGAGCTAAGAACCCAATGAAATCTAGCCTGCCTAATCTGGAAAGTAAGACAGGGAAGAAGGGGAAAATGGCTCAAGTGATCTGGGTACATTGTAACTGTCAAGAAGTTTCTCAGAGTTAGAATTTCAAAATATCTGTCGCTTTTGATGCTATTAGTTGACATCTTTCTAACTTGGAAGAGTTGGTGGGGAAGTTGGGGGTGACTTTAGGTTTGAGCCACCAACATGTGGAAAATGTTTTTTGCAGACCTGGTGTCCTGTTCAGAATTACTGTTGAAGGTCCTAACACCCTTTCCCAGTGTTTGCCAACATATTCTCACCTATTTGATTATACCGCACTCTCTAAAAGACTGGGGCTTATAGTTGGTACATTTAAGAATTTAACCACGGCTGCCTCTCATGTGAATAACAAGCAGTTAGACCTCTAGGCTAACAACTTGAGGTCTTTCCCTAGTATTAACCCCTCATTTGAAAACATACCGACTAGGAGCAAGAATAAAATATTAGCTCACTAGCTAGGTATTTTTAACCTATTTTTCTCACTCCGCATCACTACACCACACATATGTTCCTAAAACGAAGTGCTCCTATGTAGTTTGCAAGTTACACCACACCTCAATCCGCAGCGGATTGAGAGGACCTCAATGGTGAAGCATGCCATCTAGGGGTAACCCTGGTGGGTGAGGGGACTCTAGAAAATAGTTTTTCTTTCTGGAAAGAGGGTTTCACACACATGTGCAGTGGAACCCCTGTTCTTCCTATGGTTAGATTTCTAATTCCGGTATTCCGAATGTTGTGGAACTGCATTAGGTAAGGAGGGGGAACCTAACCTTAACCTCTACCTCCCCACAATTTTTGATTGTATTACATACAGCGCGCAGGTGTGGGAGACCCCCGCCCCCGCACTCTTGTTATTTGACACCACACCACACTATCGGTATGGCCGAAATCACGGGCCTCACTTTCTCCGAAGAGGAAGTGGAGAGAATTTTTTCTTCCATGAACCCTTTCACAGAGACACCCAACAGGGACACCAGTGAAGCGAGTCAATGTTGGGATGAATTGACAGAACTCAAGAGGAATCAGATCAAAACCATGATCTACGGGGTCATGATGACCGAATACCTTAGGGTGAATGCGGCACCACGAGGATTAATTGTAAGTAATGAACCATTTATCTTTCAACAAGATAAATCATTTCAAAAAGACTGGTCCCTAATCTCCTGGCATTGCACCAGAGATTGGTTGGTACTCATCATAAAAACAGCTGCACGACTGTCCCAGGAGATGAAAGAAGAGATACGTACACTTGAGGTTCACTTAAAGACTTTCCAATCGGTCTCGGAGTTGAAGAAAAGACTGGATGAACTGAACAAAACCATGACTGACTTCGAAGTGACATTGAAAGATACAAAATATCACAAGTTCAAAAAGGATTCCAAGAACTTCTCACACGAGAAAGTATATCCTTATACACGAGAGGAATACAATCCATCGGGAAGGAACCCAGGTACAACACCGATACAGATGGTTCGGATACTGGCTCAGATAGCTCAGATACCCGATACAACCGAAAAAATAACACTAGAAGTCGACGCAACCACAACGGTAGGATGAGGAACAGAGGAGGGCAAGGATATGGATGGCACACCTACCAAAATCCCTCACCTTTCCCTGCTCCGCCTTTTGACTATGGACCTCCACATTATCAACACCAACCCAACACCTACTGGGAATCAGCCCAACAACCAAAGCAGTCGGGACAATCATTTCCTTTTTAAGGGAGAGGCAAAGGAACACCAATAGGGAGAACGAAAAGAGAACAACAAGTACAATGGTCACACCCATTGGAAACAATGAGGATGAACACGAGGAGCTTGGGTCCTGCGAACAACACCAGCACCAGCAGCCACCCAGTCTATTGGTTAATCTGTCAGGCATAACACTATCATCAACCCAATTGACTGTACTAGAAAAAGGATTAGGCTTTGTGCCTACACCAAGTTTAGACACATTTAAACACAGTTGTGAGTTGAATGAATCCCTTCGAAAAATAAAACTGCAAGTATTTTTTGAGAACAAACCAATGATGGACACTCATAGGGGTGATACAGGCCTACATCGGAAATCAACCTTCACCCCTCCATCGGCCAACCTACCGGTGGAACCCCTAGCTTTCTAGAAGGCCATCCTGAACGAAGTAGGTGAAATCGACTCCAGGACCATAAGAGTGTTCCACAACACCATTAAAATCAAACAAGAAGCCATCCTACAATTAGCCAACGACACTAGAATCAAAGGAAAACCATCGGACAAAGGAGGAGCCATCGTACTTCAAACCACAGAGGCCTACCACAGAGAATGCATGAGACTCCTGGCAGATGAAAGTAACTACCTCAGCATCAGAGATGACCCAACGGAACGCCTACGGGTAAAGATTGCCAGAATGGTGGATAAGACCACAGCACACAACTGGTTTACCAAAAAACAAGGGGATTTCTTGGCTAACACCCACCTGGTTACCCCTTATTTTTATACTATACCCAAGATAGCCAAGTCATTAGAAGACCCGCCTGGACGACCCATCGTTTCTGGCATAGAGTCCATACTGGAACCACTCTCTAAATTCGTGGACGCCTTTTTACGCCCCTTGATACAAGGAAAAGCACGTACCTACAAGATACCAAGGCAGTACTCTGTCTGCTTCAAGACCTACAATTTGACTCAACAACCAGCATCCTCATTGGGTTGGATGTGGAGAGCCTTTATACCAGCCTACCCCACAAGGAGACCCTTGACATCATTGAAGAGGTCCTCTATGAAGAAAAATGGACCTATCATACACCAAGACATCTGGTATTAGAGTGCTGCAAGTGGGCTCTGATGGAAAACTTCTTCCATTTTGAAGATATCTGGTCCGGATCACAATATGGGACCAGTATGGGCAGTACTTTTGCCCCGCTGCGGCGGGATTATACGTGCTCCACCTTGAAAAGCACAAAATCCTGTCAGGTATGAACCCACACTGCCAGCATATTCAACTTTAGAAGAGATACATTGACGATGTTCTACTGATTTGAGGGTGACGAGTCTAATGTCAATGAGTTCATCGAGTGGCTGAACCAACAGGACCCTTTCCTAAAGTTCACATATACCATGAGTAGATCCCAACTGGTATTTCTGGACCTTAACATCTTTGCTTTTGATGGCTTACTAAAGACAACTACTCACATAAAACCCACAGTGAAAAACTGTTTACTCCTATACAACAGCATCTATTCAAGACATCTGAAGGAGAACCTCCCTTTCATACCGTTTCTCAGACTTAGGAGAAACTTACCCTGAGACTAAGGATTTCAAAGCACAAGCCAAAGGGCTATCTGAGAAACTTCTCACAAGGAAATACCCAAAAAACCTTATATCCAAAGCCAAAAAGAGAGCTGTAAACAACAACAGAGGAGCGCTCCTGGAGACATATGAAAAACAAATAACTGAAAAAGATAAAACCTAAATGCATCACAGCCTTCAACATAGCGTCCGACCGTGTCACAAAAAAAGTAAAAAAACACTGGTGCACCATTAACAGTGAGAAACGGAACATTCCCACACCCATGTTCTCACACAGAAAAGGACAAAACCTAAGACATCTTGGTACACACCAGCGCCAAACCCCAAACAAGAAACAATAAGTACTCAGTACCATACCGATGGGCCACCATCCTTGCGGGATACTATTCCATACATTATATCTTGCATTATCCAGTTTTCTGGCACTATTTATGACTTCCACCTAACAAGACATGAGGTTTAATCATGACATGATGTACATGCAAGCTATTCTGAGAAGAGCACAGTCGAGCTGTTTTGTCTAAGCAGTGGCGGCTCCCCCATTGGGGCGTGGGGGCGTTGCTCTACTGCTTTCTTGCAGTGCGAGAAGGCAGAAACATAAATGGTAATAACTATCATTTTATGTTTCTGCCTTCTCGAGTAGCGAGAAAGCAGAAGTGCCTGGTTGGGGGTGGGTGGTCCTGCTCGAGGTCAGGGGGGGAGTGGCTTGCCCACTGTTGTGCGTACTGACTGTTTGGTCTGCCCTGGGGCCGACCATACAGTCAGTATGCACAACAGTGGTCAAGCCACTCCCCCCCTAGCCTTGAGCAGGACCGCCCACTCTCCCTTTTTCTCTACGTAGGCTGCTGCATGCAGAAGCCTACGTAGAGAAAATGGCCTAGCTGGGGCGATTTCCGATGTGCCTCACCAATTACAACACTGCCATTGCAGCATTGTGATTGGCGGAGGGGGGGAGGCTGCCTTTGCTTGCTGATGGCGATGCAGGAATTGGAAAAGGCAGGACGGCGGGAGTCGGGAGTCGGACCCATCCAGAAGCTGAGGTGGCAGTGGTGCAGGACGGTAAGTTCAGTTTTATTTTATGTATTTTTTAAATTAAACAAACCCATCCCACCTTCCCCCACCACCCCCTGGGATGAGCCCATTTCCACCCCCTCTCCACCCGCCAGTCATGCCGGCCGCGACTGCTGTGTTCTGCTGTCACCCAATGCACCCTCGAGAGCTGCAATAATTTGACCATCGAAATCCAGTTCTCACTACTAAATTAACCTCGCTTCTACCCCCAAACCCATGTGTTTTTGGTGCTACAACCACTGTGATCAGAAGGGCTGCCCCATCCAAATCTGATTCAAAGAAAGGCTGTGAAATGATCAGTGCAATTAAAAAATAACAGCTAGGATAACTCCACAATAATCAGCGGAGCAGAGGCTGGCACCCGTGAAGAAATAAATATGTGCTGTGTCTAAAAATTTAACCCCTGGGTGCTCATTGCCAAGGTTGCAATGGCGCGTGCATGGCCAGCATGCACGACTATTCTGCAACAGTTATTTTAAAGGCTTCTTCTACGCAGGCCTCTAAAATAACACGTGCTCCTCAGGGTCTCCAACTAGGGCCTGCAGGGCCCCTCGCAGGGACGCACGTCTCGTCTGGTTCCTCTTCCCAGGTTTGCTGCGTTCTTTCACCAGCCGCCATGCTTTCCTTCCCCTTCTATCTTTACTCCCTATTTACATTCATTCAGTCAGTAAAATAGCTCAGCGAGTTAAACACTCAGCGCTTTGTGAGAGACCTTTGTTCCCTCTGCAGTCACTTCGAGTTCAAATCTGACAAGAGGGGCGCTGGCCTTTATCCATCTGAGCATGACCAGTAAAACGTTACAGGCTTGAAGTTGCGCATTAATATCTTCTATTATTACTACATGAAGAACTACGCGCTCACAAAGTATGAATATTTTTCATTCCATTCTGTCTCCTCTGGACCCTCATTCCTCCTTTCTTCTTTTCAGTTGCCACCATCATCTCCCTTCTTCCCTGCTTGCCACCTCCCCTGAATCATTAATTGTCGTCTACTTTTTACAACTTTGTTCACTTCTTTAATTTCCTTAGGCTTCGGAGTCACAATAATCTGCTTCATTGTCTACTCTTTCTTCTTTCCATCCCGCGTCACTTATTCTTGTTCTTGATCGTTTTTAATGTAGTTCATTTCTTATGACCCCCTTTGCTTCTTTCCTTCGCCTCCTCTTCTCTTTTACGTAGTTATTTTTGCATTCTCCTTATTTCCTTCCCCACTCTTCACTTTTCTCTCCCACTACCACCTAATCTCCTCAATCGTCTAAGATGGCCCACTTCATTGCTAGTCACAGCAGCCATTTTGTATGAGACACGGTCTAGTTTTTAAGTAAGCATGACTAGGCTGATCCGGGTCCATTTTATTAGCCCTAGATGGCCCAGCTCCATTGTCAGTCACAGCGGCCATTTTGTGAGAGAAACGGTCTAGTTTTTTTAAGTAAGCATGGCTAAGCTAATCTGGGTCTATTTAACAGCCACCGGGAGACAGACGCTGTAAGATGCGGTCTTCAGGGTTGCCATCAGGTCATTTTCTGAGAGGAGTGCTTTGACGAAGTAAGTCCAGCCAGACCCGTTTGACCTTATTTATCAGTTTTCCAAGGAAATCATAAAGATTCTATTTTCCTTCCAGGAATGCCAAGGCACCAGGAATTCTCTCCCCGGTTCCTATCTCATTTACCTTTAGGAAACTCTAATGACTATCTCTATGTCTCCTTTACCATTTTAGGGTGTGACTACAAGCCCCTCTACCCCTGCAGATCGTGAAGCATATTTCTGCCTAAACAAAAGTATGTGTCATTGATATGCAATACTATTATTTTGTTATATGTTGTATGTCACATGGTGTCTTTTTCACGAGTGCTTTTAAACTGCAATTTGCATATCACCACTTTTCTTCACAAAGACATTGTGTGTGATTGATTTCTTCCACCACAGAATATCGCACAAAATAGCTGTTAAGTACACCCACTATAGAGGAGTACATTGATTGAGATACGACGCCGCATATATAAAGGGCCTGCCAGCTTGGCTGGTAGGCAGGCTCTTAAAATTTTTCTTTTGCTTTATATCCTACAGACACAGCGTGTCAGTGTACAACTGTATGTATTAAATATCAGGTGAACACACATTAGGTGTGCACCCCATTGTTCCCTATTCACAGGATTCTTGAGGAGTGGTACGCATGGGGCTGACCCTCGTGTGGTCCTAAAGAAGAGCTTTAAAGGAAAGCTCAAAATATGTCGACCCAGTACTAGGGACACCATACTCAGTACAGTTAAGTCATTCCCTAGTATAAATCCCTAATTTTAAAACATACTGACTAGGAGCAGGAATAAAATATTAGCTCACTAGCTAGGTATTTTTAACCTATTTTTCCTACCTCACATCTCTGCAGCACACATATTTTCCAAAAACAAATTGCTCCTACGTAGTTCGCAAGTCGCAGCACGCCTCAATCTGCCTCAGATTGAGAGGACCCAAATGATAAAGCATGCCACTTAGGGATATCCATGGTGGGTGAGGGGACTCTAGAAAATAATTTTTCTTTCTGGAAAGAGGGTTTTTCACACATGTTCAGTGGAATCCCTGTTCTTCCTATGGTTAGGTTTCTATTTCCGGTATTCTGGATGTTGTAGTACTGCATTCAGTAAGGAGGGTGAACCTAACCTTAACCTCTACCTCCCCCCGTTTTTTGATTGTAACAAGTTGAGCGCCCATAGTTTCCTCCTAGCATTCTTCCGCCAATCAATAATGACCGCACTGTTCTTTGCCCTTCTAGGTTAGATGACACCCATTTTCTTCCTTTGAATGTTACCCAGGATGCGAATTCCTGTAAGATGGTTATCCAGGTACCTCCTGCCTCCACACCTTTTGTCCTTGTGATGACAAATGTTCCCTCATCAAAAGACAATGATACAGAAAGCATTCAGCTTCTCTAAAACAAAATAACCCACTGGCTATCCAAAAGGGTTAGCCCAGAATCGCCTTTATATGAGGAGATTATTATGGTACAAAGAGTTAGTTGTATATGCAACACTTATAAAACGTCCCATGGTGACTGTATTGTTATGAATCTTCCTGATGAACCGCTGGTGCGGCATATACTTTCTAACCTTAAAAAGAGTGCTGCTTCGAGCAGCAAAAATTTAGTATTCCCTCTAGGATTTTTTTACCCACCTCTCATAGCCATACCTTTACGGGGGTTTTGGTGCATTTTAGACAGTCTTGTGGACTTCCTAGCTTACCTTCTTGGGGTGCAAGCCTAGATACTCAGGCAGCAGAACTCAAGGACCTACTCTCGGATTTGAATTTAATCCAACACATTTACTCTCCCACCCATGAGAAAGGCCATAGCCTAGACCAAATATGGTCCTACAACCTATCACTATCCTCTCCGTCTATAGATCCCTGTATTTGGTCTGATAATTTCCTTATACATTTTATACTCACTATTGACGGGAGCACGAAACAGCCTTTTCGGGCGGGTGGAAAAATTAGGAAATGGAAGGGCATTAATACACCAGCTTTTTTGGACACCTTGGCCACTACCCTGCCCTCAATAACTAAAGATATTGACATTATGGAGGAGTCCTTCTCACACTGGCTCCAATTGGCAGCTGATACTCAAGCACCTTGTGTGAATTTCCCCCGCTCACGTCCTAACGATGCACATAAATGGTTTACTCCAAAACTGAAGACCCTAAAACTCGAAGTACGTCAAAAAGATAGGAAATGGAGGACTAGGTATCTTCCACAGGTCAAAGCGACTTGTTGCTTGGCTCGGAAGGAGTACCAAAAATCTATTCTAAAACACAAAACCGACTACTTCTCAGAAAAAATCCTAAACTCACAGAACAAATCAAAAGATGTGTTCTATATAGTGATTGATCTTTGCAATAGTGACAGAACAACTCCTTCTGTTACTCCTACACAAGAGCTCTGTGACTCCTTAAATCTATTCTTTATAGATAAAATCATTGCCATAAAACAGAGTATACTTAACCTCCCTACCCCTGTCCCTCTGGATGACACCTATTACAATCCTGTTACGTTAGATACCCTTCCTCCCATTGACATAAAAACCTTGTCTGACCTTCTTGTACGTGTCAAGTCTGGATCACCTGACGACACCTGCCCCAACACATTTAAAGAGAGGTGGGTTTAGCCATTCCACAGGGCGTTCTTTCGCAGTTGAATGAATCACTTTTACAGGGCAAGGTGCCCGGCAGCTTTAAGAATGCCTTGCTTATTCCATTGATTAAAAAACCAGGAGCAGGCCCACATGATCCGATCAACTTCAGGCCGATTTGCCTTTTACCCTATGTACCCAAAATTTTGGAAGCCCATGTCTCTAGTTGCTTGTCCAAGTTAATTGAGAAATCGGAATACCTGGAACCAAACCAGGCTGGTTTCCGTCCCTGTCATTCGACGGAAGCCGTGATCCTTGCTGTCCAAAACACTCTAAGATCCAATGCTGACAGAGGCATATATCAGGTCCTTGTGCTCCTTGATTTATCGGCCGCGTTCAACACTGTTGACTATACCACCCTTATCAGCCGTGTCGAACAGGCCGGCCTCAGGGGCCCCGCCTTAAGCTGGATCACCTCCTTTATTACAGGACGCACGCAATCAGTAAGACTTGATACCTTCACAGCCCCCAGAATTCCTACTACATGTGGGGTCCCTCAAGGATCTTCCTTATCACCTTTATTATTCAATCTTTATCTTCGCCCACTACTATATTCCCTAAGGAACTCTAAAGCTACTATTTATAACTATGCTGATGATCTCCAACTTGTCTTCCCCCTTAATACTGTAGATTCTGTGACAGAATTCCAGAATTCCAGAACACCATGACACACATACAGAGGTGGATGAACCTCAACCATCTTAAACTTAACCCAGGCAAGACAGAACTGATCCTGCCTGGGAAAAGCGAATTAACTTGGGGCCCACATTTCTGGCCACCTAGTATGGGGGACCCTCCCACTAAATCCCTCTCGGTTAAAAGTCTGGGGGTCATGCTCAGTGCAGATCTCTCACTGAAAGGACAAGTTGGAACAGTAGTCTCTGCCAGTTTCTTTCAACTTAGGAAAATTTAAAAAAAATAGCCCAGTTTCTAACGCAATCTGCACTTACCCAGGTCATTATTGCCCTCGTTCTTTCCCGCCTGGATTTCTCTAACAGTCTTTATTTGGGACTTCCGGCAGGCCTGTTAAAAAGACTTCCACTTGTTCAAAATCAAGTGGCCAGGCTTATTTGTAAACAACCGAAATGGCAGTCCATCAGACCTGGCCTGGAAAGACTACACTGGCTACCTGTGGTGCAAAGGGTTGCGTTTAAAACTGGATGTATCATTTTCAAAGCCCTACAGAACACAGGCCCAAAATTTATTAAGAAAATTGTCTCCAGGTACAATCACTCACTAAAACTTCGCTCCGCCCATAAAGGTCTTTTAGTTGTCCCGACTTTCAAGAAAAAACGCCCATCTTGCAGCTACCTTCTGGAATTCACTACCACTGCCTGTAAGGCAGAGTCCAGACCTCCTTACCTTCAGACAATCTCTTAAGACGTGGCTATTCAAACAGGCTTACTTCTAGGGTATTATTTTTGTGTTATGTTCCCTTCCGATAGTGCCATGAAGCCTACGGGCGTACGTGCGCTTAATAAATAAATATTATCATAACATAACATAACATAACTACTCAGTAATAGATTTGAGCCGTTTTTGACTCACCTAAATTAGCAGGATTGACTGTTTTAGGATGACTTCGATGTCAGCAGTGTTGACCTGGCCGCCCAGGGATCTTAAGGTGGCTAGCTGGAATATAGTGGGGATACATGGTAAAGTCACAGACAAGGATTGTATGTAGATGCTGAGCAACTTTGACATCATCTGTATACTTAAGACTTGGGATGCTCAAGGGTGCCTGTGCATGGATGGTTTTGTTATATGTTTTACTGATGCCACACCTTCCACACATGGTAATTCAAAGTGGGGTCTTGTGATGCTTGTGAATTTGGGCCTGAACTGTAAAGTAAAAAGGCCACTTTTAAAAATTGTCTTGATATCGTAGGCGTTATCTTGATCTTTCCTAACAACTACAGGCTGTTAATTGTGAATGTCTATAATGCTGTTTCAGTCAGAGAAGCTCATGATATTTTGGATCTTAAATGTTTTTTGATGACTTATCTTTTGGTTTATCCACATTTACGATGATTTTGATACTGGAAGACTTTAATCCACACCCTTTTATGACCTGCAATGACATTGGGGCACCTTGCAACTTATTTGCTCCACTGGACAATGGCCATCTTCAGCACACACGAAAATGTGAAGTGTTAACAAACTGATTCCTGAATAGAATTTAGTGAATTGGCTGGCTAGGGAGGAACATATTACTGATGAATGGGCACCCACATTCAAGGGCAGGGACCATAGCGCCATTATTGTTTACATTTGCCTCAGTTTGTTCATTTTTCTGTATTATGAACTCGCAATCCCTTCTCGGCTACCTTTCACTGGGACGAATCCTGTGTGGATGTGGCACGCATATTTAAGGAGCCGGTAATAACTACAGATCAGGGTCGTAGGATCAGGTGGGCAACATTGTCCCCGTTGACTTTTTTGAATTTGGTTACTTCCAGTCAATCCGGTTTTCTTATTTGTCTTAATGGGGATGCCCTTGACTCTAGTATTTTGGAATCCTCCTCTATCTGCAGGGCAGTTATTCTGGTTCTTTGCAGGTCAGGAATTTCAGTAGGCCTGTCACAAATGGTTTGATAGGAGTTGGTCGAGGGTTCATAAGGATTTGTTGGTGGCTTTGCACAGAGGCCGCTTGTTCAGGACGAGGTGAGGATGGCTAGGGTCTCAGACAGTTTAGCCTTAAGAGATCTTAAGAGGCTGGCATGGGAAAACGTACTTGCTGCTTGGTCCTAGAGGGGCAGTGCAGCTTTTTTTACAGTGGCAAATCAACTCTTGTTTAGCTCAGAGCATCAGTCTAACCAGGCATTGACATTCACAGCACAAGCACGGACCAACCATTTATAACTATGATGAGCCGAATTCCCCCTCCTTCACTCAGTTGGACAACAAGTTCATCTTTCGGTGGGAGGAGGTAAAAGCAACTATTTTAGCCCTCCCTTCAGAGAAAGTCCAAGGGCCTGAATGGTTCCCTTGTGTTTGTATAAATCGTGTATTGACCTCTGGGACCCCATATTGAGCAGTTAAATGCTGCTGTGCGAGGCCCCATGCCGTCATCATGGCAAAATTCTTGATGATGCCAGTTCTCAAAAAAGGAAATAAATCAGACATAGCCTGTTATAGACCTATTATTATGGTGACTCTGAGGTATAAATGATTGGTCAGGTCTTGTCATATGGTTGAAAGGTTTGGGCAAATGATCATAACATCTTGTTGGATTTGCAATGTGGGCTTAGACCATGTTGGGGAACCATAGAACAGAGCATGAACTTATATCTGCTCATTAGCAAATATACTAGCGCAGAAAGGGGAAGCATTCACCTGGCTTTTATGAACCTCAGCACGGCATGCGATACAGTTAACAGAACAAACCTCTGGGCCATGCTGGAGTCCATTGGTGTCCAGCCTGCACTTGTCCCCTCTCTATGTACTTGCACGATGAGCTTTGGGCTACTGTCAGATATGATCCTAATGGGAAATGCGCACCACAATTTAAGCTGAAGAGAGGGGTCCACCAGAGTTGTAGGCTGGAGCCCTCTCTTTTTTATTTTTTACATTAATTGCTTGGAATCTTTTTAAATCGATCAGTGTCATGATGTCCCTTGTGTTGGTGGTCATTCAGTACCTGCCCTGCTTTATGCTGATGATAATGTTCTGATTGCACGCACCGCAAAAGGCATGTCGTGACTTTTAGATATTTTTATTAGTTTCATGGACAGTTTGGATCTTAATACTAACTTTGCAAAATCCTATACTATGATGCTTGGTCCCAATAGTACAAATCTAGGAATTGTGTGGTAAAAGGCCATCACATTAGCAGAGTAGACAATTTTCGCTATCTGGGCATTTTGTTGGATTCCCATCTCAACTGGCAAATTCCTGATTAAGAATAATTTAATGACCTTTAATAGGGTTGTTCACAGTATTGGCAACTTCTCACAGCGACTGTTGCATACCCACATCATGTCAGTTATTGATATTGTCAAGGCCAAATGCATATAAACAGTTTTGGGTGTGAAATAGGTGGGTACACAACCATCACTCCTATCCAGATTGCGAAAAATACGTTCTTGAGAGGTCTCATAAAGATTCCGCAATGCGTACCTTTGAGATTGTTCATGAAGAAATGGGTATGGGTTATATTTCAGATTTTATTCACATTCGCCCCCTGCTTCTTTGGCTTTCTATTTGGCTGAAAGATAATCTTAAATGTAACACATTAACTGTGCGGGATTGCATGAGCCTGGATCATATGTCTCATACCCTCTGGTTGCATTACATTATGAGTACTCTGAGAGACCTTGGTAGACCAGACCTCTTTTTCAACCAAGACTGTATTGTTAAAGTGGATATCAATTGGGTCAAACAGGCCTTTATCGCCAAGGTGGGTGCAGAGCGGGAGGCTTTTGCATTGACTAAGCATTCAATAACCCTCTTTTTTCTGGTTAAATCGATAAGTGGTATAGAACCTTATCTGACCATTGGTATGTCCTGCTATCGTAGAAGGCTACTGACCCATTTTAGATTGAATCTGATTTACCAGCTTATGTTTGCCAATGGCTGTTGCCTTAAAGCCTCTGAATTACCTGTGTGCACTTGGGATAATGTATTTATCCAGAGACATTGCATATTGTTCTCATTTGCCCCAGGTTCCATACACAACGTCACAAATATATTCCGCCTCTTTTTTTACCATTGAATTTTGGACAAATGAGACTAGCTCTATTGTTTTTACAACTTTTACCTACCCCCTATGTTTGATCTTCTTTGTCATGGTTTTTATCCAGTGTAGTAAGATCGAAGTGCTGAGATGTACTCATCCTTTTTTTTTGCAGCTCCACCTTGCTGTATTCATTATGTTTTTTTATGAGATACATTCAAGTAGTGTTACTTTTATGATTTGCATTAGCAAAATCGAATAAAGTTTTAGCTGACTGACTGACTGTAGCAAGGTCATAGTGTTTGTAGGAACAGCTTGGTATGTTTCACTAGGATCTTTGGTGCCTTTCGACGAATCTACACAAAACTTTATCCAAAAAATGCGTTAGCTCCTGCCTGGAAAGTTTTGTCCCGATCTAACAAGCGGAGGTCAATGAAAAAGGGGAGTTCCTAAAATGTTGATTTCACATGATACAATTCTGTCAGAACTACAGGAAAAATGGCTTAACAGAATTTCACAAAATTTGGCAAAAAGTTAATACCTCACTCTGAAAGCGTGCTTTTTGTGATTTGGTGTTAATACATTCATCCGCTTTCAAGAAATGTGTATTTAAATAGGTCTATGCACAGCTGCACACTGCTGAAGGACGAATGCAGCAGGGGTTGTATGCCCACGCAGTTAAATGACACAATATCGTTGCACACAATATTAATATACAAAAATATTGGAAATTTAGGGGCCGATTATGATTGCGGTTAATCCGCATCCTCCGGGCCGGCGTAAGCCACCGCCGGCCCGGAGGATGCGGATTAACCGCTGCGGACTGAAAAAAGACCTCCGCCAGATTAGGATGGCTGAGGGATCTTTTTTCCGTCCGCCGCTTTTCCGCCGCTGTCGCCTTCCGACCGCGGCGGAAAAGCTCTAACATGGCTGTCAGTGTCTATCAGACACCGCCAGCCATATTAGGATGTCAGTGGTCCTATGCCTTTCCACGGCGGCATTTCCGCCATGGAAAGGCATACGGACTTTTCTTTGGGGGCCCGTTGCGGGCCCCCAGGGGTGAAGGGGGGTGGGGGTGCACATTGGGTGTACCTATGGTAACCCCCCTGCCTTTGCGTGCACGAAGCGGCAGGCACCACGCCTGAGTGGCGGTCACATCCTAATTGGGATGGAGGGAACGCCGCAGCCCCTGCGGACGGTCCCTCCACCTCGGGGGTGGCGGACGGACACAAGTCCGTTCGCCATCCTAATCGGCCCCTAAATCTTGTTAACAATAATATCACCTTCCTATACTTAACTGATAAAAATGCACATACTGAGAATACAAATATCGCTGTTAAACATAAAGGACCTGATTATGACTTTCTTGGTTTTACTGCCGGACCACCGCTGTAGCTGTAGCATGTCGACCGCTGTGCTGGCAATCTTCTGACCACCGTATTACAATGTTATCGTTGGGCGGGTGGTCTCGCAATGGTGGCCTTCCAATGGAGGGGGACCTTTGTGCTAGGAATATCACTTATTTTTAGGTTTTTCGCCATAGTGCAAATTCATATGTGTGTATTTTCACGAAACAAGTCTGTAGATACACACATATGTATTACACCTGTGGAAAAAAACCTTCTCCAACAGCACGGGTCAACAGCCATTGCAACAGTGGGCAAATGGACAAGAACTTACCGGTGATTCTGGTGACGATGGTGTGGATTTCCCTCGTGGACAAGTGTCTGCAGCAAATGGAGGACCTGGACAAAGGGCTCCGTAACAGAAAAAGGAGTGGAAACAGGAGACAAAGTACGTTTTTTCCTTAAATCTTGCGTTCTTGTCAGGTAGAGTGTGGAGGTTTTTCCACCACAGTTGGCTTGACAGTAAGGAACATCGTAATCTCGAAAGCAGGTTACAGGGGAAGGACTCACTCCATTAGCCACTGTTACTGCTGTGGAGGTGGGAAGAGAAACCCGGAGGAGGTGGTGGTCTTTCGTCTGTGGGACTGCCAACATCGTAATTTGGCTGTCGGACCATCTAGTCGACAGATGGAGAATCCAATGCCGCCATGACAGCAGTCCCAAGACTGACAAAGTCGTAAACAGTCCCATAATTTTTTACTTATATCGAAAATAAAAAATATGAATAAAAAATATTGTTACATTTGAATAAACATATGCTTAGTCAAATATGTCTCTTGACACAATATCTACTACGATAATATCGCAGAAATAATTACATTACCATTAAAAATAAATACTTTTTTTGTTAAACAAAACATTAAAATAAATAAACAATATACACATGTTTTTCCCCCCAAAATGAATTACTTCGCTAAAATTATTATGAATCACCCTAAATAAAAATGTAACTAAATACAAAATTAGTTAAAAACTATATTTCTATGAACTACAAGTATTTATGCAACAATGTAAATATTAATAAACATACATATAGATAAATAAAATGAAATTAATTAAAAAGTATTGAACTAAATACTAAGCATAATAAATAACAACATGAATTAGCATTTAACATTGAAGGACATAATCAATAAAAAAATTCAAACTAAAGCAAAACAAAACTTAAAAATGTAACTATAAGCAAACTTATACAATAAAATCACACAAACAATTGAATCAACAATATAATAGGCATACAAATTCCCATGCAAAATAAGTACAATTTATAATTAAACAAAAACTTACTTTTAATTAAAACTAAAATTGTAAAATTACAAATGTGCTTACTAAAAGAAAATATTGCAACATCAAGTGTGAAGCTACTGAAAACAGCATTGATCACAAACCACAAAAAATATATATAAAAGTAAGCCCATGTGACATATTGCAAAACAGAAACTCAACCTAAAACCAAAATAAATAAAACCTAATGACGTCAACCCCCAAAAATGACAAAAAAAACATTTCAAAGAAAACTAATTCTCTTTTTTTTCTACCAACACAAAAAAATCATCTGCTAGACATTACAACAACCCGAACTGAAAAGCTGAACTAAAGCGTGAAACATCTAAGAATAAGATACATGTGAGTATAAAGAAGAAAAGTAGTTGCATCATTTTGTATGTACATTAACATATATAAACATTTTAAAATTGTAATTCTTTAGACAATTATACTATTTGAGACATGACAGAAAGAGAAACATATATAACATCACTGAAAGGAAAGCAATTATTAAATCACACGGGCTACACCTGCAATCTACCAAGAAAGTACATCCATGAAACTGTAAATTGAAAATGTACTACATATTATTATAATGCATGCTATGGGAGGGCCACTGCAATAGATGATGTTGTAATTAATGTAAGGGAACATATCTACCTTCTAAATGTAACAGAAATAGAAGTAAGGGAGGTATTTCAGAATATAAGAGAGGCAAGTACTATTTTCCAGGAGCCCAGAACAAAAATACTAAAAGATATAGGGCCATATGTATCAAGCACTAATGCGTTCGCAAATGCCGAAATTTGGCGAATTTCGGCGTTTGCGAACGTATTAGTGCTAAATGGTATGTATCAGAGAAATCTGCATGCAAAATAAGAAATCGCACAATTTGCCATTCCTTATTTTGTGATTGCATTTAAGTAATCACAAATTTTGTGATTCCTTAAATGCGATGTAAGAAGCATAAAAAAATGCAAATTGGCCCTAACGAATAGCAAATGACCACCAACTTCAAGTTGGTGGTAATTTGCGAATTCCTTGAAAAAATCACTTTTTCGCATTTTTCAAAGTGCAATGTGAAGCACATACATGCCCTTAGGGCATGTATGTTCGCCACATGTGTACCCATGCTTATTTCAGGGGTGCAACAGGGTGTCCTTTGAACAGCCCTGCACCCATGAAATTATTCTCAATTTGCGATTCTCAAATTGCGAATCGCAAATTGAGAATAACTTCCCATTCATTCCTATGGGCCTCCTTGCCCATAGAAATGAATGGGAAAGTATTCTTTAATTGTGATTCGCAATTTGCTAATCGCAATTTTGAATACTAAGAAATCGCTAAAAAATTTTGATTTTTTTACATACATCCCTATTTGCGATTCTCAAATAGCGATTTCTAAAAAATCGCTATTTGAGAATCGCAAATCAGGTTGTTGATACATATGGCCCATGCTCCCTAATGTCCCTGTAAAAATCACAGGCAAACTGGCACCATTACCTGCCTTAAACTTTGCCTGAACTTAAATACCCACTAGTGATACCCCTCTGGCCCACAAAAGATACTATGATACGGAAGTGCTAGAACACTTAAAAATAACACATAATGATAAACCCTTACTCTTATGTAACAACATAAACAATGATAGCCAAAACCTAATATTTTCTAAAGCAAATAACTTTCTAAAACTAAGCCATTGTCAATGATGAATGGGACCTTCAAAATATGCCCCACACCTTTCACTCAGATATACACCATACATGGCGAATATCACAACTCAGATATCCCTTTTATATATGCCCTACAATCAAATCAAAAAAGTAGCACTTACTACAAATTACAAACTCTTAAACCACATTAACCATAATACAAATAACTACTAAACCACAACAAATTATCATTGACTTTGAACAAGCCGTGATTCAAACAAGTGTACCCACAGACAGCCATACATAGCTGTTACTACCTTTCCAATCAAAGCAAATGAAGACATCTCAAACATTCTTAAGTGAGAGACTGATTACGAGTTTGGCTGTCCTCCCGCAGAGTGCCACGCCAGCACTCCGTGGGAGGACTGCCAAACCTGTAGTGAGAACACACGCCGAATACCAAGTGGAATCCAGGTCCGGAGGATGCTGCTGAGGCGGTGCCTTTCTAAGGCGCAAAGTAGAGCCTTAGAAAGGTACTGAGGTGGGACGGCCACAGCACATTCCTGCATGGGAAAAAGTGCGCCATGCTGTGCATTTCCTCCCGTGCAGGAACTTGGGGATGCAATACCAGGGGGGCACACCATGAACCCCCCTTCAGGCTCACTGCCATGGACAGGCTGGCAAAAAGGCAACTCGTGATGTGCTTGGCAGTGCCGCAGCGGCACCACCAGCATATTACTCTGCCTGACCATGGTGCCGCAGTGGCAGAACCATCACCACGGGTTTGTAATCAGGCCCTAAGTGTTGAATACAGTACAAACGTTCAATTTGTCTTTAAAATTAAAAAAAATGTATAGTGCTAACCTATGTCCCTGTCACTGAGGTAGCTAACCACTACAATTTACTAATAGAAAGACCATTCTACCAACAAAACAAACACTAAGTAAGTCCCCTAATGGATTATTTCGAAGATATTTGGGTTGGCAGACTACATCGCTCTGGACAAAAACGCCAAACCAAATTTCCAATACTGTTGAGGAATATCTGTGGAAAGATGGTACAATGCTTTCCAAACAACACTAGGCAGAATCCAAACAACACCATATAATTGTGTAGAAGCCCTACAAAAAGATCAAAGCTACCAACAACTACAAATGGAGCAATCTGTAGTCTATATTGTACCTAAACTTAGTAAACAAACTAAACGAATGTACAACATGCTACACTTTAAAGCAAAGCTCTTCATAAACAATAAAGGAGTAGATTATTTAGAAATAATAGCCAAAAGTATATTATAACGTAAATACTAACCTAAAAAAGTCACTAAAAAGTATAGCATAATCTTACCAACATTACAAATAATTTTTCTTATAAATAATAAACATCATATTTTATATCAGTCAAAACATTAAATAAAACTCCAATTTTGAATAAGACTGATATAATAAAAACATAAATATATTATTAATATATAAATCAATGCCACAAAAACCTCAAATAAAAAGCCCAACCCATCGTGAAGAATAATTACAACACATAAAAATCACAATTCCAAATTACAATCACATAAATGATAAAATATAGCATTTCCCAAACAAAACAAATAAATTAAACATGACTTACTGTTCTGTAGCTGCAGATCATCTTCTATATCCACATACTCAAAAAGTATAATCCATCAAAAACTGGAAAAATATTTTCCAAAAAGCCTCCAAAACGTTTTTAAAAAACCACTTCAATAGAGATCCATTGAAGCAAACCAAAGTATCTAGCAACCAAAAACAATCCCAAAAAGTGTTTTTAAAAAAATAGAAATGCTCCTGTTAACCTGAAAAAGGAAATGAAAGTAAAATATATTGGTTTATTAGAAGCTTTAACAGATTTCCTTTGAAAAAAAAAGATAAATCCAAATGCTCAAAAGACACATTTGTAAAGAAAAGCTTGCAAATTAAAACAGAAAACCTACCTGCAAAAAACAGTACAATAAAAAAAATACATATACATTACATGTAAGGTATCCAGTTTTCTGTTTTTCCAGATTTTTTCAGATAAATACAGACGAAAAACAATACGTTTACTGTCTGTATTTATTTTTAAAGGCAGAAAAGTACTGAAAATTGTGCTTCTTGTGAATGACTCTCCATGCTGCACTTCATGAATTCCTGGACAGCAGCTGAGCAACAGACAGCATGGGGAGTTAAAAACAGGTTGATATTTCTCTAAATACAGGCATATGTTCACAGTCATTTGTAGTATAATGCTGATATTTACCTGTGGCTGTAGTGTTTTGCTATATTTTGCTGCTTAATTTGCTAAAACATGACAGGTTAGTATGTGTTCATGTTTATCAGATGGATAAATACCGATAAGATTGCCCAAAAAATGAATATGGATAAATATAGACAAAAATGTAAAAAAAAAAGATAACATTGAAAGCCCTAATTACACTAAGGGCCTGATTAGGATCTTGGCGAATGGGATACTCCGTACAAACATGATGGATATCCCATCCACTGTATTACAATTTCCATTATATCCTATGGAACTAGTAATGCGGCGGGTGGGATATCCGACATTGTTGTAACTGAGTATCCCAACTGCCAAGATAGTAATCAGGTCATTAATCATCCAAAATCAAGTGACATAGAATAATATAACATAACACATTGATATATTACTAAAGCACTTTTCAAAACCTAAACAAACACACAAGTGAAAAACACTACACTTACTTCAACTAAATGCACTAAAAACCCACCAAAAACACTATAACTAACCTTTAGAACGACCTCTTTATCCCCCACCATCAAAACCCTTAAATGAAAACCTTTAAAAAGCACTTACCTGTGCCGACGAACATCAGTACCTTTCCGCGACCACGATTCCAGAAAATAGATGAACACTAAAGGGGTGACATTTACTATTCCAACTCCGATCTAAACCAGTTTGGAGAAGGTGTTGGCAAATAAAGGAGTTACATTCACTATTCCCGCTCCAATATAAAGCAATTTGGAGAAAGTGTTGGACACAAAAGTGGCAAGAATTACTATTCTCACTTAAATCTAAACCATTTTGGGAGAGGTGTTGGACACTAAAGGAGTGACACTTACTATTCCATCTCCGATTTAAACCATTTTGGGAAAGACGTTGGGCACTAAAGAGGCAACATTTATTATTCCTACTCCAATCCAAACCAATTTAGAGAAGGTGTTGGACACTAAATGGGTGGCATTTACTATTCCCACACCAATCTAAACTATTTTGGAGAAAGTGTTGAATACTAAAGGAGTGAAATATACTATACCCACTCCAATCTAAACAAATTTGGAGGTGGTGGACACTAACGGGGCAACATTTACTATTTTCTCTTCAATCTAAACCATTTTGGGGACATTGTTGGACACTAAAGGGGTGACATTTACTATTCCCATCCCAATCTAAACCTTTCTGGGGGAGGTGTTGGACACCAAAAGGTTTCTATAAACAACCAATACTTCATACTCACTCACAACTATGTATAAAATAAAATAAAAAAGTACTTAGAAGAGACAATAACCCATACTAAACATGTACATATTTAAAATTAAACATTAACATATGTTAATCACTATTTAGAAATATAACATTATTATTATTTAGTAATATTCCTAAACATAGCTTAAAAATACATTCATTTTCTTTTTTAAATATATTTTTATTAGCATTTGTACATGGGCTCAAAGGGAAAAAAGAAATGATACAGTGAAAGAAACACTGTAGAGAGGTAGTCACCTCAGCACTTCAAGAACATCATAAACATAACAATACCAGTGTTTTCTTCAAAACGTTATATATGCTCACGTTCAATATTTCTAACCAATACATTATTACTGAAGTACGTAATTCTCAGCAGCTACCAGCATGCATTTTTCTAATAATCAAGTTATGCGGTAGCGCCCTTCCCGTGGGGAGTAAGGGAGCATCTATTTTGCCCATTAATTTCTCCCATCTGGTTGCCCATAGACATGTCTTTGTTGTCTACGGTGTCTGCATTTGCAACTGCTAATCCAATAATGTGAGCACAACACATTACACCATTTCAAAATAAAAAAAATTCTAAACAAACCCACAACAAGTTCTAAACCCAAACCACCAGAGACTTCAATTTAAAGAGTCCAAACAAAAGTCGGCAGGGGGGGGGTACTAAAAAGGGGGGGTGGGAGATCCCACCCCTGACAGAGGAAAAAAAAAAAAAAAAGAGAAACAAAGTCATAATACCTAACGGGACATCCTCAGTCATCCCTCAGATTCGCTTGATGAGAGGGTCCGAGTCTGTTCCAGTGCGTGTCGCTGTTCCCATATACTCACCATATCTGCCCAGGGTTCTGCCAACGGTTTACGCCATTTTGTGACCCTATCTTCCCTCAACAAGGCCTGCTCCTCTGCTCTGGCGCCACGGGTAACGTCTTCCTCCCAGGTCTGCACTACCGGGGGACGCTGTGCTTTCCATCCAAGAGCTATTCATCTCCTAGCCAGGATGTGAGCCAGATCTATAAACCTATGTCCCAATTTTAGCGGCTTAGGTCTCGGGAATAATCCCAGTAGGCTAATCTCCAGGGAGCACGCCAGGGATCTAGAGACCTTATTAAGCATTTCTACAACATTGGACCAATAACCTACCATTTGCCCACAGGACCAGATCATATGGTCAAAATATGCATCCAATATTGAGCATCTACCACAGGCCTGATCTTCCCTACAATATACCACGTTTAACCTATGTGGAGTAAGGTAAGTTCTATTTACAATATTATATTGTATTAATTTAAAAGCTGAATTTTGGGATATCTTTTTTGGACCATCCAAGATCTTTTCCCACTCCTTTGCAGTCAATTGTTTATTTAACGTGGTCTCCCATCTCACCAGCAAGCCAGGCAACGATGTTGGTGTGAGTTTCCTTATTGCCAAGTACAACCCTTGCACTAGGTGCCCTGCCGAGCCCAACGCCAATAGCGCCTGTAGGGCAGGATGAGTGCCTGGTTCATTCTCTGCTACACCCCAAAGCTCTGTCATCGCCCTCCGAATTTTATGGTAGTTTAAAAACTGTCCTGGTGGGAGTCCATGATAGTCAAAAAGCTTGTTCAATGGCAATAGTTCGCCATCCCTGTAACAGTCCCCAATCGTCTTTATACCCATTTCCTCCCATCCCATCAGTTGCATGCTAGTAAGGGGTGTACCTCTTTCCGCCTGGGGGATGCCCGTGATTGGTATGCTGGGTGAATAGAGCAATGCTTCCCTGGAACGCGCTGCACATCTATCCCAACAGGTCACTGCCACGGAGAGCAAGACCCCCATATTATTAAGTTTCTGGCGACGATTAAGCAATCTGTGGAACAGTAGCATGCGTATAGCTCTGGGGTAAGCGATGACGTAGATAAATCTCTCCCATCTAACCATCTTCGCCATCGGGAGCCGCATGGTCTGTAGCGACACTCTATTTCGGCCCCCATCCCAAACCAAATCTCCCAATATCCCATCGAGAGTTTTGAACCATTGTTTGGGCACCACAACGGGCAGGTTGACAAAATAATACAAAAGTCGTGGCAGCATGACCATCTTGGACAGCGCTATCCTAGCCATGACCGGAGGTTTGAGCGTATGCCAGAAGGCCACATTCGTCCGAAGTGATCTCAGGCCCCCCCCAGATTGCCATCAAACAGATCAGATTGTGAATGATAAGTCCGTACCCCCAGGTATCTAAACGTGACTGGTGTCCATTCTAGGCCAGGTAGAAAATCCTGTGGCCGCGGAAGCACAGGCTGCAGCGGGAAAACAGAGGTCTTCTGCCTGTTCACACACAGACCAGAGAGTTCTGCAAATTCATCTAATATGCGCATCACAGTATGGATCCCATTGAGGCCATCCCGCAGATATATCAACACATCATCCACAAAAAGCGTTAATTTTGTGTTCGCCCCATCAAGAGGGATCCCCAGAACACTCCCTTCCTGTCGAAATCGTGCTGCTAGTGGTTCCATTGCTAGTGCGAAAATCAGGGTTGACAGAGGACACCCCTGACGAGTGCCTCTATGGATTGAATACAGGGTCGATATTACGTGGCTAGTACGCACACGGGCCCTAGGCTCTTCATATGAGAGATGAATCCACTTTCTCCACCCTTCTCCCAGCTGCATCCTACCCATCACCGCCAACAGAAAATCCCAGTGCAACGAATTCAACGCTTTTTCTAAATCTATCGCTACCATAACTGCATCAGGGAAATTTCCTATGTCGGGGTGGAACATGACGTGATATAGCCGCCGGAGGTTGCCAGATGTGGACCGTGCAGGGATAAAGCCGTTCTGGTCTTTATGTACCAGACGCCCTATGTGGGGCAAAAGCCTAGTCGCCAGCACCTTACTCAGGATCTTAAAGTCCATATTCAACATGGATAATGGTCGAAATTCAGTCAAACGACCACGCGCATTTTTGGTTTTTGGCGGTGGGATCACCAGAGCCTCTCTAATTATGGGTGGTAGTTGCTGGTCCTGAAGTGCAATGTTCAAATTTGGGGCAAGAATATCCATGAAAGTAGCGTAAAACTCGTCCGGGAGACCATCAGGTCCCAATGTTTTTGCTCTCGCCATATCTCTAATCACTGCTCTAATTTCTCCCGCTTTAACTGGGAGCGCCAGTGAGTCTCCGATCTTATGTTCTAAACTCGTCAATTGCAAGCCCTCAAGATAAATAAGTAGGTCCTCTTCTAGAGTCACCCCCGTTAACCCATACAGTGTCTCATAATATGTTCGAAACGCAGTGTTAATAGCTTTAGGAGAGGAAAGTATCCGGTCTTGACTGACTGTTATACTGGGAATAGGCGTACCCCTGCTTTCTGGCTTGATCAGCCAGGCCAGCCTTGCCGCCCTCCACATGCTGGCGTGATCTATAGGTTTTGAGATCAAATGCCCTCAGTCTATCCCATGTAGTATTATAGATGCTCTTTACGTCCGCCAGCTTACCCTGCAATCAGCCCCACCTGCAATCACTCTATCCAGTGTCAAAATGTGTCTGTCTAAGTCATCTAGTTCCAGGGTCACCATCCGCCGGAATCCCACCTTCTGTCCGAAACAGTGTCCCCGCAACACCACCTTAAATGCTTCCCATTCTACCAATGGGGAGCTAGCCATCCCCTGATTCTCCGTAAAATAGTGTAGCAGCTCTGTAGACAGTAGCTGGTGAAAACCATCGTCTTCTAATAGTCCTGGGTCTAGCCTCCACTAGGGAATGGGAGTCTTCTCAAGAGTGGGGGTAAATCGCATGAGCAGGGGGCTATGATCCGATAAAGACCTACCCAAGTATTCAGTTTCTGTTAGCAGATCAGAAAATGCAGCTGAGCAGAAGAACATATCCAGCCTGGTGTGCAAGTCATACAGGTGTGAATAATAGGAATATTCCCTGCGTTGTGAGTTC
Source organism: Lissotriton vulgaris (assembly GCF_964263255.1). Classification (NCBI taxonomy): domain Eukaryota; kingdom Metazoa; phylum Chordata; class Amphibia; order Caudata; family Salamandridae; genus Lissotriton; species Lissotriton vulgaris. The sequence continues at coordinate 821,858,959 of NC_141685.1, read as the reverse complement.
TACAGTCTCCAAATATCCAACAAATCCCAACCCGCCACCCAACTCCTAAGGCCCTTTACTGTATTAGCAGTTAACGTACCCTTCAGTAGAGGAGTCGATCTATCCCACTCTACATCATACACACAATTAATGTCTCCTCCCACCACCAAGTTTCCATTTGAGATTCCAGCCAAGTTACCGGATAAATGTTCAAAAGGCGGAATTGCTCCCGGTTAGGTACGTACACACAAAATATGGACATCTCCTTCCCAATCAACGTACCTGAGATTATCGCAATCCTCTTGTCCGTGTCAATTATTTTCTTCGTAAGGGAAAACGGAAGCCAGGGACGGATCCATATTAACATGCCTCTTGCAAAGGCTGAAGAGGTGGTTGCAAACAGCTGTCCCCTCCACCTGCGTCTGAGTCTGGCAACCTCTACTTCGGTAAGGTGTGTCTCTTGGAAAAGGACCACATGTGCACCCCTGTGTCTTATATAATTTTGTATCTTATAGCGCTTCCAAGGACAAACCCATACCTCTGATATTCCACGTTAGGAATCTATATCCTTCAATTTGTTCAGCATTGTTAGCCATTAGTTCACATGGTAACCCTTCTCCACCTCACCCCTCCGCCCACCTGCAAAAGCAAGCTAGATCCTCTGGGGTACAACAACAATCCCAACCATAAAACTCCCCAACCTACGAGCGGTCTGACAACTGTCAGATGCCCAAACTCATAGTGATGCTGCATAACAATTACCCACAAAAGGTAGTTAAGGCATCAGTCTACAGGCACCAGTGCCCACAGGGGAATGTGGTCTCCATGTTCAAAGTGGCCAACAGTTTAACAGGCAGGTAAACTTCACAGCCTAATGGGCGGTTCCAACCACACCCCCCGACACCCCCAACAAGAGGCCCACCCAGCTTTCCCCAACATCACAGTACCATGCAATATAAAAAACAAAAAACACATCACCAATCACATAAGTTTGTCTGCAGTTTGAGGGGTCACTACTGGCACGGAGCCACTTTCAACTAGAGAGCAATCTGACTCAGAGTTCTCAGTTCCATATTTCGCCTCTGAGTCCCTGTACAGGGAGGCATCTCTGCTACGCATCATGACGGACACAACTTTCAGTTCTTCTGCCCTCTCCTGTGCTGTCCTAGAGGGACTCGGCCTAGTTACGTCCTTACGTCTCTGACGTCTCCGCAGTTGTTTCCTCCGGGCCATCTGTTCGGCTCTGCGCTCCGTACTTAGTTTAGAATTACCTTCAGTCCTATAGGCCTAAATCCAATCCCAGGCCGACTTGGGGGTCTTCGCAGAAATGAGTTTTGCCTTCTAGCATTATTTTAAGTCTAGCCAGGAACATTAGGGCATACTTGATCCCAGCATCACGCAGTGCCCGCCTCACCTCTAGAAAGGAGGTACGATGCCTCTGGACCTCCATGGTGTAATCCGGAAATAAGGACACCTTGCTATTATCCACCATATAGGGACCTGAGGTATGCGCTCTCTGCAACAGTAAGTCCCTGTCCCGGAAGTGGAGCAATCTGGCCACCACTGCGCGCGGTGGCTTCCCAGGAGCCGGTGGCCTCGCTGGCACCCAGTGCGCACTCTCCAGAGTATAAAATTGGGAGAGCCCCTCCGGCGCTACCACCTCTTGGAACCACTTCGCAAGATATTGGACCATGTCTGCCCCTTCCACTCCTTCCGGAAGCCCAAGAACACTCACATTATTCCTCCTGTTGCGTCCATCCGCGTCCTCTGCCCGCCTCTCTAAGGTCGTAACTCTGGTGGTCAAGTCCCCGACCTGAGCAGCGAGGGCCTGATGCGCAGGAGCAAGTGTTCCCAAGGATTGTTCTGTTTGTTTCACTCTCTCCGAAAGCTTAGCATGTTCAGCTCTCAGCAACCCCAGGCCCACCGCCACTGTACTGATGTCTTGGTGCAGGGTCTCCTTCGTGTCGGCGATAGCTTCTAGAATCTTAGCAAACTGTTGGTGAATGGGGATGTCCAGTTGGTCCCCTCAGCCGTCAACCTCAACAGCACCAGAAACATTCTCCTCTAATTCTGGGGGAGGTCCTGTCTGCTTCCCCCTAGGCTTCCCCACTTGCAGCGCTACTTGGGCTCTTGTGGAGGAATGCAGGCACTGCTCTCTAGGAGGGTTCGCCGCAGATGCCAGCGTCCCCGTCCCCCACACAGTTATCCAACCAGGGTCACCAGGGCACCTTGTACCGCGGCCAGGCACCTGTTAGGCGTGATTGTGCAAAGACCTAGGCCAGACAGGGAAGAAACCTATCACGTAAAATATGAGTATCCCCCACAGTCCACTCCCAGTGCACCGGAGACCTCAAACAGCGGGATAGTCTATCCGGTATCAGAGAAGTAATCCCAGGCCAAGGCCTTGTTAGGACTGCGGCAAGCCAATATAGGTGTCTCAGTCCCATCCCTCCTCTGCTGTTGACAAAACCTCACGTGGGCACAGCCACCGAACCTCAGGACGCAATCCAAACACCCAGGAGGTCATCCAGCCTCAGATTCCACCTCAGGTCGATGAAAGAAGAGAAAAGGTCTATGTGGAGGTATTGCCCCCAGGGGGGCATGGCCTGACACCGATGGAGACGGGAGCCTGAATTGGAGCTCCCGCCTATGATCCCCTCTCCAGCACCATCCTGCCCGCTATTGAGGGGCCCGAGCACAGTGACCGGCCCTGGGGGTGTCGGAACCTCGGGGCGCTGGGGGCACACGTTATAGATGTTTGGCAGCCCTCCCCTGGACTAATTGAACTGATGGACCTGCAAATCCACGTACCGTACAAAATGGCGGCCATGCTGCGATAACGGCCGGAGTCCGATGCTGCGCAGATGGCAGTGGATGGCTTCCTGTTGCCCGCCCTTATTTGCGGCTAAGGAAAAACGGACAGTGGACACCGACGGAGGCGCGAGCCGGGAACACTACAAGTAAGGGGAAAGCTGTATGCGAGGATTGAGAGGAGCCTGGGGCCTGATGCATAATAGCCCACAAGCTAGAAAGCTACCCTCCCGACCCTGACGGGGCCCGGAGGGCTGGGGCTAAAGTAGCAAGGACTGAGCTGTCCGCGTGGCCGATTGTCAAAGCCCAGCTCACCTGAGTTTCTGTTCAGTTCTGATGGAGGTTGAAGACAGTCCGATCCCACCCTGAAACTGCTTGTTCCAACACACTAGTTTTAAAACAGTGCACTAAGAGCCAGAAGCTCAAGGGAAGGGGGCAAGTGGATAAACTAAAAAAAGAGAGACAACACCGTTCTTGCGTTTCCACTGTAGAAGAGCTGCTAAAATCTGCGGCCCTCTCTAACTTCTGTAGGAACTGGTGCCTAATGAAACATAAACAAAGAACAGATAAGTGCAACCTATCCCTAAATGTGTTCCTGACTAAACCCTAATCTTATTAGAAATTCTCTTCTAAAAGTACCTCTGGGATCCGGGTCTCAAGCTTCCAGGTGTGGAATGTGTTACTGTTCCGGAATGTGCTTTCTTTTACTGTAAAACCTCTGTAAAATCAAACGAATATCATTATCGGAATTACCAACGTCTAACATTCACCTTAATATAACTAAAGCCTAAATTCTTAACAACAAACTCACTTTTCACACATTTCCAGACTTTTTATAAAACAAATACTGTACTTTTACATCAAAATACAGCAGGCAATTTGTGCAAGTCCTTGATTTACTGTTTGCCTTGCTGTCAATGGTTTCCTCTGTTCGATTCTTAAAAAAGTTCCATGTAAGACAATGTTTATTTCACTAAGTTCCACAAAGTATTCTTGTAACAAAGGGTTTGAACCACAAAGTTCGTGGGAGATATCTTGTTCCAAATTGTCTTTATATGAATCCAGAAATCGCCGATAAAGTTCTTTCAGGTAATAAAAGGTTTTGCACTTACTTGTTGCTGAAAAGGGATACTGACCAGTCTAACTTTGACCTCTTTCTCTTTTGCAGGTCGATTGCAGTGGACAGAAGAGGGGCTGAGGCAAGAAGTTGCCTGAAACCAGAAGAAGGAAGAGCCAGAAGCCGGGCCCGTTGAAGTCAATGAAGGTCTGGAGAGAGCAGGAGTGCCAGCGCCAAAGGATCTGTTCTCAGGAAAGTGGGAGGTAGACGAGCACAAGCACTGGGTGAGGCTCAGGGGCTGCCTTTTATAGACAGGGCTGGGTGTGGTTCGAAGAGCTGGGTGTGGTTCGAAGAACTGGGTGTGGTTCTCACAAGTAGGTGTGCAGAGCTTCAGTTATTATGCTAATGAGTTGAAGTAAGTAGGGAGGAGTGTTCTAAATAAGCCTTGGTAAAAGCAAGGTCCACTGTTTTCGAAATAAGCCTTGGTAAAAGCAAGGTCCAATGTGCAAACAAGACAGCAATGTCCAAACTTGTGAATACATTGAGCAACATACACAGAAGTCTTAGGGAGGGGCTGAGATAACAAGGAAGGCTTTCAGTAGTATGTTTAAAGAGAGCTATTACAGAGACCACTAGTGCAATGAGAGGGGACATGCTCTTTGCTGTGCACAACCCCTAACAGTCGCCCCCCTCAAAGGCCCTCCTACTGGACGGGGTTTTCTGGATTTTTTAGATAAAACTGTCTAATCAACCGTGGGGCATGTACATAGGACGCTGGTTCCCATGAATTCTCAGTTTCGTCATATCCTTTCCATTCTACTAAATAAAACAGATGTCCATGAATTCTTTTTGCGTCTTTTATGCTTTTCACTTCATATTCTGGATTTCCCTTAATTGGTATGGGTGGAGTTGGTGGTTCGGGTCGGATATGTGGGTTGTACGGCTTAATCAAGGACACATGGAATGTAGCATGTACTGGGTATTCTTTTGGTAAGTCCAATTTTACTGTTACCGGGTTTACTATGGCAGTTATACTAAAGGGTCCAATGAAACGGGGTTGCAGCTTTCGGAATCCCTCTATATTTAGGTTCTTTGTGGAGAGCCATACTTTGTCACCGATTTTATACATTGGGGCTTCAGATCTGTGTTTGTCTGCTTGTTTTTTTCATGCTTTCTTTGTACTTTTTTGATAAATGTTTCCTGGCCTTGTCTTGTATGTCACCTAATCTCGTTAGTCTATCTGTTACTGTAGGCAACAGTGAATCTTCTAATAAAATGGGTATAGCTCTCGGATCATACCCCTGCATGAAATAGAATGGTGAGCAAAGTAGAGCTGCATGCTTAGTATTATTATAAACAAACTCCGCTACAGGGAGAGCTTCTAACCATTCTCTAGAATAATCAGCCAATAAACAATGTAGCCTCTGAAGTAAGGTTTGGTTCAGTCGTTCAGTTTGTCCATCTGTTTCTGGATGGAAAGCAGTGGATAATGCCACATCTATTTTCAGTTTTTCGCATCATTTTTTCCAAAATCTAGAGTTGAACTGGCTACCTCAGTCTGACACCACTTTACTTGGCAAACCATGTAAACGCCCAATTTCTCTTATAAAAATATCGGCAATTTCTGCTGCAGTTGGCAATTTCCGTAATGGTACAAAATGTGCCATTTTAGACAAAAAATCCACTATCACTAATACTGTTGTGAAGGATTTTACAGGTGGTAAACCTACAATAAAGTATACACTCACAGTGTGCCAAGTTTGTTTGGGTGAAGGCATTGGTATTAACAAACCGTCAGGGGCCTTATGAGAAGATTTCTGTCATGCACAAACTGGACAGGTAGTGAAAAATTGCTTAATGTCCTTACTCATATTGTCCCACCAAAAGTGTTTTCGCACATTTTCCAGGGTTTTTACCCAGCCAGGATGACCTGCCAACGGTGAGGCGTGATGCCAAATTATCACCTGTGTTTGTAATTCTGTGGTGGGCATTAACAGCATGTTGTCGTGATACAATAAACCTCTTTGTATTGAGTTATGGGAATCCTTTAACCAATCTTGAGGTGCCATTTGCATGTGTGCATTATATAGATCTGTGATGAAATCCTTCTGTTGTACTGGTGCCAAAGGTTTTTGGGGAGGAATAATGGGTTCTCCTATTTTGTCTTATTTCATGTCTGAGGTATGTCCGTATCTAGATAACACATCAGATTGAATTTGTTGTGCAACTGGTCTATAGGTTATAACGAAGTCAAATGTACTAAAACAAATTAACCAGCGCATCTGATGTGGAGTTAATGCTTTTAGTGATCCAAAGTACTGTAGGTTTTTATGATCAGAAAAGATGGTAACAGGGTACTTGGCTCCCATTAAAAGGTGCCTCCATTCAGAAAAGGCTACTTTGATAGCTAATAGTTCTCTTTCAGCCACAGTGTAATTTTGTTCAGCGGGTAATAACTTTTTGGAATAGAATGTAATTGGCCATCTAGTGCATCTCGCTGAGAGAGAACTCCTCCTAAAGCTACTTGTGAAGCATCCGCTTCGACAAAAAATGGCAAGTCAGGATCAGGATGTTTCAGAATTGGGGCTGAAGTGAACTTTTGCTTCAGGAGTTGAAAGTTGTGAGCCGCCTCATCAGACCAAAGAAATTGTTGCCCTTTCCGCAACAAGGTGGTTATTGGGGCCGCAATGTCTGCAAAATGAGAAATAAACCTCCTATAAAAATTTGCGAAACCCAGAAATTTCTGAACATCCTTCACAGATGATGGTTCTGGCCAATCAGTAATAGCACAAATTTTCTTTTCATCCATAATTAATCCTTGAGGTGACAGGCAGTATCCTAAAAAGTCCCCTTTGCTGACATTAAAAGTAAATTTTTCTAATTTAGCAAAGAGATGATTTTCTTTTAACTTTAATAATACTGCACGAACATGTTGGGTACGTTCTTCCGGGTTCTTATAATAAATGAGGATGTCGTCTATGTATACTATGACACACACATCCAGGAATTTGTGTAGGACCTCCTTTATAAAGAATTGAAAGGCCGCAGGGACATTACACAACCCAAAGGGCATTACTGTGTACTCAAATAGACCAAACTTTGTCTTGAAAGCTGTCTTCCACTCATCCCCCTTTTTTATTCGGACCAGGTGGTAAGCTCCCCGCAGATCTAGTTTAGTGTATACAGTAGAATGTCTTAATTGATCCAACAACACAGGTATTAGAGGAAGAGGATATTTATTTTTTATTGTAGCCTTATTTAGTCCTCTATAGTCGATACACACGCGCAGAGATTTATCCGGCTTCGGGATAAAAAAAGTGGAGATGACACCGGAGATGTGGAATGTCGGATGAACCCAGACTGTAGTAGGTCGTCTAGGTAGGTTCTTAAATATTTGGTCTCATCGTCAGTCAAAGATAATACTCTGTTATTAGGTAAAGAAACCCCTGGGATGAGATCTATCTGGCAGTCGTATGACCGATGTGGGGGTAACACACTAGCCTTCACTGGATCAAAAACGTCTTTAAAGTCAGAATATTCAGGAGGGAGACTTGGTTCGTCTTGTGTAACACTAGCACAGTGTATTACTGAGCTCTGTTCTGTACCTGCTTCTTGATAGCAATTGGTTCTACAGAATGAGGAATCCAAAGTAACTCTTCTGTTCACCCAATCAATTTTTGGGTTATGAGTTGTTAACCAGGGTACACCGAGAATCAAGCCAAAATTAGGGGTATCTATCAGATCAAAGCAATTCATCTGTGTGTGCCCGTTTTGACAGACCATGACAAGGGGACTTGTTTGTTTTGTGATTAATCCAGATGTCAATTATGACCCATCCACTGCACATACTGCTTTCGGACAAGGCTTTAGGCAAATAGGAAGACCAAATGTGTTAGCTAACTTATTATCCACAACATTTCCTGTTGCTCCTGAGTCCAGTAGGACAGGGACAGAATGTCTAACTTGGGCAGTAACAATTAAAAATATCTGAATTATGAAATGTCTAGGTATGTGCGGTACCATGAAGGCTGCAGAATAAGAGGTTTGATTAAGATGTTTTCTCAAACAAGTAACCTCCCCCCTTGTCGAGCTTAATCGTTTCCCGACTCAGTTGAGGAGATAGAGGAAACAGTACTCTTTCATGAAGTTTTAGGTTTTACTGGACATTCTCTGGCAAAATGTCCTGCCTTGCCACAATATAAACATAATTGAAGTTTTCTCCTTCTTTCTTTTTCCTCTGACGTGAGTGGACCTCTGAGGGTCCCTATTTGCTCAGGTTCAGGGAGTTTATTATCTGTGTCTTTCTTCTCATGTCTAATAAAAGTTAACCGCGATTCCAGTTTGAATTTATCTCCCTTTCTTTCTCCTAGTCAGTGTTCCAATTTCACGACTAAATCTACAAAGTCATAATCGTCTTCTTGTAAATCAACTATATGAGCCAGCGCGTCTTTTAACTCGTCTCTCAAACCTTTATAAAAAAGGGAGACACGATTTTCTTCTGGCCAGCGTGTCTCGGTGAGTAAACGATTAAAACTAGTGAGATAGGTCAATAAATCCTTGTTACCTTGTTTTAGATTTAAAAGCTCATTATTGCTTGCCTGCATAAAAGTGTGTTTTGCAAAAAGTCTGGTCATAGTACGTTTAAATTGATTCCAATTATGGAGGATGGGATCATCTCTATCCACGAAAGGAATTGACCAATTGTCTGCTGTACCGCCCAAATAAGACAAGACGAATGCCACTTTCGTAGCATCAGTAGGGAACTGTTGTGGTTTACAAACGAAGTGTAATTGACATTGATTGATAAACACATGGAATCTGTTACTATCTCCATGAAAACGTTCAGGTGCTGCTAAAGGCACAGCATTAGGAACATTAACAGTAACCTCAACTGGGGGGGGGGGGGGAGGGAAGTTGCATGTTTTGCTTGCGCCCCTGTCTCTGAGGAGGTTTTAAACAAAGGCATACAATCTGTGTTCCACTGAGATTCCCTAGGTTTATACCTGCTTAAATCCTGTTTTAAAAATGTGTTTTCCAACTTTAATTTCTCTACTTCCTCTTGCATATGTTGCAAGATGCCAGACACTGATTTATTGTGGGCCAAGTCCTCGTTTAGGGCCTGCGCCATATCCTTGGCGTCAATGCCCTCTGCTTCTTCCCCGGCATTCATCGTCCAACAGAACTGAATATTTTAAAGGCTTTTGCTTCTGTCAAAGCCCAGCTCACCTGAGTTTCTGTTCAGTTCTGATGGAGGTTGAAGACAGTTTGCCGTTTCCAGCTTCGTTTGCCAGCACGCGGGACGCTTCTGCTTGAGCGCCGACAGGGAGTGCACGCTGCTAAAATCACGTGTGACTAATGTTTCCCTTATCCTGGGACTGCCTATCAGCAATGGATTTTCAAATACAAAACTCTGACAGAGTGTGTGTAAACGACCAAACTGATACCGCGTGCGTGGTTTTATCACTCCACACTTATATTTATATTGGCACATGTTGCTAGTTACGAAGCCTAGAAACAACACAGAATACAAGTGTTGTTGTCCCTTAATCACTATCAAGACACATTAGGAGGATAACACTATTTTAACTTTGAAGAGATAATTTGCTGGACGAATATCTTTTGAGACTGAGAAGGAGGCAGAGTACCCCTGATCTTATATTGAATGATATATAATAATTGAGAACCATTGGGAAACATTTATTGTAACTGTCCTGATGAAGGTGGTCAAACATTAAACAAACCGCCGAAACGCGTCGATGCACAAGGAGTAATACGGGAAAAACAAATTAAGGAAAATTCTGAGTTTCTGTTGGAATTTAGTCCTTTACCTGTACCTCCCTTTTTTATAGGAATGTTGGATTTATTTCTTTTATAGTGTTCCGTCTTGTATATGTTTCCCATTTTTAACAAAATATAGTGTATGTTAATAAACTGTGCAGATCTACTTTTATTATAGTGTTTTCACTACTTTTTTAATATCTTTTATATTGCTTCCTTGTTATGATTTGATATTGGTGAGTTTATATGTGTATGTCTGTAAGAACCTGTTTTTCTACGGTAATTCGCCCAAAGGGAATTATATTTTCACTTTTACAGCAAAATACAGCAGGTAATTTGTGCAAGTCCTTGATTTACTGTTTGCCTTGCTGTCAATGGTTTCCTCTGTTCGATTCTTAAAAAAGTTCCATGTAAAACAATGTTTATTTCACAAAGTTCTACAAAGTATTCTTGTAACAAAGGGTTTGAACCACAAAGTTCGTGGGAGATATCTTGTTCCAAATTGTCTTTATATGAATCCAGAAATCGCCGATACAGTTCTTTCAGGTAATAAAAGGTTTTGCACTTACCTGTTGATGAAAAGGGATACTGATCAGTCTAACCTTGACCTCTTTCTCTTTTGCAGGTCGATTGCAGTGGACAGAAGACTGGCTGAGGCAAGAAGTAGCCGGAAACCAGAAGAAGGAAGAGCCAGAAGCCGCGCCCGTTGAAGTCAATGAAGGTCTGGAGAGAGCAGGAGTAACAGCGCAGAAGGATTTGCTCTCAGGTAAGTGGGAGGTAGACGAGCACAAGCACTGAGTGAGGCTCAGGGGCTGCCTTTTATAGAGAGGGCTGGGTGTGGCTCGAAGAGCTGGGTGTGGTTCGAAGAACTGGGTGTGGTTCTCACAAGCAGGTGTGCAGAGCTTCAGTTATTATGCTAATGAGTTGAAGTAACACCCATGCCTAGGGAGGAGTGCTCTAAATAAGCCTTGGTAAAAGCAAGGTCCAATGTTTTCTAAATAAGCCTTGGTAAAAGCAAGATCCAATGTGCAAACACGACAGCAATGTCCAAACTTGTGAATACTTTGAGCAACATACACAGAAGTCTTAGGGGGGGGTGAGATAACAAGAAAGGATTTCAGTGGTATGTTTAAAGAGAGCTATTACAGAGACCACTAGTGCAATGCGAGGGGACATGCTCTTTGCTGTGCACAAACCCTAACACCGATATGGCGATACGCATGGCGACCTGCACCCTTCATGGCGGAGCGGCAGAGCGGTCAAATGGCGGCTGCTTGGGGCAGGACAGAGACTGCACGGAGGAGCTTACAGGTCACCGGTGCAGGCAAGGAAAGGAACACGGAGGGGCACAGCAGGGGGAGCCTAGTGCCTGGTGTCTCACCACATAGCAGTGCAAGGCGAACAGCGACAGGAGTGGCAGATGCGAAGAGGCAGAGGCACGCCATGCCGGCGGGGCCCATGATGAGCCCTGGCGGGTGGTAGCACTGCATTAACAGCCAGCAGAGAGACTGGGGGCTGGGATTCGGCCCTGGGCAGTGCAGCTGACTGCCCTGAATCAGTGAAGGAACCGTTGTGGCGGGTGGGACTTCACGCTCGGCGCGAATGAGGCACGGCCTGGTTTGGAGGTGAAGGGCCCAAAGGCAGCAGAATCAAAGGTGGAGCTCAGTTGCTGCCAGTACGGTGGATCTGGATCCTTTCAGAGGAGGAACTAGCGAGCAAATACAGCGCGGCGGAACAGGGACAGAGCGGTGGGACTGGCCTCTGCCCCTACCATAGCGGAACAGAGCAAGACCGCGACCGACCCACCCGGTTGTTCATCACATCGGAGGCGGAGGTGGCCAGCCGCAAGAAAACCATGGGACGGACCACCAAGAGACGGGACACTGAGTCGCAAGAGGTGCCGAGAGAGGAAAGCGGGGACTCCAGTTCACGCTTGGGACCCATGAAGGAAGGGGTGATACCCCAAGTGGAGCTATCACTTCATGATATCCTGCAGGCCATAGAACGGTCGAGGATGGCAGTGGAGACCAAGATAGACACAATCTGAGAAGGACCTGGGCCTCCTACGAGCTGACCACAGCAAGCTGGCGGATCGGGTCACGGCCACGGAGGGGGAGATAGAAGGTCTGAGGACACCTGTGGCTGCGATGGCTCGCAATGTCACGGACATAGAAAAAAGAGTCCTGATCCTTGAACAACACGCAGAGGATGCAGAAAACAGGGCCCGCCGCAACAACATTAGGGTCACGGGCCTTCCTGAAAAAGTGGAGGGGAAAGACATGGTGGCGTACCTTGAGCGCTGGCTGCGTACTGTGGTGGCAGAGGAGGGGCTATCGACATTCTTTGCCTTAGAAAGGGCACACAGAGTTCCAGCCTGAGCTCCGCAACCTGGCAGGCCACCGAGGCCGGTGGTGGCCCGCCTCCTCTTATACAAAGATAGGGACCATGTACTGAGCCAGGCGCGCCTCAAAGGGCTACTTAAGGTGGATAACAGTATCGTACGGATCTTCCCAGATTTCTCTCGGGAGGTGCAACAACAAAGAGCATCCTTTACTGTGGTCAAAAGGTAACTGCGCCTGATGGGGGTGTCCTACTCTATGGTCTTTCCAGCTAAACTTCGTAAAGTGCGCTCTGGGAGCACTTTATTCTCCACCACCCCCCAGGAGGTCTGGGACTGGATTGAGGAACTGGGACCCGGAGGACCGCCGCAAAAAGGAAACACCCCGGTTGAACAGACCCTGACATGCTCTCCTGATAGAGGGACGACCTCAAAGAACCACCCGACAACGGAGGAGGCGAACTGGGCCAGAGCCAGTGCAATTGCAGCGGTAGCCTCATTGAGTGCGGCAGACACCCGAGAGCCACTGTTGCATTCTGGGGAAGAGCAGAGTGACTCAGACTCTGAAACCAGCTTGAGCTCAGTGGGGGAAGCCAGCCAGACCCTGCTGCATGTCACTCCCAGATCAGCAGATGACCTGATGTGAATTGGGTCGCCCAAGCAAGTATTGTCGGGCCTGTGTTGTGAGGAGGGGGAACTTGATGTTAATATAGCCTCACACAATGGCAGGAGTGGTCCCTTAATAACTACCCGAGACATTTACGCCGGGGGTGATCCGGGGGGCGGAGAGGATGGCTGTCCTACAGGTGGTCATTGATCTAGCCACCACTTCCGACTTTGACTGTTCAAGCACCAGTGTGCATGGTTTGGATGGGGGAGACGTTCTCACTTGTCCTGGGGAGGGGGAGTTGGATGGTTTTATCAGTTCTATTTGGGGGCACTGCTGTCTCATCCAAGGGGGCGACACAGAGTATCACGTGAAGGCTTGCATTCTACGATATGGGGCGCCAGATACCGGGGGGAGCAGGGGACGCTGGACAGAGGGTGAGCAGCTAATCTCTAATGCACAAGCAGAGTGAATACAACCTTCTCACCTGGAACATCCGGGGGATGCACTCCATGCATAAGCGGTACAAAATGTTCTCACAGCTGAATAGAGGGGGGGTCCACATAGCAATGCTACAAGAGACACATACATTAGCAGCAGAGGGGGATGCAGTACATCGTAGGTGGAGAGGACAGGCGTACTACACCACGTATTCTGCATTTGCCAGGGGGGTCTTGATTTGGATAAGGGCGAAGGTCCCCTTCCAACATACTGCCCACAAGGTGGATCCGGAGGGCCGATACATAGTGGTCACAGGACGCCTCGATGGTCAGGACATTACACTCATCAATGTCTATGGCCCAAATATAGATCAGGGGGCGTTCCTGGAGCGACTGTCAGGGACACTGGTCCCATACCTAAAGGGGGCAGTTATCATGGGGGCGACTTTAACTGTATAGCAGACCCACTCCTGGATCACTCGCACCCACCACTTAATGAAGCCTCAGCACATAGGATAACTAAGACGTTTCAGGAATGGCAATACCGTTGGGGGCTGGTAGACACATGGCGAAAGACGCATCCAGGGGACAGGGAATACTCCCACCTCTCCCACGTCCATGACCTACACGTCCGCTTGGATACCTTCTTATGTTCGCCAGATATGCACATCCGACTCCACATGACGGAATACCTCCCGCGGACGGTGTCTGACCACAATCCCTTATTAGCCCGACTGCAATGGGGACATTATCGTCAACCCATCCCCACTTGGCGCCTCAGGCGGGAGGCACTTGAGGACCAAGTGTTCCATAATGAGAATAAAGAGCACATCTTCACATACTTCATGGACAATGCACACACTACAGGCTCTAGGGTGACTGAATGGGAGGCCTTTAAGGCAGTGATTTGGGGGCGTTGCATGGCACTGTCCGTAGGGGTGAGACGTACGCTAGTGACGGACGTGGAAAGGGCAGACCGGGTGTTGAGGGAAGTGGAGTGCAGACGTCCGAATGCTCCGGACCTACAGCATGAGTTGCTCAAAGAGAAGGTGGAGGTGGCGGTACAGGAAGAGAGATTGAGGTGCTTCGATCACTGAGCCCACATGGATAGAACACATGCGGAGAGAGATAAGGCGGGCAGATTGCTGGCGTGGCTTGCTATCGCTATCTGTAGGGTGCACGCCATTCTACAGTTAACGGGTCCAGGAGGGCGACTTCTGTATTGGCAGGATGACATTAATGAGAGTTTCCAGCGGTACTATGAGCGGCTATACACGAGCACAGGCATTATGGAGGCGGGGAGGAGGAGGGGGAAGGCGGGAATACACAACAGGAAAAATGAGGAAAACCATGTCAGATGTCCGGCTGGGTAGGTGGCGGCCGAGGGGGTGAAACTAGGGTCAGGCTCCTCTTTAGCTGCATATGACAGCTCCACCGGGCATCAGCCAAGGTTGCTCGTGTATCGAGGTGAGCACAAACAGTTTTGACGCCCATGGGATGTCGTCAAAGGTCCAACAGAAGCTCAGAGGAACGTTTTATATAGGGCTGGCTAGACCCGTAGGTATCAGAGCACTTTACATTAGGGTACACAATGTTACAGAGAATGAAAACAAATACACATTATGTCAAAAATCAAGCAACAAATTGGGAGAGGAAAGAAAGGTGAGACACATAGAGAGGAGGGGGGAAAGTGGGGAGTGTGAAGGGGATGATGAAGGAAAAGATGGCAGGAGAGACAAAAGGAAGTCTGCCCAAAGACCGACTCGGTAAGTGACGTCAGAGGAGGGAATCCACACCCCATCACCCCAATAGCTAAACAGGTAGCTCCATCGGGCATCAGTCAGATTGCTAGGGCTCAATTGATGAGGGAAAGTTGCCAGAAGAAAGTCCAGTGGATAGACAGGGTGGGAACTATGAGCAAGGACGGGTGAGCGCAAAAGTCAATAGCTGCAAAGAGGAGAAGAGTAGAGAGGCGGGGTATGGTGAAGAGGAGAAGGGAGAAAAGTCTAGTAGAGAGACGCAGGAGAGTTTGCCCAAAGACCGGTTTGGTAGGTGATGATCTAGGAGGGAAATCCATAGCCCATCTCCCCTTTAGCTCGCGAGGTTGCTCCACCGGGCGTCAGTCAAAATTTCTAGGTCTCAGCTGCCGATGGAAAGATCTCAGAGACAAGTGTCATGGAGGGTGAGCATGAGCGTGGTCAGGTGAGGGCTGATCCAGAACAGGACGATGGCCAATGATTTTAGATCAGGAGAGATACTTGACCCCGTGGAACATCCCACCAGCTCAGTTTGGGAGTGCCCCGGTACCTCAGGAGTCCCTTGCGGCAGTAGTCAGGACTGGCCCAAGTCGTCATCTTGGGGACAGGCACTGCAGCAAACTCCACCTTCGCTTGAGATGCAAGCATTGTGGAAGGCGGGTATAGCATCGCTTAGGGTATTTTTTCCGAGATGAGCAGCTTTTTTACAGGTTGATATTCTCGACTTGCTTCCTGGACAGCTGCTGTAAAATCAGGATAGAAGGCGAGAGTATTGCCTTCGTGGGTGATCGTACCTTTCTCGCGCGCCAAGCGGAGTATAGCGCCATGATCTCTATAGTTCAGCAGGCGCTGTAGTCCGGTCTGGAGGGACAGTGAACGTGACAAGAGAGGTAAGGCAGCTAGATATGATAGGTTTACGGCCAGGGCCAGTATTTATAAGGTGTCCGCAGCGCCCCGCAGTCTGCAGCGTGAGTTTACTGTGTTCTGGGCTTGCCTCTAATGCCACCAGGAGGACGTGAGCCCGCGTGAGACAAGTATCCCTGCTTCAGACCACGATGGGCACCAATCTCAATCACCATCTTAGGCAGAGCAAACAGGAGTGGCAGCGCCGTCGAGCAGGGTCAACAGGGTAATGGGCCAGCGGCAGGGAGTATACGCTGTGGGGTGCAAGCAGACCGTGGTAGCACATGCACCCCCAAAAGTCCGGCAATGTCACAGCAAAAGCATTGCCCCTTCTCTGTGCTCAGTAAGGGAAATCAGATGGCCCTCTGGAAGCAGCAGGAAGAGGCCCGCCAAGAATCAGACACCAGGCATGCAGGTCTCCCGTCGCTGATCAAAAGCACCGCCAAGCTCCACTTGGTGCCCGATAATGCCTTTAGAGAACGATTCCGCAAGGCAGGTATCGACGGAGGCCCTTTGGATGTGGTCGGATGAGGCCGCGTGGAACTAGGTTCATCCACACAAGTAGGGTAGAATGTTTATTGGAACAAGTGGGACAAGGCAAGGTGATAGGAATGTTGTGAATCCTTGCAGATTCTGAAAGTTTACATCACAGAAATGCAAGGAGAATGTGCGATTTTAGGAAAAGTTTGACGTTTGCTTTCTAGGAGCAGGTGTGAGGCTCAAGGGGTTACGTAACCGGGACACAGTAGCAGCTCCTTGAGGGAGTGCTGCGGGGCGGTGGGACAGGGGAGGAGCAGGGTGGGGGGTATTACACTCCGGAATTGGGGCGAACGGAGTTGAGTAAAGAAATAAATAAATAAAATGAATTACATTGTGATGGCTTCAACGCCACATTGGTGATGCAGTGTGCAATGCAATAATGTAATTCGTTTTATTTCTTTACTCAACTTCGTTCGGCACAATTCCGGAGTTTACTACTCCCTACACTGCCCCTCCCCCACCCTGCCCCACCGCCCCGCAGCACTCCCTCGAGGAGCCGCTACTGCAGAGACATGACCCATATTCTGTAATCCAGAAGATAGGACTGCCTGTCAGATGGCAACACCCCTAATGTCCACCAAATTATTTGTGTCTTTGATGTGCATTTATTGAAATCATCAGGGTATGAGCCTGATGTAACAGAGTGAAACCGACACATGTTTCGCTCAGAGTGGCTGGCATGCCTAGGGATTTCTCAAGGCAAGGAATTAAAAATACAGAGTTCCAATCGTATTTGTGGCATAATTTCAAATGAAAGATCCAAAAAAGCGGTCTCTGCGTTCAGTGGCCACTTTTTCAAATTTTCCAACGGTGATGGATTAAACCCAGATCTGTTGACTGGGTGTGAGTGTTTGATTGGTTCAGATGCTCCGTCCATCACCACCCCCTTTTGTACCGCTTTGTTCGCCATAAGTTGGCAGGGTATGCTCAGATTGAGTCCCTTGCTCACTTTGCCACTGGATTCAAGCAAGCCTGGCTGAAGACGGCTGTAAAGCCAGAAGCCGGTCCCGGGAAGCTTGAATCTGGTCAGGGAAAGGCATGGCTTGGCAGTTCGGGCAGGACTGTTCCCAGGAGGCACAGGGTCAGACTGATTTGCATGTCTGAACTCGGGTGGCAGAGTGGGCTAAAGAACGGTGATGGATTAAACCCAGATCTGTTGACTGGGTGTGAGTGTTTGATTGGTTCAGATGCTCCGTCCATCACCACCGAGGGATTTCTCAAGGCAAGGAATTAAAAATACAGAGTTCCAATCGTATTTGTATCATAATTTCAAATGAAAAATCCGAAAAAGAGGTCTCTACGGTCAGAGGCCACTTTTTCAAATTTTCCATTTAAAGTTATGCTGAAAATACTATTGGAACACTGTTCTTTTGATTACTTGCCTTGAGAAAGCCCTAGGTGTGCCAAAGTTTGAGGTTTACAGGGCAATGTGTGTAAGAAACAGTTGTGGGATACACATGAGCCACACAACCCTGAATTTCCCAGGGGTCTCGCTTTCAGGAACGTCTAGGGTGGCAGACAAACCCAGGCCTAAATATCCCAGCTATCCCCATTGCAAAATCAGCAAATTTTTTGACAGGAAATGTTGGTCTCCATTTTGCCCTTTCTTGTTGCAGCCCTTAGGCCAACCTACACAAGAGAGGTACGATTTGTATCAGCAGATGTAGGGTAGACTGTAGTGTAGGAAATTTGAGGCTCCCTGCGGAGTCCAAAACCTTCCCTTACAGAATTGTGAGGAAACTGTGTGTTTTTAATCAGTTTGAGGTTTGCAGGGCATTGTGGGTAAGAAAAACATTGTGGTCGCCATGTGAGGTGAACCACCCAGGACTCCCATGGATGTCTAGTTTTCAGAAATGGACCAGTTTGGTAGGTGTCCCTGGGTGCCGACTGAGCTAGGGCCCAGAATCCACAGCTAGCCAAGTTTTAAAAAAAGGGGAGGTTTTGCGCGGAAAGAATTGATGTGTACATTTTGTATTTTGGGCCCTTTACTGTTGTGGGGGCTAGGCCCAACCACACAGGGGAGGTACCATTTTTATTGGGAGACTTTGGGAAGACATTGGG
Organism: Lissotriton vulgaris; assembly: GCF_964263255.1. NCBI lineage: Eukaryota > Metazoa > Chordata > Amphibia > Caudata > Salamandridae > Lissotriton > Lissotriton vulgaris. Next base: position 821,840,688 of record NC_141685.1, on the reverse strand, counting down.
GGATGCTGGGTGGTTAAAGATTTGTGGCTCCAGCAGATTCCACAACTTTTTGTCACAGAAATATGAGAAAAATGTGTTTGTAGCCAAAGCTTGAGGTTTGCAAGGTCTTCTGAGTAAAACGAAATAGGAGAGAGTCACAGAGGTCCTACTACCCTAGACTTCCTTGGGTACCCAGTTTCCAGAAACATAAAAGTTTCCCAGGGTGCCGGCTGAGCTAAGGGCCAAAACCCACAACAAACCAAATTACAAAAAAGGGTTGTTTTTCAGTGGAAAACGTTGATGCGTTTTGGACTCTTTCCTTATGTGGCAGCCAGGCCCAGCCACACAAGTGAGTTACTATTTTTACCAGCGGGCAAGGAATGCTGGGTGATAGGAAATATGTGATTCCCATAGATTCCAGAACTTTCCATCACAGAACTGTGAGGAAAATGTATCTTTTTAGCCAAAATTAGAGGTTTGCAAAGGCTTCTGAGTGAAAAAAACCTGTTGAGAGCAACACAAGTCTTGCCACCCTGGACATCCTCATGTGTGTAGTTTTTATATATGTACAGGTTTGGTAGGTTTCTCTTGGTAACAGAAGAGCTAGTGCCACAATTCTGCAGCTTCCTGGAATTTGGACAAAATGTTGAGTTTTAAATAATGAGTTACAGAAATATCGGAAAATAATACTGTGATGCAAAAATATTGTGATGCAGAAATATCTTTGTCAAGAATGTTGATTTTTCAGGTAAGCAATTTCATTGGCAAGAATATCGTTTTTGTTAATATTGTTTTCAATTATACAGTTGTGTAAGGAAACAACCCTTTTTTGCAGGTTTTCCCCCACTTATTGCTCCCACTTGGACTATTAGCTGCTGGCGTTTCGACTCCGAGAGTGTACTAAGACCTGCTGACCAGACTCTAGTGCCAGTGTTCTGACCCATTACCAAAGTTATGTCGAATTAGATATACCAAGGGCTGCGGCACTGTTTGTACCATTGTGAGTGTGAGAAATAACAAAATGCCTACCAGCCTGTTACTTCAGACTGGAAGAGCGGTGTGTTCACTCCTAGTTTGACTTTACCATTAAGACCAATAGCAAAGCCACCCCTTTCCTTAATAGTATATGTAAGTCTCCCTTAAGGAAGGCCTATGGAGCCCTATGGCAGGGAGCTGCATATTGTTAAGCAAGACATATAGGTGTAGCAGCAAAATTGTTGTTTTGCTGAGGGAAGTTAGTAGCCCCATTGGCTAACACAGTGTTACCGGTTGGCTTCCCATACTGGCTAACTTCTAAATGGGAGTACCTAACTGGGTACTGCAAGGTATCAAATTAATCATGGCATTAAATCCGACTTCATGCCCAAGTAACTTTTAGAAAGATGCCACTCTCTGGTTTTTGACGTTTAAGGCGTTAATTTCCTAAAGGCTGGAACTTGACTGGAAAAGACTCTGGGTCCAGGTAACTGGCCAAAGTAACTCCACTGGACTCCTAGACCTTCACATTGTCGTATTTGGTCTCCCAAGTCAGGCCGGAGTCACTGTTTCGAACTATTCAAAAGTTTCCAATTCTTTGTTGACCAGTTCTTGTTTGTGGATGGCTTTAAATGTATTTATATGTTCTAAAATTTGTATCTCCAGAATCCTCTGGTGGATTTTGATGATCAAAAACTCTAAGAATTCATAGAAATAAGTTCTATTTTTATAACTTGGTCTTGTGTCTCTTTCTTGCTGTGTGAATTACTTATTCCATTGTTTGGTGCTGTTAAATGGTTTACACTATGTTCCTTAGTAAAGCCACAGCTACAGAGGGTTGAGCAAACGTGAAAGAAACAAGCTTGACTGGACCCAAAACAGTTTTTATGAGTGTATTACATGATAAAGCCCTACACCAATATCATATAACACACCAAAATCCTCACAAGTTGTAAAAAATATCATTTTTGAATTATTTTTGTGTTTTAGTATGTATATTCATTCTGTTAATATTATTTTTACAGTTGTTAATAATATTTTTAAATTATGTTTGCAATTTATTTTAAGCAATTTATAATTGTACATTTTATTGGTAATAGTAATTTATTGTGTGGTAGCAGGTTGCTAGGTTTGTATGGGTCTAGGGTTTTTAATTGATTGATTATGAATGATGTAAATTGTGTAATAATTATATTTCTCCAGGTTATATATTAGGTATGGCTGCTGGGTTTGTCGGAGTATAGGGTGGAAATATAGGTAATATTCAATAAATTAATTAATTAACAATAAATTATGAATGTATTATTAATTATTTACTTGATTCTTGATTAATCATATAAATTATGTAGTAATTATATTTTTTACGTTATATATAAGGTGCGGGTTGCTGAGTTTGTAGGGGTGTAGAGTGGGAAGATAAGTAATAATTAATTAATTAACAATTAATTATTAATTAATTATACATTTAATTGGTTAATAATCATGTCAATTGTGTTGTACTTACTTATTTTAGTTATATTGTTTTGTGGGTGTATAGTGTGGTCGGTTAATTAAGTAATACATTAATGGCAATTGTTTTTGATGGATAACACATTTTTTTTGTTTTTTAACAATATTAGTGTGAATTAATATTTTGTTTTTTGATAGTTTTGTGCTTACCATTATAAGTATAGGGAAACAATATTTTTATAATCGATATTTTTGACACAATAGTTCTATATTTCGATATTGTTGTGATCGACATTTTGTCAATGATCAAAGCCACATACATTGCCGAAAAGGGTTGGTTTTTGGGCCTTGTCCTGTAGTGGGTGTCATTCCTACTCACACAGGTGACGTACATTTTTGATCAGGGAACTTGGGGGAATGCTGTGTGATAGGAAATGTATGAATTCCTGCAGATTCCAGAACCTTCAATCACAGAAATATAAAGGAAATGTGTATTTAGTCACAGTTTGCGATTTGCATGGTCTTCTGATCTACTTAGCCCAGTTTTAGAATCCAGTGTGAAAGGCTCCGATTTTACCATCTTGGGCGATTTCAACCTACATCTAGAAAAAAGCTCTGACACAGCGGCATCAACATTTAGGGATGCACTGGCCAATCTAGCCCTGGAATAGATGGTCAAGCAGGACACTCAGAGAGCCAGCCACACTCTCGATGGGATCCTTACTTCCTGTAGTGGCATAAAAATAGTGGAAACCTTGCAGGTCCCATGGTCAGACCACAAGGTGATTATCTTCTCTATGGAGGTGAAAGAAGAGGCAACCGTGCCCGCCCCAGAACCTAAGAGTGTCACATACCATGATTGGTCGAGGACCAATTCCCCGATATTATTAGAAAACTTCAGTTATCAACTCCTGAACTGGCCCCGGACTGTAACACTGCCACTTATCAAATTACACATTGGATACATTCAGCAGTTAAAGTTGCAGTCCCTCAAAGAAAAGTCATTTTTAAGAGGAAAACCCCATCCCAATCTTTGTTCTCCGAAGGTTTTAGGACGCAAAAATAAAACTGCAGGAAAGCTGAGAGAAGATGGAGGACCAACTACGATCTAGGGCCAAAGGAAGACTATAAAGCCTCCTTGGCCGCCTACAAAAAACGAGGCAAAAAACTCTAGTAAGGAACTCTTTGCCACAGTAAAAAAATTAACAAAAATTGACAGCAATAACTCGGTAGCAATGAGCTCCGAATTTTGCAATAATCTGGGCGAATTCTTCGTCAATAAAGTAACCTCAGGATATGAGTTTTTGTAAAAGGACTGACAAAGACATACCCGCACAACCAAGATCTGAACCTAACAAGGAACCTCCTCTGATACAACAGGGTCCGTGGTTCCAAATCCTGCAACCCTCAGCGGAGCAGATTCGGCAAGTAGTTAAGACCACCAGATCAGGCGGTCCGATGGACCCTTGCCCACAAAAGGTTATGCAGCTTTTCCCCGAATTTCTAAGCAAACAACTGGAAAAGCTGTTCATACAAATATTAAAGTCTGGCATCTTCCCTGATACATGGAAAACCAACTCGGTGATGCCACTATTAAAAAAAATCTAATCTAGACTCCGAAGAACCTGGCAACTATAGACCTATTGCAAGGATACCCTTCGCTGCAAAAGTGTTGGAGAAACTATTGAAGCTAGCCGAATTCCTCTCGGATGGAAACGCATTAGACCACTCATAGTTTGGCTTCCGAGAGGGACATGGAACAGAAACAGCGCTGCTTATGGCAGTGGAGGAACTCAGGAGTGTTCTTGATACCGGGGGATAGGCCGCCTTGGTTCTTTTGGACCTTTCGGCGGCCTTCGATACGGTCAACCATGAGACACTCCTGACCCGTCTGACTGAAGCCAGAGTTCACATTTCAGCATGTACGCTGCTGGCATCTTATCTGTCCAACAGAACTTTTATAGTGGAGCTGGGGGAGACAATATCAAAACCTTTTAGGTTCCTCAGGGGTCCTCCCAAAGCCCCACCCTTTTCAACCTGTATGTAGCACCTTTAGAGGCAATTATAAGGAATTGTGATTTCATTCCGGTTTCATATGCCAACGTCACCCAAATTGTGGTGTCCATTGCCAATGATGCTAAAGAGACGGCTGAGAAATTCAGGTTCTGCATGACACAAGTCAAGCATTGGATGCAGAGCAATTGATGAAATTGAATGGAGACAAAAGTGAAGTAATGTTACTAGGATCAAATCCAAACATATGGTCCCCAGAGTGGTGGCCAGACAGTCTGGGCAACTGCCCATCCCCAGTAAACAAAGTGAAAGACTTGGGTATGACTCTGGACAACAAACTTTCATTTGATGCTCAGTCTAGCAAACTGGCATCATCAGTTTGGTACATACTGAAAATGATAAGGAAGCTCCTACCATGTATCCCGTTTGATGCCCGGAAAACGGTGGTAACAGCCCTGGCCTTGTCAAGGCTAGATTATGGTAACGCCTTGTATGCCGGTGCCCAGGCCCAAATCCTAGCAAAACTTCAACGCTTGCACAATGCAGCAGCGAGGCTGGTGCTGGACATCCCCAAGTATGAGCCAATCGCCCATAGACTAAAGTCCCTCCACTGGCTTCCTATCACAGAAAGAGTGAAGTTCAAATCTGTCTGCCTGGCCTATAAGGCGCTTCACGGATCTGGCTCTCAGTTTTTGAAAACCCATCTCAAACTGTACGAGCCTTCCAGGACTCTTAGATCGAGTCAAGCTAAACTGCTTCAGGTCCCTAAACACAGATTGGCCAGATGGGGAGGGAGAAGCTTCCTGTTGCATACAGCTATGGCCTGGAACCTTCTCCCAATCTCCATCAAAAATAGTCCATCATTGCTTTTCTTCAGGAAAGAAGTGAAAACATGGCTTTTCACTGCCAGTTAGATCTAGTCCTGTTGGGGCCCGAGTCTCTTGAATCCACCCAGCGCCAAGGCGCCCAAGGGCATTCGCGCGCTTTACAAAATTATAAATCAAATCAAATCAGATCTTTAGAACCACAGAAGTCACACCATTCTGGACACCCCTGGGTATCTAGTTTTCAGAAAAGTCTGGGCATGGTAGGTTTTCCTTGGTGGTGGCTGAGTTAGGGCTCAAAATCAGATGTTAGCCAAGTAGTAAAAAAAAGTATGGACTGTGCTGAGTAAAATTTTATGCCTTCAGTTTACATTTTGTGTGTGTATTTTGTTGTGGGTGCTATGCCCAGCCACACGAGTGTGGCACCATTTAATTGGGAGTCATATGAAACAGAATAGTAGAACACAGGTTATTACCAATTGGATTTTTCTGCATTTGTATCTACCAAATGTGAAATAGTTTGTAAAAAAGAAGACATTTTGCAAAATAACATCTGAATCCCATTAGTATGCCCTTAAAATTAGCATTTGGTGCACATTTCAGAAATACCTAGATTTTCTTCATACCAGTTTTTCTTTCTTTATATTTTACGGTATGAATTTCTCTATACTCTGTACACAATGAAAAACTATTGTAAGGTGCAGCTCTGGGTACCTCGGGTTCCTAGAGAACCCATGAATCCTATATATTTTCGTGATCAGAAGGATCTAGCAGACATACTGGTGTATTGCTCTTGTAAATTGGCCATTGTGGCGACGTTACAGGCGAAAATGTTGTCACAAATGGCTGTTTTTCCTACTCATTGCACAGCACATCATAAATTCAGTCAAATAACAAATTACACAGATTACACAAAAAACAAACAAAGCAATATACATTACAACTCGTACTGTCTTAACATTTTCTATTGTAGTACAGGTACATATTCTCGCACCTTAGTGAAGAGAGAATAGAAAAAAGAAAAGAATAAATAAATAAATAAATAAATAAATAAATAAATAAATAAATAAATAAATAAATAAAAATAAAAGTAATAGAGTTAAACATCAATATTCTCATCCTTCCATCTTGCTATCGGTTCCTAGATTTTTAGTCCCAACTTCCTGTCTTTCTTTCCTTTCCTAGCATATAGTGCCTTTTCCAAGCTATATATCCTGAGTACTCTGGCTAACCATTGCTGATATACTGGTGCCAGTGGGTCTAGCCAGGCTGTGGCAATACATAATCTTAAGATTGCCATTGCCACAAAAACAAAGTACCCGCCTTCCCTCTGGACACCATCCGCATTCACTCACAGCATTATTATTGACTGTGTTAAAGTAATCTGCATTTCTAGTGTCCTCCGTAAGAATGTCTCAATGCCCGTCAAGAGCATGGAGAGATGGGGACATGTTGCAAATATATGCAAACTATCAGCCTGCATACTCCCGCATCTTGGGCAATTAATGCCCGTCAATCCCCCCCATTGTGCTATTTTTGCCGGGGTATAATATAACCGGTAGAGTGTTTTATAATGCTGAGCCTGTAATGCAGCACAACACAAGATATTCTGACCCATATCTAATGAAATCTTAAAACATTATTTTCCAATCTCTAGTTTATTTGCCCAGGTTTCCCGCCATTTATCAAAGTCATCTTGCTTATATTCAATTAATTCATGGTAAAACCTCTTAATTGTGCAGTCTACCCCTCCCTGCACCACCTCCAGTATAGAATTTTTATCAAAACCCGCGGGTCTACCTGTTTTGTTTGCTAAGAAGCTCCTTATTTGTAAGTATTTAAAAAACTGTCTTGTGTCCACTCCATATTTTAATTGAATCTCGGAAAATTGCATAATACCCTGTGTACCCATGATATCACCAACCTTTATAATTCCCTTTCTGCCCCATTCTTTAAAAACTGCATCAGCAAAAATATCTTGTGGAAAGACTGAATTACTAATAATTCTCATATATCTGTTGTATTTCCCTAACCCATATCGTTTACAAAAAGCCTTCCAAATATTATATGCTGAAATAATCGTTTTGAATCGCATTCTCTTGAAATAGCTCCAGTCAATTTGTTTCAATAACATATTTTCAGCCTCTTCTCCCAGTGCTAGGTCATATATTGCTAAAGTTCCTAGGTCGTTCTCCCCTTCCATCTCTGCGCCCTCTATCAATCCTGTCATATACTGCAAAGCGCAAAAAACACAGTTGATGGACAGAATGTAGAACAATGTCATACATTCACCCCAGTACAAGGATCTGGGCCAAAATCCATCGTTTTTTGCACTCCACACCACCCTGGGTTAGACACTGGCTATATACAAATCAGATCTGACCCTGTGCCTCATGGGAACAGTCCAGTCCGAACTACCAAGCCATGTCTTTCCCAGACCGGAATCAAGCATCCAAGGACCGGTTTCTGGCTATCAGCCTTCATCAGCCTGGATAGCTTAACTCCAGTGGTGTGGAGAGCCTGGGACTCACGTCTGAGTATACCCAGCACACTCGGGGTGAAAATTGCAAAAAACACAGTTGAAGGACAGAATGTAGAACAATGTCATACATTCACTCTAGTACAAGGATCTGGGCCAGAATCCATCGTTTTTTTGCACTCCACACCACCCTGGGTTAGACACTGACTATATGCAAATCAGCTTTGACCCTGTGCCTCATGGGAACAGTCCAGTCCGAACTACCAAGCCATGTCTTTCCCAGACCGGAATCAAGCATCCAAGGACCGGTTTCTGGCTATCAGCCTTCATCAGCCTGGATAGCTTGACTCCAGTGGTGTGGAGAGCCTGGAACTCACGTCTGAGTATACCCAGCACACTCGGGGTGAAAATTGCAAAAAACACAGTTGATGGACAAAATGTAGAACAATGTCATACATTCACCCCAGTACAAGGATCTGGGCCTAAATCCATCAATTTTTTTGCACTCCACACCACCCTGGGTTGCACACTGGCTATATGCAAATCAGCTCTGACCCTGTGCCTCATGGGAACAGTCCAGTCCGAACTACCAAGCCATGTCTTTCCCAGACCGGAATCAAGCATCCAAGGACCGGTTTCTGGCTATCAGCCTTCATCAGCCTGGATAGCTTGACTCCAGTGGTGTGGAGAGCCTGGGACTCACGTCTGAGTATACCCAGCACACTCGGGGTGAAAATTGCAAAAAACACAGTTGAAGGACAGAATGTAGAACAATGTCATACATTCACTCTAGTACAAGGATCTGGGCCTAAATCCATCGTTTTTTTGCACTCCACACCACCCTGGGTTAGACACTGGCTATATGCAAATCAGCTCTGACCCTGTGCCTCATGGGAACAGTCCAGTCCGAACTACCAAGCCATGTCTTTCCCAGACCGGAATCAAGCATCCAAGGACCGGTTTCTGGCTATCAGCTTTCATCAGCCTGGATAGCTTGACTCCAGTGGTGTGGAGAGCCTGGGACTCACGTCTGAGTATACCCAGCCCGCTCGGGGTGAAAATTGCAAAAAACACAGTTGATGGACAGAATGTAGAACAATGTCATACATTCACCCTATTACAAGGATCTGGGCCTAAATCCATCGTTTTTTTGCACTCCACACCACCCTGGGTTAGACACTGGCTATATGCAAATCAGCTCTGACCCTGTGCCTCATGGGAACAGTCCAGTCCGAACTACCAAGCCATGTCTTTCCCAGACCGGAATCAAGCGTCCAAGGACCGGTTTCTGGCTATCAGCCTTCATCAGCCTGGATAGCTTGATGTCCATCACCACCCCCTTTTGTACCGCTTTTGGCCGCCATAAGTGTGGCAGGGTATACTCAGACATGAGTCCCTTGCTCACTTTGCCACTGGATTCAAGCAAGCCGGGCTGAAGACGGCTAGAATTCCAGAAACCGGTCCTCGGAAGCTTGTTTCCGGTTCAGGGAATACATGGCTTGGCAGTTCGGGCTGGACTGTACCCATGAGGCACAGGGTCAGACTGATTTGCATATAGCCATGTCTGAACTGGGGTGGCAGAGTAGGCTAAAGAACGGTGATGGATTAAACCCAGATCTTTTGACTGGGTGGGAGTGTTTGATTGATTCAGATGCTCCGTCCATCACCATCCCCTTTTGTAACGCTTTTGGCCACCATTAATGTGGCAGGGTATACTCAGACGTGAGTCCCTTGCTCACTTTGCCACTGGATTCAAGCAAGCCGGGCTGAAGACGGCTGGAATGCCAGAAACCGGTCCTCGGAAGCTTGTTTCCGGTCCAGGGAAGACATGGCTTGGCAGTTCGGGCTGGACTGTACCCATGAGGCACAGGGTCAGACTGATTTGCATATAGCCATGTCTGAACTGGGGTGGCAGAGTGGGCTAAAGAACGGTGATGGATTAAACCCAGATCTTTTGACTGGGTGTGAGTGTTTGATTGATTCAGATGCTCCGTCCATCACCACCCCCTTTTGTACCGCTTTTGGCCGCCAAAAGTGTGGCAGGGTATACTCAGACGTGAGTCCCTTGATCACTTTGCCACTGGATTCAAGCAAGCCAGGCGGAAGACGGCTGGAATGCCAGAAACCGGTCCTCGGAAGCTTGTTTCCGGTCCAGGGAAGACATGGCTTGGCAGTTCAGGCTGGACTGTACCCATGAGGCACAGGGTCAGACTGATTTGCATATAGCCATGTCTGAACTGGGGTGGCAGAGTGGGCTAAAGAACGGTGATGGATTAAACCCAGATCTTTTGACTGGGTGTGAGTGTTTGATTGATTCAGATGCGCCGTCCATCATCACCCCCTTATATACTGCAAAGCAGCCGCCCAATAATATAACTTTATATCTGGTAATGCCCAACCGCCTCTATCTCTTGGTAGTACCATAAATCATAACGCCCTTCTAGTTTTACCTTTGGACCATATAAATCTGTTTATCATAGACTCTATATTCTTAAACCAGATGTTGTTAAAAAATAACGGGATTGCCCTAAATATATAAAGGAATTTTGGGAGTACTAACATCTTTATGATATTAGTTCGTCCTACTATGGATAAATGCAAATTGTGTATCCTGTTTAAGTCCCTTTTCACTTTGTTAATTTACAGGGGTTATATTTAATTCCACCAAATTACCTAGATCTGATGTAACTGTGATCCTTAAATATGTACCCGCTTGTACTACCCTATAGTCATGGCACACCACATTTTTGTTCTTAAAAATTTGTGTCTTTGGAGGTGTTTAAAGAGTAGCCTGAAACGCTGCCAAAATTCTGAGCCTCTAATTCCACACATGAAATAGCCTCCGTAGGGTTAGGTGTAAGGACCGCCATATCATCGGCATATGCGAGAATCTTGCATTCCCCCTATGTGTGATTAATGGAGTGATGTTCTCATTTATCGCCATTCTGCGAATCAAAGGGTCCAAATACATAGCAAACAACAAGGGGGATCACGGGCATCCCTGCCTTGTTCCCCTCTTGATTTGAACTGGCAAAGTTATCCCTGCGTTTACCCTGATATCTGCTACCGGAGCTCTGTAAAGTGCTCTAATTGCCTTGACGAAGCCCTCCCCAAACCCTGCCCTTTTTAAAACACACCACAGATAATCCCAGGAGAAACAATCAAACGCTTTCTCAGCATCTAAAAGCATTACCCTGTGATCTCCATGGTGTCGAATAAGGTAATCAACTTCCGTGTATGGTGGGTGGTACCTCTCCCAGGTATAAAACCATGTTGATTACTACTAACTAACGTAGCTATAACCCTTGCAAATCTTATTGCCAGCGCCTTTGAATAAACTTTTGTATCGGCTTCATTAACGTTATTGGTCTGTAGGAACCGGGCTCATTAGGTGGCTTCCCTTTTTTTAATATAATAACTATCTCTGCCCTGGCCCAGGATCCAGGTATAGATACCCCCATCTGCGCTTGCTGTATTGTATTAATCAGGTCTTTACCCAATACCTCCCAGAACACCATAAAAAATTCTAACAAAATTTGAACTGGCCCTGCTGCCTTTCCAGAAGGGAGGCTCGTCTTAGACTCTTTCATCTCCTCTGGTTCTAACAGAGAGTCTAACAACTGTCGCTCTATCTCACCTAACATCACCAGGGGAATATTATGCAAATATGCCGCTATTGCCCCAGGGTCCTTCCCTTGTTTTTCATCATATAAATATGAATAGAATTGTCTAAATACCTCCCTTACCCCCTGAGTATCCATGACTAAAGTCCCTGACCTATTCCTGATTTCTCTTACCTCCCCTATCGCAGCCTTTTGCCTTGCCCTTACCGCTAATGTACGCCCCACCATTCGCTAACCTCATGGCATTTTTCCCTATTTGCCGCGTATATCCTTGCAGCTTTTACTGCTATGTCCTGCTCAGCGTCCATTTTTGCTTTTGCTAGTTTGTTAAGAGCCTGCTCCAATGGTCTACCCGCGGCAGCGCATTCACTCAGTTCCCCCTCCGCTTGTAACAACGCAAGGCTTAGTGCCTGGTTTTTCAACTGCTCCTGCTTTCGTTTATTACAGTTATAGCTCAGAGTTTCCCCTCTGATTCCCGCCTTGAGACTGTCCCAAACCATGGCGATTGCTGCACTCCCCCTATTTATCTCTAAAAATCCTTCAATCCATTGTGTCATATGTTGAATATAATTCTCATCTTCTAAGAGTCCTCTCTCAAAAGTCCAGGCTCTTACCCCATTATTAGTTGGAACTAATGATAAACTTAAAATTAAGGGATTATGATCAGAGAGTATACGTGGTAGCCTCTCAATTTCGGATGTAAATAGGCAAACCCGGGAGATCAAGAAGTAGTCTAATCGCACACTCACCCTATGCGGTGTTGAATAATAAGTAAACCCCTTTTCCCCTGGCTTCAGGCTATCCCAGACATCTGTTAAAGCATTATTTCTTGCAAGATCACGAATTGCTCGGAAAACCCTCTTCTTCCTACCTTGATAAGTAAAGCGCGTTCCTACCCCCAGACCTAACCCATCAGCCCCATTAATATTAAAATCCCCAGCCAATACGATAGGTGGGGCCCAGGTGGCTAACTCAAGATCCAAAAATTCAAAAATTTCCGGGTCATCCCCCGTCGAACCATAAACTGAACCCAGAGTAATCCATTCGCCACCAATTAGACACTCTACGAGGGCCCACCATCCCAATACATCCTCCAGTTTTTTTTCCGGTCACAATGCCCCTGCCTCTAGATAATATAGCAACACTCCTATTTCTAGTACCTTGTCTCGAGGAGGCTAAGCCCGTGAACCCCAACTTATCCAATAGAGCCACTTCTGTTGCCATTATATGCGTCTCCTGGAGGAGCAGGAAATCAACCCTCATCTTCTTTAATGAAATGGATACTTTTTACCTCTTCTGTCTGTCGTTTAATCCACACACATTCCATGCCAAAATACGAATACCCATTAAAATACATCAGGTGTCTGACCTAACCACTTAAGCCCGCATTTTATTCTCAAAAAATTCAAAGAGACATGTACATTCTTAACTTGTTTAATGCCTACACCCCTGTGTCTTTTTTTGTGTTTTATATATTTTATCAATGTGCTGTGCCCCGTTCCCTCCCCCTTGACCCTCCCCCCCAGTAAGTCCCGCCCTATCTTGCCCCCCCCCCCCTTACTGGCAAATAGGTCCGTCGGACCTATGTGTGACAGCTGTGACCCCGGATCTGTCGCTCCCCCCATTCTCTCCCTATGTTAACTCCTTCATCATGAAAATGCTATCTCCCTCCCAGATAATGTTACTGGCACACCATATTGCCTTCTCTACTTTGCTTAAATCACCATCTAGCCCTTTCTTAGATCTATTGCTGTGACTTTCTAATGCCTTGAGCCACCAAAGCCAGCGCGTCTGGACGTGCTCCATTTTATTTTATCCACACCAAATATTCTCGAGCCTTTATCTCTGAATAAAATATCTTGGATTGTCCGTTTCTGATAATTTTGAGACGGCTGGGGAACATTAAATATGCCTCACACTCAAGGTTACGAAATGGAGTTATTAGCTCCCTCATCCGCCATCTCCTTCCCACTGTGGTGTGGCAGAAGTCAGGCCTTGCGAAGAATTCTACATCCTTATAGTGGCGTTTGGCCTGTGGTTTTGCTTTTGCCATAATTTCCTCTCTCAAGAGATAATTACCTACATAAATCAATATTGCTCTTGGTTTGCCTAAAGTGTTGCCCTTAGTCTGTGTGCGTGCTGAACTTCAGCTTCCCAATTCCACCCTGTTATATCAGGTAATGCCGCTCTCAGTAGGTCAATTACATAAGCCCTCACATCCTGCCCTTCCTTCCCCTCCGCCACACCAAGGAGTCTTATATTGTTCCTTCTTTGTCTGTTCTCGAAATCCTTGAGTTTCCATAATACATCTGACGTGGTCCTCTCTTGCTCCTGTTTAAACTCTTGCCACTTGCCAACCTTGTCCTACAGATTCCCTGTTCTTTCTACCACCTCTGTGACTCTGGGCACTAAGTGCAAGTACAATTTATTCATTTCCCGCAGGAAACCCTGTATCTTCTTACTCTCCTGCCTTGCTCTTCGACTCTCCGACCTGGCCTCCCCCTGCATCTGTTTTAAGGTAGAGAATAGTAAGTCAAACCCCGAGGCCTGAGCTTGATCTTCTCCTTGTGGGCGCTCTGGGGGTGACATGGATCCTCCCCCATCCTGGTATAACTGTGAGGTTGCAGAATAATCCCAGTCTAGCCTCTTTATCACATCCGTCTGCGGGGGGCTTGTAGCAATTTTTGATCTGCTCCTGCATGCAAGAGCCTTTGACTTCCTTCTGGGGGAGGGCTTTTGAACTGTATCCCCTTCAACTTCCGAAGTATCTGAGTTGCTCTTGTAAATTGGCCATTGTGGCGACGTTACAGACGAAAATGTTGTCACAAATGGCTGTTTTTCCTACTCATTTCCAATTTTTTATTTTATTTTAACAGTTAGTTTCTTTGGATAAACCTTGAGGCATCTACAAAAATTACCCCTTGCTGAATTCAGAATGTTGCACCATGTTCAGAACTATATAGCTTTCTGGCATCACCCATGTGTTTCACACCTGTGTGCACCAGAAACTGGAAGTAGTTTGAAAGCAAAAAAATTGAAAAATGGGCTACCTCTTAGAAAAAATGTCAAAACTGTGATAACAAAATGTTTTTTTGATACTGTTCTGCATGTTCCTGAACATCGGGAAGATGGTGATTTTAGTACAGCAAACCTTTTGTTGATGCCTTTTCTAGGAATAAAACACACTTTTTTGCAGAACACTGTTCTCCCATTTCCCCCCAAAAACCCCACAATTTAGCTATATTTTGGTAATTAACATCAGTATTGGGAAGTTGTATCCACCCTCCATTTTCTATTGTGCTATAGAAAGACAATCCAAAGTGGATCCTGCTGGTCCTAGAAACCATGTATGATTAATACCATATGTATGCCACACATCCAGAATGAATACACTCATGTGACTAGCACATGGAATGTCAATGCTAAAGTTTGATTGTTACACAGAAACAGAACTTTAACTGAGTGGGGTTGGTAGGCTGCACTGGTCTCTGATACAGTTAAAAAGTGTATTCAGCACAATTCATTAACAAAGATCAGTAAGATCCACAAATGTTTCATGACAGCAAAGTGTGCATGCTTGGCGTGCCCCTGCCAGGCCACTGAAAAAGTCCTGGGCATTGAAATTGCCATGGCAGGCCTAGGCCTCAGTGCACATGTTATATTTGCATGTTTTCTGGGCCAGGAAAAAGTCAAGATCCAAATTTTACATGCTATCCTATCGCTGAGGGCATGGGTATATGCATGCGGGGTATAATCCTGTCCTTACAGAATTGGTAACTTTGGATATTATACATTAACATATGGTTAAAAATAATTACATTCAAATTAGAAAACAAGTTTGAAATACAGCAAATTTTATAAAAATGAAAATGAAAATCCACTGAAATTCGCAAGTTATGGTTAGCTCCACAACCCATAACTCGCACCACAGCTATGCAAACCTTAACTTACACACCAAATGCAATACAGTTATTAAAGCACTAATGAGGTCCTGGGGAGGGAGGGCCAGCAGAAGAAGAGCTTCTACATTCTGAAACCTTCATAGTTTAATAATCAATTATTTGGAGTGATATAAAAAACACCATGTCTAACTGTGCATTTTCAATTCTCTGAACTTCAGTCACCATAGACGCCATTTAACCTTGAGAGCACCTTTAATTTTTTCTACATAATCTCCAGAAGGCAGGAAACTGCATTAACAGGGTTGTTCAAAATAGCCCTGTAGACCAAGTCAGGAAACTGTCTAAACCATTTCTTGATGGCAGAGGCAGGAATAGCTCTCACACAATCCTATAGCAGCAGGTGGGTATCATTTCTGCCATCTTTCATTATATCACTGCCCTGGGGCCCCTAC
This sequence comes from Lissotriton vulgaris, assembly GCF_964263255.1. Taxonomy (NCBI): domain Eukaryota; kingdom Metazoa; phylum Chordata; class Amphibia; order Caudata; family Salamandridae; genus Lissotriton; species Lissotriton vulgaris. The sequence goes on along the minus strand of NC_141685.1, from coordinate 821,824,992 downwards.
ACATATCTTGAATGCAATCAACACCTCACTTCTCACAGTTATTTTCCCATCATCCATGAAGACTGGTGAAATACACTCCTTGATCATAAAACCCATCCTTGACAAAGGGGAGATGTGCTACTGCTGCCCCATCACACCCCTTTCCATCTTTGGAAAAATCTTTGAAAAAGCGAACCGATCTAAGCAACCTCCTCCAAAACTACTAATTTGGGGGTTTTCTGTGCTGGAGTGCAGAGACTACCATATACAGGCAATCTTTGACATTATATCAACCTTTAATAATGGTGATCCATGTTTCTTGGTTCTGCTTTTTCTGTCTGTGGTTTTTAATATCCTGGATCTCCGTGTCTTACTTGGAATTCTACAGTCTGGCGTGGATGTCACAGCTATAAAATGGATCTCCTCTTACCTTACTAGCAGAATAACTTTTGGTTAAATAGAGACCTCTAATCCCTGTCTGATGTGGAGTTCGACATAGTTCTGTATTTGCTGCCATGATGTTTAACCTCTAAATGATACCACTGGATCAACTCCTTAGCAATAAGCTATCTCTATATCATCGCAAAACTCTTTTGATCAGCTCTGCGCTCTACAAAACCCCAATAACCATCAAACCAATACTCTATTTACAACCAACTATGTCTCAAAGGGTCATTGTCTAAAGATATACTCAAACTCATACCCTGCCTGGACTTTATTCATTCTGAATACCTACAATATATTTAAAAATTCTACACCGTAAAGATTGAGCTTGACCTTATAAATGGAATAATCACTAAACCCCTCATTCCGGATTGGGTCATAAGTATGCATGCACATTTCATTCTCTCCTAACAACATTCGGATTTCCCATGGATCTGCTCTATCCTTCTAGGATCATATCACAAAATAGCACATGCAACTAAGGCCCTTCATACAATGGTGGTCGGTCGTGCCACCGACCGCCAGGGTTTCAGGCAGGTGAACGTCCGACCCTGTGGCGGGTACTCCAAGAGATGGGAGTGCCCAGCAATTTACTAAACATGAAAGTGAGGCTGCACATAAACAATTATGTGGAGGTGAGGTGTGGCCAGGCTGGTGAGCTGTCAAAGCCCTTCTCCTTAAGTAGAGGGGTAAGACAGGGGTGTATACTTGCCCCAATGCTTTTTCCCTTTACTTCAACTGCCTTATAGACAACCTGGGGCAGAGTAGTAGTGATGCCCCTAGACTGGTGAAAATGAGGATTCCTGCCCTCATGTTTGCTGATGATACTCTTTTGCTGTCAAATTCCCCCATGGGCTTGCAAAAGCTCCTAGATCGTTTTGAACAATTTTGCAGGGATAGGGGCTTGGAAACCAATATAGGCAAAATGAAGTGCATAATTCTGAACCGAGGGCACTTAACCAGGTCTAACCCTGTTCTAGCAGAGTCTTCCCTTATAAGAGTGCAATCATTCATGTTCCTGGGTATTACAGTCACTGAACATAATGGGGGGGGGGGGGGGGGGGGACAGGCACACATCACCCAATGCTGGCACAAACTAGAGAAAATCCAGGGGGCATTTCCAAGGAGGAATATAGATCGCACTTTCGTCCAGCAAGCCCGGCCCTGCAAGTTTGTCAAACGCAAGCTCTGAGGTCAACTTTATATAGTGCAGAGCTATGGGCCCATGTGGATGTGACTAGCTTGACTTAGTTGAAAATTGATTTATCAGGTAACAGATAGTGTCCTTATTAGTACCTCATTGCTTCCCCTTAGACTTGGCCTTGGGATGAGACCTGTTAAAACTGGTATACGTTCAATCTTGCACTGGAAGAGGCTCTGGACTACTCTGGAGCTCCAACAGTACTGGCTTAGTCTACATTCTCAGCCTTGCAGGCTCTAGTAAAATTCCCTGTATCCGTTATGTGAGATCCCTCTTGGAGAAAATTGGACTTTTAACTATGTGGAGTATCCGAAACAAGTCAGCTGGGATCTCAAAGAACAGTATCAAAAATGTCTATTGGCAGCACATAGATATTGCAGCAAACAAAGAGGGAAGCAGAGGTTGTCTGACCAATGCATTCCTTGTAGTTAAGGATGCTTATAGCAGAAAAAACTTTATGGATGAGATCGAACCTCCTATGTCTAAGCTCCTGTTCCTGCGGTTTCGCTATGTGATTTTAATTGCACAACACCCTACCGTTGGGACAGCAAGGGCCAACCTTAGGGGTGACTTATATGTAATAAAGTGGTAAGGCTAGGCAAGAGGGTGAAAATGGCAGTTTGACATGACATTGTGACATTGTATTCAGGCTGCAATGGCAGGCCTGGGACACGTTTTACAGTGCTACTTCAGTGGGTGGCTCAGTAAGTGTTGCAGGCCCTCTGGTGGATTTTAATTTACAGGCCCTGGGCATATGGTTTACCACTCTACAAGGGACTTATACATAAATTAAATATGCCAAAGAGTTATATGCCAATCTTACCATGTTTTAAGGAGAGAGGTCAAGAACTTTAGCAGTGATAAAGTGCACATAGTCCTAAGGCCAACACAATGAATTCAGCAAAATGTGGGAGGAGGAAGGCAAAATGTTTTGGGGGTGACCCTGCAGAGAGGACCAGTTCCAATAGCATGGAATAGTAATTATTCCACTAATACAGGAAACTTAAGTGGTGGATTTCAATGAAGGCTAGCTCAGAGAAATAGGCTCTTAGACAACAATATTAAGGAATTGTTCTGAAGTAAATCTGGCCCAAGATATTATTTACCGGTCGAGCAAAATGTATACAAGCCTACAGCTTAGGTCCATATGCCATGTGCCGAAAGAACAAAATACCATTTAATACAGTTTAAGGTATATTGAACAAAGTGAAAAACACATAATACACTTTACTTAAAATGAATGGTGCAGTTCCTTTCAGTACCCAGTTGAATTATGACAATTTATTCTGTGATGATCTGCAGAGCTATTTGCTAAATACTAAACTACTAACAAATACCAGACACAGTCTTCCTTGCGTAGCCTTTATTTGTGCAAAGTGTGTACATGCACCATTCATAACATTCTTAGAGCCCATACTCCAGCTGTCCACAGAATCTGACTTTATTTTATAAGGTGGGTACTGCAGTCTACTGATACGGAGGTCTGGCCCGGGACCAGGGTTCAATTCCCGGCTCGGCAGGTCTTGTGCTCAATTTCCTCGGACCTGATAATTCTCGCCTCGGTGCCTATTCTAATCCTGGGTCCTACTCTGCAACTCTGGGCAATAGCTTGCCTAATCTCCACAACAGCCCCAACAGCGCTGGGATACCTGGATGCACCTGGGGGGTGCCCAGGAGTGGACATCTCACAGGAAAGCCAGGAAGGGTTCCTAAGCGGTGTACGGACAGCGCGGGACACCTCCGGTGGAGGTAGCTGTGCGCTTTACAAATGCCGGCATTTCATAGGCTCAGCTACAGCTGTGACTTCTCCATCACGCCGTAGTAAACCTTTTTCCAAGGGCACAACGGAGTAAGAACTGTCAGAGAATTGGCTAATTGTCTGCCCGTCAATTTAGGATGGGTGGACATACATTAGTTTTTTACTGTCCATCACTGCCAGGCAAACCATGGTGGTGAGGGACCGGTAAAATTTAAAAAATGAGCCCCTCGCCATGGCAGATAAATCCCATGGTGAGGGGGGCTTTATTTATTTCTATCTTTAAAAAAGAATCCTGTTGCAGGATTTTCTTTTTGTTAATTGCAGGATTTTCTTTTTGTTAATTAAGAAAGAAATCAATTTGGTGCAAGTCTCCATCATGTTGATGTAGCCCTGCACCAAAGTGCGACAGGGAATGACAAGCACCACAAAAGAAGCAGTTCCTGCTAATATATTAGATATGACCGTAGGCATGGCGGACATTTCTAAATTTAACAAGCAGAATCCCCGCCAGGATGACAGAGTAATTTACTCTGTCACCCTGGCGGAGAAATGAGTCGCCCACTGATATATATACCGCCCGGAATCTGGCTTCGTAAAGAAGTTCATAAATCCAAAATTCCCACTTTTACTACAGTGTGATTAAGCGCCTCATTTCGATGGCAGTGAGACCACCACCATCAGCCCATCGGTGGCAGTTCCATCGCCATCGGTCCCTGCCTCACCACCTGCTGCATTTTGATGGCGGGCGGATGGTTGACTGTTGGAGAGACTGACCACCGCGTATCGGACGTGCTCAAGGAGCCATCTCACCGTCAGAGGGAACCGCAATCCCTTCAATGGTGGCGGTGCTTGCCACACACCTCTGTAGGGATTACGATGTCCCTTCCCGCCGGCTGCTTCATGGTGGCTTATCTCCCATGAAAATGCAGGCAGAAAGGGACATTGGGGGCCCGCAGCAGGCCCCCTTCCCCTGGCTCTCAGACAAAGGACCTGGGGGGCATCTATGGTGCCCCATTACATATCCCTGCCCCGTGTTGCAGACATCGCATGGAGACTGCCACATAGTGCAGGGATATGCAAAATGTGTATTTTTTGTACTGCGCCGCAATACAACAAATACACTTTGAGACTGCCTTGAAGGCAGTCGCGTTGTAATTCCCATGGTGGGACCGCCAGCAGCAAGTCGGACAGTCCCATTCCTGATATGATGGCGGTCAGATGAAAGTCCGATCGCCATCATAAGGAGGCCCTAAGTTCCTGTTCAGGATTTGTGCTTACTGGCACTAAACGTCTGCTAGCTTCTTCTGTATATAAATTTCAACATGGCTCATGCATTTGTGCTTATAAGCCTTTTCTTCCCCTACACCCCTTCACCCATTGCCAGCCGATTCAACCCAATTCACCTCATAGGTAATCCAGCACCTTCTGCTGCAACTAGTTCAGAAAGTTTTGTAAAGCAGAGAAGACAGAGAATCTTAAGTATACACCTATGTGATAACAGGGCAATTAATTGGCAAATGACCAGACAGTGAGCTAAGGTTTATCCGTCACGTACAACTTGGTACAGCGAGTGCCCCTTTTGAAGGTCTTGGCTTTGGAGACTGCTTATGCAGGCTCATTAAGTGGTGCAAATATGTGTGACATGGTCAGGGTCCTACAGTCACAAGTGTCTCAAAGAATATATGACCTTACAACACATTCTATTACAACGCATACATTTACAACGTAGATTTTAAAATGCAACTACCATTATAACGCATGTTTTTATAATGGAAACCATTACAACGCATGTCTCTAAGGATACATAAAAATTGCCATTGCAATGCGTACCACTACAACATATATCAATGCAACGAATACCATTACAACGCATAATGACTGAACTGTTTTAAACATAGACATGTTATGGGCCCCAAAAAAATATTATAAAAAAATAAAAGTTTAATACTTCACAATTTTATTTATTAAAATAAATATTTGCCTGGATATAAATCAACATCATCTACTCAAAATGGCGGCTATTCTGAAACGAGACATTAAAAACAACATTTTACACAAACCATAATAAATATACATTCTGTCAGGTTCTGAATCACGTGAAAAAATAGATTTCCATTTCTTTTTTTATTTAAAATTCTTGTTAACCCCAAACAAACATATACATTCAGCTGACCACCATTTTGTACTCAGTGGTACACTGACTTCCCTGGTGACCACACACATCTGGAGTAGGAGGACAATTCTAAGAGCTTCAGCTTCAAACACTACCATCTATTGGCTGAAGTAACAGAAAGTTTTAAACAAAACACATTTAGATAGACAACAATTAATTACTAAACCTAAACCTATATTTCATTTTGCAATTACATTAAATTCACAGATCTTAGACATACAGATACAGCAAAACAGTACTTATCTTCTTACAAACGTAAGTGCATGTTTAACATAAATCATATTTAATTTTAAGCTAAAAAAAAAATCTATTTTATTTTTCGAATACATTCACAGACGTTGAAGAGAGATATACAGGTACCAAAAGTAATTTAAATCTCTGAAGAAATCAATGAGTAAGTTTAATCTAAAATATTTTTATAACCAAAAAACATATATATTTTTTGTTTTTTAAATAAATAATATATGTTATGAAAGACGCTGGACAGTTTTCTGAGGCAAACTTACTATTGTAACTCAGCAGTGTGCTTACCTCTTGGAAGGTGCTGGTCACTGGTGAGGGGCAAAATTACTATTTTATTTATTTATTTATTTGGGTTCTTGTAAAGCGCAGGAATTCGATCTCCGAAGAGATATCTCCGCGCTGTGTTGTACTGAGGATCAGTGGAAGCAAGAGGAATGAGTGACTTAACTAGGGTTGCTGGGTGGGAAACAGATACGTTTTTAGATATTTTCTGAAGGTGGTAAGATTGGAGTTCAGTCTTATGAATGGGGGTAATGAGTTCCATAGAGTAGGACCTCTAAAAGCTAGGGCTCGGCCTCCCTGTCTTTCTCTTCTGATCCTAGGGATCTGCAGCAGGGCTTGATTTTCAGATCTTAAGGATCTACCTGGCTGATACAGTTGGAAGATTTCATTTAAGTACCTAGGGCCAGTACCGTACAAGCATTTGTGGATGGTACAACAAATCTTGAATAGTACTCTCTGGCGAATTGGAAGCCAGTGTAGCTTGCTCAGTAAAGGATGTGAGGGAGATCTCGCAGGGGCATTGAGGATCAATCTAGCAGCAGTGTTCTGAACAACCTGCAATCTCTTCAACTGTTCTGTGTTAGCGGAGATGAGCAATCCGTTACAGTAGTCTACCCTACTCATGACTAGGGTTTGTACGAGTGTTCTCCGGTGATGGTCAGCTAAGTATGGGAACACCCTTCTGAGTAGGCCAATGACTCTCATGCAGGTTCCTGTAACCTGTGTGGCATGATCTTTTAGTACCAGGGATTGATCTAACTTAACGCCCAAATTTTTCACGCTTTCCTTAGGACAAGGAGCTGTGCCCAATTCTGGAGGCCACCACTCAGGTGTCCAGAGGAGTGGTGCGTTCCCAAAAAGCATGACCTCCATCTTGCCCACATTGCACTGTAGGCAATTGGAGGTCATCCATCCAGCAATGGCTCTCATTCCAGCAGAGAAGGAATTCCTTACTGTGGGGGTCATATTTTGGAATGGGAACAACAGCTGGGTGTCGTCTGCATAGGATATTGGTATGAAACCAAATTTCCTAGCGACCTTCGCCAGGGGGGCCACATACACATTAAATAATGTGGGGCTTAGGCATGAGCCCTGTGGAACCCCCCTTGGTGAGCTCTCTAGAGATGGAATAGTGAGAGCCCAAGCGAACATTTTGGGATCGGTTGGAAATGAAGCTTTCCAGCCAAGATAGAGCAGTTCCTTGCACTCCTACTCCCTCCAGACGACTGATCAAGGTGTCATGAGACACCGTGTCGAAGGCAGCGGACAAATCTAATAGCACCAGAATCATAGAACCTCCCCCATCCTGTGCCATTCGGATGGTATTGGTCACGGAAAGGAGAGCTGATTCTGTGCTATGATTTGGTCTGAACCCAGATTGAGAGGGGTCCAGACCGTCCGCTGCCTCGATGAATTTAGAGAGATGGATGTTAACGTGTCTCTCAGTCATCTTACTGATGTGGGGTAGGAGGGATATGGGACGCAGATTATTGAGATCTGACCACGGTAACGTGGTGTTTTTACGAATGGGGTTCACGACCGCCATTTTCCAATCGTGGGGAATTCTACCTTCCCTAAGGGAGATATTGATCAGTGCTCTAAGGCTTGGGGCAAGAATGCTGCCCAATAGCACAGCCACCGAAGCTGGTAATAAGTCAGTCGTGATCCGGATTTGATTGATTTGAGAAGCGTTTCTACTTCAGCAAGACTAATTTCTGGGATTGAGGTCAGAGTGGGCCCACATATTCCATTTTGGGTGAGTTCATCTTTGAGACTGTCTATGTTATCTCTATTATTGTAAGAGGTTTTGGTGATTTTATCATAGATTAGGTCTATTTTTTTCTCAAAAAACATGGAAATGTCATCACATAAGTTTTGGTTGAAGTCATCTGGGCTCTCACAAGCCATAGGTTTGACAAAGGATTGTATGACTCTGAACAGTTCCCGAGTGGAATTTCCGGCCTCCGTAATTTGAGAGTCAAGTTTATTCCTCCGAGCTTTCCTTATGTTTTTAAGGTAGTTGGAATGGTCTTCTAAATAAAGATTTTTACTCATCGAAGTGTGGGTTTTCCTCCATTTTTTCTCCAAGTTCCTGCATCTCTGTTTTTCGACTCTCAATTCCTCAGTGTACCAAATTTCTGACTTTGGTCTAATACGTTGTTTATGTAATTCTAGTGGTGCAATTTGGTCAATGGCCTCTAATAGTGTTTTGTTGAATTTGGCCAGTCCACTTTCAATATTATCTTCTTCAAGATAGTTGGGTTCTTTCCATATATGTTGAAGTGCCTCAGGAGTTATTTTGTGCCATTTTCTTTTCCACGTAGGTGGAAGGGGTTTTTGGAGCCGAGGGTGTGAGCCAAGTAATTGGAAGGGCAATAGGTAGTGATCTGACCAGTAGACAGGGGTTGGTGAGCTACAAGTTAACCTAGGACAGTTAGTTAAAATTAGGTCTAGTGTGTGGCCTCCTATGTGTGTCGGGCCGTTGTTTTGAATTTTTAGTCCTAAACTGGATAAATCATCCAGTAGGGATCTGGCATCGGGATTATTAGAGACATCAACATGAATGTTGAAGTCTCCGAGAAGAATGAGATCTTCATTGGCTCTAAGGTATGGGGCCAGTAGTTCCATTAGATTTAAAGAAAAATCCTGACAAGAGCCAGGAGGGCGATATAATAGTGCCCCTTTCCAGTGTGACTTGTGGGAGGAGGAGAATCTAAAAATCATGATTTCCAGCTGGTCATTGCTACTCTGGTCAAGTATTGAGACCTTTAAATTGTCTTTATAGACAACAGCCACCCCACCTCCAGTTTTGATCAGTCGATCTAGATGCAGAATCTTATACCCGGCAGGTATTGCTAGCATAATTGTGGGAGTGGTATGTGGTTTGAGCCAAGTTTCAGTGAGAAAACAGATGTCAGGCATCTCAGAGTTGATAAGATCCCACAATTGAAGGTGGTGTTTAGGTAATGAGCGTATGTTCAATAGAAAGCATTTAAGTCCTGGGGACCCTTTCCCAGTAGCTTTAGTGGTGTGGTCTGTCTTGTCAGCTACATTAGGGAAGGGAATTCGAGCAGGTACTTTAGTCACAGTTATAGAATCCGCATTAGTGGGGAGATCTCTGGGTGGGCATATAATAGTAGTCTGAAAGTGGCAGTTAGCACAGGAAAAGGGACCTTCAAAATTAGGCCACGTGTCCCGTATGCATGTCTCAGTGGAGATATTGTTTAAACAGAGTAGAGATTCTCTGGAATAACGTAAGGTGGAGCTGACCTGAGTGGTAAGTAAACCAGGGATCTGCGCCATGCCCTTTGTCCCGTCCTGTCGCGGACGGGCGCAGACGGGCTTTTCTTCGGCGCTTCTTAGGCGCGCTCGTAGGCGCCCCCTGCGCGCAACCGCTGCGCGCTTGTAGGGGGGCGTTGCTAAATAGCCCTGAGGGCGGTGACCGCTAGAGCGCTGACCTCCGCTCTAGCGGAAGTATGAATTATGCTGCCTGGTTCTTACCTGGCCGCCCTCCGCTCTACGGCAATAATTGCCGAGTCGGACCGGGGCGGACAGGCTCCAATATTGAACCAAACAATGCGGGGGAGAGTATCAGGAGTTTTAAACAGGTACAGGTTATAATTGCGGATATTAAAATCTATTCCAGCAAATCTTTTTTAAAATCTTTAAAATCGCCGCTAGCACCATCTAAAATATCTTAGCGTAATGTTGTCTTTCCCAACTACTCGCAGCCCTCGCAGTCAGGACCAGCAAGCAAGTCTTTGCCTTCAGCACAACAGCGGATCGGGGGACGCTGCCACCACCTCCCTACCGCAGCGTTTCCGGGGCTAGACCAATCTAAATAGCCCTGAGGGCGGTGACCGCTAGAGCGCTGACCTCCGCTCTAGCGGAAGTATGAATTATGCTGCCTGGTTCTTACCTGGCGCCCTCCGCTCTACGGCAATAATTGCCGAGTCGGACCGGGGCGGACAGGCTCTAATATTGAACCAAACAATGTGGGGGAGAGTATCAGGAGTTTTAAACAGGTACAGGTTATAATTGCGGATATTAAAATCTATTCCAGCAAATCTTTTTTAAAATCTTTAAAATCGCCGCTAGCACCATCTAAAATATCTTAGCGTAATGTTGTCTTTCCCAACTACTCGCAGCCCTCGCAGTCAGGACCAGCAAGCAAGTCTTTGCCTTCAGCACAACAGCGGATCGGGGGACGCTGCCACCACCTCCCTACCGCAGCGTTTCCGGGGCTAGACCAATCTAAATTGCCCTGAGGGCGGTGACCGCTAGAGCGCTGACCTCCGCTCTAGCGGAAGTATGAATTATGCTGCCTGGTTCTTACCTGGCCGCCCTCCGCTCTACGGCAATAATTGCCGAGTCGGACCGGGGCGGACAGGCTCCAATATTGAACCAAACAATGCGGGGGAGAGTATCAGGAGTTTTAAACAGGTACAGGTTATAATTGCGGATATTAAAATCTATTCCAGCAAATCTTTTTTAAAATCTTTAAAATCGCCGCTAGCACCATCTAAAATATCTTAGCGTAATGCTGTCTTTCCCAACTACTCGCAGCCCTCGCAGTCAGGACCAGCAAGCAAGTCTTTGCCTTCAGCACAACAGCGGATCGGGGGACGCTGCCACCACCTCCCTACCGCAGCGTTTCCGGGGCTAGACCAATCTAAATAGCCCTGAGGGCGGTGACCGCTAGAGCGCTGACCTCCGCTCTAGCGGAAGTATGAATTATGCTGCCTGGTTCTTACCTGGCCGCCCTCCGCTCTACGGCAATAATTGCCGAGTCGGACCGGGGCGGACAGGCTCCAATATTGAACCAAACAATGCGGGGGAGAGTATCAGGAGTTTTAAACAGGTAAAGGTTATAATTGCGGATATTAAAATCTATTCCAGCAAATCTTTTTTAAAATCTTTAAAATCGCCGCTAGCACCATCTAAAATATCTTAGCGTAATGTTGTCTTTCCCAACTACTCGCAGCCCTCGCAGTCAGGACCAGCAAGCAAGTCTTTGCCTTCAGCACAACAGCGGATCGGGGGACGCTGCCACCACCTCCCTACCGCAGCGTTTCCGGGGCTAGACCAATCTAAATAGCCCTGAGGGCGGTGACCGCTAGAGCGCTGACCTCCGCTCTAGCTATTTTAACTCCACAGGGTGCTTGCCTTAGAGAAAATGCTGGACAGTGGTGGGGCAATATTGCTATTTTAACTCTGCAGGTTGCTTGACTCAGAGAAAATGCTTGACAGTGGCGGCGCAAAATTACTATTCTAACCCCGCCGCGGGCTTGCCCCAGGGAAGGTTCTGGTAAGTGGTGGGGGCTTAAAATATATATTCTAACTCACCAGGTGTTTGCCTCAGGAAGTATTTGGTCAGTGTTGGGGGGCATAATTACTATTCTAACTCCGCCAGGTGCTTGCCTCAGAAAACGTGCTAATCAGTGGTTGGGGCCAAAATTACTATTCTAACTCAGCAGGGTGCTTCCTTCAGGGAAGGTGATGGTCACTGATGGGGGGGGGGGGGGGGAAATACCATTCTAACTCCACAGAGTTGAAGATATGGATGGTGCACCAAAATTAGAAGTCCAGAAACTTGCGATATTGTCAAAAATAAATCCTTTATTGGTTCAATCTTAAAACAGCCTCAGCCCACGCGTTTCATTCCTTGCGGAACTTCATCATCAAAAACAGGGTCAAAGGCCCATATATCATGGTCATCTGCAACCATGAAATTTGGGGGAAGGTAATATCGCGGGCATAGCATGACCATAATACACAAACAACATATAAGTTTATAGTTATGAGTAAACTCTGAACATCCCGGGCTATATTTCACTTTGAAAACAAACTGCAATATAGTCCTGCCCCGTCTGCAATTAATGGCGTCATGGGGCACAGGGGGTGAGACGGAAGGAGGAAACAGCAGATAATGCCATACAAACTCAAGCAGTATCGATTGATAATATCTACTAAAAGCAACCACGTAAGCAATGATCCTATCCCGGTAACAGATTACAGGTATACTCACCTATAGCCAAAAAATATAATGCTCTGTCATATAAGCGTTGAGCCACGACCAGTGTCACAGTCATTTAGCTATGAAAGAATAAACAGATGAAACCCGATCAGAAATAAGACCTGAGATGTAACATGAAAAGTGTGATTCTTAGATCCCAAAACATTGATCGAATTGCAGACTAACATATTTACATTTAGATAAGTGCACAAAAAGAAAAACGGAGCGTATATAACCCCGGACAACGTAGAAATACACTTTCTCCTGTCTACATTTGTCTCCCCTGTGGGAAGAGCAGAAAGACTGCTTTAAAAAGGAGAGCGGCGATCCTGGGCACACAATTGCCAACGCTTATTAAATTTATGGAATTTATCTATACTTTCCCCCATATAACTTCCTTCTAAAAAAACTCAGCCCTTCGTCACCAAAAACATACAAAATAACGGGTGCACACAATTCCTGTTTAGTGGGGCCTAACACAAGCTAATAGACATTAAGCCCACACTTACAGACTGAATTATTGGAAAAAGAGGGGAACATAGAAAAGCATTCTCCTATAAAACTGGCCACTGTCAGCCTGCTCCAGAGACACATGCACATATATCTTATTTCGAGCCTGGCGCCACAACAAATATAGAGCGCAGTAACAACAAAATAATACATTTAGGAAACCAAAGGCTCGTTATACTGTTGCCACGATACCCCTCCCCAAGAACAATTTTACATGAACAACAGACGGGCAGCCTATAACCGTCATTCGTATAACATACATCGTGTACGTACACACTACAAACAAAACCGCCTTACCTGATCGCGCCGCAAAGGTACCCAAGAGTCAACCTGTCTGGAAACCCGACATGAATGCAGGTCAGATTGAAATAGCCAGCGGATACCCACAATGCACCTAATAAGTCACGTGTTTCAAATCACCAAAAGGCCGGATTACCTATGCTCGACGGACACGCCATCTTGCAAAGGCTCAAGAGTATCCAAGCCCAATAGGTAACCTATATGTTCACGAGTCTCAGTACGTCTAACAGTCGAGTCCGCTAACAAACACAAACTAAACTCTATTAGTAAGTCCAAAGACATTATCAAACAATGTGCCTGATCAAAAAGCTAAATTTCAGAAAGGCAGCACTTCCGTGATTTTCGTAACCGCAGTGTTGCCTGCCGACGCAATAATTACGACAGAATATTGATCGAGGTACATTCTGTTTACTCAAATTTCCATAAATACTGCAATATAAAAATATAGAGTAACGAACTGACAGCTGACTCTCGGAATAACGGATGTCTAGGATTTTGGGGAAATCCACGCCATCTTGAAAGCATACAAAGATGTACACACAGTGTTCACAATGGAAGTACTATGTAGTAGAGTGCATCCGACGAGAATGTTTACATGAAACATACGGTTATACACCAGGGGGAATATTAACCCATCCTGAGCGAAATAATTCTTCAAAATAGGTGATAATCAAGATAATCGGTTATGTCTTAGGCAGGGCCAAAAATCCTTATTGTTCGTAATCGCGCATCTATCCCTTGTGGTGGGGGATATATTATTGTTGCTCAAAGAGGGACATGTATACGTGGTAAATATGTGGGGTTCCAGCTATAGAAGCAACCCTGCCCATACGTGTACAGAGATATTAGTTGTTAAGAGCCCATCCGGCTGAGCAAAAGAAATAAGCTAGAGGAGAAGAAAAGGCATATTGCCAAGGTAATATGAGAAAAGGAAAAAAAAGGGAAACAGAAAAAGAATATTTGTGTGAGAAATGAGGGGAGAGAAAAGCTAAATTATGACGATATAGGCAGTAAATGGCCCCATATAGAATACACCGCAATTTGAAGAAGAACAACTTACACAAAAACAATACCATATGTACAATTCGGTATTCACACAGTAAAAAGCACACATATTCACATACAAGGACATAGTGTTTACTGCATGTTATTACTCTCATTATCGTTGGATTCATGATGCTCAGACCAACATCCTGCTGATTCAATCAACACTGAAGATTGGTGATTTTTTACCTCTTGGGCCAGACGTCGAGCTTACTAAAAATGGCACACAAGAGTGCAATTTTGACTCATGCCATAAGGTGTTAGCTTAAAGGAAGTAGTGCATTTCCCCATCTGTGTTATGGCCCAGGCTAGTTGCCCTCGAGTTGCAAATCCACCTTGCCTCTTTTTGCCTCACTAATAGCTCCCTATTACCGCCTCTCCTGGGTACTGGGACATGATCAATCACATGGAACCAGAAAGACAGATCATCTGGATGTTCCTTCATATAATGGTCAGTGATAGGATATCTAACATCTCTAGTTTTAATCGCATGTCTGTGTTCCTGCATTCTGACTTTAAGGCTACGGATAGTGCTACCCACATAAATTATCCCGCATTTGCAACCAAGAATATAAACGACATATGTTATGTTACCGTTAATGAAATGACCAATGATATATTTCTTTTCCGTGTTGTAACTAAAGTCAATGATCCTATTTTTGCCTGAAGGGCAGATGTTACATGACCCACACGTGAAGAAACCTATGGGTTTGGCAGGTAGCCATGTTTGCGCGGCTTTGGGTGTGACCACATAACTGGGACAGAGTGTGTTTTTCAAAGCCTTTCCCTTCCTGTAAATGATAGAGGGTTTCATCTGAATTTAGTCCTTTAATCCAGGTATTTCAGTCAATAAGTGCCAATGTTTCCGGCAGATGTTAAAAATAGTTCCACTGTGGATGTTGTACTGTGTTATGAATCTGGCTATGCGATTTCTACCTCCTCTAATGGGTTTGTCTCGTAAGATCTCTTCCCTAGTCATGTTGTTAATTCTGTGTTCAGCTCTCTTTAGAATCCCTTGTTCGTATCCCCGTCTAGCAAACCTCTCAACAGTATCATTAATGTGGGTACTAAACGTAACATCCTCACTGCAGTTACGTCTAATTGTAGTCATTTCGCCGAAGGGGATATTGCTAATCACTGATCTAGGATGTGCACTAGTCATGTACAATACTGCGTTGCATGCAGTTTCTTTCCTGTAGAGGGTACTCCCAATTTTACCCATTTTGATATAAAACTGGATATCGAGGAAGTTAATGTGGTCCTTGTGGTGTATCATGGTAAACCGGACATTGTAGATATTAGTGTTGAGAAAAGTGACATATTGATTGAGTTGTTCAACTGACCCTGACCATAGGCAAATCACATTGTCAATGTACCTCCCCAGTACACTATGTTATTGGTCCAGGAGGAGGCACCTCTGCTCCAAGTATGCTCCCTTTCAAACCACCCCATAAAGAGGCAAGCGTACGAGGGAGCAAAGTTGGAGCCCATCGCAGTTCCATGTAATTGGTGGAACCAACGGTTGTCGTACAGAAAGAAATTGTTGGTCAAAATGATCTCAATCATGGAGATGATCCTTTCATTATAATCATACAATCCCGCGTCATCTTTGTCGAGAAATGATCATACGGCTCTGATACCATGGTCTTTGTCGATGCAGGTGTAGAGACTCTCTACATCAAAAGTCACCAACATCAGATCTTGGGACCAATCAAAATCTCTCAGTTTGGTTAAGATGTCCTTGCTGTCCCTAACATAGGAGGGTAAGTTAGGGACATACTTGTGAAGTTTGAAGTCTACAACTGGGACAGCTTTTCTGTAGGTGACCCCACTCCCGAAATGATAGGCCTTCCGGGAGGAAATTGTCCCCCTTTGTGCACCTTGGGTAGCACGTAAATGCATGGGAAGGATGGACATTCTACCCATAGGAACCTGAGTTCATCCTCAGTGAGGAGTCCTGTCTCTCTCCAGTCACGTATTTTTGCATTGATCAGAAAAGTACTCTTAGAGATAGGGTTATTAGATGTTTCCCTATAGTAAGCCTTGCTGTCAAGTTAGCTCGCTATCTCGTTCATGTAGTCACAGTGATTCATGACCACGATGTTCCCGCCTTTATCGGCCTCTCTTATTACAATGGTATTATTGTTGTTGAGGATGAACTCAGGTTCCTATGGGTAGAATGTCCATCCTTCCCATGCATTTACGTGCTACCCAAGGTGCACAAGGGGGGACAATTTCCTCCCGGAAGGCCTATCATTTCGGGAGTGGGGTCACCTACAGAAAAGCTGTCCCAGTTGTAGACTTCAAACTTCAGAAGTATGCCCCTAACTTACCATCCTATGTTAGGGACAGCAAGGACAGCTTAACCAAACACACATTTCTTGACAAAGATGATGCAGGATTGTATGATTATAATGAAATGATCATCTCCATGATTGAGATCATTTTGACCAACAATTTCTTTCTGTTCGACAACCGTTGGTTCCACCAATTACGTGGAACTGCGATGGGCTCCAAGTTTGCTCCCTCGTATGCCTTCCTCTTTATAGGGTGGTTCGAGAGGGAGCATGCTTGGAGCAGAGGTGCCTCCCCCTGGACCAATAACATTGTGTATTGGGGGAGGTACATTGACAATGTGATTTGCCTAGGGTGAGGGTCGGTTGAACAACTCAATCAATATGTCACTTTTCTCAACACTAATATCTACAATGTCAGGTTTACCATGGCACACCACAAGGACCACATTAACTTCCTCGATATCCAGTTTTATATCAAAATGGGTAAAATTAAGAGCACCCTCTTCACGAAAGAAACTGCATGCAACGCAGTATTTCACGCGACTAGTGCACACCCTAGATCAGTGATTAGCAATATCCCCTTCGGCGAAATGACTAAAATTAGATGTAACTGCAGTGAGGATGTTACGTTTAGTACCCACATTAATAATACTGTTGAGAGGGTCGCCAGGCGGGGATACAAACAAGGGATTCTAAAGAGAGCTGAACACAGAATTAACAACATGACTAGGGAAGAGACCTTACGCGACAAACCCATTAGAGGAGGTAGAAATCCCATAGCCAGATTCATAACACAGTACAACACCCACAGTGGAGCTATTTTTAACATCTTCCAGAAAAATTGGCACTTATTGACTGAAATACCTGGATTAAAGGACTCAATTCAGATAAAACCCTCTATCACTTACAGGAAGGGAAAGGCTTTGAAAAACACACTCTGTCCCAGTTATGTGATCACACCCAAAGCAGCGCAAACGTGGCTACCTGCCAAACCCAAAGGTTTCTTCACGTGTGGGTCATGTAGCATCTGCCCTTCGCGCAAAAATAGGACCCTTGACATTTAGTTACAACACGGAAAATAAATATATCATTGGTCATTTCATTAACTGCAACACAACATATGTTGTTTATATTCTTGCTTGCAAATGCAGGATAATTTATGCGGGTAGCACTATCCATAGCCTTAAAGTCAGAATGCAGGAACACAGACGTGTGATTAAAACTAGAGATGTTAGATATCCTATCACTCACTATTATATGAAGGAACATCCGGGTGATCTGTCTTTCTGGTTCCATGCGATTGATCATGTCCCAGTACCCACGAGAGGCGGTAATAGGGAGCTATTACTGAGGCAAAAAGAGGCAAGGTGGATTTGCAATTTGAGGGCGACTAGCCTGGGTCATAACACAGATGGGGAAATGCACTACTTCCTTTGAGCTAACACCTCATGGCATGAGTCAAAATCACACTCTTGTGTGCCATTTTCAGTAAGCTGGACATTTGGCCCAAGAGGTATACAATCACCAATCTTCAGTGTTGATTGAGTCAGTAGGATGTTGGGCTCAGCATCATGAATCCAACGATAATGAGAGTAATAACATACAGTAAAAACTATGTCCTTGTATGTGAATATGTGTGCTTTTTACTGTGTGAATACTGAATTGTACATTTGGTATTGTTTTTGTGTAAGTTGTTCTTCCTCAAATTGCGGTCTATTCTATAGTGGGTCATTTGCTGCCTATATGGTCATAATTCTGCTTTTCTCTCCCCTCATTTCTCACATAAATATTCTTTTTCTATTTCCCTTTTTTTCCTTTTCTCATATTACCTTGGTAATATGGCTTTTCTTCTCCTCTAGCTTATTTCTTTTGCCCAGCCGGATGGGCTCTTAACAACTAATGTCTCTGTACACGTATGGGCACCCTGCCAGTATCTGGCTTCTATAGCTGGAACCCCACATATTTACCACGTATACATGTCCCTCTTTGAGCAACAATAATATATCCCCCACCACAAGGGATAGATGCGCGATTACGAACAATAAGGATTTTTGGACCTGCCTAAGATATAACCGATGATCTTGATTATCACCTATTTTGAAGAATTATTTCGCTCAGGATAGGTTAATATTCCCTCTGACGTATAGCTGTGTGTTCCATGTAAGCCTTCTCGTTGGAATGCACTCTACTATATAGTGCTTCCATTATGAACACTGTGTGTACATCTTTGTATACTTTCAAGATGGCGTGGATTCCCCCATAAACCTAGACATCCGTTATTCCGAGAGTCAGCTGTCAGTTCGTGACTCTATATTTTTATATTGCAGTATTTATGGAAATTTGAGTAAACAGAATGTACCTCGATCAATATTCTGTCGTAATTATTGCGTTGGCAACCGACACTGTGGTTGCCAAAATCACGGAAGTGCTGGCTTTCTGAAATGTGGTTTTTTATCAGGCACATTGTTTGATAATGTCTTTTGACTTACTAATAGGGTTTAGTTTGTGTTTGTTAGTGGACTCGACTGTTAGACGTACTGAGACTCGTGAACATATAGCCTTTGCAAGATGGCGTGTCCGTCGAGCATAGGTAATCCGGCCTTTTGGTGATTTGAAACACGTCACTTATTAGGTGCATTGTGGGTATCTGCCGGCTACTTCAATCTGACCTGCAGTCATGTCGGGTTTTCCATACAGGTTGACTCTTGCGTACCTTTGCGGCATGATCAGGTAAGGCGGTTATGTTTGTAGTGTGTACGTACACGATGTATGACGAATGGGGGTTATAGGCTGCCCGTCTGTTGTTCATGTAAAATTGTTCTTGGGGAGGGGATATCGTGGCAACAGTATAACGAGCCTTTGGTTTCCTAAATTTATTATTTTGTTGTTACTGCGCTCTATATTTGTTGTGGCGCCAGGCTCGAAATAAGATATATGTGCAAGTGTCTCTGGAGCAGGCTGAACTGGCATTGGCCAGTTTTATAGGAATGCTTTTCTATGTTCCCCTCTTTTTCTAATAATTCAGTCTGTAAGTGTGGGCTTAATGTCTATTAGCCCGTGTCAGGCCCAACTAAACAGGAATTTTGTGCACCCCTTATTTTGTATATTTTTGGTGACGAAGGGCTGAGTCTGTTTAGAAGGGAGTTATATGGGGGTTGTGCACCCCTTATTTTGTATATTTTTGGTGACGAAGGGCTGAGTCTGTTTAGAAGGGAGTTATATGGGGGAAAGGATAGATAAATTCCATAAATTTAATAAGCATTGGCAATTTTGTGCCCAGGATCGCCGTTCTCCTTTTTAAAGCACTCCTTCTGCTCTTCCCACAGGGGAAACGAATGTAGACAGGAGAAAGTGCATTTCTACGTTGTCCGGGGTTATATACGCTCCGTTTTTCTTTTTGTGCACTTATCTAAAGGTAAATATGTTAGTCTGCAATTCGATGAATGTTTTGGGATCTAAGAATCACACTTTTCATGTTACATCTCAGGTCTTATTTCTGATCGGGTTTCATCTGTTTATTTTCTCATAGCTAAATGACTGTGACACTGGTCGTGGCTCAACGCTTATATGACAGAGCATTATATTGTTTGGTTATAGCTGAGTATACCTGTACCCTGTTACCGGAATAGGATCATTGATTGCGTGGTTGCTTTTGGTAGATAATATCAATCGATACTGCTTGAGTTTGTATGACATTATCTGCTGTTTCCTCCTTCCATCTCACCCCCTGTGCCCCATGACGCCATTAATTGCAGACGGGACAGGACTATATTGCACTTTGTTTTCAAAGTGTAACATAGCCCGGGATGTTCAGAGTTTACTCATAACTATAAACGTATATGTTGTTTGTGTATATGGTCATGCTGTGCGCGCGATATTACCTTACCAAGTCCTATGGTTGCAGATGACCATGATATATGGGCTTTTGACCCTGTTTTTGATATTGGCCAAAGTAGACCTCACATTGGTATTCGGGCCTTTATTTTATATATTTATGCTTATATTTTACTGTATAGATCAACAATGATTCTTGTGGTCTAAACCTACTGTGAGTCTGGAGACACCTGATCGCCTACATTTGCTGTTTACATATATTCGACTCTTACATATCACCACAGGTGAGATTGCACAGTGTCTCAACATAGGGGAGTCACACCAATGCCATTCGTCTTATAGCACCTAAGGGGAGATGGTAAAGTTTACTATCATAGGGGGGTCACACTAGTGCCGTTTTCCTTTGACCATTGATACTGCATGTTTTGCTTACTAGTAAAGGAGGCTTTGTTATATACCTCGGTCCCCTACTGGTGCTGCCTATAGGAGTTTCACAACGTAATGGGGTAGGGGCTAGTGATAGTTTCCTCTCTCCTTTTTCGTCTTGATATATGTTTGCTGGTTTGGGAGATAGTGTTTATGCCTAGCCATATTGATATGCCCTAGTGACTGTCCATACTGAACACCCATGATTCGTCCTATTGTAGTTGTCTAAACTTTTATTTTATCCCGTTCAGAACGTGACCTTGCCGTACATAGACGCTTTCCACATCCATCTTATGCTCATCTTAGGGGATCTTCAAGAGATTCTTAAGGTGAGACCAGGACCAATGTTTATTCGCTAAATACTCCACAACTGGGATGTGACCTGCAGCATATGGTTTTAATCCTGCAGACCCTTGTGGATGGTCTGTCTTTTAGTTTTTTCCACTAGAATTATCAATATATGAGTTGTTGATATCCCAACTCACCCTGGGACCACTGCACCTTTTTCTAATCCCTTTGGGACTAGTTTGGAAAGGCAGTCTTTGGTTTCCCTGCCCTAGATTCCTTTTTTCTTATTTCTACGTGTACTTGTATTTCCCTCTTCTCCTCTTTCTCTCTTATTTCCTACCCGGCTGGCTACTCTCTGTTTCACCTATTAGCTTGCTCTTGCAGGGTCTCAAATGGTGCCTTAGTGATACTTTCAAGTTACACAGATGCAATGTGAATTGCACATACTATTACAAAGTTACTTTCGCTGTGTCTCAAGCAGTGTCCTTGAGATACTTGTACAAGCAAACAGTTGGTATGTGTACTGTATATACTACAACGTTACCATTATACTGCAAATATGGTATTTCTGTCGGATATAAATTATACGGACAACTGAAATGACAATTTTCTTCGTCCCTTTGCCATTAAGTCCTGCTTTTGTCTATATATATATTTTTTTATACAACTTTCTTTATATAATGTCCTTTTCTATAATGTTTTACGCAGGTCTTCTCTTCTTTGTGTCTTATTCTTCTCATCGCCTTGCCACTCCTAAAACTTGATCATTCTGGAAGAACTAATGTCTCAGTTTATGGTGTTTTACTTGTGGTAGATTGCTGGGGTGGATTTATTATTTCTGTATAATTTTTTGTATCACGATGTACAGTATCTCCTTTTAGATGTTGTTATTGTATATATGTATATATATGTGTTATTGTTTGTGTACTTAGTGTTTTCTATTTGTGCTCTTTCAGCCCTGATGAAGTTCCGCAAGGAACGAAACGTGTTGGCTGAGGCCGTTTTAAGATTGAACCAATAAAGGATTTATTTTTGACAATATTGCAAGTTTCTGGACTTCTAATTTTGGTGCACCATCCATATCTTCAACATTTTGGTATCTGTCGCAACAGTGGAGCCTCCGTGTGGCTATCTCCGGATGTTTTAAGCACAAACTCAATACTGACAAACTCACTGAAGAAATTGAAGTGCCAAACTGTGGTCAGCCACCTAACTCCACAGAGTGCTTGCCTCAGGGAATCAATTTTTCGTTCGTATTTGAGCTGGTCCATGACCACTAGCGCACCACCTTTGTCAGCTTTTGTGAAGTGCAATGAAGTATTGGCCTGTAGTGAACGTAACGCAGATTTCTCTACTAGGGAGAGATTGGCAGCAGAGTGGGATGCTTGAGGTAACCTGGAGATATCTTGTTTCACTAAAGTCTCAAAAAGATCAATAGCTTTATGTGAAATAGGTGAAACAAAAGTGCTCTAGGTCTAAACTCCTGGTACTCAGCATCATCAATGGTAGATTGCGTAGTCTCAATATTGAAAAACAAATGTCTGAGTCTCAATTTTCTGGTGAATCTGAATAACGCAATTTGGGAATCTAAACTCCTTGCCTGATTAGTGGGTACAAAGGAACACCCTTTACTCAACACAGTCAGTTGACTCTGTGACAGTTGTTTAGAGGAAATGTTGACCACTAGTGTTTCTTTTTCCGACTGGGCTTTCCCGAATCAGTGACCTCTGCGGGTATGGCTGCGGGGGACTCTATAGGAGGTTGGTTCGCAACTGGACTGGTGGACAAAAAAGCAACCTTAGGTGTGGTGGAGCTGCCAGTGGCTGTCTCGCTACCTTCTGTAGATGGCACTGGAGGACGGGACATCTGAGTATCAGTGACTGAAGCTAAACTCTCTTCAGAAGAAGTAGTACCAAATTTTTGCCAATTGCGTTTTTGAGCATACACTTCGGCCCAGGAGTACACTTCGTCGAGTTAATAATCAATTGTGTTGCGACAAAATTTCCGCACTTTACGTTCATGTATGTCTTTGCCATAAGAGTCAAGCCTGGCATTTATGTCATTCAGGGTAGTTGTCCAAGAGTCAGATTCCATACGTTAGATGAGATTAGCTTGTAGATCTTTAATTTCAGACCCTAGTGTGATGAGAACTTGAGATAACTCTTCAACAATTAAAAGATTGAGATCAAGTGAACACTTATTAAGAATAGCATACCACTTCTCCATTAATTTTTTATTCATCTTAAAAAGCATAGGTTTAATTACCAGGCGAAGGCCTCTTGGTATGCAGCTAGCTCTATGATACTAGATAAGTGTAGTGGCATGCATTGATGATTGATTTCACGACGCATTAAATATTCCAATTGTTTGATTTGTTGCTGGACTGGACCTGAGGTGGCATCAAACTTCCTAACCTCTTTAATAAGTCCATAAATGTCCACTGCGTCTGCAGCTGAATAGTCTTTTGTTTGAGCTTTATTCTCTGTAAGATGTAAGATATCATCAAAGACGACATGTTGAGTTACAGCACAATATACAATGGTGCAAATGATGCGTTGTAATGGCATGCATTGTAAAACGATGAGTTGTAATGGCATATTCGTTGTAATGGATGCGTTGTAGAGGCATCACGTTGTAATGCCTGTGTTGTAATAGATGTTGCCTGTCTCAAGGACACAAGCAAGCCTAAAGAACTTCTCTGTCTCTAGATCATGGGCTCCATCTCTCCCATTTTCCATCACATCTTCTGTGTGTCCTCTTTGCCACTGGCCTCCAAATAATTCTTCTCCTCTGTGATCCAGTTCGGCTTTTACTGTAATATTTCTCCATTAAAATTTGTCTCTATTTACTTTTTTCCTTTTCAAGTGTTCTACCACTTTATTTTCCTTCCCATCTTCATTTGTGTGCCTACCAATTTCTTTCTCCCACTTATCACTCCTAAAATATTAAAATGTGGCATTTTATGTCATAGTAATAAATTCAAATGCAGGACTAAATGCTGCACAAATTACTTGAAGTAAACAATCATATTGTAAAAAACAATGCTGACATATTGATTAATAATGGAAATCAGTGCTATTGAATACTAATAGAAATCACTACTGAAGAATGCAATCTTTGTAAAAGGGTGCTTTATTTTATATACCAAATTGTTTCCCAACTGTAGTAATCCCCTATTGTATTTTGTTTGAAGTAATCTAAGCAGACCATTATAACATGCATATTGGTGTTTATATTCAAAACACATTTCTTGATGACCTTCCCTTCTTGTATCATTAGCAAGCATGCTCTTTAAGATGCAGTTTATCGAGGCTAGCAATAGGTACTTATAAACTAAATAGGACACCACTGAAAAGAGGCACTGCGATTGAAGTCAACTATATAGTTCAGATCTCTTGTTCACAGCATTGTCTTATGGAGGATCAAAGATTCCTGGCTGTTCTGAAATACAGCCTTGAGCTTGTTAGAAAGGGTTATGAGATCCTGGTTGTCTGGCTGGGGAGGGCAATTGAAATGGGTGCAGCAGTTCTAATTACAATCTGCATTAGTGATTATATATTGTTGTTGTTCAACTGCAGGGCCACAGGAGGCTCACAATTCTTTCACTTCATCTATGGACACATGTTAGTGATGAGATGGAGTGCACACAATCAAGGGGAGCCAAGGTGAGATGACTAAGAGATGGGGAACACAAATTCTCTCTGAGACTAGCTCTTCAATATGCAACAACCCATGCTGTTTGCAATGTATCAAATTACTTTGTAATTTGCAAAGTATCTATTCCTTTTATACTCATGAAGTAGTGGCCAATATCTGGACTCTAAACAGTGGATCTTTGTCTCTCTCTCTCTCTCTCTCCCTGTCTTTTCTTCCTCCCCTTTTCAAATCCAAGATCACTTTAGAGGATTGTAGCTCTCCTACAATTTTGTCTTTAGAAATAATTAAGCAGAAACTAAAGATAATCCAGAGAATACCATTGATCCATTCCTCATATGATAGTTTTGATGTCTGCAGTTAATGCCTTGCGTAGAGACTGCTGCAATGTAGCATCACAAAACATAAGCCTGATGTTTGTTCTGACAGTTGAGGGTTTTACCTGGTGCAGTGATAGGCATGTACACATGTCCACTGTTATAGTCCTTTGTTTATGTTTGCGCATTAACTGCTTTATTATCGTTATTGGTCTTGCACCATGTTTATTATTGTATGTATTTACTTATGATGGCCTTCACGCTCCGCTTTCCTTCACCATGGTATCCAACTACAACTCTGGCAGTTGCAGATTGGACTCTGTATAGACAGGGCATGTGGGATGTGGGCTCCTGTTACCTGAATATTAAAACAGCACACTGAAGCTTCTTTTGAGCCTCCCTGTTACCTTTATTACCTTGCAACATGTTTGGCGACGAGTGGAAATTTAGGTGTTGAAGGTGTTGGAGGTGTGGGAGCTCACCCTCTTCGCGAGTTCCCTTCCCGAGATGCAGCAAAACTTGCTTCTGCCTTACTTTAGATGCCCAGCCTAAGACATTCAGTCACCACCCAATGGGTGCCACAACCTGCAGGAACCATGCAGGTTTTAGGGACGTTCTGCTGGTGTGTGTTTGAGGCTGCACTGAGGCTCACAGCTCATACTGTTGGATGGTGCCTGATGTAGCACTAACGCTCATGGGGTATGTAATAAACGCAGCACATCATCTGACAGCCTGCATCATATCTACACGGTAGCTATCTTGGATTGGACTGGGCAGCATTATTTGCAGTTGGCTGCACTTTGTTTATCTCAATCTGAACATTTAGCAATTTGTTCTGTTTCATGTGGCAGTTAACAAAGAGGATGTTACACATCGGGGGCATATTGTTAGACTAGGCAACCTTTTGAGGAAAAGAAAAGTATATTTACCTTGCAAACAGATTTAGGTTTTTATTCAAACTGTTTGAAAGAAAAAAAAACACATAGAAAAAAATTAAGACTGTAGGGCTGGTGGATAGCATTTAATAATGTCTAATTTCCAGCAGTTTGTTCAGATTTAACCTTGTCTTCAAAATCCTGGTAAACCTTCAATTGCATGGAACAAATTGTTCAAATCCTTTGAGAATTTCATTGTGGCCATTGATGCTGAGAAATGTCCACCCTGAAGAAAGGCAGCTATCCTTTACGGTCGTTTAGTAGCTGAAGGAAAACAAGTTTATGGCATTTTACCAGTTGCTTTACCCCTACCGGACTTTGAGGTTTGGAATGAGTACATGAAGGCAATTACAAGGCTAAAAAACAAATTTATGGAACAACCAAGTGTTTAACTTTTTTAAGAGGAAACTGACTCAAGATGAATCTGTTGAGGAATTTGTTTCTGCTCATAGGATTCAGGCAGCTGGTGTAACTTTGGAAATTCATGCAAAAGTTGTTATAGATGGTTTCGTGCCGGAGTGGCGTGGGTAGACAATTCCATAGTGAAGGGGCCAGGTAAGAAAAAGACTGGCCACCATATGATCCTAAGGACTAAAAATGTAGCCTTAGTAGAGGATCAGAGAAGGCGCGTTGGGAGGTAGGGATGGACTAAGGCACTCAAATGCGGTGGCGCTGTGCCCACTTTGATATCATGCATGTAACATTAGGGCCTTGAATTTGATACGATTCTACATCCTAAGCCAATGGAGGTCAAGGAGAGAACCTAAAATAGAGGCCTTTCTAAGGACCTGCCAAAGCAGTCTGGCCGCCGAATTCTGTACTACCCGCAGTTTTCGGGCCACCTCCTTGTTGGCTTCTAAATACAGGACGTTGCCATAGTACAGCCTGGAAGTAATTAGGGCCTGGATCACTGTTCTTTGCGTGGAACTAGGCAACATCCAGAGTATTTTTTGAGCCATTTTAGGATGGTGAAGCAGATTGAGACGACCTTGGCTGCTTACTGCCTCATTGATAGCTGGTCATCCATGACTTCACCTAGATTGAGCACTAATTGCACTGGTTGGGGAAGATCACCCATTTGAGGAGGCCAATGTCGGGGGCCCCAGAGATCTTTGCTTTTCCCAAGAATTAGAATTTCAGTTTTTCCACCGTTCAGTTCTAACCTGTTGGCATGCATCTAACTTGCTATCTTTTGCAGCCCTACCTGGAGAGATGCCATCTTAGATGCCTCATTGGTGGACAGAGAGAAGATTAGCTCAGCATCATCAGCATACTAGAAGATGGATAGCCCAGCCTCTTCAGCTATTGTGGCCAGGGGACTAACATATATATTAAATAGTAATGGGCTGAGGATAGAACCCTGTGGTACTCTGTAAGGACAGGTGTGGGACCTAGAGCTTGCTGACGGGGAAAAGACCTGAAAAGTCCGGCCTGTCAGGAAATCAGTAAGCCATTTGAGTGCTGATCCGACAATGCCCAAGGATTGTAAAACTTTTAGCAGGGCAATATGTGACACAGTGTTGAAAGCTGCACTCAAATCAAGCAGTATGAGTGCCACAGTTTCACCCATGTCAAGACGCTGGCGCAAAGTTTCTGTAACTCCCAAAAGCGTGGTTTCTGTAGAGAACCCAGCTCTAAAGCCAGATTGTGATGCATGTAAGATTTTTTGGGAGTCAACAAACTGCGCCAAACTGCGATGTGTTTTTCTAAAATGTTTGAAAAAGCTGGAAGTAAAGAAATTGGGCGGAAGTTAGATAATTCCGCCGGATCAGCATTAGTTTTTTTTCAAAAGGGGGAACCATGGCATGTTTCCATGCAGATGGCACGGTTGCTTCCAGCAGTGACGCATTAAGCAACTCCATAATGAGTTTGAGGGATGGTGGTTCCAATTTTTGGAGAATGGGGATGGGAAGAGGATCTTAGGTGATCCAGATTTGAGGCTATTTAAGATGCGGCTGACGGAGGGGGTGTCCAGAGGCAACCAGTTTTTTAGCGTATTAGTTGGCAGGGTGATCTGGATCTCTGGTGGAGTAAAGCAGCCTGATCTAGAGGGAGCGCTCCTCGCTTTCTGCTCCACATTAGTTTTTACTGCATTCAGTTCTGTGTAGATTTTCTCTACTTTGCAAATAAAGAACTTTGCCAAATCCTCACATTGAGCTTCATTGAGCACGGATGGTGCAGGTTGGCAGGTTGCTCCTGAAAGATCTTTAACTAATTTAAACAAGACTTTGGGGCTATTATGTGCCGACGTAATGGTGTTGTTTGTATATTCAGCTCGAGCAGCATTGCAAAGAGAGTGGTAGTCCCTTTTAGCTAATTTGTAAATATGTCTGGATTCAGGCGCATAGTCCTTCCTCAAATGTCTTTCCAGTGCTTTGCATTTGGTTTACTCTACTGTTAACCTTTCCGAGAACTAGGGGGCAGGAGGTCGATGATTATTAATTTTTTTGATAGAAGTTGGAAAGCATGCATCAATAGATGTCATGATCCAAGTATGGATGGTGTCCGAATCAGCTAGATTAATAGAGATGATGGGAAGAATGTTATCAGAGAGATGTTGATTGAAATATTCTAAATCTAAATTCTTCCAGTTTCTAGACTCCGACTTGGTAGTTGAGATGAATGTGTTCTCACACCGCATATCTAACCTCACCTTGAAACCTACCAAAAAATTATATGACCAGAGTATAGGGAGGGCACCAGGCATGAGGTACTAGGTAGATTGGAAAAGATGGGGTCTAACAAGTATCCCGCCCTATAGGTGGGACCTGAGTTGCAGAGTAGAACATTCATAGCTGCCAAATCAGCCATCAAAGCGGTGCTAATAGTGCATGTAGGGTCGTTGAAATGAATATTTAAATCTCCCTGGATTGTAAAATGTGCAGCATCTAACAACAAATGGGCGATGATTTCCGAAAAACTGGCCGCCCATTGACCTGCTGGCCCCGGCAGGCGGTAAATCAAAATCCAGAAGAGAGTGAATTGAGGTGTGAGACAGAGTTTGAAAGAGCTGGCCACACAGCACTTAAGGGGTAGGTCCTCCCATTTGCAAGTAAATGCATTATTAAAAATTACAGCAATGCCACCTCCAATTTTATCTCCATGATCCTTTCAAATGATCGTATAGTTGGGTGGCAGAGCGGTTGCAACATCGGGACCAGAGCTCTCATGTAGCCATGTTTCCATAAGGAAGATAGCATCAGGTTGTGTATTCAATAAGAGGTCAAAGATGTCCTCCTTGTGTTTAGGAAGCAACCTACAATTTATGTTAAAAAAGGTAAATTCCTTTGAGGGGGCAGCCTTACTCTTAATGGAGAAGATCAACTGTGTGATATAATTCGTGGAAGTAGTGGTGTTAAAAGTATGTTCCCTGCTGGGTAGTGTGGTAAAGTCAAAGCCACAGCAGGGGCAGGTGGAATCAAAAGTTCCAGGTTTGAAAGAAATGTATTTCTGTTGAGGCTTAGGCCGGAGCTCGTGTAGCAGTTTCAGGGAGTAGGTCCTCATGTCCTTTGAAAGAGGGGCAAGGGTCGTGGCCCCTGTCCCCGACCGGATGCGGACATGCGCAGGCGGGCTTGCCTTTGACGCGCCACCGGCACGCCCGCTGGGCGTGTCTGCTGCACGAATTGTTAAGGCATTGCTTTTTATACTATTCTGCAGCTGGTCTGCTGAACGCGAGTCATCGCCTCCCCCTCCGCTTCCTGCCCAGAAGTAGATGTTGCCAAAACTCCCTCCACAACAAATGGGAAATCCTGTGGTGGACCGAGGGAGCAAATCGGAAATGAAAGCTGTCAGAGGTGTGCAGGTAGGAACAGTGATAGAGCAAAGTTAATATGAATTTTAAAAGCAAGTAAGAAATGTGTTAAACAAGCAGCAAGCTGTAGGGTCTCACTTCAAAGCGCCCGTACGCTGCACAAAGCCTCAGGCATTCCTTTTTATACTATTTCCTTTCCTTCCTGCTCTTTGATATACCCAGGGTCACACTACAGTACTATCGGGAGGAAAGTGTTGGCCTGTTCATGGGCAATTGAGAAGTTTAAGACTTTTTTGGGGGGCATGCGCTTAATGGCAATGGGTCGGGAAAGGCTGCGGCAAAGTTCTTTTTTTTAATCTTTATTTTCATATTTTATTGCATAGTACTAAAATAAAGAAAAATAGGGTGGTACACTGTCAGGCATCATAACATGTAGCAATTATCACATGAATACAATATGGTAAATTGAACTTAGACACAATGGCATGCATGATATTCACGGCATTAGACCAGGTTGATACATTCTCCACAGGTTGCCCTCCTTTTCACCTGGGACCATAGTGGCCATCTATACACATTTTATCTTGTATATTATTCAATATTTCAAAAGACCCAAAATGTATCATATGGGGTCAGTTATGGATGTGTGTCAACTAAGGAGGCAGTGTTCTGTGTGGAGGATTGTCTCCTCACCCCACTCCCACCTGGACTATACCGCTTTCTACCTGAGAGGCTGGTGCCTAGCGCATAGTTTCAATATATATCTTATAGGGGCTCCAGATGTCTTTAGGACGTGAAGAACTAGGCATAAGATTAGCGTAGATTTCACTGTTCACATTGCAATAAGCCAGGCTACGTAACCATCCCTGAAAGGTGGGTGTAGTTTGTCTGCCCCATAATAGCGCAATTTCACGCTTAGTTAGTAATAACCCAAGGGCCGTAAATCTCCTGTTTTTTTTAGAAAAGTTAACAGTGTACCCCAGGAGAGCTATTTCCGGTGTGGGGTTAAGCATCAGTGCAGTCATGGCTCCCAGCATGTTATGTATTTGTTCCCAGTATGTCTGTAGCTTGGAACAAGTCCATGTAAGATGTGTAAAGTCCGCGTAGGGGTGGAACATTTCAGACAATTGTGAGATCAGGAGGGGTCAAGTTTGTGTGCTATGGCAGATGTGTGGTAGAGTCAGCGGAGGAACTTAAAGTGAATAAGCTTATGTCTACTATTGAGGGAGATTTCCCTGGCTACCACGCAGTACTTTTCCTATTGTTTGTCCGTGATTTGTCAGCCTAGATCTAGTTCCCATGCTGTGAGTATCTCTTCATCTTTTACCGGCCTCAGACTAGAGCAGATCTTGTACAGTTTGGAAATGAGGTGGGTACCTGTCTCACTTACAATTATCAATGTGAGTGGGGCAAGTGCTTTCGGTGCAATTGGGTAAGTGGCTATTGTGGCACGTAGGGCCGAGCGAATTTGTTGCATTATAAAGTTATCCATAAAGGAGTTTTCATGGAATCAGGCTTGTCAGTGACCGAACATATATGGTTATTTGGATATAAATCCCCAATCGTTGTAATGTTAAATTTGGCTAACATGCGTTGTACAAGCGCTTCACCTGTAATAGGGAGCCAGAGAGGATTAGAGAGTGGTAGGGCTGGAGAATACAGCGTTGCAGCGCCCAGCAGTCTCCACAATCTGTCCCACGCCCAACTAGTAGTGGAAACAGTTTGTATGTCGCACGGGGTCTCTAGGAACGCCCTTCGGTAGCACAGTGGACAAATTTCGGGGAAGTACCAGATCAGCCTCTGGTCTCAGAAATGGAATTCTCGCATCCGGATGATACCACGCAAATGTGTAGCTACACTGGGCCACTAAATAATATAAGTGGAGATCAAGAACTCCATATCCCCCCATTATCGCATGGGAGAGTAAGTATCTTCCAGCTGACGCAAGGCCTCTTCCCCCCACCACACCAATCGAATAAGGTGCGTATGTAGTTGTAAAATGAAATTCTTAGTGAGTGGGATGGCAATGTTATTAAAAGATACAAAAAGTTGGAGAGCACTATCATTTTGAGAAATGCAACCCTGCCTGCCATTCAGAACGGTAGATGTAGCCAGCATTCCACCTGCGTTTCTAAATTGCTTACAGCGTGTCCGTAATTCAAGCTCATAATGCTAGCAGTGTCTAAATGCACGTGGATACCTAAATATTTAACTGAATCATGGCACCACTCAAGGGGCAATCCACAATCCCATGGACTCGTGCTAGACGTTAACAGAAAGATTACTGATTTGTGCCAATTTATGCCCAGCCCTGAAAAGCTGCCAAATCTAAGTATTTCTCTGATGATCGGTTCAAAATTTTCTTGTGGGTGTCGTACATAAAGAATAGTGTTGTCCGCATAGAGTGAGACCAATAAGGGTCCTGTGTTAAATTGTAATCCCGGTGGAGATGCTGCTCCTGAAAATGTCAGACAGCAGATCCATAGCCCATATAAATAAAAGGGGGGAAAGTGGGTATCCCTGTCGTGTGCCTCAAGACAATCAAAAGGGTTTAGATAGTGTGCCATTTAAACAGAGCCACGCCGTGGGTCTGCTATATAGTAGAGCAGTAGGTGCAACAAAGCTTGCTGGCGCATTTGTCGCATATGGCGCATATCCGAACGAAAAAAGGACAATTCTAAAGAATCAAAGGCCTTCTCTGCATCCTTCAGTACAGCTGCGGCAGGGACTGTTGGGTCTATTCTGTGTATGACGGTGAATAGAGTTCAGAGGTTTAGCGAAGTGGAACGGTG
The DNA here is from genome assembly GCF_964263255.1 of Lissotriton vulgaris. Taxonomy (NCBI): domain Eukaryota; kingdom Metazoa; phylum Chordata; class Amphibia; order Caudata; family Salamandridae; genus Lissotriton; species Lissotriton vulgaris. The sequence goes on along the minus strand of NC_141685.1, from coordinate 821,792,747 downwards.
TGGAACGAAGCCTGACTGCGCTGGGGATATAATAAATTCCATAAGTTGAGATAGCCGTCTGGAGATCACTTTAGCCAATATTTTATAGTCCAGATTCAAGAGTGAGAGGAGTCTATAGGAGCTACATAGGGAGGGGTTTTTGCCAGGTTTGGGAAGGAGAACAATGACTGCTTCTCGGAGTGTGGGGCGAAGTATTTGCCTCTTGAGCGCCTCTGCGTACACTTCTATCAATTGAGGCGCAAGGATATCTTTGTAAGCCTTATAGAAGTCCCCGGTAAATCCATCTAGGCCAGGGCCTGATGAGCCTCGGAGCGCCTCTATCACGCCAATAACCTCTGTTTCGGATATGAGATCAGCTAAGAAGTCTAAAATTTCTTTTTCCAGATATACCAGCGCAATTTCAGACATATAATCTTCCTCAGCATTGAGGCTGATTCCTATTTTAGAACTGTACAAGGCTTTAAAATAATCCAGAAAGGTGTCGCGAATTTCCGGGGTGGAGGAGATCAGCTGATTGGAGGGAGTGCGCAGCTCTGTGATGTAAGCCCTACTGTATAGGGGGCGGAGCATTTGTGCTAGCATTCTACCAGGTCTCTCGCCCTCTCCGTATCTTTTGGCAGATTGGTATTTCCACAAATATAACAATTCCCTGTCTGAAGCCTCGCAATATTCGACTAAAAGGGCTAACTGTCTTCCTTTAGTTTCTGTGGTGGCATTGCAAAGCATTTCTGCGTCTAGAGCCGACATGTCCCTTTCAATACGTGTGGGTGTTGTACGTAAGTCTTTGAACAAGCCAGTACGCTTAGCAATGCAGACTCCCATTATGTATGCTTTGAAACCCTTCTACAGGACCGCCTAAGTATCAACTAACCCGGTGTTAATGTCAAAATAGTCCTCGATGGCCTCAAGCACCTCAGCATTAAAGACCGCGTCTTGCAGGCGCTGCTTGGGAACCGCCACTGCTGCTCAAAGCCTTCAGGGCGAGGGACATTTAGATGAAGCATCACCGGTGAGTGATCAGAATACATTTGTGGCAATATCTCCAGGTCCCGGAACCAGCCAGCAATTCCCTGAGAGACCAGCCAGTAGTCAATCCTGGTTCATGTGTTATGGTAGTCTGAGTAATGAGTTTATTGAGGGCAAGTAGGGTTGTTTTTTCACCAGATATCTATCAATGAAAGCAGTCTGCAAATATCTTGCAGAGCACGGTGTGATCGAGGTTTGGCATCAGGGAAATAATTTAAGTCACCTCCCATTATGATTAGGCTAGGTTCTAGTTTCATTAAGTGTGCATGTAAGGAGTGGAAAAAATCAGGAGCGTCGACGTTCGGGCCGTATACGCATATCAAGGCTGTGAAATGACCCATGAGCGTGCCTGTGACAATAAGGAAATGGCCCTCACCATCTTCTACCACTTTACCGGGGCTGAAGGGGACTTTCTTGTGAATAAGGAGGTCTACGCCCCTAGCATACATTTGTTGTTGAGGCCTAATACATTCCAGGACATAAGAGATAAACCAGAGGATCCAGCAGTGTTACCCAGTTGTGCCATAGTGAGTGTACATTACGAAAAACGTGAAGAAATTGCTAACTAAAAAGGTACCATGTGAAAGTGACCATTGTTGAGAATAATTGAAAATGCATAAACAGTGCAAATGTCCCTCTCACCTCCCACTACCCAGCCTCACCCTGACCCAAGTACGACAATACCATAACAAAACATTCAACTGGAAGTATCAAATGACTGTATGACTGTTGAAGAAACCCTAGAAGGGTACTTCCACAAACACTGAGACAAGAACAAGGTGTACACCTTGAGGGGTGGCAACGCCACGTCGGTCAGACAACCAACTTATGAGAATATAGAAGTATAGTATGCATTATCCCGTTACTTCAACACACTCAGAATGGGAGGCTAATGTTGTCCTGTTAACCAGTACCCGAGTTGGAAAAAAGTTCCACACTGGCATCAGAACTGCTGTGCGGAGGAGAGGGACCCCCATTCCCTATCTTAACCCCATTATTGTTCTGCTTGTAAGAGTGGCAAATTCCTGCACCTGAAGGGTTGTCGAAAATGTGGGAATGGCCTCCTACATCCACTTTTAATCTGGCAGGGTATGGCATTCCATATTTCAATCCCAAGGTTCTGAGGGTGGCCTTCAACCCGTTGAACTTGCGGCGGGCATCTTGGGCCATTACAGCGAAGTCCGGAAAGAAGGAAAGTTTGGAGCCCTGCCAGATGTTGTCCCCCCATTCCTGGGCAAGGCATAGTACTGAATCTTGATCCTGGAAATTCATGATCCTCGCAATAATGGGTCTCGGGGGAGGCCTGGGTTAAGCCTGGGGCCGAGGGACCGGTGCGCACATTCTATGACAAATCCCGGGGTGAAGGCCTCTCTACCAAACAAGTCAGATAGTAAGTGCTCCGCATATAGGTCCATCCTCCCTGTAGCAGCAGTCTCTGGTATGCCTAAAATGCAAATGTTGTTGCACCGGCTTCGCGCTTCCAGGTCCTCATTTTTAATTGCGACTTCTTTCAGGATTCGTGCCACTCTGTCCAGGCACTTCAGTGACTGCGCCGTGCTGTCCTCGATGTCTGAGACGCGGGCCTGTGCAACATCCAGGCGTCGGCCATGTGCTTGGACTTTGGCCCCCATGTCGGCCAGGCTTTTGTCCAATGCATAAAATCGCCCATTGAGTGCCTTAAAGCCCGCTCTCATTTCTTGGAGCATCGATGCAGACAGTGAAGGGAGGTCATCTACTCGGTCCGCACTCTGAGCATTGTCCGCCATGGTGGGAGTCATCTTCATTTGTCCCGTCTGTAAGTTTCCCGAATGGCAGGGTTCTCTGTTTAGGGTCTTTGCGGCCCATGCCACGGCGTAGCGGTGCAATGTGGATGCAGACTGATGGATAGTCCCTTGACGCAGTCGGCGGGTCCAGACACCACAAGGAGTCAAGCAGGGTGAGCCCAGCAGTGGGAAAATGGGATATTTTAGACCTTGGGGTAGTTCACCACCGGCGTACTAGACAGGAGCAAGCACAATGGGTAGTGCGCAGTTCAGTCTGTGCAGCCGGATACCCATGTCCAAGACTGCTTGTAAGTGTCCATCCTCTACCTTAGCTACGCTCTTTGCATGGCCACCAGGAGGACCCAATCATGGGAGACAGCAGAGCATCAGGAGCGTGCAGGCTTGGGCCCACCAGCGTTCTGTTGGGCCGCAGGGATAGTGCTTAGATCGCAAGGCATTGACCACATTCAGCCTTGAAAAGGTGGAAGGGGGCGCAGCGGGACGTCACATCAAGGATATAGGTATGTTCTTTGTATGAGGTTCTCAGTTCAAGGACACCATGTGGGAGCGGTTCGATCACAGGTCCGGGAGCAGGTGTAGGTGGGCACCCGACCTCGGAAGTCCGTAGGGTGGTGAGTAGGCCTCAGAGGAGGAGGGGGGAGAAGGGGCCACAGAGCTGTGCAGCCTGTCGCTCCGTGTTTGGGGTAGGCACTGTTACAAAATATATATGAATATCCATATACATTTGTTTGCATGTACTTCCAAAGAGTTCATGAGTATATAAGATCACATTAACATGAGGCCTGGAGCTCAAAATGGCTTCCTATATGACCTTGACTGGACAAGCTTCAACAAGCTATTCTGTACACCCTTACAGGTCACCTTGCTTGTCTTGACTACATGATATGCAAATGTTACACAGTGCAGAGCCTGCCTTTCTGGTCTGCCCATATCTGGCTGTTTTGCATGGTGCAGACATTGCACATCCATGTCAGCCATATTTGGCTTGGTGCCTTATTCTAGTTCAGCTGAAATGGCACTTCCTAGAGTATATAAGAAATAGAAACTTGTCACTCTGGGAAGAAGCGGTCTGAGAGCCCCTAAGGTGGCAGATCTAACTTCTTCCTTGCTAATTAGCAATGATGCATGCTTTTGGTACCAATAAATACATTTCACTCTGTTTCTGAGCAACCTGCTGTGTCTGGTGAGTTTCATTCATGATATGCTCCTGGGAGGGTGCCAGTATTTCCCCATCAGAATGGTGTCAGAAGAAAGTGGGACATATTGGAGGACTGTGATGTCACCAGTTGATAAGTGAGATGTAAGTTAAATAACTAACTTGCCTTGCTGCAAATGACCTTTCAGTCTTTCAAATATGTATTTAACTCATAGTATTAATAAAAGGGGCATTGACTGGCATTTAAAATAGACAGGTGACTGTAGAGAATGTTTTTTAAAAAATATTCTCTGTATCAATATGCTAATTGATATGTGGATATACTGCAGGAGACCCTGGGTTAGAGAATAATTTATGTGTACCTACACATATAAGAAATAGTGATGCAGGTGACTGATAAGTAACTAAGTTACTTTATGTCAATAAATATTGGCAAATGGCTAGACCCTCTGGGGGTTTTATAAAATCCATTTCAGGAGACCCTATGCTAGGAGGGGGTATTGATTGTACCCACAAAAAGAAACACTCCCATAATATAGTGCGTGGAGATTCTGATTTGCTGGTTGCACCGGAACACAGGGAAATAATTTTTAAATATGCGTAGTATTGTCATGGATGAATGACTGCATTTGAATAGGTTATTGATCTTCACTACTGAATATCTAAGTTTCATGAATTATATAAAAAAAAAATTAGGCGCATTAGTGCTTGAGAGAGGGAAATTGCCCTAACATTTTTTTCTTTGCAGGAGACATTTTGAATTTATCTTTCAGGGTACGCGCACATTGTAAGTACAAAGCAGACATCACAAGACCGGATCTCAGATGAAAATAATGGTAAGCACACTAGAAAGTTGTTTAAAAAACAGTCCGGAGAGAAAAATTCAAATGAAGGTAAGAATATGAACTAAAGTAATATGGACAGTGATGCAAGTACAAAGTAGGGTTGGAATGCCCTTTTGAGTCTGTGCAAACCTACTGACTTGCGTGTTTAAGAGTTTGAACAAATTCCTCTAAAATATTCTCATAATGAGAGGGGTTGGAAATGTACTCTTGACAGTGGCAGACATAAAAGTTCTTCCAGTGTTAGGAAAAAGTGGTTGAAGGAAAAGTGAACTTGAAAACATTTAGATTTTCACATGAGCAAATCTACACATGCAGAGTTGCTCATGGAAAAATTCAGTTCACAAATATTTTCTTGGCCTATAAATGCAAGGATATGCACTTTTTGAGACTTTGTTTAATAAGTGGGCTTTTAATTAGGACTGGTGTTAGCCATGACTTTTGTGTATATAAAAAGTATGCCTGTCACTCTCTCTCTAAGCTGGCATCACTGTGAGTGACTGTATTCTGCTCTTGCACAAGGAGCATATTGACCCACAAAGTAGTTTTGTACAGTACACAGAATTCCTGTTGCAATGAGTACTTTTGAGACCAAAAACGATTTTTGATTTTACCAATGCTTGTTAATAGTGAAGGCACAGCAGCTTCAACACTGGTATGGGTTTAGAAAAACAATGCCTAGAAGAAGGCATGCATTGAAAAATAAAAATAAAAAGACGGAGCATTCTACATAGCCTCACTGGAACTACCATTGGTGGTGCAGTCAGAATCTGAGGCTTCTTGGCAGCTGTTAACTCAGGACGTGTCAAAAGGGCAGAAAAGGTCAGCAGAAATAGATTTGTAGGAGTGCGGGGGGAATGGTTTGGTAGAGACAACCTGGTTACCTCAGTGTGTATTTAAAACAAATTTTTACATGATAAATGTAAATGACTGTTCCTAGGAAAAAGGCACTACATAGAAAAAGTAGGCCTCACAGAGATAAATATTAAAAGGCATTCACATTAATGGGTGGCTGCTCAGGATGGCTGCTCAGAGGATGAGCTGCTGTAAAATAAAAAATGCTAATAGATTTAGACTGGTTTGGAATATTTAGCACTATTGAAAAATATTCTGTGCAAAGTATATCAAAGTATATATATCCAGATTTTGAATGTGCACATTAAAATGTATCTACAACTGGTAAAACTATGTTGTTGCACCACATGAAAAGTGTGGATATAAATTTTTCTAATAACACCAATATTACTGTCTCTTAGTGACAAACTTAAAATGTAGTATGGCCTAATGGCTGCAGTGTCAAATGCAAAGGCTTTCAAAAGAAATGCAGAGTAGCTCTAGAGACCTGCATTTATGCAATCTTTTGCTTTCATGCACAAGAATACTGGGAGAAAATTATGGCATTCTCAAAACTGAGATGTTTTAAGCCACTTTTTGGGGTACCGGAGGGCATAGTGCTAAAGAATAAAATAAATAATAAAGATCCTACCTTAAAAGAAAGATATATGGGCGTGCTGGCGCGGAGCAGCAATATTTCTCAACCATGCTTCTCCAGAGATACTTTCCAATGTGATCGTACCTTTTAAAATATCACCACGGAGGCACGGACCCTCAGTCTTGCTTCTGGAGAAGTTCTTTCAACAAATAACACACATAGGGAACGCCTTGGAAGAACAGCTGCTAATAGGTTAGAAGGTCGACGTCCACATTTAGAAGCCTAAAAGGGCTCAAGAGCAAGGGATGTCTTTGACATTTTTGACCTCTTAAAAAGTTTGAAAGAGGAGATGGCAGCGCAGGGAGAGACTGAGAAGTTTGCGTACTTTGTTTTTGGCCAAAGCAAGAACTATATGCACTCATGCTAAGGGAAACGCTGCTTAAAAATGCCCAGTTTCTACATAAAGGGGGTGATAGTGTTGACAGAAGTGAAAAATATTTCAGGTTTTATACTTTCAAAATGGGGCATGGTGGTTAGCTCCTGTACAACTTAAGGGTAAGAAAAAATGTGGTTGCTCTCTCCTTTTCTCAATCTCTTTTGAGCCTGTCTAAACTGTCTATGAAATTACCATGAGACATTTAATTGGCTATTCAGTAATACTGTTTTAAAAAGTGTTAGCATTACTAAAATGAATATATATGCTATGTTACTGCCCATCCTGTCTGATGTTTTAATGAGAGGATAAGTAGTCTACATTGCTTTATTAGCTAGTCTGTGTAAATAAGCTGACCGTGCTTATTAGAGCTGATATTGCATAGTTTGGATCTTGAAGAAAATGTACCCACTAAAATGCCTGTAATATTAGCATTTTGGGATTTTCCTGTTGTGGGTACTTTTATTAAAAGAAATAATTTCAGAAGTGTCTGCAGTCCTGTACAAGTAATGTGAAGTCTATCCATGCAGGGAGTTTTGAGCATTTTTGCTGAGGTTAGCCACTGTGTGTGTGTGTACAGGGCTGTGTTTGATTGAAGGGGGAACATATTCCCTTTCAGCAGATTTGTTTCTATTTTGGCCTACAGCAAAAAAACAAGGTTCTAAAAGAATAAACATAGATATAATACCTGCTTGTAATGTTGAAGAGTAGTTTAAACAACTTAAATTCCTTTATATTAATTAAATATCATGATTCTACCATTGTAGGGTACAACACTACAGGTAAATGTACATTTTGCTCTAATGACATCTAAATATAATGTGCCTAGGTAAATTAGGGTCCAAATTAATTCTCAATGCATGGTAATAATATTAGGGATATCACATTAGCCTTCCTGGAACCACATTGGACACCAAAGATCTGTTTAGGTACCATTAGCTAAAAGGATAAATTGCATTGTTTTAGGAGCAGATGGGGATATAATCGTTTTTGAGAAATATTAACTTTGCAAGAGATATAGTGTGGGTTTATTCCACTGAATAACATTATCAAGCGGTGCAGTGTAGATACCAGAGAGTAGATAAGAGTATGGTATCAGTTTTATTGTTGCACAGTGTATCAGGATGAAGATATCAGACATGCCCAAGGAGAATATCATGGTTCCACTAAAGTGGAAGAGATAAAGGGATACATTTCACAACTTTAATATAAATACATATAATTTTGCAACAGTATATATATATATATATATTTTAATAAATGGAATTTATTCACAAATGCCTAATGATAGGTTAGAACAGAGCAAGTACTGTTTACAGCTTCAGTAAGGATTCTCTGTGGTATACAACCTCTGTAGCGCACGTATGGATGTGTTGAGAGATGATGAATGCTGCTGTTAGACTGCAGTTTGTTACATATGAAAAGGAAATGGATGGATGTACACATAACTAACAAGAAGTTTATAGATATAGGGAACGAAGAGGTTTTGGATAAATATATTTATTATGAAGTTGTATATAGCGCGAACTTGATACCGAAGGATAAAATGCCTTCACAACAAAGTGATATTTAAAATAAATAAATAAATAAAAAAAGAAAAAAAAAGAGAGGCTGCTGAAAACATGCTGTCCCCATAAAGTGATTACCTTGAACTTGTGGTCCCCTTAGAGCCTGTTGTGCCTGATACCAGTACAATATTATTATTTGTACCTGTAGAGGCAGAGTATTTTTCTCTCCTCAGTGGGTTTTAGCATTAAAGTCCATCCACTGGGTGGAAAACTCTTTGCCATCATACTGAGATACCAAATCCACTATGTTCACTGTGAGTCCCAATGTCAATGCGCAGGCAGTAAAGAGAGACTTGGACCACCTATGCTTGGAAGGCGGTATATTGTCTTGCAGTAAGCTGATAAGCTCCTTGTGACATCTCCATCATTTGAGGCCTGTGAAAGACTGTGAAAAAAAAGACACTGTAGCTCTGCTGAACTCCCTCCAGGAGAGAAGAGAAGCCTCATTGTCAAAATGCCAGTGCTGCCAAAATGAGATGACTTACCTGGGTTTTGTGATATTCCAATGTACCCGCAGCATATCACCTGACAGAATTAAATTCAGGGCATTCATCTCCTGCCCACCAAGAAAGGAATGATGTCCTTCCTGGGGATAATGAACTGCTGCCACCAATGGATAATGAATGCAGATGCTATGACTGTTACAAAATGAACTTGCAAACTGTTTCAAGAAATTGAAAGAGACATTGTGTATTGCACCTTCGTGGGGACTGCTGGTCTGCCTGAATACAAACTGCCTTTCCATCTCTGTTTCAGAGCAAAATAACATTGCAAAAGAAGTGATGCTGCCAATGGTGTGCTGACACAGCTGGAAAAGAAAGTCCTGTGGGACACAACTATGTGACTTTGCTTTCTGCAGTGACTAGGGGTCAGCAGCTGTGATGGTGGAGGGAATGGCTATCATTGTGTTGGACTATACCTGTATTGTCTAGGTGCCATATTTGGTGCAGTGGTTGCTGTCTGGATCGACACAACATTTTTCTGCTAGCAGGCACACAGGTTATAATGGCACCATGTAAGATGCCCACCTGTAAATTTGTCAAAAGTATTACCTGCAATAGGCTATGCTGATGAGATCCACTCTCTTAGGAAAAGATATGACCCCTAAGTAAGTTGGTGTTGAGATTGTAGAAAACGGCACCCCGCCAAGATTAGACACCATTAAAAAGGTAGACTAGAGGAGTGGTACACTGATGGTTCCTCCTGCAGACTGATAGACACTGATTACAGAGCTGGGTATGCTATAGCAATAGCTGAAGTGAAGCTCTCCAACTTGGAACATCTACCCAATAAGATGAGCTGTAGGCTGTGACAAAAGCATGAATACTAGTCAAAGGGTAAAACTGTTAACATTTAAATTGACTCACATTATGCTTTGCAGTTCTTATTTGTGGCCAGCTGTGGAAGTATCACAGATTCATAACAGAAATAGGGCGCCTTATTAAAAATGGTCCTTTATTAAGGATTTTGTTAAAAGCAATACTATTGGACACTAGGATAGCGGTAATAAAATATAGGAGCTAATACTACGCCATTGCTGACACAGCATTAAATGAAAGTATGTTACAGCCAGTGCAGATGGGACTAATGAATAAAGTATTCCAAAAATACAGCTCATTCAGAGACAATTGTAGTAAGCTAATGTAAAGGAAGAACAATGGTCTCCAACAACAGATGAACATAGAGGGAGGATTGATGATGGAGGTGAGCTGAATAATGAAGAGAGTATGGGCCTACCAGGATGAGATAGAAGCCTGTGTCCCCACGCAGTGTGTTCCTTTCCCTTACAAGACTGGAGCAGGGACCCTCTGATATTGCACAAGGGAGGATGAATGCGCAGATGCATGTTGCTTCCCAGTGAATGGATTTAAATATTTGCTGGTGTGGGTGGATATATTTTCAAAATGAATGGAGGTGTATCCAACAGGGAAGAATAATGAAGCAACTGGGGCGCAGTACTTCAGTAAAGCCATCTCTCCAAGGCTAGGGACCCAACAGGGCATAAATAGAGATAAAAAGGAGATCATTTAGTGACTACATTTATGCTGAAGAGGTTGGTTTTGGGAATAAAGTATAACATGCATACCCCATACCACCCTCCAACTTGAGGCCAGGAGGAGTAAATGAACTCCAAAATAAAAATAAAAATACAAAAATAAATTATTAGTAAAAGCAACCAATGGAACATTCCTGAGATGGCCTAAGGCTCTGAATTTAGGACTGCCTGCAATGTGGCAAAGACTTCTAAAGTGATTATGGATTCCTTGGTCATTGCGAGAAAAATAAAAACTGTTTCTTTTAGTTTTAGGTGGACTGGACCACAGACGGTGTACCAATGCCATGAATGGATTGAGGGGAGAAGACGCAAGGCAGAGCCTCAACGTCTGAGAGGACGGTACCAGAAAGAGATGACCATCTGTCACCAGAGGACCTGAGCAACACAGCAGTCAAGAAGAGGACAGACCAGACCATTTCCACGATCCATGAGGGCCCATCATAAAGTGTCAGAGGGACACAACATCTACATCTACTGATCCTGTTGAGTGAAGTACACATGATGGTCTGCACCTGCAGAAAAATAGACTGAAGAGGACAACGCAGGGCAGGTCCTTGACACTGCCCCTGAACAAGACGACTGCGGACCAGGAGGAGAAGCAGATGACCGCTAACTGCGTGCCTTTAAATTACTGACACTTGCAAAAGACCGCTTACTGCGTGCCTTTAAACTACTGACACTTGCAAAAGGTGCCCAGGAACTGAGTTAGAAGTGTCACTGTAGCACTATGCATTGCACAGAGACAATATTTGTTGGACACTTACTACTGGTATCACAACAGCCTGCTGATATAATATTGATATCATCAAGATGTATCAATGTGACAATATATGCATTTTATGCAAAGACTGTGTAATGCCATCCAAAGATATGTAACTAATGTTTCCTACATATATAGACATATATATATTTTGGTTTTACACTAATGTTGGATAGGTATATCCAAAAGGGGGGATTGTTACAAAATATATATGAATATCCATATACATTCGTTTGCATGTACTTCCAAAGAGTTCATGAGTATATAAGATCACATTAACATGAGGCCTGGAGCTCAAAATGGCTTCCTATCTGACCTTGACTGGACAAGCTTCAACAAGCTATTCTGTACACCCTTACAGGTCACCTTGCTTGTCTTGACTACATGATATGCAAATGTTACACAGTGCAGAGCCTGCCTTTCTGGTCTGCCCATATCTGGCTGTTTTGCATGGTGCAGACATTGCACATCCATGTCAGCCATATTTGGCTTGGTGCCTTATTCTAGTTCAGCTGAAATGGCACTTCCTAGAGTATATAAGAAATAGAAACTTGTCACTCTGGGAAGAAGCGGTCTGAGAGCCCCTAAGGTGGCAGATCTAACTTCTTCCTTGCTAATTAGCAATGATGCATGCTTTTGGTACCAATAAATACATTTCACTCTGTTTCTGAGCAACCTGCTGTGTCTGGTGAGTTTCATTCATGATATGCTCCTGGGAGGGTGCCAGTATTTCCCCATCAGGCACCAAAAGGGCTTCCCCCGCCGTCTCATACGCCCCCACACTTATTATATGGTTTAGCGAGACCCACAGTTGGCCCTGTCCCCAACGCAGCCTCTCAGTAATGGTGAGTGTGGTTAATGCGGAACGGGCGCAGCCGATCAGGCCGACCACATAGCCCGTATGTGGTGCATCAGGGGGTGGAGTCACTCAGCTGGCACGCCACCGGCCAGATTGCCACAGGCCTCCGCTCACCTCCCATCCAGGCGGTTCACCGATCCTCCATCGGCAGCAGCAGGGTCCAAGTCGCTGTGTCCGCTTCTCCGCGGTCCCAGAGTGCTGATGTCAGGAGCGTCTCCGAGCCCCAGATGTGGCTAGTTGGCATCAGAATCGATTCAGGCGCACAGCGCCGCCGGTTTCATAGTGAAGTCCTCAAGGCATGAGGTGGATAATGCCACAGAGGTTGGGCCAGCCTATGGAGCTTCAACAGCAAGCTGCCATCTTGGACAGCTGCTTGGCCCCGCCCCCCAGGCTGAGGCAAGGTTGGTAGGCTTCTCTCCCGTTTGCAAGGTGCCAGTGGAGAGCATGGATTAAACGGAATATCCTGATGAGAATGAATCTCTGGTAGCCACATTGGATCGAATTTTGAGCCCTAAAAAATGACAATGTGTTAACTACAGTTATGGACTGTATCAAAAAAGGCTGGTCTATGGAGAGGTCTTTAGCCACTCCTCTCAAACCTTTTTTTGTATGTTGAGGATGAACTGTCTGTTGTGAATGGTATTCAGTTCAGCAGTGAGTTCACCATCCCTCCCTCTGCTGTTAGGCCAAAACATATTGAGACTGTTCACCAAGGCCATTTAGGGGTGGGAGTTACTTGTAAAAATGTAAAACTCTTTTTTTTTGGTTGCCTTCATTACATACCCAAGTGGCGAGTTGAATTTCAGCATGCAACACATGTTTGTTGTCAGATAAGCATTGGGTTACACACAAAACACCTTTACACAATGAGGTATGGTCCAAAGTTGCATTGGAATTTGGGGCCCGTTTGGAATGTTACCTTCTGACAAAAAATGTTGCTAGTTTTAATGGAATATTTCTCTACATGGGGCTACCTAGAACTTACCTTAGGGGTGACCTATATGTAGTAAAAGACGAGTTTCAGACTTGGCAAACACTTTAAATGCCACATCACTGTGGCAGTACACTGGGCACACAGTCACTGCAGTGGCAGAAGCCTGACACAAGTTTGAAAGGCTACGTCTGTGGGTGGCGCAAGCAGCGCTGCAGGCCCCCTAGTAGCATATAATTTACAGGCTCTGGGTATATAGGATACCACTGTACAAGGGATTTACAGGTAAATTAAATATGCCAGATCGGTGTAGACCAATCTTACCAAGTCTACAGGAGAGGGCACATGCACTTTAGCATTGATCAGCAGTGGTAAAGTGCCCAGAGTCATAAAACCAACAAAAACAGGTCAGAATAAATACAGGAGGAAGGCAAAATGTTCTGGGATAACTCTGTAAAAAGGGCCAGGTCCAACAGTTACATATCTGTTAATTGTATAAATAATGTTAGCACTTTTGAAATGGGTGACTTTCAAGAAGCTAGTTTACTGGACAATTTATATTGGTGGTGAATTGGCTGAATTATATGCTCACGGATGACATGCGCAGGTTAAGTTTTTTGGGGGCCTCATTCACAAAATCACAGGGTTTACAACCTCCAAATGGATTTTTTTTTTAATGTACTAACTCAATTTTGTGATTTAGTAGTAGGTTACTCAATCTCAAAATGTTTTTTGAAAGGTAAAAGTCGCTATTTGTAAGGGGCGTAATTAAGAACATCCCTTCCAAATAGTGACTCATAATGGTTTGTGTCAAGGATTTCCTTTTGAAATCTAGTAAAAGAACATTGAAAACTCACTGACTCCTGAGTCCCGAGTTGGGGTGGTAATCTATTTTCAAATGGGAAAGGGTCTCTTTGGGACCTCTTCGGCTCTGTGAATAGGCAGTGGTCCAGGTGATCATTGAAAACTCTCAAAACTTAAGAAAGTTTTGATTTTAAATGCAACCCACTTTCTTTTAAAGGAAACTGACAATCTAAAAAAGTTGACATTATTTAAGTGTGATAACAGATATGGTCAGTAGGCCACCATCCTTGTGATGGCATCCAATCATAGAAAGCCACAATATGCGTCCTACCTCATGAATATTGATAAGGTAGATCGGATTAGGACCCATTACGATTTGTATAATTCTTTTCGCTTTTCAAAAAGACAGTGTGCCATTTGCGAGCACTTTTTGAGGATGAACATTTTGTACATTAAGCCTTAGATCCCCTTAAGGCCAAGGTGGATAAATTGAATGCCTTTTTACGGGTTAACAGTAACACATATTACTTGCAGTGCTTTGAAGGTGTATATATGGCGCTCTGAAGTGACAGAATGATGACGCAATATTAATTAATTGCGATGGCTCCTTGAGAAAAACGCTCTGGTCGCAAGCTATACTAAGCATATTCTAAGTAGGAACAGATTTCGTGCAGTTTTCCGCAGTTCTTTCTGTTCACCGCACGACGTAGTGAAGTATTCGGGCTCCGGCGGCTTCTGGAATGTCGTACAACGATTATGGCGCTTTCACGGGTCTCAAGGCTCTGCTTATACATTCTCCAAAACCCTTCAGCTTAGTTAACGCGGAAGTCAAGGGACATCAATTTTCGAATCTGAGGTGGTTAACGACTCAACAGAGCCCAATGTGTAGAGGCAGCATATGGTTAGGCATCGAGTTACTGTCGGCAGAACACGCAGTATGTTTTCGTAGTCATCGCATCTGGGCACAGTCACCCAACTATGCTTCGCTCCGTATGGCTAATGGGGTTTCCGGTTCCAAATTGCCAACCATTTTGGAGAATAGTTTCCTTTAAATACTGCCAAAAAGTTTTTAAAGCTCCTCGTTCACGGCGCTGATGTTGTAAAAGTCCAGTTTCCGTGGGCAATTTGGCAAGCAGGGCTCAGTTCCTCTCCAAGTGCTCGCTTGGCAGTGGCCATTCTGATCTGTTTTCCCTGTGCGCGAGGCAGTAAATATAGTGCGTAATCAGTGCTGTCAAAAAGCGAAGGGTGAAAATTAGAACTCAAACACAGTGGTCAAAGATGGTAGCATTGTTCACATTTTTGTGGGTTTTTTCATTGCATTAAAAAAAGAGATGCCGGATGCCGATTTTATTGCGGTATGTTGTACAGAGTTAATAGCATGGAGAAAAACAATAAATAACGCAATTGTAATTTATAAAGTAAAAATAAGAGCAGTACAAACAAGAAAAGCAGACAACAACGAGGAGAAATATGTGGAAGATTACTGTGTTTTACAGTTGGAATCTTTGTGCATCTTTGTAAGGCACTAAGAAGAGTCACGATGCGATTAGGGTGGAATAATAATTACATTTATACTGTAGATTAAAATTCGAAAAATTCTAAAGTTTTTAACTTAATGACCAGCCTTTATTTATAAGAACATAACGACTGGAAATAGAACAATTGAAACAGAGACCCCAAAAACACAGATAGCAAGTTTACCTTTATTCAGCTTTCCTAGGTTGGAAAACATAGGAAACTAATGTTTTGAGATTTGTAATTGAATATTTAACATTATTTAATTTAAACCTATTTTCATTATTTTTTTTTCTTTAATGAAGTAATGAAAATGTAGTTGGGACTGTTTGCAGATCTGCTCTACATGAAAATGAGGAATAGGTGGTCTCAGGGCAGAATCCCGAGCACCTCGCAAGTGTCCCGCAGTTTGTCCGGGACCATCCAACTTGCCTAAGGAGCATTACTCTGCTCACCTTGGGGTGGAATTGTTGGTCTGCAACCATCCAGGTGCAGTACCAGTAACACTGAGCAACCATTTTTTATTAGAAAGGAGGTCTTGCCCCTAAGGGGGCACCAAGTCACTATATTTTTGGTCCTGATGAAGTGCTTCCTGACCCTTGGGCCCTCCCAGGCACGAAACTTGTTGACCTCCCTCTGTTAACAGCTATCTAGGTACATAGAGACCTCACAATAGCACCACTGTTTTTACTTAGCCTTGGTGCTTATAAATAATTGTTTCAAGGATACCTGAGCCTTTTTTAGACACCCCTCACTTTTTCACTGGTTACACTCTCGTAAAGCCCTCTCACATGCATTCACCCAAACAGGGTTTTCAGAACAAAAGATCTCCAACAAAGAGCCCCAGGCCCTACAGATATTGCAGTGCTGCCGGACGAGGAGCGCCCAATGATGAAGCATGACACCCTAACAGGTGTGTGAGGGCATCAATATCTGACCTTCAGGTCTCACCGTGACAGCAGTAACATCCACATGGCTCCACCACTTGTGACCAGCTGGCCAATGAGGAACTACTCCGACCTTGATAACTAGTGATTCTGTATAGTATACATTTGCAATGTTTGTGTGTGACTTAGGTAAGTGGGGAGATTAGCTTTGGAATGAACTATGGTCAAATGTCAACAGGGATCACACTCCTGTGTCATCGGCCTGATGGCCCTTGAGTACCAATGACCATGTACATCGATATCCATACATGAGCTGGGTATGCGCACACATCAACATGCTCACTGAAAGGCCTCATGTTGGCAGGACAATGTGCTACCACAATATCAATCTCTGTCTGTGATGACTGAAGACAATGCAGTGTTCAGTCATGCATCCTGACGTCCCGTTGCAAATGTCATGTCTATCAAACATTGTTACAAAGATCAAGGAGGGGTTAATGGCCCACTCTTCCTACGCAACCTGGTTCATTACTTATTATGTTGCCCCCTTTGAAAGCCTCACATATGTACACATGCGTAGTGCGTGATATCATGCTTTTCTGCATCAGTGTACTGTAGCAGCATCATCATTGCCTCCCCATTGTTGCAACTATGCTGAGCCTCCCCCTGGAGGTAACCTGGCTAGTTCCCCAGCAGTGCCCAGAGAGGAAAACTGAGAGTGTGAGTCTGTACTCAAGTGCTGTGAGTCAAAATCACACATAACACACAAAGGCAAAGGAAAAATGTTAAACATTGTGATGTATGAAGTTACAAACAAAGGTGTTGCGTGTGTGGATCCAGCTACTCATCCACAGCACCAGGGTCGGTCACTGTTGGTGAACACGTTGCAGCTCCATGTGATCCCAGAGCTAATATCTCCTCTGGACACTACTGGGAAAGCAGCCAGTCTACCTCCAGGTGGAGGCACATCATGTTTGCAGTAATGCTGATCCGAAGTAAATGCTGCTACAGTGCACTGAGGCGGCAATCCAAGAAGCACCACCCCATTCCTGTATACGTATAGGAAGGAATTTACTAAGGAATGAGATCATGTACATACCATGGTTGCACAGGATGAGTGATACCTTGCACCCTCCTTCATTGTTAGTACTACCCATTGCAAGATGAATGTATCAGTACCTCTCCCTCCCTGTTGCAATATACATAGGTTAACCATTGATGTCTGTAGTAACATAACTGACAAAGTCTCTCTCATCCAAACACAGGTGCTACTGGGGAAACAGCAGCAAGTGAAGATGAGTCCCTGTCCCAGACTCTGGTGGAGTATGAGCTCTCTGGTGTGGTTCTGGCCCTGTCCTCTTCGGATGACGAAGACCAACCTGGCTCCTCCGGTGTGAGTCATCATGCAGCCCCACCATCTGAAACACCTGCACCCCTGCAGCCACGCCAACAACATCTGGCCACAGACCTAACACCACCGCCAAAATGGGACACCAAGTTCAAACAGCACAGGGCCACCGGCCACCCAGGAAGCTACGAACAATGACACCAGTAACAACACCCAAGGGGGCCCCAGATCAACTGTGCCACCACAGGTCCAGCCCATGTGTCTAGGGGTTGTGGGAGTGGTGTTAGGCAGAGGTCAGGGTCTGCAGAGGAGCCTGGACTGCCAGATGACCCCCAAATGGTACGCATCATTGATGCGTACCAAGATAGCACCGGAGGATTCAACCAGGTAGTGAGGGTCCTCAAGGACATGCAACAGGAGCAGGCTAGCCATCATACACGCATGGAGGCCAAGTGGGACAAAGTTACTGGGGTGCTAAGCGACATATTGACTTGTCTCCGCCAGAACAGCAGAAATATGTCCACACCTCCCTGTGTGCCCACAACATCTCTGGCAACAACATCTGCAAATGCCACAGGGAGGGAGGATGAATCTGGTGGAGACTTTGATGCAACGTTGATGCCTGAACCTGAGGATCCCCCCCAGAAGAAGAAGAGGGGTTATCCGAAGAAGGACAAGTGAGCCACAGTTGTCCATGCACATCCCCCAGGATCCCAGAACCTGTTTTGGATATTGGTCTTTGTGTGCTAAGCATTCACCTTGTTGCACATGACACAAATCCCCAACATGACATGGAGGGCCCATGTTGTACTAATGTAGAAGATGAATCAGGACTTCACTCTGGACATTTCATCTATCAATAGTTCAAACTCATCTGTGAACTCTGTATTCTAAACTCATGTACAGTACTATCTCCACACATGTATGTAAATAAACTCACTATTACAGTATGCTTGCCTATGTTTCATTAAAACTTGTTATGTGTCATGGAGATGATGAAATGCCGAAGTACACAGTGCATGCCGACTACTACAGCAATGTCATTATCGTTATGTGACTCATGTTGATGTAACACCTATGAGGGAGACACACCAATAGGGCACCACAACATATACTCACCATGGACATGTGACTCATTGCCTACAAAGATGTTTGCCAAATATACGGTGGAATGCACAGCACCACACCTTTCCAAAGTCACTGTTAACAAGCCCACAGGTGAGGTAACCAAATGTCAGTCAGATGTGTGAAGACAGACGACACACATAACTAAGTGAAGCACAGGTTCGTTACAAATCAGAAACAAGTTTATTACACAACAGTATCAAGGTGAATCCACATGAAAGGGGGCACACGGTCACCAAGTGTCGTCAAATGGCGCTTCAGGGGTGTCAGGCACATCACATGATGGCATACTAGAAGTCCCACCCTGGCATTGGATTCTGATTGTAGGTGTCAGACTTGACCAAGCAACTGCCAAAGTACCTTGGGAAGGACAGAAATGAGACACAGTCAGGAGCACACCAGAACAGGATAGAAATGCAATAAACATGTCACAAGAAACCTACACAGTAACAAATTAGCATGTCAACACCATTGTGGACCTCAGACCTTCCGACAGGACACATCACTGCTCGCATCCAGTCACGTACCACACTGACAAACTCAAACGGCAACTGAGCTGCACAAACACATCACAGGCTAACTCAGGACATTGACATGACAACCCTGTGTACTCCCATTCAGCTGAAGAAGTTCTTGATGAGCTGTGTGCAGACGTCACCCTCATCATCATCATCACTGGCCTTGTGGCTCAGGCCAGGATCCTCCACAGGTGGTGGATGTTGGTCATCGTCGTCCAGGATGAGAGGCACCTTCTTCCGCACAGCCATGTTGTGGAGCATGCAGCAGACAATTATGATCTTGCACAACTTAGCAGGCCCATATGGGAGGGCCCCTCTGGTCTTGTCCAGGCAACGAAAGTGGATTTTCAGGAGACTAAAGGTACGCTCAATAACTCGCCTGGTTCTGCCATGTGCCTCATTGTAGCGCATCTCGAATGCTGTCATAGGGTTCCTCAGGGGTGTCAGCAACCACAGCATGATGATACCTGTGCTACATATAGGGGTGTGGTCAGTTGAATGTGCACAATGGTGTATGCAACAGTGACTTTCACGCAGCTGTGTGTCATTACAGCAGACTGTGAGGTGCTCATGTTCAGGTAGTTGTGTTTGCAGTCACTCATATGTCAGATTTGAGTGATGTAGGTTCCTCAAAGTCCAAGAACAGTGTGTGGCAGGGTACAGACTGGTGCACTTGTCAGCTGCAGAGTTTGGAATGGGCATGACCTATGAATGTGACGCAGTGCAGACTGATGTTGTCCGGATGCATTGCCCAATGACATGTGACAGTGAAGACTGACTTACCAGGCATGTCTGTGCCAGGGAATTGTCTTGAGAAGAGGGATCCTGCATTGAAGTCAGAGGTGCTCAATGCACCCCATTGTATATGTAAAGAGCAAATTACCTCTGACACCATAGATTAAACAAACAAGTTGCTTCCCAAACGATTTTTTAATTATCTTTGGGGCATATGTATTTATGTTTATCTTATTTTTTCATATTAAATTTGCAAAAAACAGACATACCCGTCACTGGGCAAATTGGACCAACACTTTCTTGTCTTCTAATCTCAGTATGTACAAATGATCAATTAGAATTTGTTTACAAAAAACAATGTGCCCATCAGTTATATACAGTGCAAGATACATTTAAACATACAGTGTATTATACAACAAACAGTACATCAAAAAGTGATTCAAAAGGTACATATAAGAAAACCGCAGGACATTAAGTCCGGTAAAACAAATAGTCCTGTTAACTTCTGTCACTGTGGACAGAGACAGAGGCAGATCGCTGTGTTTTACTGTCCTCAGATTTCTCTACTTTTCTAGCCAAGGGAGAGGTTAAGGATATTACTCAAAGCTCAAGGATAGGCCCTTGTTTTTTGGAAAAGGGGGATGCTGTTTTATTCCACTTTTGGGACCTGATTTTAAATCGGTTTAACATGAAGCCTCTCTCAGGTGGGGCCAACGCGTTTCGATCTTCTGGATGGCACTTCTTTTTGTGAAGGTCTTCGTCAGGGGTGGTACATTTTTCAAAAAGGACTTGTGTACCGTAGTGATGATTTAGAGGCCAGTGGGATCAGATCATACAGGTCCAGGAGGGATATGCGTGCCATGGTTGATGTTCAGACTGGCTATTGCCCTATGTACACCTGTGTGTGCATTTTGAGAAAATATCAGCTAAGGATGCCAGTGCATTACCTGTAATGTGGTGTATTGACAGTGTTGTGTGTAGTCAGTACAGGCGACTAATGTGGTCCTTCTTTTCCTACTTATATGCAGATACATCCACGGGCACAGGAGGACAGCGCCACAGAACAGGAGGAGCTGCAGAGCCAGCCTGGGCCAGCAACTAAGGAGTCAAAGGGACCCAGTGGCACGGAGGGTGAGGGGAGCCACTCCAAGGAGTCCTCAGCACCATCCACCTCAGCGGAGAGCCACAGCAGCTCCGAGGATGACTCCCTTGTGGGGGCGGGTGCCAGCAGCCAGCAAAGCACAGATGGTGAGGCTGTTCCCGACACCACCGCCACCCTCCCCTCGGCTCCCATCCCAGAGGTCCGTGGCAGCTCCTGTGTTCGGGAGCATGTCTCCTTCCTGCCAGGCAACGCACCCCCTGCCCCTGTGTCCCCTGCTGGCCTGAGTGTGGAGTCTGTGGTCCTGCTTAAACAGATCCATGTAGGGCAGACATCAGTGCTGATTGTCCTCCATGCACATACCAGTCTGTTGACACAACTGGTGTCGTTCATGGAGGGCATCTCATCGGGCGTGTCTGCTGTACAGAGGACCAATCAGTCCATGGCCTCCTCCCTGACGGCAGCAGTATCCCTCCTCCAGCAGTCCCTGACCCCTTCAGCCTCTGTCCAAGCATCAACTCCTATCACCCTACCTGTCTCCAGTACACACACACACCAGCACGGTCACCCAAACATACAGACACAGACAGCACACAATCACCTAAACAAAAGTCAAAACGTGCACGCAAGCAAAGTCAGGGGACTCATACCCCACACACAGGGGATGGGTCGCAAACATACATACAGGCATCCACAAGCACCCCGCAGTCCTCAGATCCCTCTGTCTCCAAGAGCCCTTCCCTTGTCTCACGCCATCTCCTAAGAAGCTCTTCCTGTGTGATCTAGGCCTCTACCCCTCAGATCCAGCAGATCCAGACTACAGGGGAAGAGAAAGTCCCCACACACAGAGAAGAGTGCCCCTCACACCCTCCCTCAGGCACTGGCAGACTGAGGCCCCCACCCGCAAGTCACCCCATACCCAGAAGAGAAAGACCCCACCCCAACCCCCCAGCTCCACTGCACAGTCTCCTTCCTCCATCCCCCAGGTCAGCACACCACAGGTTCACCCCCCACTCCCTGTCCCAAGTTCCCCCACCCACAGATACATCAACCCCAAAATGCTCAGGCCCTCCTCAACTCATACTTGCTCTTCCACTGACACCACCACCAGTCTGTCTGTTACTGCAACTACTGTGGGGACCGTGGCCCCCCCAGCTGTCCTGCCAACCTCACCTGCACCCCTTTCCGCTCCCAGTGGGGACCATGTCCACTACACCTGACCTGCCCACTGCAGTGGTTCCAACACCCACCCCATCAGAGTTGTACCCCACTGTTGTGACAGCACAAAACATGTCAGACACCTCCACTGCAGTTGCTACTGACTCTCCTGCACCCACCACCCCTTCACAGCCTCCTTCTGATGAGCCCTGATCCTGTCCCTACAGTGCCTGGCCTGCCCCATGTATGCCCCTCTGAGTGGATTTTCCCACTCCTTATCAGTGCAGGCAAGCAACAGGTGTCACTCACACCTTCATTGGACTTTGTATTTTTGGAAGGACATTGGACTAAATTTCATTTTGGATTTCCCTTTGAGATGTCAAATTGCTGATTAAAGCATTTTTTGTTATCCTTGTGCATTTGATTTAGCTGTACATATTGTTGAGGCTGTTTACCCAGACCTTGCTGTGGTGATGCAGGATTTACAAATGTCTGTTACTGAGGTGTTGATGTGGTGTACTCCATGTGGACCATGATATATGTTTCCTGTTCAGGTTGGTATCCATAGCGATACAAAAGGGGATGATGGACGGAGCGTTTGAGCGAATCAAACACTCACCCCCAGTCAGTCTACGTTAAGCTCTCTATTGTTTAACGTCTATTTGACCCCTCTACTTTATCTGGCGGAACAGCTGGGAGCCAAGATAATAGCTTACGCAGATGACACTCAGTTGTTATTCACCTGGCCTAAGGGTGTGTCTGATCCATCAGCAGTCCAGTATTGTCTGTCGGAAGTATTTCGGTGGCTTGCACAAGTCCAACTTAAGTGCAACGAAGACAAGTCCGAGGTCCTGTTCTTTGGCTCTTTTCCTGACAACTTCAAGGATCAGATTTGGCCCCCGGACCTGCCCTGCCCTAGTGTGATGGGAGGCCCAGCCAAGAATTTGGGGGTCTGGTTCGGTCAGGATCTGAAGTTCTCGGATCATATAAAAAAATTGACCGGCATTTGCTTTGGTACCTTGCGAGCCTTGAGAAGATTTTTCCCTCTTCTTCCCAGGGCAGCCAAGGAGACTGTTCTTCAAGCCCTGATCTTATCTCGGCTCGACTACGCTAATGCCTTATTTAGTGGCCTACCTGCGTACATGGTTCATCGCCTTCAGGTGATACAAAACGCTGCAGTACGTCTGCTTTTCTCTCTCCCCAGGAGGTTGAGTGTGCGAAGCCACTTACGAAGTCTGCATTGGCTCCCAGAGCCACACAGAATTTTGTTTAAAATTCTTGTGTTGGCATTCAGAGCAGTTCATGGCCAGGGACCGACATATTTGCAGAAAAGGTTCTCATTTTATACTCCCAATCGTGCCTTACAATCGGCCAATCAATGCCAATTGACCATTCCTAAATACAAATACGCCCGATTGGGAGGTCAATCAATTTCAGTTAAGGCAGCTTCTGCTTGGAATGCCCTCCCCTTGCTCCTTAGAGCCTCGCCGACCATTACTGTTTTTAAGAAGGAACTTAAGACTCATCTGTTTAATGCTCCACTCTAACAGATCGTTCTGGCTTGATCCATCACTCCTGCTGTCAAATCACTCACTGCGCCAGGATACCCCGTGGTAATAGAGCGCGCTATAAAAGTTTTAATAAACATAAACATAAACATCTGGGTTTAATCCATCACAATTCTTTAGCTCACTCAGCCACCCAAGTTCAGACATGGCCATATGCAAATCAGTCTGACCCTGTGCCTCATGGGAACAGTCCAGCCCGAACTGCCAAGCCATGTCTTCCCTGGACCGGAAACAAGCATCCTGGCCCCGGTTTCAGATTCATAATCCTCATCAGCCAGGCTATCTTGAATCCAGTGGCCAAGTGAGCAAGGGACTCACGTCTGAGCATACCCTGCCAACGTAGGGCGAACAAAGCGATACAAATGGGGATGATGGACGGAGCGTTTGAGCAAATCAAACACTCACCCTCAGTCAACTGATCTGGGTTTAATCCATCACCATTCTTTAGCTCACTCAGCCACCCCAGTTCAGACATGGACATAAGCAAATCAGTCTGACCCTGTGCCTCATGGGAACAATCCAGCCCGAACTGCCAAGCCATGTCTTCCCTGGACCGGAAACAAGCATATTGGGACCGGTTTTGGATTCATAATCCTCATCAGCCAGGCTATCTTGAATCCAGTAGCCAAGTGAGCAAGGGACTCACGTCTGAGCATACCCTGCCGACTTAGGGCGAACAAAGCGATACAAAGGGGATTTTTGCATTTGTCACCCCGAGTGGGATGGGTATGCTCAGACGTGAGTCCCATGCTCTCCACACCACAGGATTCAAGCAAGCCGGGCTGAAGACGGCTGGAATGCCAGAAACCGGTCCTCGGAAGCTTGTTTCAGGTCCAGGAAAGGCATGGCTTGGTAGTTCGGGCTGGACTGTTCCCATGAGGCACAGGGTCAGACTGATTTACATATGGCCATGTCTGAACTGGGGTGGTATGGAGTGCAAAAAACGATGGATTTAGGTCCAGATCTCTGTACTGGGGTGAATGTATGACATTGTTCAGCATTCTGTCCATCAACTGTGGTTTTTGTATTTTTTACCCGGAGTGGGATGGGTATGCTCAGACGTGAGTCCCATGCTCTCCACACCACTGGATTCAATCAAGCCGGGCTGAAGACGGCTGGAATGCCAGAAACTGGTCCTCGGAAGCTTGTTTTCGGTCCAGGGAAGGCATGGCTTAGCAGTTCGGGCTGGACTGTTCCCATGAGGCACAAGGTCAGACTGATTTGAATATGGCCTTGTCTGAACTGGGGTGGTGTGGAGTGCAAAAAAAACGATGGATTTAGGCCCAGATCTCTGTACTGGGGTGAATGTATGACATTGTTCTTCATTCTGTCCATCAACTGTGGTTTTTGCATTTGTCACCCCGAGTGGGATTGGTATGCTCAGACGTGAGTCCCATGCTCTCCACACCACTGGATTCAAGCAAGCCAGGCTGAAGATGGCTGGAATGCCAGAAACCGGTCCTCAGAAGCTTGTTTCCGGTCCAGGGAAGGCATGGCTTGGCAGTTCGGGCTGGACTGTTCCCATGAGGCACTGGGCCAGACTGATTTGCATATGGCCATGTCTGAACTGGGGTGGTGTGGAGTGCAAAAAAACGATGCATTTAGGCCCAGATCTCTGTACTGGGGTGAATGTATGACATTGTTCTGCATTCTGTCCATCAACTGTGGTTTTTGCAGGTTGGTATCCATGTCATCCTTTGCAGCTGACTGGGTGTGTCATGATTAACCAATTTAGCACATGGATGGTAACATTTCATTGGCATTGTCACATCTGTGGCTTGCACCCATGTACATATGATGTGCTTCACAATGTACAATTTGACACTTTCCCTGACTGTTGTCCCATCTCCACTGTACATGCAGGTGTGGGCATCATTAGTGTAAAGTCAACTGTGCACTCTGTGCAACTTGCTAGACATATGTATTGTCTATGTTCAGGTCACTTGAGGGGCAGTACCATACCCAGGCATATGTCACCAGTGCCTACATTGTGTGGTAAATGATGGTTGACTGAACAAGTGTTGTGCTGACATGTCCAGGAATCATACATACTGTTTGGCATGTGCTGCTATTTCCATGATGACACTTACCTTGAGGTCACTGTGATGATGGGGGATTTTCACCCTTTGCCACAATGCTCAACTTTAGCTGCTGTTTGTGTCCACACATTTTACATTGGATGTACTCACTGATGGGGGTTTTTAACACACTGGCCCAGTGCTATTTCAAAGCTTGGCTTGTGTAGCCCACACTCTGATGTTGATCACACATGTGATGGTAGTTAGATTGTGTGTCATAAATCAAATTCACTGGTTGGGTTATTTGTCACACACTACACACTGTTGGCATGATGTTGTGGTGAAATGTATTTGGCTAACATACTGTCGTGCTCGCTTCCAATTGTCGCAGGAGTGCCACGGAGCTTGATGCCTAGCCCCCAATCTCGCCCCTTATCACCTCTCTGTGTCAGGAATAACGACTAACACATAAGCGGTGACTTGGGGGAAAACGGGGGAACACAACAAGGAAAGGAGGGGAAGACACCGCAACCAGCAATCGTCTAACAGGACAGGTTTAAGCTTCACCAGATTTGTATCTACAAAACAAAGCAGATGGTTATTATAGTTCTGTTCCAGCTTTCCTGAATGTGAGTTCTTAGAGCCCAATATATTTATAGATATACCTATGGGATGTTGTGTGTTTAGCTTTGTTCCCCGTATAAAAGAAAGTCTTGAATTCTATGTATATATGTTTTCTCCTAAAAACAAGATAACATGCGATTAGGTACTGACACAAGGTTTCTAGAGTTAGGTACTGTTTTTCTGTATATGCACTGTACCTCTTAACTGCAGAGGATACACTTATAAAGGCTCCAAACATCCAATTCCCTTGTTTACAGACACAAGGTAAGATACAACAAAGTCCCAACAAAACGAGGGCCTCGACTTGAAACACAAGCAGAAGTCTATAAGATGAATAACACCAAACGTGCTAAATCCTGAAAATACACTCAGAGATAACGCATCGTATTCTGACTACCCTCGAGTCAGTTAAATCCTAAGACACTCGCTATTCAAAAAGCGAAGTGAAATCCATAGAGAGCCAACCGGCTCTAAACCAAAAGTACTAACATGCCATACATGTAAAATCAAATGAAAGACGTAATTTCAGGAATCTTCCTGAACTCATAAATACCGCCGAAAACGCCGATGGTGGAGAGACGCCAACCGCTGACTCCTCGGACGACTTCCCCCAGTGACCCGGAACGAACCAGAAACACTAGCTAGATGCGAAGCACTTCCAGAAAGGAAAGGCGGTCCTTAATGCACCAGGAACTACCGTGCGCATGCGCAATGCGCACACCGTCGTATTGGGAGCTTTTGCCAACCACATCATTTTTGCCAATCACGTCTCCATTCACGCGCGCGGCGCCCGCTCTCTGCAAGCAGGCATGACAGAATACCCCTCCCACAGCACCCCCCACTGGTTTAGGCTTGTGAGGATAGCGCCTATGGAAGGCCCTGAGTAAACGAGGGGCATGCACCTGGCTAGCTGGTTCCCACGACCTCTCCTCGATACCGTATCCTTTCCAATGTACCAAATATTGGAGTCGTCTCCGCACCCGTCTGGAATCAATTATAGCCCCTACTTCATATTCCTCGTTATCGTCAACCAAAACAGGAACAATCAATGCTGGAATACGAGTACCAGGCACAACAGGTTTTAAAAGGGACACATGAAAGACAGGATGCACTTTCATAGACAAGGGCAAATTCAGTTTTATGGCCACAGGGTTTATGATCTTAGAAATCACGAATGGACCTTCATATTTCGGTTTGAATTTACAGGCGCCTTTTAGATTCAGATGTCTGGTGGAAAGTCATACCTTTTCACCCGTTTGATACCCTGGTTCCACTTTTCTGCGAGCATCCGCCTTCTTCTTATGCTCAGTTTTGGCCCTATCAAGATTATCCTGTATCTTGGAATGAACTGATTGAATATGATGAACCAGATCTGTTACAGCAGGAGTAAGACATTGTTTGACAGGAGCAAAAGGCAGAATTCTAGGGTGAAAACCATGGGACCCATAGAAAGGTGTGAACAGAGTAGAAAAGTGGTGACTGTTGTTATATGATAGTTCAGCAAGCCAAACTAACTCATCCCATTCTTTCCGATCTTGCAGTGACTGACATCTAATGAATTGCTCTAGACTTTGGTTCACCCTCTCAGTTTGCCCATCTGTCTGGGGGTGGTAACTGGATGAAAGGCGTATTTCTATGTGTAGGGCTTCACACAATGATTTCCAAAACTTTGATACGATTTGAGTCCCTCTGTCTGTGATCAAAACAGCTGGTAAACCATGCAACCGGACTATATTATGCAAATAGACAGATGCCAGATTTTGTGCAGTGGGTACTTTCTTCAGTGGGATGAAGTGAGCATATTTAGTGAACAAATCAACCACTACGAGAAGTGTGGTGTGGCCTCCCTTCGTGCATGGCAGTTCAACAATAAAATCCATGGACACGGTGTGCCAGGGTTCTGGAGGAGTAGGGATGGGATGGAGCAGTCTTACTAACCCTTCATGAGATGTCTTCCCCTGGGCACACACATGACATGTACGAACATACTTCTGCACCTACCCTGCCATATTAGGCCACCAACAATATCTCCTCACCAACTCAAGTGTCCTTTTATACCCAGGGTGTCCTGCTATTCCTGAAGAATGACACAACTCAAGTATGTGTTGTTGCAAGGGGTATGTAGGTATCACTAGTCCACTCTGTACATAGTGTAAACCGTCCTTGATAATGGAGGTTTGGTGAGCCAAGAAAGGTAGGAAGGAAGGATCTTGTTGAGCACTACTTATTTGTTCTATCAAAAGCTCTTCGGAAGTGAGCCCACATATGATTTTACAAGGACCAATGATGTTGGGAGGTTCCTCATCGGTAGGAACAGGATTAAACCCCATGCGAGACAAAGCATCAGCTTTTCCATTCTTTTTCCCTGGCCTGAAATGTATGACGAAATCATACCCACTAAAGAACTGTGTCCATCTCATTTGCCTCATGGATAATGCTCGTGCTGTTTGTAAATACTGCAAATTTCTATGGTCCGTTATAATGGTGACTGTGTGATGTGTGCCCAATAAGTACTGATGCCATTCTTCTAACACTTTCTTGATTGCAAGAAGCTCTTTCTCCCCCACAGCATAGTTGGATTCTGCAGGCGTGAGTTTGTGGGAGTAGTAGGCCACTGGATGTAATTCTCCCATAGAAGGATCAGCTTGGGAAAGGACTCCCCCCACTGCCACCTGGGAGGCGTCTACCTCCACTATGAACGGACTATTGAGAAAAGGATGTTTCAGAATGGGTGCACGAGTAAAAGCAGACTTCAGAATCCGAAAGGCATTATCGGCCTCCTCAGACCACACAAAAGGCACCCTTTTACGCAATAGCTTAGTAATAGGGGCCACTACATCAGAAAATTGATGGATAAAGCGCCTGTAGAAGTTGGCGAACCCTATGAACTGTTGCACCTCTTTGACAGTTCTAGGGGGAGGCCAATTCATCACAGCAGACACTTTATGTGGATCCATTTGTAATCCATGTTCCGAAATCAAGAAACCCAAGAAGGCTACTTGGTGTCTGTGGAAAAAACATTTGTCTAATTTGCAAAACAACTGATTTGTTTGTAGTTTTTGGAGAACCTCCTTTACATGTTGAATATGTTCACTGTAAGTCTTGGAATAAATGAGTATATCGTCGATGTAAGCTATGACACTGATATCAAGATGCTCTTTCAGTACTTCGTTAATGAAGTACTGAAATGCAGATGGAGCATTGCAAAGCCCAAAGGGCATTACTAAATACTCATACAACCCATATTTCGTACAAAAGGCGGTTTTCCATTCATCTCCGTCTTGGACCCTGACGAGATGATATGCACCACGAAGGTCTAATTTGGTAAACCATTTGGCGTCCTTTATTTGGTCCAAAAGTACAGAAATGAGGGGAAGGGGATATTTATTCTTGATCGTAATAGAATTGAGAGCGTGATAATCAATACAACAGCGCAATCCACCCTCCCTTTTAGGAAAACAAAAAAGAGCTGAGGAAGCAGGGGATCTAGAGACTCGTATAAATCCCAACTCAAGCATATTATCAAGATATTCTCTGAGGTATATATTCTCCTTTTCTGTGAGAGAATACACTCTACTTGTAGGTATTTTGGCTCCAGGTTGTAGCTCTATACGGCAATCATATACCCTATGCGGGGGCAATATGGTGGCCTGTTTTTTATCAAACACTGACTGATATTCTCTATATTCCGCAGGTAATTCTACATCAGGTTGTTCCACAGTAAGGAATGAATCTGTAGGTGTTATGGAGTTGACCTTCTTTTCTATTTCCTCTTCTTGTGGAATAGGGTCTTCTGACCCTGTCGCATTCTCAAGTGTGATAGGAGCAGTTTCAGCTTTCTTATGGGAGGTACATCTTACACTAAAGGTAAGTATTGAATGTTCCCAATCTATCTGGGGATTATGTAGGCGTAGCCAGGGCAACCCTAATACCACTGGAAATTGGGGGGAATCTATCAAGTCAAAAGCGATTTCTTCCCAATGAGTGGAACTGATAGTGAGTTCAATCATAATGGAAGTCTGGGTGATGGGTCCAGATTTTAAAGGACTGTCATAAATGGTATACACTTCTTCAATAAGGGTCTTTTTTACTGTTGGAACAGAATGCTCTATTGCCCATTGCATATCCATAAAATTCCCTGAGGCTCCTGAATCTATCATTATAGGAACTTCTATCTTGTTTCCAAACCAGGTAAGCTGAGCAGAGACAAAAAAATGACCATTGTTAACCATGACAGAGGAGACCATATGTTTAATAGGACCCGAGAGAGTAGTCTAGTTCGGTCTCGGGTCTGCTAGTTTTCCGCTCGGCGTGACTGTTTAGGTTTTACAGGACATTCTCTGAGGAAATGTCCTGCTTTCCCACAATAGAGACATAATTTATTGTCTCTTCTCCTTTGTTTCTCGGTTTCTGTCAGGGGACCCTTAATGCTACCTATCTGCATAGGTTCTGGTTCTTCGGTTTTGGATTCTATCTCTGGTTTCTTTTCTCTCGTACCTACTCTAGGATAGTCATATCAACCCTTATCCTTTCTTCTTTCATTTAACCTATGATCAAGCTTCACAACCAAATCTATTAATGCAGAGCAAGACTCAGGGGGGTCCACAACATGAGCTAGTGCATCTTTTAACTCCTCCCTTAACCCTTTATAAAACAGTGCACTTTGCCTTCTCTGGGGGCCAATCAGGCTCTACAACCAATCTGTTAAAAGTAGAGATATACGCTACAAGATCCTTGTTTCCATGTTTAAGGTGCAAAAGTTCTGTGTCTGCTGCATGGGTGAAGGTATGCTTATCAAACATCTTTCTTAATTCTCGTCTGAACCGATTGTAATCCACTAGGAGAGGATCATCTTTTTCAATTAAAGGAATCGTCCAGTTAGCAGCAGAACCTCCCAGATAAGAAAGGACGAATGCTACTTTGGCCTAGTCATTCGGGAAACAAGCTGCCTTGCATAAAAAATGTAGCTGGCATTGCGTAAGGAATGCGGCACATTTATTAGGGTCTCCATAAAATCGTTCAGGCGGAGCTAATGGTATGGTCTGAGGAGTAACCACTTGTACTACAGGGTTGGGGGCGCTAGCTCCAGTTCCTCCTTCTCTATCTCTTTGTAAGGCTTCTACCTTATTAGAAAGGGCTTGGGTCTCCAGCTGGAGATTGCCTATCATGTTGGCCACATCTGCAAGTGTTAGATCCATGGCACTCGGGAGACAAATAGACTATGGGCTTCGCGTTCTGTCGTGCTCGCTTCCAATTGTCGCAGGAGTGCCACAGAGCTTGATGCCTAGCCCCCAATCTCGCCCCTTATCACCTCTCTGTGTCAGGAATAACGACTAACACATAAGCGGTGACTTGGGGGAAAACGGGGGAACACAACAAGGAAAGGAGGGGAAGACACTGCAACCAGCAATCGTCTAACAGGACAGGTTTAAGCTTCACCAGATTTGTATCTACAAAACAAAGCAGATGGTTATTATAGTTCTGTTCCAGCTTTCCTGAATGTGAGTTCTTAGAGCCCAATATATTTATAGATATACCTATGGGATGTTGTGTGTTTAGCTTTGTTCCCCGTATAAAAGAAAGTCTTGAATTCTATGTATATATGTTTTCTCCTAAAAACAAGATAACATGCGATTAGGTACTGACACAAGGTTTCTAGAGTTAGGTACTGTTTTTCTGTATATGCACTGTACCTCTTAACTTCAGAGGATACACTTATAAAGGCTCCAAACATCCAATTCCCTTGTTCACAGACACAAGGTAAGATACAACAAAGTCCCAACAAAACGAGGGCCTCGACTTGAAACACAAGCAGAAGTCTATAAGATGATTAACACCAAACGTGCTAAATCCTGAAAATACACTCAGAGATAACGCATCGTATTCTGACTACCCTCGAGTCAGTTAAATCCTAAGACACTCGCTATTCAAACAGCGAAGTGAAATCCATAGAGAGCCAACCGGCTCTAAACCAAAAGTACTAACATGCCATACATGTAAAATCAAATGAAAGGCGTAATTTCAGGAATCTTCCTGAACTCACAAATACCGCCGAAAACGCCGATGGTGGAGAGACGCCAACCGCTGACTCCTCGGACGACTTCCCCCAGTGACCCGGAACGAACCAGAAACACTAGCTAGACGCAAAGCGCTTCCGGAAAGGAAAGGCGATCCTAAATGCACCAGGAACTACTGTGCGCATGCGCAATGCGCACACCGTCGTATGGGGAGCTTTTGCCAACCACATCATTTTTGCCAATCACGTCTCCATTCACGGGCGCGGCGCCCGCTCTCTGCAAGCAGGCATGACACATACCTGTGCTTGATGTTTGATGGATGCGTGGTACATCATCCTCCCTATGGGTGGGGGTATCAATATTGTCTGCCACACTAACCCCTATGGGTGGGTGAGGCAATAGTGATGGATAACATGCCCCTATGGGTGGGGTGGCATCAGTGATAGGCAACATGCCCCTATGGGTGGGGTATCAGTGGTGGTGGGCAAGATGACACATATGGGTAGGGTGGCATCAGTGATAGGTAACATGCCCCTATAGGTGGGGCAGCATCAGCAACAAGACACATATGGGTGGGGTGGCATCAGTGAAAGGTAACATGTCCCTATGGGTGGGGTGGCAGTAGTGGTGGCCATGGGTTACCTGAGGAGGCATGGTACTGGTGGAAAGGGTGCGGACCCCCTGGGGTTTTTTGTAGGGTGGGTGTCAGACTTACCATCTGCGTTGTCAGGGTCTGTTCCTGATCCGGTCATATATGTACAGGACTGGTATGACCTGCGCGATTGGAGTCATGCTCCTTCTCGATCCGGTGCTAACTGCTCCGTTTCGAATCAGTGGAATGGGTAAATGGTGCGAATCGGAGTTGATATGCAGCTCTTCAGGGTGCTGTGACGTGCTGTATGTGGATACCCGTTCGGAACGTAGGAACTGCGCATCGTACTTGACCATCCCGAAGTAGCAGTGTTTATGGTGCAGTGCGGCGCGAATTGAGTGTTTCCGGGTCAGGCTTGGACAGAAATTGTGGATGGAGTCGGAGCGTGTGTGTCGGACGGGAATTTGGCACTTGTCCGCTACGTACTACCTAGCCCGGACGGTTCCGCTCCTGGTACGGTTCGGCCGTAAGGTAAGTCTACTGACACGTCTCAGAGGGCTGACGGACAGAGATCGGAATCTGCCCCGTAATGATAAAATATATCCATAGAAATGCAGCATTATACAATGAACAATAACACAATTTAAACTCTTACATGTATTTAATCACAGTAGGTTTTAACCAGAAGAGTGAATTAATAGGTGAAAATGAAAAGGGGCTGCAATGCCTTATTTAATAACTGATACCACTCCGGACCCTAGAACAATAATTTTTTTTTTTTTAAACCTTTATTACGAGAAAAGTAATACAAATACAGACCTACAACCACAGGGGCTGGCCAGTAGCAGTAAACATCGAAATCAAAAATAGTACACAGCTCATCAGCCGACAACCCGGGGGTTCGGCAGCCATATAACATGCCCATACGATGTTCTTGTGATGATAGGAGGATAAATGAAAGGTTTCACATTTTATATTAAAAAAAAAAAACACAAACATAACAACAAAATTCCGAGGTGATATCTATAATGTATGTGGCTGTCTCAGATAGTAGGGGGAGCGACCCAGCTAAAAAGCTGATGTGAAAAAGGATAAGGAAACACGAGGAGGGATGGAAGGGGTCGAGAGCAGGCAAGCAAGTAAAGTACAATAGGATATAGACGTATGGAATGCCCGGTCATGGGGACAGAGGAATATCATTGGTTTCTACAAAAGGGGGGGGGTGCAAATCTCTCCACGATATGAGTTCCATTGACCCCATATCCTCCCCCATTTCTTAGGCCTTCCACAGGCGATGTACACAGTTTTTTCTCTGAACATGCACCAATCCATGTTTACCTTCCAGGTTGAAACCAGAGGTGCCCTTTGAGACCCCCACAGCTGGGCTATGTCTCTTTTCGCTATCATGTTGCCGAGGGTGGCCCATTGAGTCTGCGCTACGCTGTAATCATTCGGCTCCCAAACGTTCAACAGGCACCTTCTGGCCTCAGGCAATAATGAAACACCCGTAAACTCTTCCATAACCTCATGCACTCGTCTCCAGTACACCACTAAGTCCGGACATTCCCACAAAATATGGAGAAAAGTAGCAAGCATACCGCAGCCGCGCCTACACAACCCATCCATAGAGTAACCCATACGCATCAGGCGTGGACCCGTGACATACACGCGGTGTAAAATCTTCAATTGCACCAGCCGGAGACGCACCGGAATCGCGACTTCCTTAGGGGATGATATTGCAGCCTGCCAATCTTCGTCATCCAACTCCAGCCCGTCACCAGTCCAGGCCCTACGAACCTGTACAAGAAGATCCGAGCGATCATTGATGGGCTTTTTATAAATGAGGGAGATGGTACTATCAGGGACATACCCGTCAAGCACTTTGTCCTCCAGGGGATAGGACTCTGGGATAGCGGTACTGGCCGGAAAGACGGATTCAAGTGCATGACGAACCTGCATATACCGGAAGTGCTCTCTATCGCCCAGTGTATACTCTCGTTGAAGTTCCACGAAGGTTTTGATCCTATCCTTGACCCAGAGGTCTCCTACCCTACTGATGCCAATAAGATACCATTTGTCAAATCCCTTCGTCGTCCAAAGACTGCCCAGTCTCTCCGCCGCATAAAGCGGAGTGGCTCTGGTCAGCCTGTCTGTCCATCCCGTGGCAGCAGTCGCAGCGCCCCACACTCGTACCGCAACCCCAGTGGGACCGGTAAGATTTTTCCCCGCCGATCTAGAGTAGAGCGCCCTATTGTAATCTCCTCCCGGTAGCTGCCATTTATCCATCTCGAATGCCGGATTCGGAAACGGACCATACATTGCGTGGTTGATCGCACTCAGTTGTGATGCCCAGTAGTACCGTTTTATATCGGGCAACGCTATGCCACCGTCGTACCAGGGCAAAGTCATTTCCGCCAGTGCAATGTCGCCCGCCCCACACCAGCTTCCTCTGGAGACCCTTGATCTCCCGGAAATAACTAGCAGGCACCAAGTCAAGCGTATTTTGGAGGGCGTACAGAAATCGAGGGAGGGACATCATCTTAAACAGGGCCGCTCTCCCAACCGGGAACAGCGGCAAACCGCACCACGCAGTGACATCCGATCGGAGCCGGCGGAGTGGCGGAAGCAAATTCCTCTCATACCGTATGGCTGAGTCCAAGGAAATGTAGATCCCCAAATATTTAAAGCCGTCGCGCGATACCGGTATTGGGCAGACACGGGGCAACAGGGGCAGTTCTTCAGTGAGCGGGTAAATGCAGGACTTAGCCCAATTGATGGTCAAACTCGAGTTCCTCCCAAAGGAGCGTAACACGTCGAACAACACTCCTAGTGACTTACGAGGGGAAGTAAGGTATAACAGAATATCATCGGCGTACAACGATATACGGTCCTCAAAGTCAGAGGACCAACTAATGCCTTTAAGCGATGGCTCCCACCTAAGCCACGCGGCAAGGGGCTCAAGAGCAAGCGCGAAGAGGAGCGGTGATAATGGGCAGCCCTGTTGTGTGCCTCTTCCTAGGACGAAAGGCTCCGAGGCCCTACCATTGACCACCACTTGGGCCAGTGGTTGTTCATAAAGAAGTCTGACCCAGGCAATAAAATTAGGACCAAAACCGAATTTTGCGAGGGCCACCCACAAATA
This sequence comes from Lissotriton vulgaris, assembly GCF_964263255.1. Classification (NCBI taxonomy): domain Eukaryota; kingdom Metazoa; phylum Chordata; class Amphibia; order Caudata; family Salamandridae; genus Lissotriton; species Lissotriton vulgaris. The sequence goes on along the minus strand of NC_141685.1, from coordinate 821,756,750 downwards.
CGGCCACTCTATCGTGTCGAAGGCCATCGAGGCATCCAAAGAAGCCAAGATGGCCGGCTCACGAAGTGACCCCGCCCTTGCCAGTACACCGTGAAGGCGGTGAAGATTGAGAGCCGTATTCCGATGAGGGATGAACCCGGACTGATCAGGGTGTATCAAATCACTGATCACCGTAATCAGACGATTCGCCAAAAGTTTCGCCAAAATCTTGGGCTCGACGTTCAGAAGCGAGATCGGCCTGTATGATGAACATTGATCACGGGGCTTCCCGTCTTTGTGAATGACGACAATGGACGCCAATCTCTGATCCCGGGGAAGAGCTCCGAGATCTCGCGATTCCAAAAACATTTGGCGAAGATGTGGCGCCATCTTGTCTGGACACAATTTGTACAGCTCCATCGGGATACCATTCGGGCCGGAGGCCTTGCCTGAGCGAAGAGAGCGGATAGCAAGTGCTATTTTATCAGTAGAAAAATCCACCTCCATAAGCTCCCTGTCTGACTCCGAAAGGCTAGGCAGCGCGATATCCCTACGTAGCAAATGTGAATCCTCCCCTGGCCTGTCCGAGACCGGCACATAGACCTTCTGAAAGCGCTGAGCATCTGGGTCCACAACCCGTTCACCATCCTCTCTTACCACAACAGGCAACACACGATTCAACCTTTCTCTCTTATCCAACCACGCAATCAACTTCCCGGCCTTGTCACCAACATCATCAAACGCCCCTGCTGCTCACGACTCATCATCTTCACCGCATCCGTCACCAGCGCTCTGTAATCGGCCTGTTTAAGGGGCCAAAACATGCAAACCCTCGGGTGTAACCCCAGATTCCAACTCTTCTTCCAGAGCTGTGATTTCAGTCTCCAATCTCACCACTTCCTCATTCTTGCTTTTCCTCGCGCTAGCAATCAGGGACATGGCTTGACCCCGGATAACTGTCTGATAGGCCTCCCACAGGGAAACTGAAGAGGACACAGACCCAACGTTCTCCGCAAAGTAATGGTCCATACATTTGACCACCTCAGCCCTGGTTTTCGGATTGTGTAGGTGCCAGGGGTTAATTGGGGCAACCCGGCCCTCAGCTCCCAATTGTACATCAATCATGAGCCAGAGAGGGGAGTGATCCGAGAGCCCCTGAGCGAGATGTCGAATTTCCCTCACAGAGACTATCTGCACTGCTGGCACCAGGATATAATCAAGCCTCAAGAGACTCCCATGCGCTCCCGAATAGAAGGTATATTGTGCCTGTCCAGGGTGCAGGTGCCTCCAGCAATCCACTAAACCCAGCGCATTCAGGAAGTTGCTCATCCATAACTGTGACCTCAAAAGAGTCCGGGGGGTTACGATCCTCGTTGCTACAAACAACTGAGTTAAAGTCCCCACCAACAACCAACATGCCCAGAGGGAAGTTCAATACCACTCTACCCAAATCAGAAAACGTGATGGACTGTAAACCCGGTGGGACATACACAGAGAGAACAGAGATCGTCTTCCCCTCCCAGCGACCCGTAATGGCCGCGTATCGGCCTCTATCATCTAGCACAGTATCGTCTATCTCCAAGGGGAGGGAAATCCTGACCAGGACACCCGCCCCCTCGACCCAGTAGTGAATCCTGAATGTGCCACCAAGCGGTATCCCCTTCTATTCAATGCCTGGCAAGTAACACTATATCCGGTGAAAGACGTTTCAGATACTGTAAAACAATCCCCCGCTTGATCCTATCGCCCAGACCATTAACATTCCAACTCAGCACCCGCAGCCCCTTACCCCCATTCCAAAAACGTGAGCTGTGCTCCCCCCATAAAGAAACAGGCACAGTGGACAGAGTGTGCAACGAAATATAACCTCAGAATAAACAAAGAAACAAAAAGCCCCCCTCCCCCAGGAAAGCCCCTAGAACACACACCCCCACCCTGCACCCCTGCGTTAGACCCGAAAGCCACCCCAACTTGCAGTGTGCCCGTCGCCCCAGTAAACTAATCTAAGAAAAGAGAGAGAAAAGACCCCTTAGAGGAGGAAGAATGCCGAGCCCTCCCACCCCCGGGTAATCAACAGTTCATGCACATAGGAGTAATCAAACCCCCGCTGTAAGTCCATATAGGTGGCACACCGGTAGGGACTCACTCCACCCATTCCTCCAGGCCACCTTCAGCGCCCTTTGATTGTTCCTGTCGATCACGGTGCGCCGGCAAAGTATCAAGCCAGTCACTGGCAACCTCCGGGCGATCAAAGAAGAGCGCACGCTCCTCGTATTCGATCCTCAAGCAAGCCGGGAAAAGCATGGCGTACTTTAGTCCCATGTCTCTGAGGCGCCTTTTCAACCCGGTGAAACTCATGCGTTGTTTTTGCACCGCTTGCGTAAAGTCTGGATAAAAACTGATCGACGCATTGTCACATTTAGTGGGTCCATTGGTGCGTGATGCTTGCAGGAAAGCGTCTCTGTCCCGAAAGTTAAAGATCCTGGCTATAATAGGTCTTGGTGCGGCACCTAGTTTAGGCCTACCACCTGGGACTCTGTGGGCGCGCTCCACGGTGAAAAAGTTGCTGAGTCCCTTAGGCGCGAGATGATGCAGCACAAGGTCCTCCACCAAAAGATCCATAGAGAGCTCCGAGGAACTTTCCGGGACACCAATAATGCGAACGTTGTTGCGCCTGGCCCGGCTCTCGAAGTCATCCAGCCGACGGGCAAACAAGTCATTTGATGATCGGAGACTAAGAACCTCCGCCTGTAGGTCAGAGACATCTGTCGAGAGACTTGCGGTCTTAATGTCCAGCGACTTGACCCGCTCGTTGGTCTTTGCGAGGTCCGTTCTGATAAGGTTGACTTCAATCGCCACAGTGTCTATCTTTGAAGCCAGGGTCTCAAACTGCTGACCCATCGAGGTCTTCACACTGGCAATGGCGCCCATGACATCCCGCAATGTCAAGTCTTCCGTTGCAGGAGAGCCATCCCCAGTCTCATCCAAGACTTTACCCACTCCACCAGGGGATCCCTTCGGGCGGGCGAAGTGATCAATAGTATTGGATTGGGCGACACCCCCTCGGAATGTGCCCCTGGTGGCCCTCTTCTCACTCTCCAACCTGCCCGCCATGTTGGGTAGCGAGCCCAGTCGGGCCGTTTGAGATCTGGTGAGAATGGCTCTCCGCAGAACCGACCTGTAAAGTCAGGGATGAGGGCGAAAGAAGGAGAGGCGCGGGCCAGCAGCAGGGCCAGTAGTCTCAACAGACAGCGAGTCGCAGTAGTCGATGACCAAAAACGAAACCGAAAGTACCACAGGGGCGACGGAAGGATCTCAATGACCGTTGTTGTTCAATTGCCACCTGGGTACTTCGAAGACTCGAGGCCGCGGAGATTCGTCGGTGTAGGCCACAAAGTTCCAAGATGCAGAGAGTCCAGTTCTCAGCGGCCAAATCAATTTTTGAAAAGATATATCATGCCAGCAGGGCATCAGCTAGTAGAACCCGTCGTCAAAATCAGGATATGTGGCAGGATAAATGCGGGAGGTGGAAAGGGTCTCGGGAGCCCTGTGCTCACGCGTCCATCTTGGATCCGCGTGTAGCTCCTCCTCCTAGAACAATAATTTGCCAATATTAACCAAGGTAATTATTGACTGAGGAAAAGTCAGAGTGCCCTTTACCTTAGATAATATTCCCAAAGTGTAGAAGGTGGTAAAATTTGAGGTGAAATCTTCACAATTATTTGAAAGATGGTGCGTTTTTCATGGTACGATTAAGTGGAAAGCTGCAAGAAGCAATCCCAGTGGATTTTTATGGTAATAGGGCTCCACTATTTTTGCCCTATTGCCATATTTTCAGGTCACAAAAAGGAGCACCTGGAAAGGATAATAACATGTTTTACTCACAATATAAATGTATTCATTGGTGGTGTAATACTAATTTTAGGAATTATGGTGAGTGAATTCACCTCATAACAAATGGTGATCTTCTAATGGATTTAATGAACCGATCTTTGAGAGAAAGTGCTTTTCTTTCATGATGTTCAGAAGCAAAAATGCAGATATTATTTTCATAAATGCTCATTATCATCTTCTCCATGTGAGAAAAAAAGTCTGATCTAGAGAGTAAAACATGTACTTCCAACAGCAACAATAAATATCAGTTGATTACCCTGTGTTCTATTATATCTTCAACAGATACTTCTAATGACCAATGAGAGAGCTAACATTCTATTTGTATGACAAATGTGAGGCACATCAGTGTAATGTTGCTGGAATTGGAGCTGGAGATTTTAAAGCATTTCTTATGGAGCAATAAGAAAGAAAGAATATTTTAGGGGTTAATGTAGCTATGAATCAAGTTGAAGTATGGGTTGTAGTCATTTATGGCATAACATGTTTTTGAATTGCTAAAAATAGTTAATAAGATCCACTTCCTACACCTATTTTCTCTGACTAACCATCCTATCTGACATTTAATACTTTCTTAATTTTAGAATACTATGATTATGATAAATATAGTTTTTATTAGAAATCTTATTTTTCATTAAATGAAAGTAGATTTTTAGAGGTGCTGAAAGATCTTGCAAACAGATATCATATTTAAAAAGAATTCATGTGTGCTCACAGAGTAGTCATACTCTGAAAATTAATTGCTGTTTTGACTTTTTTTTAAATCTTTTTTACTTCTCCCACTTCTTTTGGCCAGATAGTTGTATCTCCTTTTCACAAATGCTTCCTGGCTTCAAATTCATTTGTTATTGAGAGTTAAATAGAAGGAGATGATAAAATAATATTTAAAAATAATGTATAATCTATATGAATGGATTTCTGTATATCTTATAAAAAATCTGCATTGAAAGATAGTCAATTAAAATATTTTGAAAAAAGGATTCTGACAGAACAATTGTGCACCCATTTTAATATTCAATTAAAACTGCTGCGGACTGCACAGGGCTGATAGACTGTGAGCATTTACATATATAGTGTAAAAAATTTAAAAATAATGCTTGCAGTTACTCATTTATTTTAGCAGCAGTGAAGACAACCATTTTCATTCACACACTAAACATTCTTACCTCTGACAACTTTACAATTAACCTGTACAGACCTTTCCTTATGCTCCTGTACTTGGGGTAAACACAAAAAAATGTCCTTCCGATACTGGTAGAATGTAATTTGTTTGTGTTATTTAAAATGTAAGTAAAGTTTAAATTAAAATATAATTCTCACCAATCACGGCTTGGTACCATGTATAAACTTGTTAGCTTGCCATCTATTTCTTCCTTCATCCATATTAGCCTTTTTTCCAGCATTGCTAGTAATACCAGTTTTTCATATGGTCTGCCATTTAAGACAGCTTAATTGCTTCCTTAAAGTTTTAAATCAAGCAAGTGAAAATATATCTACTAGACTAAACACATCTTTTAGTGCTTCTCTGAAAGAGGTGAGCATGACATTCAACCATATTCTTGCCCAGAATACTAATGGATTCGGTGTCAGCTCATGATCAAAGTCCCTATCACCTACCTCCAGCAATGACTGTACAGTAGGGGTGCGTGGAGTGAGTGACCAAAGGTGTTTCAAGAATTTCCTTCCCTCACTAGTGGAATTTCAAATTTTATGATTCTCCAGACCTGTGCACTATATGTTATTGTTGTAACTACTTGGGTCTTGGTTCTCTCAATTAGTAGAGGGAACAAATGGTTTTTTTTTTAAGTTTGATTTATTGAGGAAAAGAAAAAGAGAAGGAGGGAAGGGGGGAGAAGAGTTACAATAAGTGAATCAAAGAAATAAACAATGTAATAACAATAAGAATTTCATAAAAAAGTAAGCATTACAAGCATGAAAATCATGAACATATCATTAGAATGGAATATCATAAGTAAAACATAGTACAGTAAAACTTAATAATGATAGGTAATCAAGTAATCAAGTAAAAAGAGAAAAACAGGTAATAAGCAATTAATGGAGGTTTGCGAACTTCAACTGTTTCAGGTGCAGGAGAGGGATGAACGAGGGAAGAGGAAGAGAGGTATGTTACTAAAGGGAGCCAAATCAGGTCACGTTTTACAGCTAGGGAAATGAGGGATACATAATTAGTGTCTAAACGATGATTGAAACAGATTGCATTCCACCAGGACTGATAAGAAATATTTGCAGCTTGTTTCCAGTTAGAAGTAACAGTATGAAAGGCGATAGCAATGAAAAGGTCAAGTAAAGGGTATTGGTTGGGAGATTGAGGAAGGTCTGAAGAGAGGGAGCCAAGAAAAACTAGTGAGGGTGAAAAGGGGACCTGAAAATGGAAAATCCTCTGAATTTGCCGCCAAACCAACTGCCAGAACTGGGAAGTAGGCGGGCATTCAAACAACATATGTTTAAGGTCAGCAGAAGGGCAGGGACAAGACCAACAGGTAGAAGGAGTGTCTGGTGAAAAATGGAACAAAGCCAGTGGAGTAAATAAAGTTCTATGATAAATAAAAAAGAAAGTTTGGGTGGTGTTAGCAGCTCTAGAGGTCTTATGAAGTTTAGTCCAAATTTTATCCCACAAAAGTACAGGCCAGTTCTGAGAAAGATCTAGCTCCCATGTTCAATGCGAGATTTCGACCTATCAGTAATAAAACGGAAAGAGTTATATAGAGCAGATGCAGAAGGAGATGCTTCCAATAAAAGGGAAGTAGGTCTGGGGTCCAAAGGAATATCGTTGGAGGATGAAAGAGATTGGAGATAGGAGAGCAAGACAGGGTGAAGAGAATTATATTGCGAACGGGCAGAACCAGGTAAAGAGAAAATAGATTGAAGATCCTGGAAGGAGAGAGGCGTATTCTGAGAGAGTAACTGGGAGATCCAACATATTCCTCGAGAATGCCAAGTTTTCCAATAAATAGTACGATTACGTATTTTAGGATGAGAGTTATTCCAAATTGGTTGCTCATGGATGGATAGGAGGGAAGGAAAAAATGAAGTTACGTAAGGAGAAAGAAGAGTGCGAGAATGTGAAAGAATAGGTGAGTGAAGACGAGTTAAAGAAGACGTAAAGGACAGAAATTCACGGAAGGTGAAAAGAGAGATGAAAGAGGATTCCATGCTGAGCCAGATAGGGGGGTAGTGAGGCAGAGTAGATGAAAACCAGCGAGTCGATTGTTTCATAGAAAAAGCACGGTGATATTGTTTGAAATCAGGAAAACGTACTCCAGATTGAGCTTTATCTTTCCGCAAAGTAGCAAGATCTATTCAAGGACGTTTGCCATTCCATAAGAACTTTAATAATAAAGAGTCAGTTTTCTTAAAGAAAGAAAGAGGGATTTGTAAAGGAAGCATGGAAAGAGTATAAAGGAGCAAGGGAGATAGCATCATCTTTATAGAGTTGAGGCGACCCCACCAGGACAAAAAGAGTGGATGCCATCGAGTGATAGCTGTGTCAATTTTCTTGAAAATATAATCAAAATTTAACTTGAGAGTATCAGATAATAAAGGAGCAAACCAAACCCCTAGGTATTTGATTTTAGATGGTTGCCATGAAAAACCTATAGAGGAAAAGAGATGCTTCTGATAGAGAGGATTCAAAGGTAAAATTTCACACTTGTCGGCGTTTAAGCGGTAACCGGAAACTGCAGAGAAGGAAGAGACCTGTTTAAGGAGAGAGGTAATAGAGGTGGAAGGGTCGTAACAATAAAAAAGAATATCGTCGGCATAAACTATAAGTTTGACTTGTTGGGAACCAAAGTGAAAACCAGAGATAGAGTCATCTAAACGAATTTTGGTAAGAAAGGGTTCTAATGCTAAAACAAAAAGTAAGGGTGATAAAGGGCAACCTTGTCGAACTCATCTGTGTAAAGAAAAATAATCAGAGGACATCCCATTTACAAAAATAGATGCTTGAGGGTCAGAATAAAGTAAAGATATAATGGAAATGAATTTAGAAGGAATACCAATCCAACGCAAAGCCTGAAACATGAAATCCCACCCAATCCTGCCAAAAGCCTTGTCCGCGTCCAGGGAGATAGCTGCAAAAGAGGCAAGGAAGAAGATTTGCTAAGAATGTTAAGAAAAACTCGGGAATTATCAGAGGAGAGACGCCCTTTTACGAAACCAGATTGTTCTGGGCCAATTATATCAGTGTTAACTAAAGATATTGGCCTATAATTTTTGCACAAGGAGTAATCTTTATCTTCTTTTGGAATTAAGCAAATTAAGGCTTGTTGAAAAGAACCACTAGATGAACCGGCAGCGGAGAAGGATTGGAATAAAAGTAAGAGTTTAGGAAGAAGGAAAGTGACTATAGAATTCAATAGTAAACCCATCAGGGCCTGGGGATTTGCCATGACGAAGTTTAGATACAGCGTGAGAGATTTCAGAAAGTGAAATGTCTTGTTCCAAAGCGTGAAAGTCAACATGTGAAACTGAGGGAGGTGGAAGAGATTGAAAATAAGAAAGGAGATCATCAGACGTAGGAACTTGTTCTGGAGTATAAAGAGTATCATAAAATTTGGCAAATTCATTGAGAATTTCTTTATCTTTATATGTAGATTCTCCGGAAGAAGTTTTGATAGATTGAATTTTAGTGCGTTCTTTACGAATCTTTAAGTAATTGGCCAAAAGCTTTCCCATTTTATTCTTACCCCCATAGTATCTAGAGTTACATTTTAGTAGAGGATTAGAAGCAGCGTCTGTAGTGTATTTGTTAAAAGAGATTTTTGCGTCAATAAGAGCTTTAAGGGAGGAATCAGATTTAGAAGCAAAATAAGCAAGTTCAAGGGCTTTAATGTCAGCCAAAATTTTCTCCGGCTTGGCCTCTCGAAGTTTCTTGCGGCGGGAAACAAAGTTAATAATAAAACCCCTAGAGGCTGCTTTAAATGAATCCCAAACCATAACAAAAGAGGAGTCAGGGGTTTGGTTTAAAAGAAAAAATTCCTTGGCAAAGGCAGTGAATTCAGAACAAAAGGAGGGTTCCAAAAGTAAAGCATTGTTAAACCGCCATCTGCCAGAGTGGGGAGAAAATGGGAGTAAGTCAAGGTCTACAAACACTGGGGCATGATCGGAAAGTAAGATGGAACCAATTTCAGAACGTATGGCGTGTTGGGACAAGGATTTGCTTAGAAATATATGGTCAATGCGGGATTGGGATTGGTGAGGAGGGGAGAAAAAACTATATTCTCTAAGGTCGGGATTGCATAGTCTCCAAATATCTACTAAGGAATTGTTTTGAAATGAGTTCACAAACTGTGTGTGCATTCTAGAAAGAACAAAAGTGACTTTTGAGTGACAGTCGAGAAAGGGATCAACAACCTGATTACAGTCTCCTCCGAGAAGTATGTAATCTCCAGAAAGGGAAGACAACTTGGAAGAGATAGCAGGCCAGAAGGATCTATCGATCCCAGTGGGGGCATATACATTAAATAGAGTGAGTGGGATGTTATCAATAAGTAAGTTAACAATAAGCCAACGACCATCAGCATCACATTCATGGGTAATCGAGGAAACATTTAACTTTTTATGTAACAAAAGTACAACATCATTTTTCCTAGACGTCGTAGGAGAACATAGAACATTACCCACCCAAGAACGTTTAAGTTTCAAAGCCTCCGGTTCAGTAAGATGAGATTCTTGAAGGAGGGCAATATCAGTTTTTAGTCTCGCTAAATGTGATAGTACCCTCTGTCGCTTAATGGGATTGTTTAATCCCTTGATGTTCCATGTCGTTACACAGAACGAAACAATTTAGAAAAACAGTTGAGCGTAACAAGCTCAGTAATGCATAAGAAATACAATGGAGAGAAAGGAAGAAGAATGAATAGGAAAAAAGAACAGAGAAGGAGATAAATAGAAGATGAGAAAAGGAGAGAAAAGAGGAATAAACTAGTGCAAATGGAAGAGTGTATCGAAAAAGAGAAAAAAGAAGAGGAAGGGAGAAACCATGAGAAATGTAAGAGAGTGCAAGGTGAGAGAGAGAGAGAAAGGACAGAAACAAAAATACACAAAAAGACAGTACAAGTTCAAAACGAACGACTGAGAGACATACTTATGAAACGGAAAGTCCAGAACAGGGATGGGGATGGTGGTGGCGGGAGACGACGACGAACAACCAGAACCGGCATCGAACCTCTAATACCATAAATCCAATGGGTAAGATAAGAAGACAATAGGAGACATCAGGATAAAGATGCGAGGGGACATATCTGAAGAAAGGAGAAAAAACATTAGGAAAAAATACAAGGGTTTATAACATAAGACAGTCATTGTAACCGAAACAGTAAGGAAAACATATCATGCAACGACAACTAAGAAAACAGAATTGCAATGCAACGGGATCAATAAGGCAATGAACAACAAAGTCACTCATCCAGGTTTGGAGGTATCCATGACATCAGGACTCTGCTGACGTAGGAAAGCTTGCAAGGCCTCAGGATCTTCGTATGTGGTTGTTCTGTCCTTATAGGTGACCTTGAAAAGACATGGATGTAAGAGGCCATACCTGGCACCAAGGGCTCTTAACTGCGGCCGCAAGTCCAAAAATGTTTTCCTCCGATCTGCGGTGGCCTTGGAGACATCCTGGGAGAGATAAAGGCGATGACCTTCCCAGATAATCTGTTTTTTGAGCTTGGCGGCTGAAAGGACTTGCAAGAGGTCAGTATACTGCAAAAATAGCATGATCACGCCTCTAGATCTGGAGGCAACCTTAGGACCGAGACGATGAGCTCGCTGGCTGTTAATGGAAGATAAGGCCGGATTGTCAAGAATCTTTGCAAGGAACGATTGGAAGAAGATGGTAGGATTGGACCCTTCTGAAAGTTCCGGAAGACCATATAAGCGTATTTTGTTCCTTTGATTTCTACTTTCCAAATCCTCTGTTTGACGCCGTAGGAGAAGAATCTCAGCTTCTATTGCAGGAATGCGAGAGGAAACAGAATGAAAAGAGTCCTAAGATTGTTCCAAAATCGTAACACGGGAGTCCAATGATGACCATTTCTCCTGCATGGCCTGCATGTTTTTTGTGGTTGCTTCCATAAAAGGTTTGAAGGCCCGCAATTCTTCCAAGATAAGGTCTACAGAGGACGAAGCGTTACTCCCAGGAGATGGCGGGTCCTTCTTCAGACGCTTGGATGAAGTTAAAGAGGATTGGATCTTCCCTCCATTTTGAGTCTTAGGGATAGCCCCATGTATAGAGTCCGACTTCGAAGATTTACCCTCCTCCATTTCCTGGGTAGGTGAGTCGGAGTCAGAACCAATGGGTGGCTTCGGTAAATTGGTGAGTTTCAGAGTGCGAAGCTTCCTCATGTAGGGCGGCCAGAATAGTGAAAGTGGAGGCAAAATGTCAATATTAAATATGAGGTGATCCTGACAGAAAAAAGTACATGAAGAGCATTGATATGAAAAATCAGTACCAGGTCATGGCTAGAGGAAGGAGTAAACCACAGTTCAGTATCAGGCACTGTGCCAGGCAGAAGAGCATGTCAGGATGATAGAGCCATTCAAACGGACCATGAGGTAAAGTACAAGAAATTGCCAATGAGTTGACACAACGAGAAGAAAGCCATTGGAATAAATATAGCCACATTCAGCATCGCAAGAGTTCTTAAACAGAAAAGTGACAATCCTCCAAACTGGAAATAAGGATGAGAAAAGTCATATGGAAAAGTGGAGGGAGCTTTGCTCAATTTCCTGAAGCAAGTCGTGAAGAAAAACCTCTTGACGTAGTGTCCCAGCACATGACAAACGAAAGGGCGAAGTCAGGTGTAAAGAAGATCTGCATGAGCTGGAGACATTTTAATCCAAGGCCATGACGGAGAAAGGCAAAATAGTGAGGCAAAGAAGCAATGAAACAATGAAACAGGAGGGCGATGAGGTGAATTGCCACAGTCACAAAATGGCGCCAGAAACCATAAAGGGAGTTGCGCGAGATATAAAGCACGTTAGAAATAAGCTTCCAGCAATTGTGCTCACCATTGGTGGAACGTGTAGAGGGTGTCCTCCGTTGAGCGAAGATGAGGCAAAAACAGCTGCAGAAGGAGATAAGCTGGCCGCCTCCGAGAAACGCGGACGGCGCACAAAATGGCGGCTGCAGCCGCGAAAAATGGGACTCCCTTGCAGTCGCCGAGCAAGTCACGAAACCGGGAAACAATGAGGGCGCTAGGCTCTCCTCATGTTCCGGTTCGCGGGACTCGGATCATGACGGCAGTAGACTCAGGTAAACTGCCCCAAATGCGTCGAGTGTGAGGAACGGCTCCGGAGCTCCGGGATTACGCCGCCATCTTGGCCAGCGTCCAAACCACGCCCCCAGAGGGAACAAATGTGATGTGGTATATCAGTTCAACATCTTCAAAGTCCAAAGCAGGAAACACGTGTTCCCATTAATGCAGTGGATTTTTCCTTCTTGAGTCTCTGCCCCAGAGGTGGTATTGTCTGAGGTAGGTTCCACAGACATGGATACCTGGATCAACCTGGTGGTAGTTTTCTATGCCAGACCTCAAGTTGAAGACAATAACCTGAACAGGAACTTTACTGTTCGCGGCTGTGCAAGTGGGAAATGTTAGAATGTCATTGTCTGTGTTTCTATTTTTTAAACTTGATGTATTATTTTATCAATCAATGTGCAACAAGTGCAAACAGTTCAGCATCAAAATATAAGACAGATCATCAGTGTTTTGTATCATGGAAGGCATGTGCCAATCAGGCAACTCTACATTATCAGTGAGGTTATGAAGTTGGTCAAAAAGTAAATATATTGGAGCGCGGAACCCCCGCTTATTTATCCATCACGCCAATAACTATGTGTGCTTGTGCCCACCCCTTCCCACCTCATATTTCCCAAGCCATAGAACGTCCAGGACAAGTATTTGCTATGGTGGAGGCAGGGGGTGTCTTTGTTAACAGATGAATTTTGTCTCGGTTTGGTAGAGGGGTACTCTGGTCTCCAGGGGGGTCTGTCAGGCTCCATCAGGCTGTCAGTCATCTCTGCCCGGAGTCCTTGGCCCCTCTCTGCATTCTCATCCATCCTCAACAAGCGTTGCCGCCTTTCCTCAGGTATAGCCCATTCCTGCATATCTGCCCTCCATCTGTATATCTGTGGCGGAGCTGGTGAAGATCAATGTATTGTGATTCAATTCTTTGCCAAGAAGAGTCCCAGGGATATGAATCTAGCATGGATGTTGGTGTTCTTTTATGGCAATGGCAGCAGTCCTAGCAGGCAATGCTGAATTGTTATTGTCAGCTGTATTCCCATCATTCCATTCAGTCTATCTACTACTGTGGGGCAGAATTCTCCAAGGTCGGGCAGCTCCTGGACATGTATGGAAAAGTCACCAGGTTTGCATTGCATCTCGGGTACCCCTGAGATTGCACAGGAAGGATTCTATGGGAGTCTCTGGGATGTGAGATAGGAAGTGAAAGTGTCAACTTAAATCTGCTGTTGCTGGCCACTTCCTGTATTTGCATGCTGCCCTGCATCCTTTCCCCGTCCATCAATGCATCCTCAAGGACGGCATTCCACTGGTGTCATACCTCCAGTGGACACCATGCATGTCATTCTTCAGTGCGGAGTGTAGACCCGAGATCAAGCTGCTACTGGACCCGGCATCCAGCTGCTGCCTCAGGGTCTGTGACTCTAACGGCCCTGAAGTGAAGTCGAGCCACAGCTCGCGTATCGTTCGAGATACCATTGCATCATAAAAAAATTGCCCTTAGCCTAGATCGAACAACCGGTGGGCCTCTTCAAAGTATACGAATAATCCCTTTTGATATAAGTCTACCACCGTCTGAAATACCCATCTGTCCATTGTGTCATGTTCATACCGTTTTGCATCTGCTGGAGCGGGTGCAACCACCACAGCATCAGTAGCCAAGCTTATGATGGACAACATGGGACCTGTTTAATCAGTACTTCCCATGCCTCCATTCCCTGTCGCACTATATGGGGACAGTCCTCTGGCACCTGAAAACCCCTCATGAGATACAATTGGAGCTCTGATGCCTCCAACATGCCATCCAGTAATCATGTTCCTCCTCACACCACGTTGTTTCATATTGGAGGCGCCCCACAATTTAAAAACATTTGAAGATCTGGGATCCCCAGTCCTCCCTTCTCTCTGTCTAGCTATAAAGTGTCCAGTTTAACTCTGCTTCTTTTCCCTGCCCATGCTAGAGATACTAAAAGGCTATTTAATTATAAAAAAGTTGTGTGAGGGATGGTGCAGAAGGAGTTCTGTAGGATGTATAGACAGAGTGGTAGGAGCACCAGTTTGCTCAATGCTATCCTACCCATGACTGAAACCGATAGTGTGTTCTCTAATACTATTGAGGCTCTGAGTCGCTTCAGCACTTTATTTATGTTGTGGTTATACTGGTCTTCTGGGGAGTGACAAATCTGTAGCCCCAGGTATCCGGACTACATTGGAGAGGGCTTGCGCTCCCTATTCAGTAAACTGGCTAAAGGGAAGATCAACGATTGTGTTTGTTTATGTAGAGATCCGATGCAACGCCAAATATCACCAGCATCAGAAATGGAACTGAATGCCTGGGGCATTGTAAGTAAACAAGGGTGTCATCTGCATACATCAAGACAGCATGCATTATGTGGACCATGCTATGTCTATTGTGTAGAGATTATGGCACCGGTGTACACCCTGGCCACTGGTCCTGTATACAGTAGTTTCACTCACTTTGTAAATCATGGGCTGAAGTCCATCTGGCATTGCAATGTTCATAAATATTCACAATTCAGTGTGTTGAACTCTTTTTCAATGTTAAGTGCCACCAGGGTCCCTTCCAGCTCCTTCCAGCTCCGGGCCCTGAACCATAGGCATTAGGGATAGCCTCCGTAAGTTCATATGGGTTCCCCTGCCTGGCATGAAACCATGCTGTAGCCGGGTCACCAGGACCTTCAAAAGTATCTTCTTGTCTATGTTTATCATTGATAATGTAGATTTTCCTAATAATTTATGATGGAAAGTCTTCATTTTATTAAAGACACAGAGGCGAGCATTATGCTTTCTTATCTTGCTTTATTTTCTATAGCAACCAAAGTAAAAAAACTAGAGTTCCCAGAGGGCCCAGGGACACAAACCAGCCAATGGGAACGTAAACAGAAGAACACATCGCACCCAATCATGGAGCAACAGTCAGGATAATGTCACCATCTGACTGCGAACCTTCCTCTTTTCGCTGACGAGCAGCTCAGATATAGTCAATAAACAAAGGAGCAATAGAAAACACAATAGCAAAGGCTAAAAACCAAGAACAGAGCTCTAGACCAACGTCCTGCCAGGGTCAACGAACTGAGAGGAGACCAGCAGGAGGCTTGAAGTCAGAAGGAGCGACGTGCAGGCGAAGCCGAAGGTCGTGAACAAGATCCGTTTTATCATGAGGATGTAGGAGGCAGTGCTGGAGTCGCTAAAGGGAGGGAGAACACATGTTAACAGTGTAGCGGTGGGATAATACTCGCCTCCATGTCCTTAATAAAATTAAGACTTTCCATCATAAATTATTAGGAAAATCTACATTTTATGACAAGACTGGAGGCTCCTATTATGCTTGTTTAAAGCATATCAATTACCAAAGAAGTAGCAGTAACAACAGGTTTGCAGTAAAACATACGGAAAACATTGTCATTTGACCAATCTGCTGACCAAAGAATGTCCTCCAGGTGGGAACCTGCCCAAAAAGCTTTGAAAGCCATGGCCTCCCTGGCGGAATGGGCTCCGAAAATGGAGACATCATGCCAGCAAGGGACATCACCCAACGAACCCAACGAGCAAGGATAGCAGACGAAACTGGGCGATGGGGTTTATGGAAAGAAATGAGGAGCTGGGATTGCCAGGACGTTCTGAGTTCAGAAGTTCTGTGTTCATACACTTTAAGACATTGACCAACACATAGTTTTGGATGGGAAGGGAAGTAGGGGTAGAAAACAGAATTCAAATTCGTCTTAGTTCTCCTATTAATGTGGAACATAACTCTTGTAGGGGAGAACTGTCTGGAGGAACTGTCCAGAGCCTTCACATCTGAGACACGTTTTATAGAAACTAGGCAAAGTATCATTGTAAGTTTAGATGACAACATTTTGAGAGACAAAGCAGCATTATCTGGCCAATCAGAAAACAATTTAAGCACCACGTTAACATCCCATAAATTAGAATACTTGGCCAAAGGAGGTTTGGAAAACCGAACTCCTCTAAGTAGTCGGCAGATCAAATGATGGACACCCACAGGTTTGCCGTTGATCGGGAATGGTTAAGGGAAATGGCAGATCTATATAGAATGACTGTCCTGTAAGATTTACTTGCGCTGGCCTTTGAGGCCAAAAAATTTACCACAAAATTTAAATGCACTGAAAAGGGATCGATATGTTTCTCTAAACACCAAATGGCCCATAGAGACCAAGCCGATCTGCAGGTCTTGGAGGTCCCAGGCTTTGCTGATAAAGAGAGAAGCCTCTTGTGAAAGGAGGATGTCAGGAGGGATAGGCTGGAAACCTTCCATGCCGATAGGACAAGAGAATGTCCAGAATGAGGTTGTGAGGAAGACCTAGAGGACTCAGTAGTAAGTCCTCTCAGAATGGGAAAAGTAACAGAAAGTCCGCCGCCCTCTCTAGGAGAGTCCGAAACCAAATTTGAGATGGCCAGAAGGGGACCACAATGACCAAGGACGTCGATTGTTGGCGTACCTGGGAAAGAACCCTGGTGATCATGAGGAAAGGAGGGAAAGCGTAGTTGAGAAGAGTTGCCAATCCTGAAGAAAAGCATCCGTAGCCAGGGCTGAAGGGTCTGGTCGCCAACTGAAGAAATGAGGTAATTGAGTGTTGAGGTGAGAAGCAAAGAGATAGATAGAAAAAGGGACCCCATTTTCAAGAAAGATATCGGAATACAGATGGTAGAAGCTTCCAGTCTCTGGAATCTCACAGATGACGAGAATTCCAATACGCGACCGCATTGAGATCTCCCGGGAGATATTTCGCTGTCAGGGAAAGTTGATTTGCAAGGCAATACTCCCACAGGCTCTTTGCCAACTCCGCAAGCGGTTTGGACTTTGTGCCACGAGATGGTTTATGTAGCGAACCGCAGAAACATTGCCCATCCGCAGAAGAATAGAACATCGAACTCTGTTTTTGGAGAGGCTTCGGATTGCAAAGGATCTCTAAACAATTGATGTGCAATCTCGACTCCTCATGCGACCATGTACTGCCAGTCGATATTGGACCACAGTGGCCACCCCAACCAGACAGGCTGGCATCTGATTCTAACACAAGATCTGGGGCTGAAGCAAAGATAGTTCGCCCGTTCCAGGCATCTAAATGGTCCATCCGCACTGGAGCTCGTCGCGGGACTCTTGATCCAGTGCGATAAGGTCGCCGTAGGCCAATTTTTGACGCAGATGCCTGATTTTTAAGCGTTGCAGAGCCCGATAGTGGAGAGGGCCGGGAAAGATGGCCTGAATAGAAGCAGAAAGAAGACCGACAATCCGAGCCAGAGACCTGAGGGAAAAAAGGGAGGTCCCAAGCACTTGAGAAATCTCTGATTTGATGGTCAAGACCTTTGACTGAGGGAGTAAGAGAGAAGCAGAGGGGGAGTCCACCAGAAAACCCCAAAACTCTATTTGTTGGGTAGGTTTGAGTATCGACTTCCCGTGATTGAGAATAAACCCCAGGTCCAGAAGTAAAGACTGAGTGGTGTTCAGATCTGACAGAAGGATCTGTTTGTCTGAATTCATGATAAGAATATCGTCCAAGTAGATGATGAGTCTGATTCCGAGGGAACGAAGGAAAGCCACCACTGGTCTCATGATTTTTGTAAAGCACCAGGGTACGGAAGAGAGGCCGAAAGGAAGAGAGGTGAAACGATAAGTCACGCCCAGCCATTGAAACAGCAGAAACTTAGTATGACCTGGGTGAATAGGGATAAGCGTCCTGCAAGTCTAGATGTATCATCCAATCGGGTGGACGCAGCGTGTCCCTGAGATGAAAAATAGTCTCCATTTTGAAGTGACGATAAACCACGAATTGGTTGAACCACTTCAGATTTATCACGGGACGCATCTTTTTGTTCTATTTCTGAACGAGGAAAATAGAGCTGAGAAAACCTGTGGGGTCGAAAGGAGCCACTAAGATGGCCTGCTTTTGAAGAAGACATTGCACCTCTAGGGAAACCAGATGAGACATTTCGGTCAAGAAGACCAGAGGAGGAGGGAACACAGTTTGGAAAGGCGTTACGTAAAGCTCTATATGATAACCTTGAACTGTATTCAGTACCTAAGGATCGGCGCTGATAGTTCGCCACTTTGCCAGAAACAATTTTAAACGTCCTCCTACGGGGGGAGGAGGGGAGACACATACCTTGCTGATGGTTGTTGTTGCGGAAGTTTTTCTGTCCGCGACCCCTTTAATCTCGTCTTCTTTGCAAATGAAACTGGGGTTTGTAGTCCTGGGAGCTGGTATTGTAGGAACCTCTGGAGCCTTGATTGTTGTAAGACCGTCCGGAAGAGCGACATCTGCTGGCCAAAAACCTGAGGGGCAAAAACTGTTTTAATGGATTTCTAAGCCTTGTTCAAGGAGGCGAAAGTAGACACGAATCTACTAAGGTCCTTTACCAGGGAATCTCCAAAATGGAGACCGTTGACCTTAACCCTAAATCCTGAGGAGCCAAATTAGCTTGTCAGGTTTTTTCAAGTTTTTAGTTTAGTTTAGTTTATTTTTATTTGCTTTGGTACTCCACTGAGGACCACAAATATTATACAGAAGATTCAGTTACTACAGCCTTTAAAACTTCTCATGTTAATACAAATATAAAAAAGGTTTTAAAAATGTATAAAATGTATAACATACTAGTTCATTTGGGGGAGATTTACATTCGATAATCAGTTCATTTACGGTGGTAATACGGCATCTAACATATATGGGGTACAGATGTTTTGCCCTCGCCGCTACTACTTTTGAATTGGGGCATATGAACAGTAAATGCTCTAAGTCCTGCTCCCCGCCGTTACATAGGCTGCATAATGAGGTTTCGTTCGGATGCCATTTCGTAGTTATAGTTTGGACAGGTAGAATGCCCAGCTGGAGCAGGATGATTGATCTCCTAGCGCCATGCGTGAGATTGAAATCTATATATTTCTGCGTTTTCTTAAGTACCACTGTTTCCGTAAAGTTTTTGTATAAAGTTAATTTGGCGCAATGCGAGGAGTCAAGTTCAAAGCTAAATCTTGGGGTAAAACATTTTAGAAAGAGTTTCAATTGAGATGGTGTCCAAGTTAGCAACAGATTGACATTAATATCCGCCAGTTTAAAGGCAATAGACATGTTTTTGAAGAATACATGTTTCGATGAGTCATAGTCAAAGGTCTCTGCTTTGAGCGGGGAGCGGAGAGTTCCATCCTTCGCATGTAGCAGGTTGTATGCCCACCTAATGACGTTGGCGATACCTCGAGAGTAAGAGCTCGTGAGTGAAAGTTCAAGGCGGAGAGCTTGTACTGGAATAGATTGCGATACCTTTATCATTCTCCTTAGTATTTTTCCTTCTTTTAGGTCCAAAATGACCACTGTTTGATTGGAATGTATTCCTGGGCATTTCCCGAGGCCGCGTACAACCTTTGCAGAGCTCCTGCATGCACCTCGGATTTCCTGGACAAGTTTAGAAGCTGTTGATTGTTTTTTAGAGACTTAGTAAAGATCCTGCCCAGGTAGGTATACTCCTCAACCTCTTCGACTTTTTCGTCACCAAGTCTCCAACAGTATTTGCTGCTTTTTTTCCTCCCTGAGAAAGAGACTATTTTTGTTTTGGTTAAATTAGGAATAAAATTTTTTTCCAGGGTATACTTATGCAGGGCATCAAGATCGCTTTGCAGACCGAAGGGGGTTAAGTTCAATACTATAATATCGTCTGCATATAGTAGGGCATGTACATTTTGAGCTGCTACCTTTGGTGGAAAGCTTAGTACTTGTTGTAAACGCTGTGGCAGGTCACTGAGGTATAATGAAAACAGCAAGGGGGCAAGGAGGCATCCTTGCTTGAGTCCGTTTGGCGTCGGGATCGGGTTGGTCAGGCCCTTTTCCCTCCCCATTTGAACTTGACACCAGGTGTCTGTGTGTAGGGCAATTATAATTCGTAGTAACTGCTCTGGAATTTCTCATTTCCTCAATTTATTCCATAGGGACGCTCTGTCCACTCGGTCGAACGCTGTTGTAAAGTCAATAAATGCGGCATACACAGGCTGGGATTTAACTACCACATATTTGTCAAGGATAGTTTATAGCATCGCGATATTGTCTATGACTGAGTGCTTTGGCCTGAAGCCTGCTTGGTAGAGCAGAATCAGTCCTAGTGAGAATGCCCACTTTTTAAGCTGGTCAAGGACCTCTGCGGCAAAGATCTTTCCCGTGGCATCCAGTAGTGCTATTTGACGATAATTGCCAGGTTGGTGTCTCGGTCCCTTTTTGTATAGTGGTATAACGATGCTCCCCTTCCAAGATTTAGGCATTTTCCCTGTCTTGAGAATGAAATTAAAGAGGGGAGAAAGCACCGTACTCCATCCCTTAGGGTCAGCCTGAAGGACCTTGATTGGAATTTGATCTGGGCCGGTGGCTCCTGTTGATCTTGCCTTCCTTATGTGCATTTCTGTAGAGAAGGGGGAAGCAGTTCCAATGGGTATGGGGTTTCCTTCGCAGTTACTTGTGGGATTATTAGACATTTCATAGTTGGTGTTTAGTTTATACAAGTTGGTCAGATATATTTCCCATTCTTTAGGGGGGCCTGGGATAGCTTGCCGGGCCTTTTTTGTGCCTTTCTCTTTTGCAATTAGGGACCAGTAAGTGCGTTGGTTGTATTGCTTTGCTGCTATCCGCAAGTCGACCCAGTTTTTTTCTTGTGCTATACTTTTTAGTCGTTGTTTCTCCCTCTTGAGTTGGTTCTTTAATTTGTTGATTTCTGCCTGTCTTGGTATTGAGAGATCCAGGAACTGCGCTCTTATCAGTTTGTTTAGCATTTTTGCGGTTGTAGATGACTTAATGGTTTTGTTTCCGTACTTTGCTGGTACAGCTTGTTGCAATTTGTATTGAAGCATTTGTTTTAGTATCTCGAGAATCGTCTCAAAGTTTGTTATTGGGTTGGGGGAGTGCATTGTCAGAAGAAGTTGATTAGTGTTTATTAAGGTGGTTATTTTATTGAGCGTAGTTGAATTCCAATAGATCCGCCTTTGGTTTGTCTTTACCATAACTGTACTGTGCTTAAACATGATATGGCTAGTTGGACATGTAATTATTTTCCATTGAGTGCGCAATGACAGAATAGCATGGTCGCTTCCCTGGGCAAAGTGAATTTGAAGATGTGAGGCAGACCCAAATATATCCAAGCTGCAGATCATATAGTCCAGGATTGATAAGGAGTTAGTTTCCCGTCTCGTGTGAGACACCGGAATGTCACCTTCCACGTTCCCATTTAGGATAGTTCCGTTTAATAGTGGGAGTGATGCTAATAATATTTACCCCCTTTTATCGACCTTGTTTCTATTCGGGAACAACGGCACTGAAATTTCCAGGGCTTGTTCTTTATACCAGTTTGCCCATTTTGATATTTCAGTATTTGATAGTTTTCCATTAAGGTCACCCATGATCATATATGGCAAATAGGCTTGGGCTTTTATAATTAGCTGGATACCGTCCAGGATTTCAACAAATAGCCCGTCATTTTTTTGTCCAGGTGGAATATATATGTTAAAAAGCAAAAGGTTTTTTTGCAGATCTGAGGGGTCTGTCCCCAGCCTGGTCTTAATACATTGAAAGTGTTTAGAATTCGTGGTAATGATTTCTTGGGCCCAGTTATACTCTTCGGTTAGTAGGATAGCTATCCCTCCCTTCGCATGCCCTCGGTCAACTTCCTGCACAGGAATATCATAGGTGAAATACCCATCCTGATGAAAACTTTTTGTTGACCAGGTTTCTTGTAGCGCCATTATAGCGGGTTGGTTTTTTGCGAGCTCCGTCATTTTTTCTTGTGTTTTTCCTGCTATATTCCAGGATGATATCGATAGGCCATTGCTAAACAGAGTGATCACTTGTTTTTTGTTGTTCAAAGTCTCTGCGATCCATAACCATGACTGATCTACTCTTGATGCACCCTTTTTTTGGGTACTTT
Organism: Lissotriton vulgaris; assembly: GCF_964263255.1. Taxonomy (NCBI): domain Eukaryota; kingdom Metazoa; phylum Chordata; class Amphibia; order Caudata; family Salamandridae; genus Lissotriton; species Lissotriton vulgaris. The sequence goes on along the minus strand of NC_141685.1, from coordinate 821,734,674 downwards.
GGCTCCAGATTTCCCTTTCTCCGTCCTTTACGGAGATAATTAGATTTTCTGCAGAATCTTCTATGTAATTGGTCACTTTATTTGTTTGATGGGGAATTTTTCGTACAGATCCTTTATGCTGATTTCTCGAGTTAGAGTCTGTAGTTTTCTGTACTGAGGTCAAATCGTAGCCACATTTCTGGAGAGTCTCTTGTTCCTTCAAGATAATTCCCGGCAGCACAGGTGACCAAAATTCTACCATGGCGGTTTTCATCTCTTCTTTATCCGGGAAGGTTACTAGGTTAATTTATTTTCGTGTTAAGGTTTGTAGCGGCAAAATATGTTGTAGAAGATTAATGATTCGGCCTCGATTGAGAGGGCCACATGATCTTGATGTGGACTCTTAATGCTGGGCTTTCCTGGTCGTAAAGGAAGTCTTTTGCCCTTAGGTTTAACGTGGTGGGTTTAATGTGGTTAACATCAAATGTAAAAAATCAAAACTCGACAGTAAAATCGGAAAATAAAATTCCCCAACAAAGCTCCACGTTAAACCCAAGGGCAAAAGACTTCCTTTACGACCTGGAAAGCCCAGCATTAAGAGTCCACTTCAAAGAACCCGAAGATCATCAAAATAAATACCCACCACATGAGGAGATAATATCAACACACCTACTAATAACAGAGCTCTTTCCCACAGATGATGCCCCTCTCAATCGAGGCCGAATCATTAATCTTCTACAACATATTTTGCCGCTACAAACCTTAACATGAAAAGAGGAGGCAAATTAGCTAATTTGGGGTCCAATTTGATAAGGAGGCCTTTACGGCATTCGTGTGTGATAGCGGCGTTGGCGTTCACTAGGGGACAGAAAGCTCTTTGTACCCACATGGAAACATCATTGGCTGACAACTCAGTACCATCCAGGCGAGTTGCTTCCGCCAAATCAAAGATTTGTGCCAAGGGACCAACCTCATCAAGTAGCTTGTCTTGGCAGGTGGACCAAGCTTTGTCTACTCCCTTGCGGGTATCCTTGCCGAACTTGGAGAAAAAGGTGAGCAAGGGCTGATCAATTAAAGGAACCTTCTCTGCTAACAATGGCTTCGGGCACTCAGATTTCAACCTGGACCTGACAGTCGAGTCCAAAGGTAGATGAAGCCTGGCTGAAATATATTCACCAACATGAGGGGCAGGAAACCATTCGGTGGAATTAGGGTGGCGAATGGTGGCAGGATCGAACATAGGCACGCCTTCAGAATCCATAACAGGATCAAAAGAAAAAGAATCAGATTTGGATTTCTTGCAAGGAGGAGAAGGGGGGTCAGAGATGTCAAACAAGTCAAAAAGGTAATCAGCGTCACCCATATTGTCGTCAGTGTCCAAGATGGTGGATATAACCAATTTCTTGGGAGCCTCTGAATGCTTCGTTTTTGTTTTACGTTTGCCCTCGGAACCTGTCAGCCCCTCCTTAGCAGCCTGGGAGGCACATAGTCCTCAATCAAGTGCGAGGAAACCTTGACGCTTTTGTGAAAGAATGGAAGAAGAAGCAGAGGACACCACATTTCTTTTTCTGCTATCCCCCACAGACTGGTCCAGAGCCTTGGACAAAAGACTTAACATAGAGTTCTCCATGCCTTTAGACATTCGCTTCATAGAAGACTCAACTGCATTTTGCACAGAGTTGTTAATAAATGTACTCAAATCATGCCTGAAGGCTTCAGCTGATGGTCAGAAGCTGGAGAACTATCAGTTTCCATAACTGAAAGCAAGCGTGATCGAAAAAACGAGGTAGGAATGGGTTAATCAGAAGCAGGTGGGAGGGGCTTCAAAACACACGTCCAAGAGGCGTGTACACAGCCCTACGGTCAACAGGCAGCAGCCGGAGGCCGAGCGTGGAGCTGTGCGCTGAAGAAAGACAAGCGCAAGCGAGTGAGCGTTAGAAAAATGAGCGTGAAAGGACCCAGAAATGCAAAAGGACGGCCAAACAGTAAAGCGGGGAACCAACGCCCACGCACGCTGAGGCAGAGACAACTGCGCCATGGAAAAGATCATATGCGCGTGAGCGGCGGGGGGAGAGAGAGGGCGGAATAGAACGCGCGCGGTAATAAACATGCTGGAAAGTGAAGCGCTAAGGCTGCGAAGGCAAAATCTACATAAACAATGCAAAATATGGGAAAAACACAATTCGGTGCACATTAGATACCAATAATCATAGACAAACCAGGATAAGGCACTTATCTGACTGCGAGCAGCAAGAAAAGAGGAAGGTTCGCAGTCAGATGGTGACATTATCCTGACTGTTGCTCCATGATTGGGTGCAATGTGTTCTTCTGTTTACGTTCAATTGGCCGGTTTGCTTCTCTGGGCCCTCTGGGAACTGTAGATTTTTACTTATCTTGGCTGCTATGGAAAATAAAGCAAGATAAGAAAGCATAATAGGAGCCTCCGGTCTTGTCATAAAATTGCCCATATGTTTCCTTTTCCTTCTGGTCTCTGCCAGGTTTTGGGGCCATAACAATGGTCACTCATGTACAATGGCGGGGATGGCAACTCTATTTGCCTCTTGGACTGTCTTCAGAAGCTTGAGGACCAGGTGTCCCCTGTAGTGTTGGTAAAATGTAGTCGCAGTCCATTCGGACCTGCTTCTTTTTACCGAGGCATATACTATAAAGCCTTCAGCAGTTCCTCCCTCCTGAAGTTCTTCCTCTAATTCCTCATATTGTTCAGCCTTCACTCTGGGCAACGCAACTAAGTCCGGGAACCTTGTTACACTTGGATGGAATTGAGCCACCGGTTCCCAGTACAGTGACTATAGGTTAATGTAAAGCAGGTTGTTTATATCCTTTTGCATTGAGACCACTGTATTGTGAGGTGTGGTCAGGGCCAGGATCACGGGAAGGGTGGTTGCTCCCTTTTAATAGCCATGCCAACAGTCACCCCAGTTGCCCTGTGAAGCTTCTGCCCATAGTCTTGACACATTAAGCAGTCAAGAGTGTCCCAGATGTCCTCAATTCTGCACCTCACTGTCCATGTTTGGGCTCCTCTATGTCCTGGGCTGGGCATTGCTCTGCAGTCGTGCAGGCTGCCTTTCTGTCTCCCACAGCTCAGGCTCGAGTTGAAGCTGTGTTCCGCAGACCCGGGAGGGGCTGCAGCACCCTCAAAGGCTCCCACTCAGTTCTTCACAAATCAGTGGTATTTCAGTTGGTGTCAAAATATCCAGTAAGTGTCTCTGTCAGGTCTGTCCGAAACACCTTGTCTTGGAGCACCTCAGGACGTAACCTCCAAAGGAGATCATTGGTCTCTACCTTCCCACATTATACTCCGGCAACAAGGGTGTGTGATATGAGAGAAATATTGTTAGGTACTTTACTTCCACAGTCTTAAGTGCCACCTCTTCTGACAGCAGAAATCTGTCCAGTTTGCCTTAACTGTTGTGTACTTGCGTGTGGCATGAGAATTTCCAGCGATCAGAGTGTAGCTCCCTCCATATGTCTGTGCAGTTAAGGTTCGACATTGTGTCCTTTATCTCAGCAACCATATTAGGTTTCGTCCCAAGTCTGGGAGGGTGGGTATCTAACTGCCAGTCCAGAATACGATTGAAGTCTTCAGCCCAAATTAATGGTATTAATACATAAGTGAGTAGTACTATCCTAATTTTGGTGTAAAGCTATTTTCATCATTGTTAGGGGCCTTTACGTTCAGTAAGCACACCTTGCTACCAATCAGTGTTCTGTAGAGCAGGGAAGAGCATCCTCAATTTCAGCTTAGAGCTGCGCGAAGCACTCCTCAATTTTAGTCTTGTAGTAGAGCAGTTGGAAAGGCACTTTGGGGGCCATTAAAATGGACACTCCAGAGCATGGTTGTCATATGTAGAAAAATATAGTTGAACACTCCCTTCTCTCCCGGTTCACTGATGAAATATCGATGTAGAAAACATCGATATACAAAAATATTGATGCACAAATATAGAATACAAAAATATCGACACCCTATACTGAAACAGGTAAGTACAAGAATATCGAAGAAAAAATATCGAAATACAAAATATAGATGTACAAAATATTGACTTAAAAATATATATAACATAAAATAAATATATTAAACATTATTAATATTTTTAACAAAATACATTAAATGTAATATACATTTTAACTAAATATAACAAATAAACTTAATTAAAAAACATAACCACACAAACATAAAAATCTATACATATACATATATTTAATTAAATATAATTCATTAAATATTATCTTTATTTCATTTTAAAACTTTTAAATATATAAAAATTTAATATATACATATATCAATAATTTAAAATTAAAAAAATAATCATTTTATAATGAATTTAAACATGTAACTGTTAAAAAAAATGAAAACATACATTTTGCAATACAAAAAGTACAACAGTAGGGAAAAGGCAGGATAGTGGATGAGTAAAAATTACTATTCCCACTCCAGTGAGTGCAACAGTAGGGAAAGAGCTGGATAGTGGATGAGTAAAAATTTCTATTCTCACTCCAGTGAGTGCAATAGTAGGGAAAGTGCAGGATGGCAGAGGGCTAAAAATTACTATTCCCACTCCAGTGAGTGCAACAGTAGGGAAAATGCTGGATGGTGCAGGGGTAAAAATTACTATTTCCTCTCCGGTGAGTGCAACTGTAGGGAAGGTGCTGGATAGCACAGGGGTAAACATTACTATTCCCACTCCAGTGAGTGCAACAGTAGGGAAAGTGAAGGATAGCGGAGTGGTATAAATTACTATTCCCACTCCAGTGAGTGCAACGATAGGGAAAGTGCTGGATGGCGGAAGGGTGACAATAACTATTCCCACTCCAGTAGGGGAAGTGCAGGATAGCAGAGATACAAAAATTAATAATGACTTTAAATAATTTAAACATGTTAACAATATAAACAATAAATAATCAATATTTTAAAATAGGAGCTTAAATATATTAAACATTAACATTAAATATATTAATTACATATATCAAAAAGGTAGTACTATTATCTAAAACAAATACATTTAAAAACAATATTTTTAAAAACAATAATGTATTTATTTAATTTCCTAGCCTATAACACCACACCAATAAAAAAAGTCAAAATTGTAATATTAATGTATTTCCCTAATAAACATAAGTATTAATCAAGTGATGAATTATTAATACAAATTATTAATAAACATTGATTTAATATGCATTTTTAACACAATAATATTCACAACACACACCTAAAATGAAGTACACAATTGCCATAATTAATTACTAATGAATTATTTTTGATTAATTAACTAATATTTAGTAATAAATTACTTCCCACCCTTCCTACCATTTTCATCTATAACACCACAACACACATAGAATGTTTACACAATTAACATAATGAATTGCCAATTAATTATAAATAATTAACAACTAATTATTAAATCATCAATTAAAAACTAAATTACTTCCCACCATTTTCACCTATAAACAGAACAACACACACATAAAATAATTACACAATTAATGTAATTAATTGCCAATTAATTCAGTAAAATAATTAACAACTAATTATTATGTAATTGATAAAAAACAATTTACACATTTAGCACTATGACATGTCAATTCAACAGTTAATAATAAATAAAGATTATTATATTCATTTTATATAATTACATTACTTCCCACCCTATTTCGCTACTTTACTAAAACACACCATTCTAATATTTATTTTTAATAACTACTCAAATCATTCAATACATTTTATATAATTAAATTACTTCCCACACTCTTCCCCTATAAACCCACAACCCGATACGGAACTAAAAATGGAAAATTCAATTTTTTTTTTAATAACTACAACAATTTTACACATATAATAAAAATACAAACAAATCTTGTACATAAAATACATGCATCACACACATATAAAACATATACTAACATACATAATAGTAGTACAAAATCAATATTTTTAACATCTATATTTTTGCAAACGATATTAAACCCTTTAATATTTTTTGCATCGATATTACTTACTCAAAGCCGATATTCTTCACCATAATATTTTGTCTATCGATATTCTTCAGCCACAATATTTTTGCAACGATATTCAGGTAAGTCGATATTTTTGATTCGATATTAGTCTCTGCACCCTTAAGAATATATGCACATTCCATTTGACCACTCTAATTGGATAAATCATTCTTCCTACATTGTAATCTCCCTCCGCCCACTGTCTCTGTAACGTGGGCGGATCCAGGTCACACCCACAGGTCCTGTCTCCACTGTGCTTTGCATGAGCAGGTGTCTGATTTTTCAAAGAATATCATCCCTCCCACCACCCCCCAGGTAAACACTCAACTAGACTAACAGGCCTGTCAGTCTCAGAGGTTGGCGGCTATCTCAGAAAACACCCAAACCACTTCAAAGCAATGCCACAGTCTACAGCGTACTGTGAGGTTAACAGAGCAGAAAGGTATAATAAGGAAAACAAAGAAATCAAGAGAGAAGAGGTGAGAACCAGTAGTCATTGAGATGATACATGGATGGAGAAAAGGGGGAGCTAGAGATAGAGGTGAGGGGAGCTTATAGCACTCTGTCAGTTCCTCTACCACAGTCCACCCTCCAATTCAGAAGCCATCCAAGAGGTAGGGAACCCCATCACAGATGCACATTCATATCAGGCTCCTTCATACGCACCTTTTATCAGCCCCAGTGGGCCAATGGCCAGATAGCGGGTCCATCATTTTCTACCAAGTATCTCAGTTGGACGGCAAATCATGTGGATTCCTCCACTGTCGCAGCAAATGGTTCCATCGCAGTTCTTGTTGTCACCACCTCCACCAAGGCTTTGACCTCCTCCTACTCAGTGTGCCGGTCCTCTATGTCAAGTGTTCAATCCTCGCTCACAATAGCACAGGACTAATATTGCATGTCCCTGCCATCCATCCTGCATCCTAGCTCGGCGCCTCCTTGAGGTCCACAAATGGGCTTCTACGTCAGTTAAGACCAGAATGCAAGCATGTCCTCTCATCTCGAGTCAGTCCCACACCTCCGCAGGCCTACTGAAGAAGGTGGATCAACCACCTTGAAGTACTTTCAATCATGCAGGGAACCAACGCATGTAACACAGTCCCATGGTGTTAATGTTTTGATTTACTTGGGCAAAGGTTTATTGGATGGGCTGGACCCTCTATGTGTTTTCAGGGAATTTTCAGATGGCATTATTCTCAAATATAGGTTCACTAGTTTTCGAGACTGCTTGAAATATCATGTCCCTGTCTCGTTAGTTAAGGATTTTTGCAATTATTGTCCTTGGTGTCACTCCAGGCAGAGGAAGTGAGACCAGCGCCATATGCTCTCTCACTACCACAAACATGGAGGACAGATCCACGGGGCACTGCGTAGTCTTGATCCAACTCTATGAGAATATATCCTGGGACATCTCCTCTGCACTCTTGGGGAACCCCACGAAGTGTAGATTACCATCCTGTGACCTGCCCTCCACATCCTTAATTCGATCCTCCATCTGTCGGGCGGTCTCAGTTAGAGTTTTAGGATTTCAACTTCTACCTGTAATGCTGCCACAAGCTCTTCCATCTCCAGGGATTGCTCTGCAACCTTTCGCAGGTCCACTCTAAAGAGGTTGACATTATGAGAGATGAAGTCTATTTTGGCCTCCAATTGGGATCTAGAGTTTTATATTGCAGCTAGGACTTGGCCCCATGTGGAACTTTGCTGTTTTTTTTGTGGTCCCCTGTGCTCAGATGCCAAACGCCTCTACCCCTACCCACACACACCAGAGGCTGTAAATTGGTCACTTTTGGCCTGTTGCGCTCCCCACTATTTTCTGTCTTCCTCATGTTGAGCCCTTTGATGTGGCAGGAGACCAGAGCAGCCAGAGGGGTACCCTGCTCTCTGGGCCCACTCGTTGCAAGGGCCGGCCAGTCGCTATTTCAATGTGGTGATGCAGGTATCCGGAGTTCTCGTAGGGTTTGTCACCCAATACCTGGCTATGCTTTGTGTGGGCTTTTTTTTCCTTCGGTGCAGAACACCCTGCAGCACAGGTCGGGGGCAGAGAGTCAACTCCACTCCAGTTCTGTTGACATTACTCCGATATTGACTGACTCTGCTCTCCACTGTCAGGGACCCCCAGGGTTGTGACTATCTGTCAGGATCTGCCACCTCAGCAACCACTACCTCCACCAGCACAGTACTCAGCAACTATCTGCCACCGACTCTGAAACAGGAGTCTCTGCCCAGCCATCTCTTCACCGGGTGTCTGTTGTTTGGGGGGCCGTTCAGCCCCCAGAATGCCCCTGCCTTCTCTTGTAGGGGGCAGCCATCCAGTCGATGCTCCAGGGTCTCTTTTTCCAACTGGTGGGGAGGTTACGAAGCTCTGCTTCTTCATACCCGGGGGCTGGCCACCATCTTGACACCAGCCTCTCAGGCGATGAACGGGGCCGCCCATCTCTTTCGGTTTTGGGCCTCTGCATCCTCAGATTCCTTGTGTCCCCAATTGCCTGGGGAGGCTCACAGATTTCCTTGTCCGTGCGCCCACTAGCCTGTCGCATCAGGAGTCACCATATTGTCTCCATGCCAATTCACGGCAGGGGCAGGCCAGGGGGAAACAGTGCCACAGACCAGCAGCTCCTTGTTTGTGGCAGCAAACTCAGTTTTCCAACTCCAGGACGGTGTAGGGATCATGTTGCTGATGCTCTAACTGTGGCTGGAGCATAGGATGATGAACTATTCAGATCGGGGGATCGGAAGCTATTCACTAGTGCTTGTTGTCGGCCACCTTGCCCTTCCTGCTTGCTATCTTTCTTTAGCACTTCTTCTCTACAGTAGCCCTTAGAGGCACAGAGCTGAGTCCCTTTGAGTGGCTACATCCTGTAGATGAAGATAAAGCAGACTCTTAAATTAGAATCAGCTTGGATGGATGCCTCCAATTTATTAAAATGTGTGTAGAAACTAAGGCTGAAGAGATTCTTCAGTATCAAACCGAACCCTAGACAGTTGGCTACAAAGAGGACATCCTTTTGACAATTGACAGTTCTCCAAAGTAGATCTCATGAGAGACCTGATGTCTCGACAGGGGGAGTCAGAGGAAGCAGGCTAACTAATGGGTGATACCCAAATGATGCTCAATGTATGTGCTGATGAAGGGGGCAACACTGACTTCAGACCCAGATGCAAATTTATCCCATCTATGCATGATAATAGTGATGTTTTTTCAGAACTCATGATTACTAAACTGAGAAAAATGCAATCATTGTCTATGAATGGCACAAGAAATGTGGAGATTCAAAATGCCAAGTTTAGACAAGTGATACAGAAATAGAATGCAAGCGACAACTGTGTGGTGCATGCCTCTGACAAAAGGGGTAGTGTAGTACTGTGGAGCAAGAGCTTGTTCATGGAGGAGGCCTACTCCCAACTCAATGATATACACTGCTACACTAGAATGTGTAGATCTGAGTATGTGAAAGTGAAGGATACATTCTTTATTCAACTAACTGAATGGAGGGAGGCAGAGCTATTGAACTGGGACAAGAGACCCTAGATTACCTGTGCTTTATCTTATTTCCAAGATTCACAAAAACGAAGCAAAACCACGAAGAGACCCATTACAGCAGCCATTGAGAGCATTTTGGAAACACATCCACTTACATTGACTTCATCTTGTAGCCACTGGTTAAAACCTTCCTTTGTATATTAAGGATATGACGGAATTCCTTAAAACAATGTTCAATGAGACGTGGGAGCAGGAAATGTTAATAATGACCTTGGATGTCGCCTCACTCTACACCAGTATCCAACACCAAGATGGCCTAAGGGCAGGACAACATTTCTTGAGAGCTAAACTGCTCAAATTCTATACACACAACACTTTGTTATTACAACCAATGGAATGGTGCCTGAGCAAGAATATATTTCTGTTCAATAATGAACTGTTTCAGCAGCAGAGGAGTAATGCGATGGGTACCTGCTTCGCACCCACTATGCCATTTCGCATACGGGCTGGTGGGAAGAGCATGTACTCAACGGAAATGAGGTGACAGAATGGACCGATAAGCTCTTAATGAGGGTCAGATATATCGATGGCTTGTTTTTACTTTCGAAGAGTGATAATGCCTCTGCTAACCAGTTTGTTACCATCATTGATTCTTACTGTTTGAACTTGCACTTCACAAGTCAGCTTAGTCGCACCCAAATAAACTTCCTGGATGTTAGAATTGTAGTACATGGTTCTAAGCTCACAACCACAGTGTACAGGAAGCCTACAGCAGGAAATAGTATGCTACATACTAGAAGCTTTCATCCTGTAGCCCTAAAAAACAGTATCTTATTTGGGGAACTATTGCTCAGGATAACTTTGAGACCATTCAACAGTAGATGTTCTTTAGGTTTCAGGCACACAGATATCCAGAGGTGACACTCAACACAGCTAAATACAGAATATCCAAGTACAAAATAGAGGAAGTCCTCTCTAGCATGGGGAAGAGCAAAATAACCCCATAATGAGCATAATGTTAGATGTATCACCACGTATGAGAGCAGACATCTAAACATGAGACAGGCATTTACCAAGTACTGGCAGCTTCTCAAGAGTGACCCTTTGATAGTTGCCAGCATGTCAACCAGACAACATATTACCTTTAGAAAGGACCATTCAATGAGGGATTTCTTGGTCAAGAGTGAAGCAAATACAGTCAAAAAACAATAGCTAAAACCCAGTCCATGTTTAAAGAAATATTAAAATGTAAGGCTTGGAACAATGTTTAGAATATTAAAGAATTGCACACACCTTTTCACAAAACTATCAAGATCAGAATGACCCTACACTGAAAAAACTAAATATGTGGTTTATGCCCTGTACTGCCCATGACACAAAGTGTAAATCGGCAGTACAATTCTGATGGTACACATACATGTTTTGCAGCACTTGCGGGCTCTCAAAAACGTGGATATTAATTATCTGGTAGCCCTTTATTTTTAGTTGGTACATGATGTGGATCATACGTTTTTTACTTACAGTGCCATTCATGGTATTTCCAAGGAATTAAGAGGAGGAGAGAGAGAGAGGGAGCTCAGGAGGTTTGAATCCAGGTACATCCTGGAGATAACAAGTAAGGAACCCTTGATGAGCTTTGCAGCTTTCTTTTAGATCGTCACTGGTATAGCCTTTTAACTTTATTGTTTTTGTGTATGATTTTTACAGAGACGAAGTCTTGAGGCATAGCTACGTGAGATAGACAGTGTATTGCCATTATTTATGGACATTCACTACCTTCTTCGCATACCTTTTGGAGCCAGCAAGACTATTTTTGGTTAGAAATTATGATTTGGATGGTTGATCATCAAATGCATGGCTATATCTGACTGGTAATGAACTAACAGATTGGCTGCAGCCTACTAGGGCTTCATACCACCCTGTACACACCTTATCTTTTCTTTACTTTATCTGACAATTATACTTCAGTGTCTAGCTTTATACACACAGAAAGGTACTGTATGATTTTGTTCTCTAACCTTTGATTGCTGGTTATCACAATGGGAGAACAATATACGCATACCATAACATGGTCAGCCCACTAGGGCAGAATGCCTGTAAGAAGAATTGTGTACTTTGATACACCAAACAACCATTGAAGCTTTTTGCGTTCCTAATATAACACGGATGTATGAAAGTCAATATGCTGTCATGATACTTATGCGTGTGAATTTGTTCTTTTCAACCATTCATTGCTGGGTGCTGAGAGATTGGCACGTACACAGCGGAATATGCTCAGCCCACTTGGCCAATATCCTTTGCAAGAAATGTTGAGTGCTGCCTTACCAACATGGCGCAGATGTAGAAATCCTTAAAAAATCTTAACAACTTGAAATGCTGTCTTAAACAACATATACTATTGCCTGACTACCGTTGGGGGCTTTACAAATGATTACTGAAATGTCTATGATAGCATGTTTAAAGCCAATAACTTGATATGGACGCTGCATTAGTAGCGCTGCAAGGCATATTATGTGCATGAAGCCCTTACAAGATTATGGTAATCTGTGCCCATATGGATTCAGTCTGTTTTCTTTGTTTACTATTACGTTAGCACAGATTTTTTTGCATATCTGAACTGTGAAACTGACTATCAAGGTCGTGACAAATGCATGTTAGCGCCAAAATGCTTCGATGTGTTTTTCTCCGTTTGTGGATTAAAAATCTTGCAAACAACTACGCTGTGGCTCAAGGAATCAAGTAGCACGGCTCTGTAAAAATAAAATGTTTTCTTAATTTTTATTAAGCCAGGCCGACACATTTCGACCGTAGCCTTCCATAGCGTCATGGGCCCACATGCATCAATATCGGCATTTGCGAATTCTTATTTGCGAAAAATAGCGAATCGCAAATAAGAATTCGCAAAAGCCTATGCATCATTTTTCTTGCAAATTTTATGCGAATCGGTAAAAATCGCAATTTTTACAGATTTGCATGAAATTTGCGATTTTTCAATTGCGAATTCGCAATTCCCATTCATTCCTTTTGGTCAGGAATTACAATATTTTTAGATGTGAAGGACATCTAACATGAGCTTCGATTGGAATTCCATAGAGCATATTATCAAACCCATTATCGCACCTTTAGCAGCACTTTCCTGCTGATAAAGTGGCGATAATTTTGTCGCCCAGGCTTGATATTATGGCCCAGAGTGGCGTAGTTACAAAATGGCAAACACCAATTGAAATCTTTGACCTATGGGTAACCCTTGAAAAAACTGGTCAAGGGTGTAAAAGTAAAATGCCCCATGTGTGCTGTAGATTGACCTAACACAAACACATGTGAGATTTTAATACACATAGCAACTTAGCAGTAAGGCCTACCAGCCTTCCATGCCACTTCTGGGCAAGTGGCAGCTTTAGCTTGTCAGATTAAAACTGATGTGACATGCTTAAGCCTAACTCTAACATTAAATAAGTTAACACTAACTACAACGTCAATGACTAAATGAGCTATTTATTGCAGAAGCGAATACACATTTGCCACTGTTAATGTTAATTTATGTTTAAAACCGAATGTCTATAACTGAGCTTAGAAATAAATCTAAAACGTAATTCCTGAAATAATTTACTACGTAGTAAAAAGCTGATTCATTGGTAAATTCAGATTTTAAGTAAAAATGTCACAAACTTCTTTCTAGTAAGCTTGTTCATTTTTGCTTGGGAACTAGAGCCCCTAATCCTGTTTTTCCAGGCACCTGATTCTGCAGTGCCTTGAATTAGTTTTTCGGCAGCTCTCCAAGGGAATTATTATCGAAGGGGATCACCACACTCCCATACAGTATCACCCTGCTCTTAAAACTGTTGTCGGAGCAAGCAGGGAAATTGAGACAACTAACCCAAACAAGAACAAGCATTGTCTTTTGGAATTTTATACACACATCAATGACAAGTCAAAAAAGACTGGACCTTGGAAGTAGGCCTTCCCTTGGACTCCCTGACTCATCTTATCCAAGACAGTAAAAAGGCAGTTGACCAGTTTGAGTAGTTTTTCCTCTGGTGGGAAGAAAGTGGCACCGCATTTTGTTAGGCAATCGCATTTTTATTACTTAACTTTAATATTGCGTTTGGTACTGGTAAGAGACAGTCATTTTCTCTGACAGAATGCAGTTACTTTGAGCCAGATACCAGAGACATGAGGGGGCCTATTCACGAACTTGCCACATAGTGCAGCAAGTCACCTTGTTGTGCTGCACTGCATGACAGGGAAAGGGCAGAAATGCACCGTATTTAAAGCAATATGGTGCATTCTTGCCTTTTTCCCTGCTCTGGTGCCCTTTTGGCAGCCTAGCGCCATTTCAGGCACCCTTGCACACAGGTGCAAGAGTGTCTCAGTTGCACGCAGGATTGTTTTTGCTTAGGAAGCGGCACCTTCTTGCACAAAAACAATCCTGAGAGGCATAAATTCCTCTTTCTATGTGTGCTGCAGAATACAACATACATAAAAAGAGGATGAAACAAGGAGAAATCAAGATATTTCTCCTCGTTACACTTCCCCTGGGAAGATCTATCTTTTTGGCGCATTCCACGGTTTGCCAGTTCTGGTAAATCTGGGAATATGCCAAAAACCCTGGGAGTTGCGTGGTAACACACCTGCAACCCCATGGAACGCCTTCCCAGGGCAGATTAAGGCAACACAGCGAATTGCGCTGCGTTGCTTTACTCCAGATTTATGGAGCCACTCAGGGCCATGCAAAGTGGCCTTCTGTGGCTTCATAAATTTCATTTTAGACTTGCTTCGCTCTTGCACCACCTTGTGTGGTGCAAGAGCATTGCAACTCTGCTTATAAATAAGCCCCTTGATTACTCAACCTTGTAGGACCTCATCTGTTGCTCTCCCCAGTCAATATAGTTTCTTGCAATAACTAATTTGCTTTTCTCTAAGAAGTGTAATTCTATTCCCAGACTTGCTTGACCCTGACAAGTTTCTCAGGGTATTTAACAGTGAGAAGGCAACACTTGAAACTGTGAACAATGGGTAATCCTCTGCATGACACTTTGGCAGGGTAGTTTTAGAACATGCTTGTTAACTGTTAAATCAGTGGTATGTGTGCGGGCACCTAATAGGATTAAGGGCCTTAGTTTGAGTTTGGCAGTCCAATGGACCACCAAACCTGTGCACCAGTGGTCCGACTGCCCTATTACAAGTTGGGTGTTTGGACAGCCATGGGACCGCTGCTGCTGCCAGGGATTCGCAATTCCTGGTGGTCCTGCAGCGGTTTGAGACCCCAAATATCCTGGAGGTACCGCAGCATATTAGGAGTTTCCTCACCACCAGAGTTTTCATGGCGGCAGTGGCGTAACACAGGCCCCGCATCCCACGTGGTGCAGGGGGCCCCCAAGTTCCAGGATGCCCCCTCAGCACAGTACTGTGCCTGGAGAGCTCCTTAATGGGTCCAGACAGGGCCCCTCCACGTACCTTGCAGCAGGCCCCCCCCAAGTTTTGTTACGTCAGTGCACGGTGGTGAGCTTGCCATGAAAAGTATGGGAGTGAGGAAACATCTGCGCCAGGGAATGTATGCATGAGGGCAGATAGTGTGGACAGTCCATGGCCGGCATGAACGTGCAATGGAATTCCCATTGCAATGCCTTGCTAAGGCTCATGTATGAGCCTTAGTACTACACCACTGTGGCCCAACTGCCGAAGGACCGCCCAACCTGAATTAAGGTTGGAATCTGACGAGCGTTCTCATTATGGCTTAGGCGGTGCGGCAGCGGGCGCAGACGTGTCGGCCCGCTGCCACACTGACAAAGTCATAATAAGGCCCTAAGTGTTAGACTAGACTTTCTATTTGCTATTCAAAGGTAAAGTAACCACTCTAAATCAAAGACATGCCCTAGGAAGGGGATGTTCATCAAGAATGTATTCGTTTTACTTACTATCGAGTGTCATCTCTATATTTCCTTGTGTCTGATAAAGTCGTTCTAAAAGGACAATGTGCCAAGCAGATGACCAAGCTAGCCCACTTGGATGTACTTATGGTAATGTGGTGACAACATTGTCTTCCACTTCTCCATGGGGATTGATAGAGGTCAAAGTGCGTCATTTTTACTTTCTAGAATTCCACAGGACTTGTGGAATTCGCATTGCTTCTGCAAATCCTCCGCAAAAGGATAGTACACACCCCCAACAGAGAGAAAGAAAAGCCTGTAAGTCACTTTTAACTCAGTAATATGGATAATTGTCGGATAGCATTGAGTAACCTAGGAAGATAGCCACCCTGAGAGTGATAATCAGGTTCTTCATCAGGAATTGGCAGAATTATGTGGAGAAAATACTTTGACCTGATAATCGGGACAAATGAAAGATTAGCTTATATAGAGCATTTGCATTATCAGTAACTGAACCCTAGTAATTGGCACAACATATGCAAACCTTTTCCTAGTAAATGTTATCACAATCCAACGGCTATGATCATCTTTTATCACAGATATAATATTAATATCCAAATTCTTACGAGAGAAGAGCTATGCCCCTGAAAGTCACCGGATCAGATGAAAAAACACAGAATCCAAACAGTTAGAGTCAAACATTGGGAGATTTGTATGCTGAATATTGGTTTTCTCCTTAAGCCACGTCTTCACTATGCTACCTTTGTAGCAATCGTTTAGGTCCTTCCAATTAAGACTAACTAATAGCAGACTATTCAGCCTCAGGTCGTGGCTTGACGCCAAAGAAGATGGGCGCTCCCTGGGGAAACTCCGCGGCGGCTCGGTGGGAGTGGCGGCTTTTCCAGTGGACCTGCGCCGCATTACTGCTCCTAAATGGAACCCTCCATGTCATGAAGGATTCTGGATGCCTTTTCAGTAATTTCTTCATTGCGGGTGCGCGTCTTTACCCTTCAGCTGTGGCAGGAGCATTTCTGGACTCGCACCCACCATTTTGTTTGTTTTTCTTCAGAAATGGCCCACATTTTATTCACAACAGAAATGGGAGCATTTATGAACGGATTGCAACATGTGAACATATCTTAATGTCCGAATCCTCCTTTTTGTTGATGGGCAACATTTAATATGTGGAAGACATTAGATCTTGGGAAGGTTTACTTTTAATAACTGTTTTTTTCATTCAGTCAGCCTTACATTGCCTTGAATACTCACAGAGTTGCGGTGATTGATTGTAGAAGGAACCTTTACCACAGTAAATCTCTGGTTTCGTCTTAATGAAAAGCGGAAACTAGTATTAACCATTTGGACAGTACCAATTTGTTGCAGACAATGGGCTTTTTCCTCACATGGTTTTTGATGCTTGTCACTAATTTTAAATAAGTTCTCATTTCAAGCAGGAATGGACTATAACTAAGTTGTGTGTCATAATAACTTAAGATTATTGCCTAGTTTATAGATCCCTACAGGAGTTCTTGCTGTTACTTCAACGACTGGTGTTGCTATTTTCAGTGCTTCCAACGCTCACTCATCACTTTATGGGGAGAACAAAATCTTCTTGTCGTGTCTCTGGTTCTTCAATACCATTCTCATCTTTGGCAGACCATAATCCTTTTTCTGTTTTTTCAACAAATATGGAGAACTCAGAAAGTAATTCACCACTTTCCAATAAGGAAACATTGGTAGCTTCATCTAAAATTCCACTACCCACCAACAAGCTTACTCCTAACCTGACCTTTTCAACTATATTATCCTCTGGAAAACGCATAAAAAAAGATCCTCCTTCACCTACTGCATCTCCTCCACCAAACACTCTGGAAGTGCTTCTTGAAGAAATACGCGTCCTTCGACCCTACATGAAGGAAAAAAATGTAAGGCTTCAAGCTTTGGAAGACAAGTAGTCTACTATGGAGACTAGGGTTACGTAGATTGAACAGCAAGTAGACTCTGTTTATGTTGTGATGAACCAGGTTTCTTCAATGAAATCCGAAATTGCGCAACTCAGAAAACACATGGAAAATTTGGAAAACCGCAACAGGCGTAATAACTTGCGCATTTATGGTCAAGCAGAAGGCTTGGAAGACTCAGGTGCTATTTCGTTCTTCAAATCCTTTCTTCCACAAGTTCTTGGTTTACCTAACTATCCTGTTTTAAATATTCAAAGAGCACATTGTTTAGGTCGTATTCCAACCATGGCAGCTTCTTCAAATAAACCTAGAGGAGTTATTATATACTTCTTGGAATACTCAGGCAACAAATGATCTGAAGGGGACAGTGATAGTGGAGCATTCAACTACTAATAATGAATGTGTAACCAGGATTCACCAGGATTCACAAGGCTTTCTTTAAGGACCTACGATCAGTGCTTGTTAAGCCTTCCCAAAAAAGTAGTCCTTGTAATCAACTTTCTCCACGCTGGTATTCATCAGACTGTAGGCAGGCTCGTTTGGAGCTAGGTAGAGCCCTTAAAAATGGCTCGAGCTTAAATGTTCGCGTAGCCAGGGGAGCGTATAAATCTGCCATTTTTAAATCTAAGCGTCTGTGGGATGAACAGAGGTGGGCAGACTTGCAGGAAGCAGGATACCATAAAGATCCACGAAAGTTCTGGAACACCTATAGGAGTAACTCTGATAAACCTCAGAACTGGGTCCCGCAGGATAAATGGGTATCCCATTTCAAACCACAGTTTGCGATGACAGCAGGGCAAGACTCTTCTGATGAGGTGTCGTACGCACCTTCTCTGGAGGACCCTTTTCCCTTGGGGGACGTTCAGCTGGCATTGGATAAGGTTGTTCCTGGTGGAGCGCCAGGAATCGACGGCATCCCAACTGATCTGTTCCTACAAGATAGAGATTCTTGGGGAGTATACATACTATTATTGGCTAATGCGGTGGCAAGGGGAGCACCGATTCCCAAATCATGGAAAGGGGCCGAAATAATCCCTGTCTACAAGAAGGGGGACAAATCCCAGCCTGGAAATTATCGACCAATCAGCTTGATCGACACTACCCAGAAGATCATTGGTAGGCTTATTTTAAACAAGGTTCAGGTCAGGGAGAGGGAGTTCAGCATTTTGTCCCACCTGCAGGCTGGCTTCAGAACTTGCGTTAGCACGGTCGACCAAGTTATGCATTTCACTATGCTATACTGGAAGACCGTTTTAAGGGCGGCATTCAATTTGGTCCCTCGCCATATGCTATGGAAAGTACTTACTGATATGGGAATGCCAGGGGATCTTTTGTCTCTAATAGTTAGGCTCCACCAGGAGAATTTTGCCCTGATTAGGTGGGGTAGTCTTGGGAATGTTACACCGCAGTTCCCCGTAGAAACAGGTGTCCGTCAAGGATGTGTCCTGGCACCAACATTATTTTCTTTATATATAAACAATGTTGCAAAAATTTTAATTGATTCAAATGTTGATGCTCCTATTCTTGCTGGAGGTAAAATCCCTATACTAATGTTTGCAGACGATTGTCTTATAGTTTCAAAGACCCCGAGCGGGTTACAGAAGGCTCTGATAATTTTTGAGGACTTCTTTGCCGCCCGTGGTTTGGAAGTTAATGTTCTAAAATCTAAGTACATGACTTTTAATGCACCTAAAACTAACAGGGGTACTGTACATATGAGTACTGGCCCTCTTGAGAAGGTAGAGGCATTTAGCTATCTGGGTATCTGTATTCAACAGGATTTGTCCTGGAGACAGCAGATTGACCTGGCCACCCTGAAGCATCAACAACTATCAGGAGCGTTGACCATAGAGCATTCTAGGTCTTTGACTAGACCAATAAGTCCGGTGTTAGAGGTTTACAATGGCAAGGTAGTTAGCTCTACTCTGTATGGTGTGGAAATGTGGGGAAATGAAAAGTTAAAGGGGATGACTGTCTCTGAAAACACATTTCTTAGAAAATTAATAAGGTTACCACAAAGTACCCCATTGTATCCTCTATTCTATGACTTGGGTATAACACCAATAGCTCTAATTGCTTCTTTGCACCCAATATTATATTGACGGCGAATCTGGACCACACCGGAATTGGAAATATACACCAGAGGGCTGATGGATGTGATCAAAAGTGACGGTTCCAAGAAAGTCAAATGGTTGGGACATATCCAAAATCTTTTGACTAGGACTAGGTGAATTGTGGTAGGATCCATTGCACGCCAGGTTCCCACCGAAGAAGACACTCAAGACTTTGTATTGGAACTTGGTGGCTACGAAGATTTTTAGTACTACTCCGTCACAATCCCTTGTTGGTTTATTCTTAGAAATCAAAGATTGTCCCAAAGCCCCTTGATCACAAGCTCTACTTTCAGCTAAGAGTGGGAAGCCTACCTGTAAGGTCATTCTCAAATAGATGGACCAGTGGGGGCATGGTGGCTTGCCCAGCTTGTTCAGGTGTTCCTGAAACCATAGAACACCTTCTGTTTGAGTGCCCAATGTATGCAGGTCCAAGGCCAAAGTGGCTAAAGCCGATGTGTAGGACATTGGGAACAAGGGAAGGAATGACTGCAGTTAGACTCATCCGTACCAGTCCTAATATGTCTGTGTATATTGCGGTGGCAAAATTCTTAGGATGGGCATGGACGATTAGAGCCCGACTCCTGAAAGAATAACATAGTGCTGTATGTCGTAGGCTAAATACCTCTCGTAAGAATAACATTTTGCACATTTGTACAGCTTATCTATTGCTTTTTAACTATTTATTTATGAAATTGATAATCTGCTTTTAAAATGGTTTTATTACTGAAAGTTTATAAATGTACTTTTATATCTGGAACATGCTTTTATGACAATTGTCGAAATAAAGCTTACCTGACTTGACTTCTTGGAATACACAGATTTATTGAAGATCTTGCAAGCAGCTAAATTAAAAGGCATTATTTCATGGCAAGACTCTAATCTCTTCTTTGTACAAGACTACGCCAAAGAAAGAACAGATCAAGGAAAGAAATTCCTGGAAATGAGGCCAGCACTTCGTTCTATCAACATCAGATCTCTTTCACCCGTTTGTTCAAGGTGACATACAAGAATAGAACAGCAAATTATGAAGATCTTGCTTTATTACAACGATTCATGGAGCAATGCAGAGAAGAAGATATGGATGTCTCCAACCACGCTACTGTTTAATCTTGTGCTGTCATTGGTCTAATATGCTCTGTTGTTCAGATTATGTTGTTTTTGTCCCATTTAGTGGTCTCTCGAATTTCCCTATGTTATACTTACCTTTTATATTTTTCTCTTTTATTAGGTGCAGTATTTCCTTCATGCATATCTTATGTTATTCCTGGTCTGCTTGGATGCTGTCCTCCCTCCCCAGTCACCCCTGAGTTACCTGGTTAGTTGTGCCATTTTCCACATGTGGCTTCACCACCCTCATCTTGTTTATGTCTTTTGTAGTCGGTTATTATATTTTTGGATTCTATGGTATTTATTTGTCATATTTGTTTCTTCTTCTTTCCACACTTTACCTACCCTTTTTCAGTCACCTTTCTTCTTCCACTATTAATTTTTCCCTTTCCCTCTTTTTTCTATATCCCTCCTCCTCCTCCTTCCCTGCCTATACCTATTTTTCTTATTTTCTACTATTTCATAACCACTCATTTCCTTCTATATGCTATTCATCTTTGCTGGTTTGGTATTGCAAACTTTGTGCTGAACATTATTATGTATATCATACTGTTAAGTTTTAGTTGATTTAATTATTATTACATGCATTTTATGTCTCATCGATTAATGTAGATGGCTTAGGGAGTTGTTTCATGGAACGTTAAGGGTTTGGGTTCTCCTATGAAACGTCAATAGGTATTCTATCATTTATCTAATTTAAAGTGTGATATAGCTTTCTTACAAGAAATTCATGTTTTAGAAAAATAAATCGCTAAGCTTAAACAACAATGGGTTGGCCATGTTTTTGCCTCTACGGGTATGGGTAATTGTAATGGTGTAGCCATTTATGTCATAAACGTCTTGATTTACAAATTCTTTCTTGACTGCAAATCTTCTCTTACCTTTACCTATAATGTCGGCAGAGAAAAGATTCCGTTCCTTAATCTAGAAATAAGGAATACACATAATGAACAGATTGTGAACCTATACAGAAAACCAACAGAACGGAATACACTGCTACAACACAAAAGTTTCCATCCTCGAGCTTTAAAAGATAGACTCCTATATGGCCAATTTTTGAGACTGCAAAGAAATTGTACTGAAAAAGAAGATTTTTTAAAGGAAGGAAGCATATTAAGTGGTTACCCAAAAAGGCTAGTGAAAACATCAATGAAAAGGGCCTGGTACAGCCCTCGAGAACAGATACTTATACAAAAGCAAAAGACTACGCGCAACAAAAATATTTGCGGGACCACGTTCTGCCCGCATAGTACTCAAATTGTTAAGACCATCAAGCGTCATTGGCCTACACTGAATAATATGTTGATATTTAAAGATTTGCTGATATTTTCATACAGAAAAGGACGGAATATTAGAGATCACCTAGTACACTCTGACACAAGCATTCACAAACAGGAGGGAACCATCGAGAACCTATGGCCATTACCAAATATTAAAGATCCTTTCAAATGTGGAAGGTGTATAGCTTGCCTGTACACCTCCAACACTAAGGAATTTGTACATGGATAAATAAAAATTACCCTACACGTCCATACAAACTTTTCTACCTCAAATGTTATCTACTGCATTTGGTGCCCTTGCAACCTAATATACATAGGCCAGGCATCCCAACCAGTTAAGACACAGATAGGTCAGCATAGGAGTAGAATATGATGCTGTGTAGAAAATGCACCACTGCGCTTATATTAATTTCAGTCAAGCTCGAGAGATAACCTTTACACTTCACACTTTCCTGAGTATCTCACACCCTACAATGTGCAGTTTAATGCCCCTCTTCCAGCCCTTGGTAATTACTGTTACAAACATAAAATGTCAGACAGAGTGAGAATAAGCAAGGGACTTCCAGACGCCGCCCAGACTGTATGTGAGACACTGTGTCCTGTGCTACAGCATTCAAGGTAATCCAAACTAGCTGCTGTGACCCACTGTCCTAGCGTTAAAGCATCCTAGCAGCTGCGTCCGTAGACAGTTAAGATTATATATGATGTAAATTTATTGTGGGAATGTCAGCTTCCCCACCATCTTTCCTCCGGCAGGATATTGTTTGGAGCATTTCCAGATTTATATAGATAAAGGAGAAATCAGATTTCTTAAAAAAAATAACATTATAAAGAACAACGCCATTCAGCAGATGATATACGTTGGCAGATCATTGAAAAAGCCAAAATCCCTCCCACGGCTGGGGGCATATTTCTTTGAGCCTGCAATCTAGAATGTAAATGGATTGAAAAATGTAACTCTATTCTACTAGGGTTAAATAGTCTAGAAGAATGGGGTAAACTCATTAGTCTGAATTGATCAATCAGTAGCACATAGGAGATAACCATACAAGATTCAGTTTCATAGATGTTTTGCCCCGACTGTATGCTATTGTTCCATATATGAACATGCATTAGAACTGGTGTGACCCTGGCTCTATGCTTCTTCTCCTCCATATGATTCAATATGTATAATTGAAAGAAGATCAATATCATGAACTCTCTCCTACCACTACATGCATAGAAGGGTAACTGAGTTTATTAGCTATATTGGGAAATCTACTAATACAGCAACATCACGCAAAGCCAGTCAAATGTTTTTATGCATGCACCACGAAACAGTAACTATTGGCCAAACATATGTTGTCAAGCTATGTTTATGCTAATATCTACTTTCATATAGATCAAGTTTCAGTTACTACTATTCCATATATGCTCAACGATGATGATGTATTGTAATGGTTAAATAATATGCAACTGTCACTTTCAGTGACGACAATATCTTTTGATCAAAATCAAGATGCACTGTATTGGTTAAATAATATGTCACTTGAGAGTTACATACAGTATCTGTGATTTTCACAATACAGGATGGTACACTGTATATCACTATAGTCACAGTGTATGATTCACCTTGGTTCATGTTCCACCAAGTATTCTGTATCTGTATAGATTATATCATGATTAACAATGTTCGTAGGCATAGGTTCCATTCTCTACCATAGCCTTATATATAATTTGTTATCAGGTTAAGATGGCCGCCATACAAACAACTTTAGGCCCATACGTGAACCATTATGGTCACATTATTTCATTCTCAAATGATAACGGTCCTAATAAATATATCCGTAATTGAATACATTATATCATGCTGAGCAATGTGTAAATGTATTCGTTGAAATCTCTGTCCTCTTAGAGATCCTTGTTCTTTATACTCGGTGAAGATGGCTGCCCAATTGACACATACGTTGTGTGTTGCATAGCGCCCCCCTTCTATTTCTATTACATCTGGAAATCAGCGTTTAGCACGGGTCAGAGGATCGACTCCCTTTAAACACGACCGATCGCTAATCCAGAATGGCTCAGAGAAACTAGTAAGTAGCACGTTTCCCCTCCCCGCCTGTACTACATTTATGCTCTCCATTAAGTATCTCTCTAATGTTTACTTCTGATCTGCAGATTTCTAATTGGAGAGCATCGTGCACCGGATTCGTAGTAAACCTCTGTTACTATTGGACACTTTGGGACCTGCACTAAAGGGAATTAACATTCATGCTGTTACAGGTACCTCCATGAGGGGGATCCTGGTAACCATCAATATTCTATACAGTTCCTTGTGGACAATCTGCTTGACTCATACTTCTAGTGCATTTAGACAATCCACAGATTGAGCTTGAAGGCAATCAATACCTCTGGATAGGGAGTGTTTTTTTCTCCCTTGTCACATTGCTCACTGCTCCATTTCACCCTGCATGCCCTATAACCACCACTGTCCTCTTTATTATAGGTACTGAACCTTAACCTTCTATTGTCCCGAACCCATTGAAATAGGAGTATGGCCCACTCCTTAATTAAGACCAGTAAATTGGCTCTTATGACAGGAGCCTAAGTGTCCCTAGATAAGCCTTGTTTAAAACATACATTGACAGTAGCCCTCACATAATTCTTGTGAACCTCATTAACACTATATCACACTTAAAGTCCCAGAATTCCTTGTCCTGAAGAGACTCTGTTACCCATAGTGGAGTTGAAATGTCATCCAGAACTAATAAAGGGTATTCCAGAGAGCACTAAAACATACCCTGGTTCTGGATCTTAACGATTGAGTTCCTAAAGGACATCCTTTGCATTCCAATAACCGGCTTTTTAGTACAGTCAATCTATGTTATATTAAATGCTGGTTATGGTCACTTCATTAGGGTCACACAAGTCACTTTTTTCTACTTTTTTCATAAGTGCGTAAACAGTAATAATATAGGTTTTGTTATATGAGTTCATGTTTTTTATTAAGAAATTTTTAATTGCAAATAAATATCACCAACTAATTCATACCTTTCTCTGTTTAAAAGATTAAGTAAACAGTATAAACATTAAAATTAAATTGAATATATTGATTGCATTACTTTTCTTTTCAGTTTCTTGACAAGTTATTGAAAAAAGTAGAATATTTTCAAAAGTGAGAACCTCTTTATTTTATTTCCTTGTGAACGATTGTGCCTTAGCTGAATAGCTATTACCAAGTTCACATGGACGCATGGGTTACTTGTGTGTTCTGAGATACAGGTGGAGACTAAGACACTGCTCAACAGTGCCCAATCCTCTCCTAATATATTTAATATCTGAGAATTTCCCTCTGTCAGTTACTCAAGCTTCAAGACGATCAAGTAATACCCTGCCCATTAGTTTACATGTAAAATCAATTAGGGAGATTGGGCGATAACATTTGGGGTTTTGACCTGTCACCCTTTTTTAGGTCTCGCCTGAGCCAGCGCGAATGCGCTGCTGCTCTGGCGAAACTTTTAGTAAGAGGGCTTCAAAAAGCTAACCACACAGTTGTGCTTGTGGCCTATTGCTTGCGGTTACCCGCACAGGCATCATCTGTTTTGAATTATCGTGCCCAGATACATGCACGATAATGCAAAACAGATGGCCTGGTGCTCGCAAGCGTGCGCGTGCACCACTCGGAGGTGCACCCCTCCGTCTCTCTCTCCCTCTCTGATGTCCCTACTGCTGCAGCCTGCACGCCTTTTTTGCCTTTTTTTTAAACGCACAGGTGCGCTTGTTTTCATTCAGTCCAATCCTCTCCCTCTGTTGCTCCTTTTCCTCAACCACCTCCTTTTCTTGCCCTGTCTTCCTTCAATTCAGTCTCCTCTCTTCTCTACCTCGCCACTTCCACTTTCCCGCCGTCTTCAATCTTGCCTTTATGTTCGCCTGAATGCGCGCTTTAAGAGTTACTTCACACAAAGCTTTTTTTTAATTGAGAGGTATGCAGAAGTCTTATTTACGAAACACCAAACACAATCTGCGTTTATATTAATTTCAGTCAAGCTCGAGAGATAACCTTTACACTTCACACTTTCCTGAGTATCTCACACCATACAATGTGCAATTTAATGCCCCTCTTCCAGCTCCTGGTAATTACTGTTACAAACATAAAATGTCAGACAGAGTGAGAATAAGCAAGGGACTTACTGACGTCGCCCAGACTGTATGTGAGACGCTGTGTCCTGTGCTACAGCATGCAAGGTAATCCAAACTAGCTGCTGTGACCCACTGTCCTAGCGTTAAAGCATCCTAGCAGCTGCGTCCATGGACAGTTAAGATTATATATGATGTAAATATATTGTGGGATTGTCAGCTTCCCCACCATCTTTCCTCCGGCAGCATATTGTTTGGAGCATTTCCAGATTTATATAGATAAAGGAGAAATAAGTTTTTTAAAAACAAAATAAGTTTTACACATTTATATTTGGGACTCTTTACTATATATGCCATATGAGAAAATATGGCCAGGAGTTGGTAACTGCACTGTTGTCCTAGGTGTGCATAGCTTCAGGTACACTGCTCTACAACATAGCTTAAACACATTGGCAAAGCCAATTGGTCTGGCAAAACACTTTAAGGTCCCAAAGGCAAGACCTATTTGCTATGCCAATGCTTGTTGAAAATAGGTACTATCGTCACACTGGGCCATGATTTTAATAGGCCTGTCTTTGCAACACAACTTGAAATATTAGTAAGCACTGGGAGCCAAGGGTCTGGGTTTGCTAGAAAGAGATCAGCCGGGTCCCCATCCGGAGCAGAGGCTTTCAGCCAGATGCATCAACAGATGGAATTGCGATTCCTAAATAGCGATTTTTAAGGAATCACTATTTAGGAATCGCAAAAGCCTATGCATGTAGGAATCGTTATAAAAATAGCGATTCCTACACATTCCTTAATTGCGACTCACAAATTGAGAATCGCAATTAAGGATTACCTCCCCATTCATTCCTATGGGCCTAGAGGCCCATAGGAATGAATGGGAAGACATTCTTAATTAGAGAATCGCAAATTGAGATTGCAATTTCAAGGGTTCCAGGGTGTCAAAATGACACCCTGTTGCACCCCTGAAATTGATCTGTGCACATATGTTGCTCACACACATACCCTAAGGGCATGTGTGTGCGCAACATGAAACTTTGAAAAATGCACAAAAGTGCATTTTTCAAAGGTTTTGCAAATTACCATGAAGTTCAACTTCTTGGTAATTTGCTACTCCTATTAGCGAAATCGCAAATTTTTCTACTTTGATGCATTGCATTTAAGGAATCTCAATTTGGGATTCCTTAAATGCAATCGCAATTTAAGGAATCTCAATTTTGAGATTCCTTAAATTGCGATTTTTGCATTTGGGATGATGCATCCCAAATGCAAAAATACCGGTCGCAAAGGGGCAGATTCTGAGAATCTGCCCGTTTTGCGACCGTTTTTAGATTGATGCATCTGGCTGTTTGTTCCTAATAGACTGATTTGAGGCTTTTTCAGCTTCCTGATATGTGGATGGTGGCAACTTTGGGACACTCTTGCCTGTACAGTTGACTTCTAGCTCTCTAAGCAAACTAAGAGAAATGTGTTCCCTATGGTTCCATATAATCCAGAAAAATTATCTACCAATCTATTCGGAGGGATAGTGACATCAATATAGGTATTATGGCTAACTTGAAAATAGGAGGCAATGCGTGTCTTCCAAAAGAGGCTAGAGTCCCTGCTGACAGTGGTTTCATATCGTTTATTTCAAGCAGTGGCGGCTGGTGACATTTGAACATGGTGTGGCTTAAACTTTTCCGCGTACTGCACTGAACCGAGCGAAGGTAGTGAGTGAGCCAGACATCTTACGGGGGGTTTGGGAAAACCCCGTAGGGGAATATTTTGAAAAAAGAGTGGATAAATGGAGCATTTTCAAGCAAATTTGGGGAAGCAGGAAGTTTAATAAAGCAAAAAGATTGAATTATATGCGAGTCTTCTTTTTTAATTCAAAAACAAATTATTGAAAACATATATCCTTTATTGGCATGAGCACCGACCGCTTATATTCGAACTCCATTACCATTGCCCCCAGACAGCCCACCCCCACAGCCTATGCCAGCAAAATACACTGTACAAAAGATAGCAAACACCTGGGAATCACAGGAAATAAGTTGTTTCCCTGCTTACCACTAAACCTGCAAATCTGCCATTTCTAGGCACAGGAAATGAATAAAAGATGACAATCTATGGTGCACAAATTACTATACTCTAAAAGACTGGGAGACTGAGCCTGTTTTGCCTGAATCAAAAACAGCAGAAGATCATTTCGAATGAAAAGGGAGTGAGAGAAAATGGCACTTCTAATCTTAGGCCTGGAAAAAATAAACACACCAGAGAACACCAACTGCAGTTGAAAGCTATTTCTTACTATTCGGCTCTAGTTTCATGGTGATCTGGACTGCTGAGTGATCTGAGAGATGGGCGGGGATGTGTTCTAGACTACTGAAACTAGAGCCGAATAATGACATCTTTAGATGGACTCTGGACCGCACAATTCTCTTAGATCCCCAGATTATTGACCAGTTAAAATCACGGACTAACACTTTCTTTGAGGAAAATAAAGAAGGTACTTCTGCACAGATCACTTGGGATGCGTATAAAGCTGTAATAAGAGGCTATATTCGTAACTTGGCGGTGCACAAATCGAAGGGCCTAAAACAATCGATTTCAATCTTGGAAGATAAGATTAAAAATCTGGATATACAAATAGATGCAGCTACATCTTCCGCTCTTAAAGAACATCTAGAGGCGATCAGAATGAACCAAAAAGAAAATCTAGCTGAAATTTTAGAAAATAAAGTGAGAGAAAAATGGGAAGCAAGCAAACTAGCTCACTACGAATATGGAGAAGGATGTGGCAAACTTCTTGCCTGGAAAACGAAGACAGAACAAACTAGGAATAAAGTCGTTTGTGTCGACCCTAGAAACATTGTAGAGAATGGGACTGATGATATAGTAATAAAACAAGAATTCTTCTCCTTTTTTTCTGATCTATATAATGAAGATTGCCATCCTAATTTGGAAGAAATAGATCACTTCCTAGACCCCCTAAATCTTCCCAGTTTAACGCCTGAATTGAGAAAGGAACTAAATGCGGAAATCTCAACTCAGGAAGTGGAGGAAGTATTAAAAAACCTTAAGAATGGTAAAGCAGCTGGGCCAGACGCCCTTCCCAATGAATTTTACTCAAAATTAAGAGAGGTCTTGATCCCACCTATAACATCACTGCTGAATAAAATATTCGTAGATAAAGCTAATCTTCCCGATTCTTGGAATGAAGCCATAATTACCATCCTTTTAAAACAAGGCAAAAATCCAAGAAAATGTGAGTCATATCGTCCTATCTCGATCCTTAATTGCGACTATAAAATTTTCACGCAGATTATGGCAAAGAGACTGGGAAAAATAGCAGGGCTCTTAATAAACAACGATCAGAAGGGTTTCATTCCGGGAAGACAACTACAAGATTTAACGCAGGAGTTGTTTGCTACCATAGATATTGGTTCCAATGAGAAAACCCCTCTATCGATAATTACCATCGACGCCGCAAAGGCGTTCGACAGAGTTAACTGGGTATACCTAAACAGAGTTTTGGAAAGGTTTAATTTAGGGGGAAACATACTAAACGCGGTCTCTAAAATATATACTTCTCCGAGAGCCCAAATCCTAATAAATGGCAGTCTGACCCCAAACATCCAGATAAAGAGAGGAACTAGGCAGGGATGCCCCCTTTCGCCTCTCCTCTTTAATTTCTTTATAGAACCGATGGCGGAACGTCTTAGATCAGACCCCTTAATCTCTCCTTTTACTTTTCAAGACTGGTCTAAAAAAATTGCGCTTTACGCAGATGATCTTATGATCTTTACAGATAACCTTAGGGGGACACTAACTACAGCTGAGGAGTCATTGACCAGGTTCAGGAGTATTTCTGGCTATCAAGTCAATCAAGACAAGACTGAAACCATGACCTGGAATGACAACTTTATTAGCCCCCATAACAAAGATAAAATTAGATATCTTGGTATAGACCTAGTCAAAGACTTAGACAAAGTCACCCATATAAATCTCCAAAGAATAGACAAGGACGTTAAAAGATTATTGAAAGTTTGGGGGGGTCTCCCTTTGTCGTTTCAAGGCAAATCGAACTTAATTAAAATGTCAATCCTGCCAAAGTTTACATTCATCTTTGGTGCTATCCCCCTTGAATTTAATAAAATAACTCTAAAAAAAATCCAGAGCGAGATCACAAGCTTCATATGGTCTTCAAAAAATCCCAGAATTGCCTGGAACAAGTTAAGAAGGAAAGAAATCCAGGGGGGCATTGGAAGCCCTGATCGCTATGATTATTGTAGAGCTTTCCAATTTAAATTTAATAGAAAGCTCCTATGTGTTTTTAATTGCTACCCTTTGTATTTCCAGACTATGACCGGTAAAACCAGCCACTTTCTATATAAATTCGGACACCCGAAGTTCTTTAAAAAAATTAAACTAAAGATGTTGAAATCCGCGGCCAAACTGTGGTTTAGCATAAGATGCACTCTAAACATTCCCTATTATAGCGACCTGGCCCCCATCTGGGATTCTCCTTGCACCCCTGAGTGCCTTAAAGATAAACTAGCTCTCCCTATAAAAGCAGCTGGTCTAACCACGTGGGGTCAACTGATGTCTGGAAACAACCTTTTGGAGTGGAATACCCTATCCTCCAAGACTTTGGGCACACTTTCTAAATTCAAGTTCTATCAACTCTCAGGTTGGTCGAAATCATTAAAAGAATCTAGAACTGGGAATCCTTCCCTGGAAAGTGAAATGCAGAAAACAGACACTATTCATAAAGAAATCGCACTTTGGTATTGGGCCTTGATTCTGGGAGGAGAGGAAGATTTCAGGATTCCGGAGAGAGTATGGGGGAAAGATCTGCCGACGCCAGAGTTAAACAACCAATGGCAAGTATCTATGAGTAAATGCTGGACAATCTTGTCTTCAGCTGCCTTAAAGAGAAACCATCTTTTCACCTCTCATAGAGCCTACTGGACCCCTAAAAAGTTATCGAAGTTTGCTGGGTCAACGGTGAAGGCCTGCCCCAAATGTGGGCTGGAAAGAGCCGACGATCTACACATGTTTCGGCAGTGCCCCCTTCTCGACGGCTTCTGGAATGATGTGGGTAAGACTTTGGATGGGGTGTTAGGAAGACATCTAAATGTAAGTACTAACTTAATTATCTTTGGGGTAAGGAGCTCAAATGCATTTGACAAGCTTTCTACTCTCCAGGAAAATCTCCTTTTTTTTATTAATTTTGCTTGCAAGGAGAGAAATTTGTATAAATTGGGTAAGCTCTGCTCCTCCAACTCATAGTGATTGGTTAACTTCCATACTAAGAATTTATAGACTTGATAAAAGAAAGGCCCCCAGAAAAAAACTCAAGTTCTGGGAAATCTGGGAAAATTACCAGCAAGGTGCAAATTAAATAATGGAGGTATCCAAGATGTAAAACTGGCTGTGTGATTGGTACGACAAACGTTTACATAAGTCCAATGATTATGTGTAAGCAATGGAAACGCAGGAGAAGGCCTGCATGAGTAGCCATAATGGCTAGCTCCACCCCCCCCGTACTCAATCCTTCTACAAAGTATTGGAAACAAGGGGACCCTCCTCTCTCTTAATTGACGCTCCAGGGGAACTGTCCAGTTACACACACCCTATGTTAGGACAGTGAAGGGTAAGATTCAATGAGAGAAAGGGGCCCCGACAACTCCTTACTTCAAATATTGCACTTATGAGGACTATAATTATTTAAAAAAAAAAAAAAGAAAGATATTTCTTACACCAAATGCTACAGCCCATAACGCAAACGCTTAAACTTTGCACTGTGTGTCTGCCCCCTCACCCCCAGCTGACCTCCATGGCATCAATAGCTTAAAATATTCAAATAACCGAAAGCTCAATTTGACTTAATACCGACACAAGTTAATGAACATCTTAGGATGCATAGCTCAAGCCTCCCAGTCTTTTTAACTTCTATAGGCCAGTTTAGTTAGTGAACATCAAACAAATACTGAAATCGCAATCCATAGCATAAATCCATAGCTCAATCCATAAAAATTGCACTTCTTAATGCTGCACCTGGAAAAAAATAATCACACCGGAGAACACCAACTGCAGTTAAAGCTTTACACCAAATGCAACAGACACACACAGCCCATAGCGCAAATGCTTAAACTTTGCACTGTGTGTCTGCCCCCTAAGCCCCTACCCCAGCCTACATCATGGCATTTATGCGACGAGATTGGCCAGGCATCCATATCTCAAAAAATCAAATAACTAGTGCTGCAAATAAAAGCACAAGCATAATTGTAATTAATACCAGCTGGTATGTTTCACGGTCTGCAGTGTGATTACTTTCCGGTCTAGGAGTCTGTACCTTCACCATTCATCAGAACACTGTGCTGTGGCAACTCACTCTCTGAGACCCACTGAGTCCCGTGTGGATTTTTTATCTCTTCACCCAAACCCCTCCTTTCTCTGCTGACAACATCCTAGGAAACTAGTTATCATGGGTCTTTTTGAGGTAAATATGAGAAGAAGTTTGGGATTGGTATCGAAGACCAGCTGTGCCCAACCCCTAAACCTGACAGAAATCTTGAGGGGGAGAAGATTCATGAAGATAGACATTTGTGGAGGATTAATTCAGTTATTTCAGTACTCAAAAAAGTTTGCAGACGATACATCATACAAGCAAGGCCCGTTAGTGAACATCAAAACTGCAACACCGATGTTTTATTTAATCCAGAAAGTGCATTTTATGGACTGAGCCATGGATTTGAGCTGTCCATAGCTAAATCCATGAAATGGGACTTCTTAATCCAGCGCCTGGAAAATAATAATCACGCTGATCATCTCACCGCCACCGAAGAACAGCAACTGCAGTTATAGCTTTCCTTTACAATGAATGCCAGACTGCCGATTGCCGAATGCATAACAGACACGCACAGCCCATGGCACACATGCTTAAACTTTGAACTGTGTGTCAGCCCCCTCTCCCCCACCCGGACGACATCCATGGCATTGGCATCCATGCGAAGAGAAGGCCCTAAAATGGCCTAGTAGATTAGAAGTTTAAAAATGCCGCCTGGGCGTCACCTGGGCTGGTCAACTTCAACTGACCGAGTCACAATGTCAGACAGCATTAACCTGCAATAGATGGTGGACTATTAGCTGCTGCCGGCAGAATGAACAACTGCCTCTGCTCCAAAAAAGCAGTCCGTCCGTGACGCAGTAAACAATGGTTTCCACTAAGTACTCTGACTGCCACAGTGCCACTACAATGCAGACCCATGTGCGGGAAGCTGTTTGAGTTCAAGTCTGCACAGACTCGATTCTAGCTTTCTGCCTGCCACACCCCTTTCCAAAGTCGTCACAGGGAGGGGTCTCATCACGCCCTGTAACGAGTTGGGAAAGGGTGTGGTGCCAATGCTCTCACTCTCTGATTGACGTGGAGGGTTAGCGATCCTGGGATTGTGTTTAAAACGCCCGGGGCTAACTTTACCTAACCACCATTAGGGGGTGGAGACTGCGCCTCGCAGCTAGGTCTTTGCCAACTGATGACATTACAGACTTCAGGGCTGTGAGGTTCTCAGCTGGCAGAAACCCACGTATGCTTACAGCAGGGGAGAGACTAGAGAATCAGTCATGTGATGTCCAACAGCATCGATATCAGTGAGTAGGGCATTCACAGTGCCCCGCAGCCCAGGGTTCAATTACTGTTTGTACTAAACTTGTTAGTTGTTTATGCATTTATTTTGGCAAGTGATATACATTTTTTTGTTGTTGTAAATGCCTATGAGCTGAGCATTTTTAAATGTAACGGGGGCGGAGACTCGACGCCCTTATATTTATTTATTTTTATTTATTTACTGACATTTATAGAGCGCGAACGAATACCCGTGGGTGTCTCGGCGCTAGACTGCAGTAATGTCTCTCCTCAGAGGTGAATTCATGCGGACTGGTATACTGTATTATTGGTTGAATAACCACGTCTTCAGTCTTTTCCTAAACTGTTGGAGTGAGGGACTGGTTTTTACGTGGTATGGCAGGGTATTCCAGATTTTGGGAGCCGCAACTAGGAAGCGGCGGTCGCCCCAGGTGACTGTTCTGCTACGTGGGACCACTAGTTGATTAAGTGATGAGGATCGGAGCTTTCTGGCTGGGTTGTAAGGTATTAATTGATCTTTTAGGAAGTGAGGCCCTTGATCCTGCATCACTTTGTAGACTGTACACATTGATTTAAACGTTATCCTGTTTTGGATAGATAGCCAGTGGTAGGTCCTCAAAGTATCCGAAATGGGTGCGAATTTAGGCTTTTTGGACAGCAAGCGTGCGGCCGCATTCTGTACCGTCTGCAGCTTTTTTGTGACTCTGGTTTGTGCATTCAGAAAGAGTCCATTACAATAATCTAATGAAGTTAAAACCAATGACGTGACCAGGGTCTTGGCGGCCGTGTCAGGCAGAAAAGGCAGGATTTTCCTTATCATTCTGAGTTTAAAATGGGCTGTGGACGCTACCTTATTGGCATGTGCCATAAAGTTGAGCTGGTCGTCAAAGGTGAATCCCAAATTTCTAACCTTGGAGGTAGGACAAGGTGGAGTGCCGAATGCTGATAGCCACCAAGTTGCAGGCCAGGATGGCGAGAGAGTGCTGAAGATGACCACCTCCGTTTTATCGGAATTGAGCTTCAGGCAGTTTCCTGCCATCCACTCACCGATAGCTGTCATTCCTCTTTGAACCGTTCTGCCACCTCCTGTCCGTCACCCTTAATGGCCAACACCAACTGCGTGTCGTCTGTGTATGAGGTTAGGCTCATCCCATGTGCTTTGATGACACTAGCAAGGTCCGACACGTAAATGTTAAATAGTGTCGGATTTAGGGATGAGCCTTGAGGAACCCCACACGGTAACGACAAATTGGCAGATTGGAATGGTCCTAATGTGACCGCCTGAGTTCTATTAGCCAAGAAGGAGGCAAGCAGGTCTTTCGCAGTGGACTGAATACCCATTTTTCCGACACGGTCGACCAAGGTCTTGTGGTCAACCGTGTCGAAAGCTGCTGAGAGATCTAAGAGTACCAGCAGTGCTGTCCCTCCTTGGTCCCGGATGAGTCTAATATCATCTGTTGCTTTGATGAGAGAGGTTTCCGTCCCATGGTATTTACGGAACCCAAACTGAGTATCATCAAGCAGGTTGTTTCTCTCTATGTGTTCCGACAGCTGCTGGTTCATGGCCTTCTCCGTCACTTTGGATAGAAAAGGGAGGCTTGCTATAGGCCGGTAGTTTTTCAGATCTTGTCTGTCGAGATTTGGTTTTTTGAGCAGAGGTTTAATCAGCGTGTTTTTTAAGGAGTCCGGATAAGTCCCAGAGCTCAATATTGTGTTGCAGACGTGGGTGATAATAGGAATAATTGTGTCTGATAACATGGCTAACACCGACGTGGGGCAAGGGTCCAAGGCTGATCCTGATTTAATGGAACTCAGTATGACCTTTGTTTGATCGGTCGTTAAGGGTTTAAAACTAGTCATGGTGTTGCTCAGGACAGTCTGGGAGGTAGGGGCAAAACTGATATTTGGTTCTGAGGTAAAAGCTTGGTATATATTATTTACCTT
The DNA here is from genome assembly GCF_964263255.1 of Lissotriton vulgaris. Lineage (NCBI taxonomy): Eukaryota > Metazoa > Chordata > Amphibia > Caudata > Salamandridae > Lissotriton > Lissotriton vulgaris. Next base: position 821,699,162 of record NC_141685.1, on the reverse strand, counting down.
CGCAAAGAAGAACTCAGACAAGGCATCGCATAGTGATTGTGATGGAGGGGGGTTTAAATCCGGTGTGTTACCGGATAGGGTTTTGGCTATGTTGTACAGTTGTTTGCTGGAATTTTTGGCTTGCTCTATATGTAGTGAAAATGATCACTGAGACCTACTTTTAAAATAGAAAATCCTACTGCACTTGGTTTATAGTGCTCCGAAAGGTCAATAATATCTATTAGACTGCCTTGGTCTCTACCTATAACCGGTAACCTGGTCCTGTGCCAGTTGCATAATAAGATCCATTGTCAGATAAAGGGAGAATTTGGATAAAATGGAATTTAAGATGTCCCAACAGGGGTTGTGGGTTTAATGGTGTTTCACTTCAATATCCTCTCCCATCAAACTATAAACTGACGTTTTAGATAGCGGAAATAATCTACAATTAAAATCCCCTCGCCACAGGACAATATAGTCTGTTTTAAGATCCGCTAGATGTTTGCTAATGGAGTATTCAAGTCGTGCTGCTATGTCAAAGTCAGATAAAACAAAATTGTTATGATAAAAGTTATCAATGACCAAGTGACGTTGGGTTCATATATAATGTCAATAAATTGGAAATGTGAGGAGTCCAGATATATTCTACAAACCTTGTCACATAAAATCGTTGCTATTAAGGTGAGCAACCCACCTCTATGGTGACACCCCAAGGGTTTGCCCGCCGGGATATGAATTGATACAAACCCATCAATATGCACTATACCACACGTCCACATTTCTTGAAGGAAAACAATGTTATAGCCCTTTATGAGGTCGAGCCAATCTAAATTTTTCACCTTCTTTAAAAGACCTGCCATTCTCCAAAGAAGGCAGCCAAATCAACTTTCCTCATTCTTAGGAATTTGAGTTGGAGAGTCCACCACCCCATAATTGCCACAATTAGTGTCAGAGTCGGAGATTATGTTTACGGGCCCATTTCTACACCGAATTCCAATGAGTTCTCAATTTCCCACATCAGCATGTATCGATGTTATGAACACACGTCCCCTAGTGGTGATTGCCATCTCTTTATGTAGTACTGCGGTAGATGATGAACTCTGCGGTCTAAGTCAGTCAATTTGTTCTAGGGGGGAAAAGCGATTCGAGGTCGGTATAGCTTGAGAGTGAGGGAGACTGCATCCAGCAGGAGTGAGCATAGAGGTGGTTTGAAGGCCTGGTTTATAGAAATAAACCAAAGATACTGTCATAATGTTATCACTTGATGGTCTATGCACAGATAGACTTTCCAATAGAGAGCCCACCATGTACATATTTCTACAAATTACGACAACACAATCTCCATGGCTATCCTTTGGTTGAAAGCCGAACCATGGCACTCTCTGTATGTTGTTTATGATCTTAAATAAGCCCTCACAGTTGTTCCAGTTTGATGCTCTCATTTTCTAGTAGCTGAGTATCCTCATCCATCTCATGGTATATGGGTGGACCATTCTTCAAAACTATTACCAGGGGGGTCGCTTCTGGTGGGAGCTGAAGTACTCTTTTAGGGCTAGGACTCTCTCGATAATGCTCGGAACAAGTGATATTATTATTCCCAAGGTATTAAACCCAAGTTTGTTCCGGGAAATTCCTTTACTTGGAGCCCTACCCATATCCCTGGCAACTCTATTTAAAACAGAAAAATTGGTTGCTGGGCTGTTGTTCTGATGGGTGCTCTCTTGTAAGCGATATGATTTTTTGCATAATTGAGCAAGCAGATGGCTTTGCGGCTTTGACTTCTGCTTTGTAACCATTGTAAACCCACTACTTAAATTTGGCCTGATAAGAGCCATCAATGATGTGTTAATACTGTTAAGAATGGCCAAGAGGGGATCAAAGTAAGATTTTAAGGTTTTCCCAAGTATATCAGCAAACACGACCAAGGTTAGAACCTCTCCCTTGACCTCTTTCATTAATTCTGTGGCAGATGGAGTCAGAATACTCCCCTGTGTAGAGATAGAGTTTTTAAAAACTGGTGTCAACTTCTGATTTAGAGATGGTTTAATGGGGCCTTTTGCCTTTTTTTGTGGGTGGTGAACAAGAAGCATCCATCTGGGTACCTGAATCATCATTGGAAATAACCTCCAAATAGTCCCTAAATACACAAGGGTTTAGGCCTTTGGGGTCTTCATAATATTTACAGCCAGGCGAGGTGACTGTGAAACTTTAGCTCCCCCACTAGAAGGGCTGGCTTGCAAGGCCTTCTTCGCGACCCCCAGCCTTTTTTCCAGCCATTCAATTTGACTGTTGATTGCCCCCATAGCTGTGGTGAGAAAACTTGTAATTGTAGCAGTGAGAGGATGTTCTTTGGAATCAGGCATTACAGACTTCCTCTTTCCCATTTCTTACCTTGATCACGGTTATGGAACAAGTTCACGGAAATGTTGTTGAAAACTGCTACTAACCAGCCAAAAGATGTGGCCCAGTCCAGCCTTGGTCAGCCATGGACAGCACAGATGGGCCCGCTGTTGGTCCAGTCTTCACCCGGGCATGCCCCTCGTGTGTCCTGCACCATGGTGGGACCTCATATACACTGTGTGTACAGTATCTATATACCATGCACTATCAGTGCAGAAAGCAAGTAATAATAAAAGCAAATGTTTCCATAAACACTGGAAAAACACTGGTTCTGTTGTTTTTAATGGTGTTAAATTCTGTAACCACTGATAACTTCTGATTTTTAAGGTATTGAAAACGCTGGGGAAAAAACACCAGAATTTACCAAAAATAGAAACTGTAAACAGGAACGCCTAAATATACTGCATTCGTCTGAATCATGCATTACTTGATATGGATTAAACACCCACACCCACTCTTTATAAATAAGATTTTTCTCCAAATGCATTTGCTTTTTCACTAGGTCATTAGCGGTCTGTCAGCCCCTAACACTCTGTATATATCACATTTCAGACGTCTGCACTAAGACAGGGCAAGCAGCATCATAATACTATGAGTGGGCAGAAGTGCCTCCAGAAAAGTGTTCCGTATGTCCCTCATAGTATAGGCCAGTCACGGACACTGAATGAACTGGCCTATACCAACACCAAAACTCTCTTGTGCACCTTCAAAAGGTGCGAACCCATTCTTGGGAGTCAAACAGCCTCCATGCTTCCAGCTTTCCACTGCCATGGTGTGGGCAATTTGCTCAAAAGGTTGAATACTCCTTATTGAGATGTCTAGGTGAATGATAGATGTTTTAGAAAGTTCTTAACCACTCTGATCCAGATTATACAAACCTGTCCAGTCACAATGGGCAATTGTTTAGAAAATCTCTGTGCCTTCGTCAACAAGTTCTGCATGTGCTCACCCTATGGGGACACTCTAGGAGTCTCTTCTCCCAGTTCTCACCCTTCTCAAGCCAGTGCCTCCCATGTGGAAGTTGAGTTGCCAAATCATGCAGCTCCACATTGGTTACCCCCAATCTGCTTCTATTCCATTCCCGTTTCAGGATAGTCAGTATAATCCTACTTCTTTTGCATGCCCAAATCAAGTCCACCAATAAATATTCCAATACCCCAAAAAACTTTCCATTGAATCACATAAATAGCCCCTTGCAATACATATAAGCATAGTTCAAAAAAACAATTTTGGCCAGGGCCACTCTGCCCATTATTGATAAAGTAATGTGTTCTAGAATTTAACTGAAGATCATTTATCTTTCTTATATTTAATCTGTGACTATCTGCTTCATTTAGTGCAATCTAAATGCCCAGGTATCTACAATTCATAGTCACCCAGGGAAAACATAAATTGTTATATTTGCCACCACTAAATACTCTATTTGTTCCCTATTTCGTTCAAAGCATGCATTATTTAAGTTTTATTACATGCAGTCATGCCACTCATTGGTCACTTTTAAACTCTTGTGAGCATGTTCGTGCAAATCAGTTAGAGGAAATCTAGGATTCCGTAGAGGTAGAGCAGATTAGGTCAATACCTTGGTAGCCTGCCACATAAGATCTCAGTATATGTCAGGGAGAGTAGACAGATCTAGTCAGTTCCTCTGCATCATTAGTTCTTAGTCCATGTGCTTTCACAGGTGCCCACTAACCTGCTGCATAGGTCAGGTATTTTCTTGAAGGACATGTCAAAGTGGCGCTTGCGATTCAAGAGTGAGTTTCATACGCCTCTTTCAAGCAAGCAGAAACGCCAAGGATGAAACAGAGCAAGTGGAATTTGTTGATCAACCAGACATAACGGATTATCAAATAAAAGCATTTCAGAGTACCGTCAAGACCTCGACGGCTGCCAAACCAACAAAACGGCAAAGAAAGCATGCAAGGAAGGCCAGGCTCAAATATAACAAACAGACAAGCTTAGGTTCAGAGAAAACTTTTCAATATTTACAATTAAAACATTGCAAAGGGAAAAAAACAAATCATCAAAGTGCCCACGCGAGGGGCCGCACAAATTGCTGCACATCAATCAAATCTGCACATCAATCAAATCATATCCCAAGCCAACGCAAGAAAATGCGATCTCTATCGCCCGACCATTCAAAAAAAGACAAACCAAGTCCTCCACACGGACGTAGGATACCCATTTGTGAAAGAAGTAGTCCAGAAACACAGAGAGGACACGTGGTATCCAGAAAGAAACTAATTAATTGAGAAAGGTTCAGGGCAAGAAAAAACACCTCAAATCCTAGATAAAAGTGAATCTCGGAGTAACAGATGCCCAAAAGCAGAAACAGGAGATAAACCTTATAATCAAAATAAGGAGAGTAAAAAAGGGTTTGAACCAGAAAAACTGGAAAATTCATCATGCAAGATGTTGCAGGAAAAAACAAATACCAAAGTTCAAAGCAAGCATAAACCATTAAAGGTCAAAATAACTGGAAAGGACCGAAGCTGCAAATTCCGTCACATGGAACCAGAACCTGATCCAACAGGGATATGTACAACAAAAAACCCAGGAATGGTGGAGAAGAAAATGGAGGTGGTGAATGTAGAACTAGCGGAGTGAGACTCCCAAGATGAACATGAAATATCAGTAACAAAAAACCCTGAACCAGGAAAAGACTAAATTCTACAATCCTCTAGCAGTTACCAAAACTATTCTGAGGGGTTGGAATCGAAAGTGACATTCGTGCCCGAATATTCGCCTAAAGGAAGGCAAGACATTCTGAACCGAGGGAACTTGCCAAGGCTGTTTAAAGAAAACCCTGAACTAAATGGAATAGCCTCACAAGATCTAATTGCCATAGAATTCAAACAATTAACATCTACGCCAGATATTGAAGAAACCTTGACAACTTGGTCCTCAAATGAACTAGTGGACAAGATATACTCAATGAGTTCAAGGTTTGGAGCCTGGGGAATTACGCTGACGCTACACAAACGCCCAAGGTACCCATACCCCCTCCTAAAAAAATCTAGAGCGGAAGTTACATCTGGGAAAAGCCATAAAACATGCGTACGTGGCTCTCAATCGACCACTCCTGTTATGCCTCCCAACGTAAATAGGGCTAACATAACAGCAAGTTCATCAAATGCGGAAGGCCTATTATTGGACAGGATGGACTGGTCTTGGGTGCCAAAGGTGTTAAGTAATAAGTATACCTTATGAAGAGCATAAACTATTACCGGAAGACACAACGCAGGCCCAGAATAGGGTGGAGGTTCGATCAGACAGTATTACAATCTGCTCATGGAACGTCCATGGCTTTAAAGACAAGGTGCAGGACCACAAAACTCTATCCTTCTTCCTCCAACAAGACATAATCCTGCTCCAGGAAACTTGGAATATGACCCCAGTTTCAATTTCAGGATTTATAAAACACCACATTCTGGCAGAAAGATTTTCAATCTTCGGGCATCCCAGAGGAGGTTTATCGATTTATGCTGCCCAAAAATATGACTGGTCAACTGAAGAATTGGATACGGGGGCTAGCTGGATTCAAGTGATCAAACTTAGTGGTAAGCCCCCGCCTGATAAAAAGTTGCAACTACTATTAGTCAATATTTACATTTACCCTGAGAGAAAGAATCAGAAAGAAAAACATAGTACTTTAATGAAACTGATAAAAGCAACGCAAAGAACTCATGAACGATGCCCAATTGTCATCTCAGGAGACTTCAACTGTACCCTTATAATCAAAAATCGGAACAAAAGTAAGAGGCCAGATAACCGGGGAGCACGAATAATAGTGAATGAACTAGAAACCCTTTGACTGACAATTTTGAACGGTAGCACAATTGGAGACATACCAGCGGTAATAACACACTTAAATGGAAAAGTTTGTTCAACAATAGACTTCCCTATTATCAGTAACAAGTTGGTCCCATATATTGACACATTTTAAATCTTCCCACAAATAGAAAGCAATCACCTCCCCCTTATTTCGAGAATGAACATTAATCAAATGCAGGCGCAAAAAATAAATTCTCTTATGCAACATGCAGAAAAGTTCAATTTACGAAAACTAAAATGGCTGGGAGTGGACCATACAGGACACAGCTAGGAAAATTTGAGCAAACTGGTGCCGCAGATAGAAGAGGTATTTACAACAAGGGGTGGTGAGGGACAGAGTCTCTGAATTAAGCAGAAAGCTCTCACCCAGTCAAGAGATCAGGGCTAGATCCAACACCATTTTTTAGCTCACTGCACCATCCCAGTTTCAGAACTTGGCTGTATGCAAATTAGTCTGTTCCTGTCCCAGTGCATGATGGGAACAGGGCAAACCAAACTACAAAAGCCAATTCTTACACTGGGAAGGAAACAAGCTCCCGGGGACCGGTTTCTGGCATTACAGCCGTCTTCGGCCCGGTTTGCTTGAATCCTGATGGTGCAATGAGCAAGGGTCTCACATCTGAGAATACCCTTCGACGCTTAGGGTGGACAAAAATATTTACAACAAGGGGTGGTGAGGGACAGAGTCTCTGAATTAAGCAGAAAGCTCTCACCCAGTCAAGAGATCAGGGCTAGATCCAACACCATTTTTTAGCTCACTGCACCATCCCAGTTTCAGAACTTGGCTGTATGCAAATTAGTCTGTTCCTGTCCCAGTGCATGATGGGAACAGGGCAAACCAAACTACAAAAGCCAATTCTTACACTGGGAAGGTAACAAGCTCCCGGGGACCGGTTTCTGGCATTACAGCCGTCTTCGGCCCGGTTTGCTTGAATCCTGATGGTGCAATGAGCAAGGGTCTCACATCTGAGAATACCCTTCCACGCTTAGGGTGGACAAAAATATTTACAACAAGGGGTGGTGAGGGACAGAGTCTCTGAATTAAGCAGAAAGCTCTCACCCAGTCAAGAGATCAGGGCTAGATCCAACACCATTTTTTAGCTCACTGCACCATCCCAGTTTCAGAACTTGGCTGTATGCAAATTAGTCTGTTCCTGTCCCTGTGCATGATGGGGCAGTGAGACAAATAACGGTGATGGATCAAGCCCTGATCTTTGGACTGGGTAAGAGTGGTCTGCTCAATTCAGACACTCTGTTCATCACCACCCCCTTTTCTAAATCGATTTTGGCCACTATAGGTGTGGCAGGGTATACTCAGACATGAGTCCCTTTCTCACTGCTCCATCAGGATTCAAGCAAGCCAGGCTGAAGACGGCTGAAATGCCAGAAACCGGTCCCCGGTAGCTTGTTTCCTTTCTGGTGAAGAATTGGCTTGGTAGTTTAGTCTGCCCTGTTCCCATGATGCACTGGGCCAGGGACAGACTGATTTGCATATAGCCAGGTTCTGAGCTGGGATGGGGCAGTGAGATAAATAACGGTGATGGATCAAGCCCTGATCTTTGGACTGGGTAAGAGTGGTCTGCTCAATTCAGACACTCTGTTCATCACCACCCCCTTTTCTAAATCGATTTTGGCCACTATAGGTGTGGCAGGGTATACTCAGACATGAGTCCCTTTCTCACTGCTCCATCAGGATTCAAGCAAGCCGGGCTGAAGACGGCTGAAATGCCAGAAACCGGTCCCCGGTAGCTTGTTTCCTTTCTGGTGAAGAATTGGCTTGGTAGTTTAGTCTGCCCTGTTCCCATGATGCACTGGGCCAGGGACAGACTGATTTGCATATAGCCAGGTTCTGAGCTGGGATGGGGCAGTGAGATAAATAACGGTGATGGATCAAGCCCTGATCTTTGGACTGGGTAAGAGTGGTCTGCTCAATTCAGACACTCTGTTCATCACCACCCCCTTTTCTCAATCGATTTTGGCCACTATAGGTGTGGCAGGGTATACTCAGACATGAGTCCCTTTCTCACTGCTCCATCAGGATTCAAGCAAGCCGGGCTGAAGACGGCTGAAATGCCAGAAACCGGTCCCCGGTAGCTTGTTTCCTTTCTGGTGAAGAATTGGCTTGGTAGTTTAGTCTGCCCTGTTCCCATGATGCACTGGGCCAGGGACAGACTGATTTGCATATAGCCAGGTTCTGAGCTGGGATGGGGCAGTGAGATAAATAACGGTGATGGATCAAGCCCTGATCTTTGGACTGGGTAAGAGTGGTCTGCTCAATTCAGACACTCTGTTCATCACCACCCCCTTTTCTAAATCGATTTTGGCCACTATAGGTGTGGCAGGGTATACTCAGACATGAGTCCCTTTCTCACTGCTCCATCAGGATTCAAGCAAGCCGGGCTGAAGACGGCTGAAATGCCAGAAACCGGTCCCCGGTAGCTTGTTTCCTTTCTGGTGAAGAATTGGCTTGGTAGTTTAGTCTGCCCTGTTCCCATGATGCACTGGGCCAGGGACAGACTGATTTGCATATAGCCAGGTTCTGAGCTGGGATGGGGCAGTGAGATAAATAACGGTGATGGATCAAGCCCTGATCTTTGGACTGGGTAAGAGTGGTCTGCTCAATTCAGACACTCTGTTCATCACCACCCCCTTTTCTAAATCGATTTTGGCCACTATAGGTGTGGCAGGGTATACTCAGACATGAGTCCCTTTCTCACTGCTCCATCAGGATTCAAGCAAGCCGGGCTGAAGACGGCTGAAATGCCAGAAACCGGTCCCCAGTAGCTTGTTTCCTTTCTGGTGAAGAATTGGCTTGGTAGTTTAGTCTGCCCTGTTCCCATGATGCACTGGGCCAGGGACAGACTGATTTGCATATAGCCAGGTTCTGAGCTGGGATGGGGCAGTGAGATAAATAACGGTGATGGATCAAGCCCTGATCTTTGGACTGGGTAAGAGTGGTCTGCTCAATTCAGACACTCTGTTCATCACCACCCCCTTTTCTAAATCGATTTTGGCCACTATAGGTGTGGCAGGGTATACTCAGACATGAGTCCCTTTCTCACTGCTCCATCAGGATTCAAGCAAGCCGGGCTGAAGACGGCTGAAATGCCAGAAACCGGTCCCCGGTAGCTTGTTTCCTTTCTGGTGAAGAATTGGCTTGGTAGTTTAGTCTGCCCTGTTCCCATGATGCACTGGGCCAGGGACAGACTGATTTGCATATAGCCAGGTTCTGAGCTGGGATGGGGCAGTGAGATAAATAACGGTGATGGATCAAGCCCTGATCTTTGGACTGGGTAAGAGTGGTCTGCTCAATTCAGATACTCTGTTCATCACCACCCCCTTTTCTAAATCGATTTTGGCCACTATAGGTGTGGCAGGGTATACTCAGACATGAGTCCCTTTCTCACTGCTCCATCAGGATTCAAGCAAGCCGGGCTGAAGACGGCTGAAATGCCAGAAACCGGTCCCCGGTAGCTTGTTTCCTTTCTGGTGAAGAATTGGCTTGGTAGTTTAGTCTGCCCTGTTCCCATGATGCACTGGGCCAGGGACAGACTGATTTGCATATAGCCAGGTTCTGAGCTGGGATGGGGCAGTGAGATAAATAACGGTGATGGATCAAGCCCTGATCTTTGGACTGGGTAAGAGTGGTCTGCTCAATTCAGACACTCTGTTCATCACCACCCCCTTTTCTAAATCGATTTTGGCCACTATAGGTGTGGCAGGGTATACTCAGACATGAGTCCCTTTCTCACTGCTCCATCAGGATTCAAGCAAGCCGGGCTGAAGACGGCTGAAATGCCAGAAACCGGTCCCCGGTAGCTTGTTTCCTTTCTGGTGAAGAATTGGCTTGGTAGTTTAGTCTGCCCTGTTCCCATGATGCACTGGGCCAGGGACAGACTGATTTGCATATAGCCAGGCTCTGAGCTGGGATGGGGCAGTGAGATAAATAACGGTGATGGATCAAGCCCTGATCTTTGGACTGGGTAAGAGTGGTCTGCTCAATTTAGACACTCTGTTCATCACCACCCCCTTTTCTAAATCGATTTTGGCCACTATAGGTGTGGCAGGGTATACTCAGACATGAGTCCCTTTCTCACTGCTCCATCAGGATTCAAGCAAGCCGGGCTGAAGACGGCTGAAATGCCAGAAACCGGTCCCCGGTAGCTTGTTTCCTTTCTGGTGAAGAATTGGCTTGGTAGTTTAGTCTGCCCTGTTCCCATGATGCACTGGGCCAGGGACAGACTGATTTGCATATAGCCAGGTTCTGAGCTGGGATGGGGCAGTGAGATAAATAAGGGTGATGGATCAAGCCCTGATCTTTGGACTGGGTAAGAGTGGTCTGCTCAATTCAGACACTCTGTTCATCACCACTCCCTTTTCTAAATCGATTTTGGCCACTATAGGTGTGGCAGGGTATACTCAGACATGAGTCCCTTTCTCACTGCTCCATCAGCATTCAAGCAAGCCGGGCTGAAGACGGCTGAAATGCCAGAAACCGGTCCCCGGTAGCTTGTTTCCTTTCTGGTGAAGAATTGGCTTGGTAGTTTAGTCTGCCCTGTTCCCATGATGCACTGGGCCAGGGACAGACTGATTTGCATATAGCCAGGTTCTGAGCTGGGATGGGGCAGTGAGATAAATAACGGTGATGGATCAAGCCCTGATCTTTGGACTGGGTAAGAGTGGTCTGCTCAATTCAGACACTCTGTTCATCACCACCCCCTTTTCTAAATCGATTTTGGCCACTATAGGTGTGGCAGGGTATACTCAGACATGAGTCCCTTTCTCACTGCTCCATCAGGATTCAAGCAAGCCGGGCTGAAGACGGCTGAAATGCCAGAAACCGGTCCCCGGTAGCTTGTTTCCTTTCTGGTGAAGAATTGGCTTGGTAGTTTAGTCTGCCTTGTTCCCATGATGCACTGGGCCAGGGACAGACTGATTTGCATATAGCCAGGTTCTGAGCTGGGATGGGGCAGTGAGATAAATAACGATGATGGATCAAGCCCTGATCTTTGGACTGGGTAAGAGTGGTCTGCTCAATTCAGACACTCTGTTCATCACCACCCCCTTTTCTAAATCGATTTTGGCCACTATAGGTGTGGCAGGGTATACTCAGACATGAGTCCCTTTCTCACTGCTCCATCAGGATTCAAGCAAGCCGGGCTGAAGACGGCTGAAATGCCAGAAACCGGTCCCCGGTAGCTTGTTTCCTTTCTGGTGAAGAATTGGCTTGGTAGTTTAGTCTGCCCTGCTCCCATGATGCACTGGGCCAGGGACAGACTGATTTGCATATAGCCAGTTTCTGAGCTGGGATGGGGCAGTGAGATAAATAACGGTGATGGATCAAGCCCTGATCTTTGGACTGGGTAAGAGTGGTCTGCTCAATTCAGACACTCTGTTCATCACCACCCCCTTTTCTAAATCGATTTTGGCCACTATAGGTGTGGCAGGGTATACTCAGACATGAGTCCCTTTCTCACTGCTCCATCAGGATTAAAGCAAGCCGGGCTGAAGACGGCTGAAATGCCAGAAACCGGTCCCCGGTAGCTTGTTTCCTTTCTGGTGAAGAATTGGCTTGGTAGTTTAGTCTGCCCTGTTCCCATGATGCACTGGGCCAGGGACAGACTGATTTGCATATAGCCAGGTTCTGAGCTGGGATGGGGCAGTGAGATAAATAACGGTGATGGATCAAGCCCTGATCTTTGGACTGGGTAAGAGTGGTCTGCTCAATTCAGACACTCTGTTCATCACCACGCCCTTTTCTAAATCGATTTTGGCCACTATAGGTGTGGCAGGGTATACTCAGACATGAGTCCCTTTCTCACTGCTCCATCAGGATTCAAGCAAGCCGGGCTGAAGACGGCTGAAATGCCAGAAACCGGTCCCCGGTAGCTTGTTTCCTTTCTGGTGAAGAATTGGCTTGGTAGTTTAGTCTGCCCTGTTCCCATGATGCACTGGGCCAGGGACAGACTGATTTGCATATAGCCAGGTTCTGAGCTGGGATGGGGCAGTGAGATAAATAACGGTGATGGATCAAGCCCTGATCTTTGGACTGGGTAAGAGTGGTCTGCTCAATTCAGACACTCTGTTCTCGTGTGCACGTCCTCGTGTGCACGACCCGCCTCCCAGCTGAGCCGCCCTCCCACAGACTTTATCAGCGCTCCTCGTCCTGCAGAAGCTGTGACTCGCTCATCCTTCACGGACTGAGTGGTCGCTCCCTGGGTCCCTGGCTGAAGCCTGGTATCGTAGCGCTGCTGTGCTGATCATTCGCTTTGAAAGCTACTTTTGCTTATAGCCTGCTGTGTGCTTTGCATATTGCTTTGTGGAAATAGCGCTCTATCTCACCATTTTCATAGCGCTGCTCTGCTGAACATTCGCTTTGTAAGCTACTTGTGTTTATAGCCTGCTGTGTGCTCTGTCTAGCGCTTTGTGGAATTAGCGCTCTAGCCCTCATTGTAGTACTTTCCTATTTTGTTTGCGCATTCACCAACAGCGCTCCGCTCGCTCTGCTCCTCCCCCCGCCTCCATTTTGGTTGTTTGTTGTTGTCCTCGTGTGCACGACCCGCCTCCCAGCTGAGCCGCCCTCCCACAGACTTTATCAGCGCTCCTCGTCCTGCAGAAGCTGTGACTCGCTCATCCTTCACGGACTGAGTGGTCGCTCCCTGGGTCCCTGGCTGAAGCCTGGTATCGTAGCGCTGCTGTGCTGATCATTCGCTTTGAAAGCTACTTTTGCTTATAGCCTGCTGTGTGCTTTGCATATTGCTTTGTGGAAATAGCGCTCTATCTCACCATTTTCATAGCGCTGCTCTGCTGAACATTCGCTTTGTAAGCTACTTGTGTTTATAGCCTGCTGTGTGCTCTGTCTAGCGCTTTGTGGAATTAGCGCTCTAGCCCTCATTGTAGTACTTTCCTATTTTGTTTGCGCATTCACCAACAGCGCTCCGCTCGCTCTGCTCCTCCCCCCGCCTCCATTTTGGTTGTTTGTTGTCGTCCTCGTGTGCACGACCCGCCTCCCAGCTGAGCCGCCCTCCCACAGACTTTATCAGCGCTCCTCGTCCTGCAGAAGCTGTGACTCGCTCATCCTTCACGGACTGAGTGGTCGCTCCCTGGGTCCCTGGCTGAAGCCTGGTATCGTAGCGCTGCTGTGCTGATCATTTGCTTTGAAAGCTACTTTTGCTTATAGCCTGCTGTGTGCTTTGCATATTGCTTTGTGGAAATAGCGCTCTATCTCACCATTTTCATAGCGCTGCTCTGCTGAACATTCGCTTTGTAAGCTACTTGTGTTTATAGCCTGCTGTGTGCTCTGTCTAGCGCTTTGTGGAATTAGCGCTCTAGCCCTCATTGTAGTACTTTCCTATTTTGTTTGCGCATTCACCAACAGCGCTCCGCTCGCTCTGCTCCTCCCCCGCCTCCATTTTGGTTGTTTGTTGTCGTCCTCGTGTGCACGACCTGCCTCCCAGCTGAGCCGCCCTCGCCCCTCCCCTTCCACCATCCATATATGACAGTAGCTCCCGCGCGCAGCGTACACGCGCAGCGTCCGCGCCCAACCCGCGCCGAAGGTGCGCCAAAGGTAAGCCCGTCTACGCCCGTCCGCGCCTGGACCGCGCCCAGCACCAGACCCCATGCCCCTCGCGCTCCCCAGCCCCCCCGCATTACCTATGATGCCGCCTCCCTCCTAGCCCTTGATCCCGGTCGCGCCCCCACCTGCGTCCAAGCCGCTCCTGGGCACACCCATGGACCTTTCTCCTGCTACTCCTGCAGATTCAGCGGCACCGACAACATCTCCGCCTCGACCACACCACAGAATCCCGATCCCAACCACCTACAATGCATCCTTCTCAACACTCGTTCGGTGCACAGGCACGCCATTGACCTATGGAACCTACTAGACACCTTCTCTCCAGACGTCGCCTTCCTTACGGAAACATGGATGAATGCCTCCTCCGCACCAGACATTACCATTGCCATCCCTGAAGACTATAAGATCACCCGCAAAGACCGTACCAGCCACACAGGAGGAGGAATCGCTATCGTCCATAAGAAATCAATCCGCATCTCAACCAGCTCTGACGCCAACCTCGCCAACTCCGAACACCTTCATTTCCAGATCCACATCGACCCCAAGACCACACTCAGAGGCACCCTCCTCTACAGACCACCAGGACCCCGCGCAAAATTCAGTGAAGACATCGCGGACTTCGTCACTCCACACGCGCTCCCCTCCAAAGACTACATCCTTCTGGGAGACCTCAACTTTCACCTGGAAAAGATCAACGACCGCAACACCACCACCCTCTTGGACAACCTCGCCAACCTAGGACTTAAACAACTAGTCACTTCCCCCACCCACATCGCAGGTCACACACTCGACCCCATCTTCACATCCAGCAATCATGTCTCCTTCAGCCACACTACGGATCTCCTATGGACCGACCACAGCTGCTTTCACTTCACCTACAACAAGCCGAAACCCATCAACCACTCTCAACCTATCCTGCAAAGAAACTGGAAGAAAATCACCTCGGACCAAATCTCCGCATCGCTCCTTCGAAACTCCCCAGCCCTCTCTTCTAACGCCAACGAAGCCGCCGCCAACTTCACCCTATGGTTATCCAACACCGCCGACACCTTAGCTCCACTGAAAAAACGTCAAAGCAAACCTGGCAGCAAGAAGGCCTCATGGTTCAACGACGATCTCAAGAAATCCAAGAAACTCTGCCGCTCCCTCGAAAAGGCCTGGAAAAAAGACCCAACCACCAGCACCAAGGACGCCTTCAAAAGCGCCACCCGCACTCACCACCAACTGATCCGAAAAGCCAAGAAAACAGCATTCAAGGATCGACTTGACAACAACGCCCACAACAGCAAGGAACTTTTCAACATCGTCAAGGAATTTTCCAATCCCTCAGCCAACTCCAACGACATCACCCCCTCTCAAACCCTCTGCGACTCCCTAGCCTCTTTTTTCCACAACAAGATTGCAGACATCCACAACAGCTTTGACAACCAACCCGGAAACCAACCCACCCTACCATCTGCCGACCCTCTTCCCCCGCGAACACCCTTAACGCTTGGAACCCAATCTCCACTGAAGACACCATCCGCCTGATGAACTCCATCCACTCAGGATCCCCCACAGACCCATGCCCTCACCACATCTTCAACAAAGCAGACTCCGTCATAGCACCGCACCTCCGAAACGTCATCAACTGCTCCTTCAACTCCGCTACCTTCCCTGAAGACTGGAAACACGCTGAACTCACCGCCCTTCTGAAAAAACCAACAGCAGACCCCACCGAACTCAAAAATTACCGCCCCATCTCGCTTCTTCCATTCCCGGCCAAAGTCATCGAGAAAGCCGTCAACAACCAGCTCGCCGCCTTCCTCGAAGACAACAAATCCCTCGACCCCTCACAATCTGGCTTCCGAGCAAAACACAGCACTGAGACCGCCCTCATCGCAGCAACAGACGACATTCGAACTCTACTGGACAATGGAGACACAGTCGCCCTCATCCTCCTCGACCTCTCGGCAGCATTCGATACAGTCTGCCACAGCACCCTTCTACAACGCCTCAATAACATCGGAATTCAAGGAAAAGCACTTGAATGGATCACCTCGTTCCTCACCGGAAGAACCCAGAGAGTCAGCCTTCCTCCATTCAAGTCTGAGGCCTCTGAAGTCATTTGCGGCGTACCCCAAGGATCCTCACTCAGTCCCACCCTCTTCAACGTATACATGAGCCCCCTCGCGGCCATCGCACGCCAACACAACCTCAACATCATCTCTTACGCAGACGACACCCAACTGATCCTCTCTCTCACCAATGACCCCAGCACCGCCAAAACTAACCTACACGAAGGAATGAAAGAAGTCGCTGAATGGATGAAACAAAGCCGTCTGAAACTGAACTCAGACAAAACAGAAGTCCTCATCTTAGGTACATTCCCCTCTGCATGGGACGACTCTTGGTGGCCGGAAGCCCTTGGAAAAGCACCCATCCCGATAGACCACGCACGGAACCTTGGCGTCATCCTGGATTCTTCACTCTCAATGAACAGACAAGTCAGCGCCGTATCCTCTTCCTGCTTCAACATTCTTCGCATGCTCAGAAAAACATTTCGCTGGATCCCCTCCGAAACAAGGAAAACAGTCACCCACGCTCTGGTCACGAGCCGACTAGACTACGGAAACACCCTCTACGCAGGCACCACCGCTAAACTCCAGAAGAAACTCCAACGAATCCAAAACGCCTCAGCCAGGCTCATATTAGACATCCCACGCAACAAACACATCTCTGGTCACCTTAAAAACCTCCACTGGCTACCCGTCAATAAGAGGATCACTTTCCGTCTGCTTACCCACGCACACAAATCACTCTACGACATCGGACCAGATTGCCTCAACTCTCGACTGTCCTTCTACACCCCCTCCCGCCAACTACGTTCTTCCGGCCAAGCCCTCGCCACGGTACCTCGCATTAACAAGACCACCATGGGAGGCAGATCCTTTTCATACCTGGCTGCTAAGACATGGAACTCACTCCCCGCTTACCTTCGCCTCACCCAGAACCACCTAGCGTTCAGAAAGCAGCTTAAAACGTGGATATTTGACAAATAATCCCCCTCCCCTCCTAAGCGCCTTGAAACCCTCTGGGTATGTAGTGCGCTATACAAATTTTATGACTTATGACTTATGACTTATGACTCACCACCCCCTTTTCTAAATCGATTTTGGCCACTATAGGTGTGGCAGGGTATACTCAGACATGAGTCCCTTTCTCACTGCTCCATCAGGATTCAAGCAAGCCGGGCTGAAGATGGCTGAAATGCCAGAAACCGGTCCCCGGTAGCTTGTTTCCTTTCTGGTGAAGAATTGGCTTGGTAGTTTAGTCTGCCCTGTTCCCATGATGCACTGGGCCAGGGACAGACTGATTTGGATATAGCCAGGTTCTGAGCTGGGATGGGGCAGTGAGATAAATAACGGTGATGGATCAAGCCCTGATCTTTGGACTGGGTAAGAGTGGTCTGCTCAATTCAGACACTCTGTTCATCACCACCCCCTTTTCTAAATCGATTTTGGCCACTATAGGTGTGGCAGGGTATACTCAGACATGAGTCCCTTTCTCACTGCTCCATCAGGATTCAAGCAAGCCGGGCTGAAGACGGCTGAAATGCCAGAAACCGGTCCCCGGTAGCTTGTTTCCTTTCTGGTGAAGAATTGGCTTGGTAGTTTAGTCTGCCCTGTTCCCATGATGCACTGGGCCAGGGACAGACTGATTTGCATATAGCCAGGTTCTGAGCTGGGATGGGGCAGTGAGATAAATAACGGTGATGGATCAAGCCCTGATCTTTGGACTGGGTAAGAGTGGTCTGCTCAATTCAGACACTCTGTTCATCACCACCCCCTTTTCTAAATCGATTTTGGCCACTATAGGTGTGGCAGGGTATACTCAGACATGAGTCCCTTTCTCACTGCTCCATCAGGATTCAAGCAAGCCGGGCTGAAGACGGCTGAAATGCCAGAAACCGGTCCCCGGTAGCTTGTTTCCTTTCTGGTGAAGAATTGGCTTGGTAGTTTAGTCTGCCCTGTTCCCATGATGCACTGGGCCAGGGACAGACTGATTTGCATATAGCCAGGTTCTGAGCTGGGATGGGGCAGTGAGATAAATAACGGTGATGGATCAAGCCCTGATCTTTGGACTGGGTAAGAGTGGTCTGCTCAATTCAGACACTCTGTTCATCACCACCCCCTTTTCTAAATCGATTTTGGCCACTATAGGTGTGGCAGGGTATACTCAGACATGAGTCCCTTTCTCACTGCTCCATCAGGATTCAAGCAAGCCGGGCTGAAGACGGCTGAAATGCCAGAAACCGGTCCCCGGTAGCTTGTTTCCTTTCTGGTGAAGAATTGGCTTGGTAGTTTAGTCTGCCCTGTTCCCATGATGCACTGGGCCAGGGACAGACTGATTTGCATATAGCCAGGTTCTGAGCTGGGATAGGGCAGTGAGATAAATAACGGTGATGGATCAAGCCCTGATCTTTGGACTGGGTAAGAGTGGTCTGCTCAATTCAGACACTCTGTTCATCACCACCCCCTTTTCTAAATCGATTTTGGCCACTATAGGTGTGGCAGGGTATACTCAGACATGAGTCCCTTTCTCACTGCTCCATCAGGATTCAAGCAAGCCGGGCTGAAGACGGCTGAAATGCCAGAAACCGGTCCCCGGTAGCTTGTTTCCTTTCTGGTGAAGAATTGGCTTGGTAGTTTAGTCTGCCCTGTTCCCATGATGCACTGGGCCAGGGACAGACTGATTTGCATATAGCCAGGTTCTGAGCTGGGATGGGGCAGTGAGATAAATAACGGTGATGGATCAAGCCCTGATCTTTGGACTGGGTAAGAGTGGTCTGCTCAATTCAGACACCCTGTTCATCACCACCCCCTTTTCTAAGCAGATAGAAGAGGAGCACGTAAACATTTGGGAACAGCTGGCCCTGTTCCTTGTTCGAAAATTCCCAGCCACTCCTGGTAGCATATTAAGAACAGAGACCAGGAGGGTACCATGGTTAAATATTGAATTACGAGAACAAAAGAGAAGGATCGCTAGAGAGGTGTGACTACAAACATGGGCGGCAAGAACGGGCAGAAAAATTGAGAAAAGCAAACTGAATGAAATAAGGAGCAACTATAGGAAGAACTTGAGGAGCACGAAAACAGTGTATAAGGAATCCCTCTGGACGAAACTACTGAGCACAAGTAAACTGCGCAATAGCAGTGACTTTTGGGGCATAATACATAATTTTTCTAAAGGCCCAAGACTGCATCAAGAAGCAGGAATCGGAGAGGAAATGTGGACTCAACACGTGCGAAACCTGTATAGTAACATAGTATTAGGGGCAGTAGAAAGGTCCAGAGGGCCGCTTCTCGTCAGGAAAAAACACAAACAACACCCTTTCAGGAAAGAGTGGAATGCAAAGATTCAGTACCAGAGACAGGCAGTAAGGAACAAAATAGCCTGACCGACAATAAACAATTATGAGGCATAATATTAAAACTTAAAACCGAGGGAGCAGCAGGTCCAAATGGGCTTCCCAACGCTTTTTTTAAAAATGACCCAGATTTCTGGTCTGACCATCTTACGCCGCGCTTTAATCAGATTTACACACAGTCCAATGTCCCAGTTTCCTGGAAAGGGAATATAACCCATCCAATATTTAAACAGGGATATCACCGTAAGCCTGGAAACTAAAGATTGATCTCTCTGATTGATGCAGAGGCCAAGCTTTACGCTTCTTGTCTCCTAGTCCAGCTTCAAGATTGGATGGACGAAAAGAACATACTTCTCAAGTTCCAAACGGGTTTTAGGCAAGGGATGGGCACCATAACAAACTTGGCCATTTTGGCTCTCCTAACTGAAAAAGCGGTAAAAAAGAAAACACAGCTGTACGCATGTTTTGTTGATATAAAATCCATCTTCAACCGAGTGAGTAGGAGGTGTCTTTGGAAGAAACTAAATGCATGGGGACTGCCTAGTTCACTACTGAATGCAATAATTGCCTTATACAGTGATACCTGGGCAAGAGTAAAACGGGGAGACAAGTGCAGTACAACCTCGAGCATCCATACGAAGCAAGGTCTGAAACAAGGATGCGTCTTAGCGCCAAGCTTATTTAATTTCTTCCTTTCAGATATCAGTACACATATAGAAAAAGCCAATTGCCACCCGCCGAATATGGCCAACGAGTCAATTTCCATCTTACAGAATGCCAATAACATTGTTGAGTTGAGCCAAACCCCTATTGGATTACAAAGAGCAATAAATAGCCTAGTAACCTATTTGGATCAAGAAAAATTGGAACTTAACAAAGAAAAAACTAAAATCGTTCATTTAGTGGACTTCAAATCAACTAAGTTTAAATGGTCGGTGAAAGGGGCAACAGTGGAAGATCGGGGGTCCTATAAATATCTAGGCATAATAATAGGGCAGGGCATAACACACAAGGAACATACATTGGCCATAAAAGCTAAAGCACAATTGCTAACTTATACATACCGATTACTACACAAAAGATTAGACTGCCCAACTATAACCTATAACTATAAACTATTTATTAAACGAAGACAAAGGTTTATAAGGCTGTTTTTAACCTGCCAAAGACTTCCTCTTCAGCTCAGGTCCGGCTGGAATTCAGCCCCCAGAATCAGAAATTCCAGGGCATGAGCAGCTTTGTTAAACTATGTTATGAATTCCGCTCCTCCAATCCAGATACAATGAACAGGTTATGCTGATAAGAAATCAAGCACCAGATGGACCATGAAACACCAAACTCATGGGAAAGTTATTTAAGAACATCGGTATACAGTCAAAATATCGAGTTTTTTATTTCGAATTACATTAATATCGATTCAAAAATATATAAGAGACACAATATCGAGTGGACAGAATATAGACTACAAAAATATCGACCCCAATAGCAGTAATATCGAATCCAAAATATAAAACGGACAAAATATCGAATGGACAGAATATAGACAACAAAAATATCGAATTAGAGGTCAGTAAGTTAATATCAATTGTTTAAAGTGTTTTTTATGTTACTATATGTGTGAAAAGTGTATATTTATTTTGTGTAGTATAAATCAGTAGCTGGTTGTGGGTTTATAGAGGAATAGGGTGGGAAGTAGTTTAATTATAATTAATTAAATATGTTAATTTATGTATTGGTATTCATTTTTATTAATTGTTAATTAATTATTAATTGGTAAATAATTAAAATTAAATTGGTAATTAATTTTAATTAATTTTAATTACTCGGTTAATTGATAATTATGTTAATTATATTAATTTATTTTCTGTCACGGGTTGTGAGTTTATAGGGGAATAGGGTGGGAAGGAATTTAATTAAAATTAATTAAATATGTTAATTTATTTACTGGTATTTATTTTGAATTACTTTTTTATTACTTATTAATTGGTAATTAATTAAAATGTAATTGATAATTAATTTTAATTAATTGATTAATTGGTAATTAATTAAAATAAAATTGGTGATTCATTGGTAATTAATTAATAATTGGTAAGTAATTAAAATATAATTAATTTTAAATAATTGATCAAATGTTAATCATGTTAATTCTATTAATTTATTTTCAGTAGTGGGTTGTGGGTTTATAGGGGAATAGGGTGGGAAGTAATTTAATTATAAATAATCAAATTTTTAAATTTATTTATTGGTTATTTTTGTTGAAATTAATTAATTTATTATAAAAAACTAATAATTATTTTTAAAAAATGTAATTGGTATTAATATTTAATTAATTTTCATTCATATATGAAGTATTTACGTTCCCTACTGTTGCACTCTCTGGAGTGGGAATAGTAATGTTTACCCCTACGCTATCCAACGCTTTCCCTACTGTTGCACTGATTGGAGTGGGAATAGTAATTTTTATCCCTACACAATCCAATGCTTTCCCTACTGTTGCACTCTCTGGAGTGGGAATAGTAATTTTAACCCCTACGCTATCCAGCGCTTTTCCTACTGTTGCACTCACTGGAGTGGGAATAGTAATTGTTACCCCTACGCTATCCAACGTTTTCCCTACTGTTGCACTCACTGGAGTGGGAATAGTAATTTTCACCCCTACGGTATCCAAGGTTTTCCCTACTGTTGCACTCTCTGGAGTGGCAATAGTAATTTGTACCACTACTTTATCAACGTTGTCAGGGACTTTCCGGGACTATGTGGGGAACACAGTCAGGGACTTGGACAAGGACTGGGAACTGGGTAGAAGACGTACACAGAAAGGAGGAGTACAGTGCTGCCCAGGATCATACAGCGCGTCAGAGGAGAAAGAGGGATCCAAAGGGGAAGCCTGTACAAGTGAACAAGATGGGTAAGACTCAGAAAGGAAGGGCACTCACAAGGCAATTTAGCATTCAGACTAACTACACCCAGGATGGACGTGCAAGCCATATATATAATACAACATTAACAATAAAGGGGGTGTGGGGTAAAGCACTCAGAAGCTCCATATGGTAAGACTGAAGCTCAGTAAGTTTCTTACCCGCAATTGCTGTTACAGATACTGACTGCAAATATCCACATGTAGGATATGCATGCAAAGGCAGGGTCTGTGGAGCTTATACCTATAGTGATGTTATAAATGTAACTCAAAGACAAAACTCACAGTGAACAAGAAACACCACCTAGGTAGTCAGCTGAGCCCACGGAGCCCATGGATCCTGGCGATCAAACAGGAACGCTCAAGGCAGTAACAGCAAAGGGGTAGAACTCAACACAAGCACAATAGGCAAGGAGCTAGCAAGGAGGAGTGCAGGAAAGGAAGGAAATGACAGGGCACACTTGGCAGAAAGCAGGTAACAAACATACAAGGTACCAAAAGTAAGACAGCAGAATAGAAAGGCAGCAGACTAGAACTGGAACCAAGGAAATGGGAAGCAAGGCAGGGACTGGAAACGGATATACAGAAGGGGAGGCTACAAGGGTATACTAGAATAGTGCAGGTTAAGGAATCAAGAAAACAAAGTAGCAGAGAAGGCAGTGCTGGGGCAGGAACAAGAAGTGAGCTAAGGCTCAGGAGTCAAGGCAGCACTGCAGACAGTGCTGGTTCAGGAACAGGGAAATTACCAGAGCTTAGGAGTCAAAGTAGCACTGCAGGCAATACTGGTTCAAGGAAACAGGACATAGCTACAGCTCAGGAAACAAGAGTCAAGAGAGCACTGCAAGCAGTGCAAATCAGGAACAAGAAATAGCTAAGCCCAGGAACAAAAAATAACTATAGCTCCGGAACTCAGGAAACAAGGTAGCACTGCAGGCAGTGCTAATTCAGGTACAGGGAATAGCTATAGCTCAGGAACTCAGGAAACAAGGTAGCACTGCAAGCAGTGCTAATTCAGGAGAAGGGAAACTGCTGCAGTTCAGGAACAAGGAATAATAAGGCTATGGGGTCAGGGTAGCACTGCAGGCAGTGCTAATTCAGGAACAGGGAAAACAGCAGCAGGTCAGGAACAAGGCATAATTAAAGCTCAGGAAACACTGGAAACAAGAATAGCAAAAGCTCAGGGAACACTGGAACCAAGGATTGGTCTCACCGGTAAACAGCTACAATGACCAACCTTTGCCTGAAGGGAGCTGGGGCTTAAAAGAGCTCACAGTAATCACATGCAGCTGGTGTGAGCAGGCTAGCAGCAGCCAGCCACAGGTGAGCTGAATTCTTCCAGCCATCCTTGGCCTGCAGGGGTGGAGACAAAGCAGTGAGCAGGGAATTCAGGGTAATGGAGTTTCAGGCATGAGTAGGCTGGCTTTAAGTCTAAGCAGGCTGGCTTTCACAAAACCCGGCATGGATTGGGAATGGATGTCAATTCCCAAATAGTGTCCAAATGGCTGGAAGTCAAGATATGCATGCAGGGGAGTGTCAGGAAGCATATTAGAACACTGGAGAGTCCCACAGTTCAGCTCCCTGGTGGTGGACACGAGAACATAGGGAGCGAATCGTGACAAACGTTTTCCCCACTGTTGCACTCATTGGAGTGGGAATAGTAAATTTTACTCTCCCACTATCCAACGCTTTCCCTACTGTTGCACTCATTGGAGTGGGAATAGTAATTTTAACCTCTACGCTATCCAACGCTTTCCCTACTGTTGCATTCACTGAAGTGGGAATAGTAATTTTTACCCTCCCGCTATCCAATGCTTTCCCTACTGTTGCACTCTCTGAAGTGGGAATAGTGATTTTTAACCCTACGCTATCCAACGCTTTCCCTACTGTTGCATTCACTGGAGTTGGAATAGTAATTTTTACCCCTACGCTATCCAACACTTTCCCTACTGTTGCACTCTCTGGAGTGGGAATAGTAATTTTTACCCTCCCGCTATCCAACGTTTTCCCTACTGTTGCACTCACTGGAGTGGGAATAGTAATTTTTATGCCTACGCTATCCATCGCTTTCCCTACTGTTGCACTCTGTAGAGTGGGGATAGTAATTGTTATCCCTACGCTATCCAACGCTTTGCCTACTTTTGCACTCTCTGGAGTGGGAATAGTAATTTTATCCCTACGCTATCCAATGATTTCCCTACTGTTGCACTCTCTGGAGTTGGAATAGTAATTTTTACCCCTACGCTATCCAACGCTTTCCCTACTGTTGCACTCTCTGGAGTGGGAATAGTAATTCTTACCGTCCCGCTATCCAACGCTTTCCCTACTGTTTTACTGCTACGCTATCCAATGTTTTTTCTACTGTTGCACTCACTGGAGTGGTACTAGTAAATTTAACCCTCTCGCTACCCTATGGTAAATATATTGTATATTTTATTATTAATACTAATAGGCAGAGTCTTGCCAATATCGACATTGAAAACCAATAAAAGAAGGTAAAGGGCAGTTATGGTGCACCTTGGGAGTTGCAGTCCCTGTAATGTTGGAACAAAAACGAATGAACAATGCAACGAGGGAACCCTTGTATCACAGAACCATTTGGGGGTTGAAAGTAGAACCTGAATTATAAAATTGTACTCACCCTTGCAGCACTGGTAATAATTGCACAAACCACGAATTTAAACAAACAACTGACTGTCCCTTTAAATTTAAATTAAGATTGGAAGAACAGACGTTTGTCCTTTTTCAATGTCCAGGAAGTTACGTTTTAAGAACTAAACGAACCCACTGATGCAACGGCGTGGCATATGATTAAGAGTCGCTAGACTCGAAACGCGTAATGCCTGTTGGTCTTGAAATAAAAAGAACCTTTTCTGCAAGCATTTTTGGCGTGGTCCGTTCTGTGCTGCTGAAGGAGCGCAGGTTGCTGTGATATATATATATATATATATATATATATATATATATATATATATATATATATATATATATATATATATATATATATATATATATATATATATATATATATATATATATATATATATATATACATATATATATATATATATACAATAGGATAGCTACCTGAGCGAACTTGGTGCGAGGCGGAAAGGATTCGAGAGGGGAGACACCCTTTCACGATCGTGCTGGATTCAAGTAGCTTGTTCAGGCAGAACGGGAAAATCAAGAAATCACACCTGTGAAACTAACTTGCCTGACTGCTTGAAAAAAATTCCCCCACTACAAAACAATGGCACTGTCATATACAAAAATATTGGAACGTCTGCAAAGGCTCAATGAAAATGAGAACTGTCAGGTAAAATGTGTTAATGAACTGACAATGCATTGTGGGACTTGTATTGCAAGCAAGAGGTCACGTGAGGAATAATATTTTTTTTAAAAGCAGGCACACATGCACTTTGCTGATTGGACACTCTTACTTCCTGCTTGAGAAAGGCTGTTCGCCGAAACGTTGCTGATGGAAGTTTGCTGCACTGCTGACAATTGCCTGAATAAAAGCATCTTGTAGCCAGCATTGGGTCTCACCTGTTTTGTCTGACACGGGACGGTGTGTTTATGGGTTTTTCCGAGCCCATTTTGTGAGGCCACCTTGAAGGGTCGGGGGGCTCCGGAATCGGGAGACTTTGTGGTTGGAATCAATAACGAGGAGCATGACCCACCCACGCGCCAAAAACCTACAATAGGATAGCTACCTGAGCGAACTTGGTGCGAGGCGGAAAGGATTCGTGAGGGGAGACACCCTTTTACGATCGTGCTGGATTCAAGTGGCTTATTCAGGCAGAACGGGAAAATCAAGAAATCACACCTGTGAAAGTAACTTGCCTGACTGCTTGAAAAAAATTCCCCCACTACAAAACAATGGCACTGTCATATATAAAAATATTGGAACGTCTGCAAAGGCTCAATGAAAATGAGAACTGTCAGGTAAAATGTGTTAATGAACTGACAATGCATTGTGGGACTTGTATTGCAAGCAAGAGGTCACGTGAGGAATAATCTTTTTTAAAAAAGCAGGCACACATGCACTTTGCTGATTGGACACTCTTACTTCCTGCTTGAGAAAGGCTGTTCGCCGAAACGTTGCTGATGGAAGTTTGCTGCACTGCTGACAATTGCCTGAATAAAAGCGTCTTGTAGCCAGCTTTGGGTCTCACCTGTTTTGTCTGACACGGGACGGTGTGTTTATGGGTTTTTCCGAGCCCATTTTGTGAGGCCACCTTGAAGGGTCGGGGGCTCCGGAATCGGGAGACTTTGTGGTTGAAAAAAAAAAAAATATATATATATATATATATATATAAATATATATATATATATATATATATATATATATATATATATGTGTATATATATATATATATTCACTGAAAAAACCATAGGTTATAGACCATATATAGTTAGGAATTAGCATTTACAAAACCTTGAAAATTCACTGAAAAAACCATAGGTTATAGACCATATATAGTTAGGAATTCGCATTTACAAATCCTTATTTTACTCACACAAAACCATTGAAATTCCATATATAGTTAGTTGCACTAACTATATATCGCGCACCCGCAATCCACTGCTGATGATGTCACATATTACATCATTCATGACATGGTCATTGACATCACTGATGACATCACTGATGACATCTCAAATGACATCACTGATGGCAACATCCAGTGACTGTATGTTTCTGTAAAGTTAAAATATGTCTTACATATTGAAGAATGAGTGGATGTATAAGTGTCTGGATGAAGGATTTAGTAGGTGCATGACTGACTGTATGAGTGAGTGATTAAATGTGTCTCACTGAGTGCATGGGTTAGTGACTAAACTGTCTTAATTTGTGCATCATTATGTCTGTTGTTCTGTAAACTGTTGCACGTGTTGATAAGTAGCTATATGAGTAACTATATGGGTTATTGATTGGTTGCCCAAGTATTTCGTGCAAATCCATTCAGCCGTTCGAGCTAAAAGTGAGGCCAACCGCCCTATGGAAATTAACATGGGAAAAACGCGTTTTGGGACCCCCCTTTTTTCTCGGCCCCCCCTTGATGAAACCCCCCCAAATTGTCAGGGGCTGCTCAGAAACAAAATGTTCCATTTTCCTGAAAATGTCAGCCAATTCCGTCCACAAACGCCAAAGTTATTAGACATAGAATTTTCAAAAATCCCATAGAGAAAAAATCCTAACTATATATACCTACTGGCGACCGCCAGTAGGTAATGTATATATATATATATATATTTTATTGGCCGTACACTTAGGATAGTGGTTTTAGGAAGGGATTATTCTCCTCTCTCTCTTTTTTCTACTATTTCTTCTTTTCTTCTCTTTATTGGCATTAGAACTATATACATTCAAGAATTGACTGAAATGAATAGCTTTGAGAATGTAAATTTAACTGAATAATATTGACTGAAATGATTTGAAATCATGTGACAAAGAAACTGTAAAAAAATGTAACAATCTAACCCGCATGTATATATAATTTGTTTGTGTGTGGTTTACCATTGGACTATAATAAGGCCCATCCAGGGCGAGATTAGGCTTTAGACATCTTTTGGCTGCATATGGCAGGTTATGCCCATTCAGGGCAATAATGAATTGCATTTGTTCTTCTATTAAGTAACACATAGCTATCCATAATATGTGATGATCTCTCTAACCTTGCCTTCTAATTCCGCGTTATACAACGTTTGGTAAAATGCATGTTACAATATGACAGCGCTTTTCAGCCTTGAATGTTGGTCCTCTTTAGATGTCCATGATGGTAAGCTTGTAATGGTTAAATATCACCAATGACCGCCACGCCAACTGTGAAACAATTGACGAAGGCTAAACGCCGAAACGCGTCTTGTTGATGTGCTGAGGGTTTTCGAATAAAATATCTTTTGGAAACCACCCCCTGTGAGTGCTGCTATCTGTAACAGGTTTAAGGATCTGCAAGATGTTTGGAGTTGTATATATATATATATATATATATATATATATATATATATATATATATATATATATATATATATATATATATATGTGTGTTAATTTTTTATTTTAATTATATTAATTATCTAATAATTTTAATGTTATTTAAGTATTTTAAGAATTTTTAAGTTAGTTATATTTATTATTTTAAGAATTTTAAATTACTTTTAACTATTTAAAAAAGTCGATATTTTGACTATCTATATTTTTTACATTGATATTTTTGATTTGATATTTTTGTACTTACCTGTTTGGAGATAGGAAATCGATATTTTAGCATTCTATATTTTTAACTCGATATTTTTGTATATCGATATTTTTGACATCGATATTGTGTTAGTGATCCGAGAACATCACTGGCTGAGTTGGAAATCCAAACAGCATGGGAAAAGAGGGTAGATGGAGCAAGCTTCATTAAAGTTGTCAATGATGCAGCTAAAAAGAAATATTTGCTGGAAGACAAAAAAGCAATTTCCAAACGTCGGCATGAGTGGACTATCATCAACTCTTATAAATCTTTAAAGCCACAAAGAATACTTAACTGCTCACTTCAGCTTACAGTTAAAAAAGAGCTTCATAGACTATCGAATGGGCTTGCATGAATCAAAAGTCCTACAGCCTTCATGGACAAACACCTACCAAACCGCGCATTGCTGATTATGTGGCTTTCATGCAGAATCTTTAACTCATCTACTATGTGTATGCCCAGTAGTCACGCACCTGAGGAGACAGTATTTAAAATCCATTCTCAATTAACTGAATATTCGCACATGCAGGCAAGCCGTGTTATGCTGGTTGGAGGGTACCTCCATAATTTTGGCCTGCCGGGGAGTCAAATACATGACAGAGGTTAGAAAACTTATACAGCAAGCCGATCCGGAGAAAAGTAAAGAAGTATGACCTACTTGGCTACTTAGCTGACTCATCAATGAAATAAATGGACTGAATGTAAAACTTACTAAGAGACTTTTTTTAGGTAGTAGGTCACAAAAGTTAGATTGAAACATTATACTTTTCTGAATAACCGTGCTTTCTCCTAATGAACTTGCCATCTTTTAGGGCTCACTAATTATTAAGTTGGTCGTTTTTTTTTTAAATTGTAGTATATATTTTGATTTCACATTGTGCTGACTAACCAATAGTTTGTCTTTCATGTTTGCCATTCAGTAGAGTGGGAGACATTATACAACTAGGAAAATGATGTTTTTAGCAAGTTTTTCAACAATGCGTTTCATAACATTTTGTGCCGAAGGATAAGCACTTGCACTTTAGTTAAATAACTAACGGGATTGCGTCAATGTCATTTGGTTTTATATTGTGAATGTAATGATATCCCTTTATCATTTTTTTGGGAGGGAGGAATTTGTAAAGATTTTAATTAATTATACAATAAAATATGATTGACGGACTCCTTTTTCCACTTCTTGCAAGAGGTACGTCTGCCAAATTTGTTGACAGTGGTTTAGAGAAAAATGATGGGGGCAACCTTCAGAATGTGACCTCTAAAAACTTCCATGTCTCACAGATATCCACAGGTTTTAGACTGAATTGGGAGCCCCCTTGCAGAAAGCAACCTTATGTCCCTTTTTGGAGGTAGAGTTTTTCAGGTCCATGGGCTCACCACTTTAAGCATATTTCCTCTGTGCTTGTGGTTAAATTTTGGTTGGGCCACCAGCTTGGCATTTGCTGGTCTTAGGTTGTGAACTGGGATGGATCATCGAAATAGTTTTCACTGATATTCCAGTCCTGTTTCCAATAGACTCTGCACACTAGCATCCTTTATCTGTCCATTTCCATTTATAGTTTCTTACCTGCATCCATTCCTCCAATGGTTGGCCCTGCAGTTACAACTCAGCATCATTACCCAGCACAGCCTCGCCTTTACCCATTGGTTGATTCCGCAATGGCTTACGTGAGCCTATAATTATTATATCAACTGCACCTGACAATCTGTTAGGGTTTTGAACCCTGCTATGATTTTTCTACTCCCTGTACTTGTCCTACGGCTTCCTTCTCATATTTTTATCTCTTCATTTTAATAGATGGTACATAAATGCGGAAGTGTCTCGCAGCCACCAAATGCATGATCAGCAATTGTGCATGTTGCTCTATTGGCTGAAGAGAGGAGACGTCTCATCACATAAAAATCTGTCCTCTGAGATGTCTGTTGCCTTTCACAAAGACATTTACACTCACATTTTTCTAATAGCTGGAAGCACCGTTTCCCAGTGGGTACTCACAGTTATTGCTGTTCAGTGTACAGAAAAACTATCCAAAAAGTCAACAGTGTAATCATCCGTGTTATGCCAGGTCAATTTCCAATAATACAAAGAAGATGATATACTAAGGGTTTGTGCTGCTGCTCGTGTGGAGCAAAGTGATACAATGTATTGTATCGATTTGCTTACCAGTATAGAAACCCTCAAGCACAGCGCACAATTGCACCGCATAACGTGGGAGCGCCCACACAACCCTTAGTAAATCTATGCTAAAATCTCAAAAAACATTTCGATAGAACACTGTCAGGTCAATTTACGAAGTGCATCTGCTTGTGTAAGTGTTACCTACTCCTGGAAATTCAAGAACATGTCACCCATAATTTGGGTATGAGTCAAAATCAGGCCCTGTCAAAAGTAATTGACTATGATTAGGGAATATTTTTGGTTGTTTTACTTATTTTCAATCTAGTATATTTAACTCATGTTAAGTATGTTAAAGCCCATTTTTTCTTTCTTAGGGAAGAGAATGTACTTGTACAGGAGGTGGCCAACATTTCGCCCTCAGGGTGGGAGCCAAGATAGATTTTGTTTATATCCACATGATGTAAACTCACATAGAATGATAATGATCTGCATACTTGCTGGTTATCCATATATTCTGTCATGTCTCTGTGCCTCATGGACCTCCACTGCACACAGTGTATGATAGAGGCATTTTCTCTTGTGTGAGGTAAGCTTGTTTAATAGGGAAGGCCAATCTGTAAATTACCAATTAGAATTTTTATTTTTTTTCTAATTACTTTGGTTTATTAGGCACTGGAAATTTCATGAGCCACATATAAAAATGTAATATAAAAACACATAAAATAGCATACAGTCAGTAAGTAAACCAATGATAGATAAAATGTCACTCATCAATATAACCAGAACATAATTAAACCCGCTCATAATGTTTGCAAAATGATGTGGCCTTTACTATACACTTTCTCAGTTTGACATAAGATAAAGCTTGCTTTCTTAATGGTCCTATTTTCAAACATTTAGTGGCCGATTCCTATGTCGGACGGACTCAGGTCCGTCCGACATCGGTCAGGAGCTGTAACCGACCGACCTGTTGTGGTCGGTTTCCGCCCGGCTAGTACGATGCGACCGAACCATGTTCGGTCGCATTCGTATGGTTCACAATGCAAGCATGCATTCCGACTGGAAAGCATGCTTGCAATGTGAAATGCAGGGGTGCAGTTCATCCCTGCACCCTGTGGCCGGCACCCCAAGGTGCCTGCCACCGGGTGCAAGGATCAACGGAGGGGTACCATAGGTGCCCCTAGGCCGCCTTTCGGCAGCCTCACGCCCTTGGGGGCCCTGCTGGGGCCCCCAGAGACAGTTTCCAAATGCCTTTTCATGCCGAACACACCGGCACGAAAAGGCAGTGAAAAACTGCCATCGTACTCCCTCGGTCGTAAAGAGGCGACAGGGGGAGTACTGGAGGATTTCCGGATGGCAGACAGGCTCTCCGAGCCCGTTGTAGGCCATCCGGAAATCCGAGTCGGATTCCTTTACGACCGAGTGCATCGGAATGGCTCGGTCAGAAAGGAATGCGTCGGACATGTACCGATTCGGTCAGAAGGGCTCTGAACATGGTTCGGAGCCCTTCCGACCAGAATCGGAATCGGCCCATGAGTGTGACTATCCACATAATTAGAGACACACACAAACGAGAAACGCATGCACACAGAGGGGTCAACTTGGATGGCAGGTGGACTCCAGTCTGCCCGCCACCTTAGTGGTGCTGGGACCGTCCGCCAGTGGTGCGGCGGTCCCGCACCGCCAATTAGGATGCCACCACCACCCTGGCAATGCAATATATGCATGTTGTGCATTGGCATGCCAATGTTGGGAGAGGTGTGGCACCGCGGCCAGGGTGACTGACTCCGGTATCTGGGAATCGCGGTTCGATCCCCGGGGCCGGCGGCAGATTAGCCCAGCAACATGTGACTCTGGGCAATAGCTTGCTTAATCTTCCCGACGGCCCCCAGCGCCTAGAGACCCTAACGGGTGAGTGTGCGCTTTACAAATGTGGATTATTATTATTATTATTGGTGTAGGCAATCGTGACAATTGACTACTGGCAGAAAATCGGTGGTCGGTCTTTCCGTCCGCTGTGGTACACCCCACAATCCCTCATCCTAATAGACCCCAGAGTTTGAGTTGTAATCCTGGCAGTACTGGCAATCACTGACAATCTTTTTTTAACTTTATTTTCCAGTTTTCAAATATAGAAACATTGTACAAATGTAATCGTTCTCCAATACTCCAGTGTACATGGGCAAACAATAGTCACATCAATGAGTGTCACCACTAATAGTCCACAGGATAATTACCAGGCGGTAAGAGACTATTCCTTTTACAATATGCCGCTGAAAAAACAAAGGGAACAAAAGAAGGATCCCCATTGATAACCCTAACTCCTGTGCTGGGCCTCTGTGTACATGTACCATTTGTGTTAAATATTTATGCACAATAATGTCACATGATATCAATAATACTACGAAGTAGTGTCAGTTGCAGAACATGACTACCCTACACCTTCCAGGACCATGCCTTGCTCCACCTGTACACCTGAGTCCCTGCGTAGTGTTTCAATGTATTACCGGTACGGGCCCCATATATCTTCGGGACGAAATGAACTGGACATCACACTTGCATATACTTCACTATTGACATTACAATATGCTAGGCTATTTATCCAGCTCTGGACAGTGGGGGCTGATTTCCGTCCCCAATGAATAGCCACCTCTCGTTTCGCCAATAGTAGGTCCAGAGATGCAAACCAACGGACCTTCTTAGGAAAGTTCACCTTATATCCCAACAAGGCTACCTCCAGGGTGGGAGTCAAAGAGAGATTGGTAGTTTTCCCTAGTGTGCAATGAATGCATACCCAGTATTCTTGCAGTTTCAGGTACGTCCAGGTAAGATGTGCAAAATCGGCCTGTGGGGTAGAGCACTTACGACAATTGTGTGGCTTGGAGGGATCAATCTTGTGTGCTAATGCTGGGATGAAATATGTACGGCGTAGGAATTTGAAGTGTATAGAGTTTGTGTCGGCTGTTCACCGAGACGTCCTGTGTAACCCTCAACATGTGGCCCATTGCTCATCCGTGATTGCTGTTCCCAAGTCTGCCTCCCAAGCCCTACAGATTTTGCCATCATCAACCAGTTTCAGTGCCGCACAAGCCTTGTAGAGCTTGGAAATAAGATGCATGTTGTCTACATTTTCAATCACCATAGTAAGAGGTGGAAATGAGGTGGACTCAACCGGGAATGATGGGAAAGTGGCACGCCTCTGGCCGTATATATGGGATTCGAGCGTCAAGGTGGTACCATGCATGGGCATAGTTACATTGGGACACTAAATAGTATAACTGCATATCCAGAACATTATAACCCCCTCTCTCATACGACAATGTGAGGACGGACCATCGGACTCGTGCAGGCTTCCCACCCCAAATCAATCTGGAGAGTAGAGTGCATAACGTTTCAAAAAAAATATTGGTAAGGGAGATAGGTATAATATTAAAAAGATATAAGAATTTAGGGAGTACCACCATTTTTAAAATCGACGCCAGGCCAGCCAGTGATAAGGGAAGTCTCAACCATTTCTCTATTTGTTTTGTGAGTGTGTTGATCGCTCGCCCATAGTTCAGACTTAAGATTTGGGAGGTTTCTAAGTGGATATGTATTCCTAAATATTTAACTGAGTCTGTGCACCATTCTAGGGGATATTCGCAGGTCCATTTTTGAGTACTGGCTGTTAGTGGAAATACAACGGATTTGTGCCAGTTTATACCAAGTCCAGAGAAGTGACCGAAGCGGATGATTTTCCTGATCAGTTCGTGTAGGTTTTTGTGAGGGTGTCTGACATAGAGGATCGTGTTGTCTGCATACAGGGAGGCCAGGAGAGGTCCAATGTTGAATTGAAGGCCCCTTTATAGGTGCTGCTCTTGAAAGTGACGTATCAAGGGGTCCATGGCCAGAATGAATAATAGTGGGGACGGTGGGAAGCCCTGTCTAGTTCCATGGGATAGTTGAAAAGGAGCAGAAAGTGTACAGTTTAGGCGTAGCCGGGCAATTGGTTTATTATACAATAATGTTGTCGTGGCAATGAAACCAAAGGGCATGCCCATGCGTCTTATCACAGATAGAAAGAAGGGCCATTCTAAAGAATCAAAGGTTTTCTCCGTGTCTAGAAGAATGGCAGCCGCTGGGGTGTCTGGGTGTATCCCGTGAATGACCGAAAAAAGTGTTAGCGATTAAGCGAGGTGGAGCGGTGTGGGACAAAGCCAGATAGAGCCGGTGAAATGATAAACTCCATCAGTTGGGACAATCGATTTGAAATAACTTTAGCTAAGATTTTATAGTCTAGATTTAGAAGGGAGAGCGGCCGATATGAACCACAATGCGTGGGGTCCTTGCCAGGTTTGGGGAGGAGAATTATGACTGCCTCTCTGAATGTGGGGGGTAGAATATGTGCCTCCAATGCCTCAGCTTATACCTCAATGAGTGTTGGGGCTAATAGCTCTTTATATTCTTTGTAAAAATCACCGGAAAATCCGTCGAGCCCAGGTGCCGATGAGCCACGAAGAGTATTGGTGGCCAAAGGTACATCCGCAACTTGTCTAGATATCCTTCCTGGGCTGTGTAATCAATCCCTATAGTGGTTGAGTATAGGGCAGAGAAGTATTCCATAAATGTGTTCAGTATGTCCGCCATGGAGGTGCATCTACGTGCGTCAGGGGAGAGTATTTCAGTGATGTACGTTTTGTGATACGGGGGCGTAGGAGCTGGGCCAGGATCCTGACAGGCCTCTCTCCCTCACCGTACCGTCGGGCTGCCTGATATTTCCCTAAGAATAGAATTTCCCGGTCAGCCATTTCCCTGTATTCCTCCATCAGCACCAGCCCTCTGCCGTCGTAAGTGGGATGTGGGTGACCTGCGGTGGCCTCATCTAATGTCTGAAGATCTCGTTCAAGGCACTTCAGAGTGTTACGCAGGTTTCTGAGGAAGCCAGCATGTTTAGCTATACATGTGCCCCTGATAACTGCCTATGGCTTCCCGTATTTCTTCTTTGAATACTTCGTCATGCAAAGCTCGACTAGGGAAGAGCCATTGACGCTCAAAGCCCTCCGGACGCGGTATCTTAAGGTGTAGTGTTACTGGGGGTGGACAGTTCTAGGAAGGGTCCCAACGAATGCGCACCACCATAGATATCTGGGGGAGCAACCAGTAATCAATCCTCATCCAGGTGTGGTGTTGGCCTGAATAGTAGGTATATTCTGTGGTGTTGGAATATGTTTGCGCCAGACATCCAACAACGCGTACCGGTCACAGAGTTCCTGCAATGCTCGGCGGGCACGCAGTATAGTGTCTGAAGACCCTGAGGTGCAATCTATTTCGGGGTTGAGTAATAGGTTGAAGTCCCCTCCCACAATTAACATCTGTGATTGCATGTGCATGAGTCGTGTGTGGAGGGAATGAAAGAAGTCAGGGGGCATCCGTATTGGGGGCATACATACAAAGCAGTGTAACAATCCTACCAAACAGTCTCCCAGAGACTGCTAGATATCTTCCTTCGGCCTCTTGGAGCATGGAGCAAAAGCGGAAGGGAACACTTTTATGTATCAGAATGGCCATGCCCCTCGCATAATTACTGTACTTAGGGAAATATCTGTGTGCACCCCAGCTAGCTCCAAAGTGTTCCATGTCAGTTTTGGGAAGGTGAGTCTCTTGTAAATAGGCGATATTTACATTGTGCCGTGATTAGTAATGAAGCACGTGTCTACGTTTTCGCTTGTCATTAAGGCCCTGCACATTCCATGGCATTAAGGAGAGGTCTGAGGGACCCTCTATATTACCAAACCTAGCCATGTATCCTGGAGAGCAACTTCAGCATTGTGAGGTGGGGACAATGAACAAGTATTAACAGCAGTGAATGACTGGATATGCCCAGTGAGACATGATGTTTAAATGTAAACAACCCTCCTCTACCCCCCACCAAGGGGCAGGGCCAATCCCAGGAGCATTACAAAAGGGGGTGGTGATGGACGGAGCATCTGAATCAATCAAACACTCACACCCAGTCAAAAGATCTGGGTTTAATCCATCACCGTTCTTTAGCCCACTCTGCCACCCCAGTTCAGACATGTCTATATGCAAATCAGTTTGACCCTGTGCCTTATGGGAACAGTCCAGCCCGAACTGCCAAGCCATGTCTTCCCTGTACCGGAAAAAAGCTTCCGAGGACCGGTTTCTGGCATTCCAGCCGTCTTCAGCCCGGCTTGCTTGAATCCAGTGGCAAAGTGAGCAAGGGACTCACGTCTGAGCATACCCTGCCACACTTATGGCGGCCAAAAGCGGTACAAAAGGGGGTGGTGATGGACGGAGCATCTGAATCAATCAAACACTCAAACCCAGTCAAAAGATCTGGGTTTAATCCATCACCGTTCTTTAGCCCACTCTGCCACCCCAGTTCAGACATGGCTATATGCAAATAAGTCTGACCCTGTGCCTCATGGGAACAGTCCAGCCCAACCTGCCAAGCCATGTCTTCCCTGGACCGGAAACAAGCTTCCGAGGATCGGTTTCCGGCATTCCAGCCGTCTTCAGCCCAGCTTGCTTGAATCCAGTGGCAAAGTGAGCAAGGGAATCACGTCTGAGCATACCCTGCCACACTTATGGCGGCCAAAAGCGGTACAAAAGGGGGTGGTGATGGACGGAGCACTGAATCAATCAAACACTCACACCCAGTCAAAAGATCTGGGTTTAATCCATCACCATTCTTTCGCCCACTCTGCCACCCCAGTTCAGACATGGCTATATGCAAATCAGTCTGACCCTGTGCCTCATGGGAACAGTCCATCCCGAACTGCCAAGCCATGTCTTCCCTGGACCGGAAACAAGCTTCCGAGGACCGGTTTCTGGCATTCCAGCCGTCTTCAGCCCGGCTTGCTTGAATCCAGTGGCAAAGTGAGCAAGGGACTCACGTCTGAGCATACCCTGCCACACTTATGGCGGCCAAAAGCGGTACAAAAGGGGGTGGTGATGGACGGAGCATCTGAATCAATCAAACACTCACACCCAGTCAAAAGATCTGGGTTTAATCCATCACCGTTCTTTAGCCCACTCTGCCACCCCAGTTCAGACATGGCAATATGCAAATCAGTCTGACCCTGTGCCTCATGGGAACAGTCCAGCCCGAACTGCCAAGCCATGTCTTCCCTGGACCGGAAACAAGCTTCCGAGGACCGGTTTCTGGCATTCTGGCCGTCTTCAGCCCGGCTTGCTTGAATCCAGTGGCAAAGTGAGCAAGGGACTCATGTCTGAGCATACCCTGCCACACTTATGGCGGCCAAAAGCGGTACAAAAGGGGGTGGTGATGGACGGAGCATCTGAATCAATCAAACACTCACACCCAGTCAAAAGATCTGGGTTTAATCCATCACCTGTCTTTAGCCCACTCTGCCACCCCAGTTCAGACATGGCTATATGCAAATCAGTCTGACCCTGTGCCTCATGGGAACAGTCCAGCCCGAACTGCCAAGCCATGTCTTCCCAGGACCGGAAACAAGCTTCTGAGGACCGGTTTCTGGCATTCCAGCCGTCTTCAGCCCGGCTTGCTTGAATCCAGTGGCAAAGTGAGCAAGGGACTCATGACTGAGCATACCCTGCCACACTTATGGCGGCCAAAAGTGGTACAAAAGGGGGTGGTGATAGACGGAGCATCTGAATCAATCAAACACTCACACCCAGTCAAAGGATCTGGGTTTAATCCATCATCGTTCTTTAGCCCACTCTGCCACCCCAGTTCAGACATGGCTATATGCAAATCAGTCTGACCCTGTGCCTCATGGGAACAGTCCAGCCCGAACTACCAAGCCATGTCTTCCCTGGACCGTAAACAAGCTTCCGAGGACCGGTTTCTGGCATTCCAGCCGTCTTCAGCCCGGCTTGCTTGAATCCAGTGGCAAAGTGAGCAAGTGACTCACGTCTGAGCATACCCTGCCACACTTATGGCAGCCAAAAGTGGTACAAAAGGGGGTGGTGATGGACGGAGCATCTGAATCAATCAAACACTCACACCCAGTCAAAAGACCTGGGTTTAATCCATCACCATTCTTTAGCCCACTCTGCCACCCCAGTTCAGACATGGCTATATGCAAATCAGTCTGACCCTGTGCCTCATGGGAACAGTCCAGCTCGAAGTGCCAAGCCATTCGTTTGGCCAATCCCAGCCAAATGAATGTGAAGTACCAGATTGTTGCACAATAAAATAAAAATTCCAAAAAACAGTACCCCAAACTTAATCAAACCATTCTCAAAGGATAAACCATTTGGGGTAGCAACGCCCTGGTGAGCTGCCAGCTAAATGCAAAGCCAATGGAAGAAGATCAATGAGCATATTCCTAAAATCACACAGAAATAAATCACAGGAGACCAGGTACTGAGTTATCCTGTGCCAGCACTGGAAAACAGTTCGGCACTTGTGTCCGATCCGCTGTGTGGAGGGGAGAGGGCCGATCTCGTCTTGGCAGATGGTGAAGTGTTCTGTTTGTAAACTCAGCAAAACTCCTGCGCCTCCGTAGGGTTTTCAAAGATTCGAGCCCTGTCATCCACATCAACCTTTAACCTGGCGGGGTATAATATTCCGTACTGCAACCCCAAGCTCCTCGGGGCAGCTTTGACCTCGTTGAATTTACACAGTGCGTCTTGCACCACGGCTGTAAAATCCGGGTAGGAGAGTTTCGTGCCTTGCCAGGCAATGTCATCTTGTCTCTTGCCAAGCGGAGTACAGTGTCACGGTCTCGAAAATTCATCACTCCCGCTATGATGGGCCTGCGGGGAAGACCTGGATTTGGACAAGGTCCAACAGATCTGTGTGCCAGATCAATTACAAAACCCGCAGTGAAGGAGTCCTTTCCGAACAATTCAATTAACAAAGTCTCGACAAATAGATCGGTTCGGACAGTGGGGGTTGTCTCCGGCACACCAAGAATACGTAGGTTGTTGCGGTGGCTACGCTCTTCGAGGTCCTCGTTTTTAAGGGCCACTTCCTTCAAAATGCGTTTGACTCTCTCAAGACGCTTGGCGGATTGCGCAGTGCTATCCTCTATGTCGGAAATTCGTGCTTCAGATACATCGAGCCGCCTGTCGTGTGCTTGGATTTTGGCGCCCAAATTCGAAATGGTGTTATCGAGCAAATCGAAGTGGCTATCCAATGCCTTGAAGTCTGTATGCATCTCACGTAGTAAAGAAGCTGCTGCTTCAGAGGTAGACAAAGAATCAAAAAAGGGTCTTGACTCGTTACTCAGTGAGGCTGAGTCCAACTAATATTAATAATCAAAAAAGGGGGCCAAAACTGGGGTTTCAATGCAAGAACTGGTTTAAATTAGGGTTATTTCGATTGAATCAAAAAAACCGGTTGACTTATTGAACCGAGCAAATTTTATTTGTTGCAAACGGTCTTGTTTTCAAATATTAACACATTGTTTTTAGTGCGTGAAAAATACAGAAATGAACAATGAAATACATTTTATATACAATATATACAGATATATAAATGCGACATATCATACACACTTGGCCATACATTCATACACATACAATACAGAAGAAATGAAAAATACAAAACAACGCTGTGTCCAAGCAACTAGCAAAAAAATCAGCAGAAAAGAATATTTTCTGTTTTATAATGTCGTTGTGTTTGTCATGAGATCCCTCATGAAACCAAGTTAATGAACACTCTATTTCGACAGAATAAAGGTAGCCAGAAGCGGGACAGAAAAGCTGGTCGACGCGTTTCAAACCCCTAAGAATAAGTGGGGTTCTCCTCAGGACCGGATGTTGGTTCTGAAATGTTAAAAATAACTAGCTTTAGCAAAAGAGTTATCGAGCAACTATCAAGGCAATAAGACAAGGGCTCAACTACCAGGGGGACAGCTGGCACTCCCTACCTCAATCCATAGATTCAATCGACAACGTGCGGGTGGTTAATCAATGCCGTATTTCCCA
The DNA here is from genome assembly GCF_964263255.1 of Lissotriton vulgaris. Classification (NCBI taxonomy): domain Eukaryota; kingdom Metazoa; phylum Chordata; class Amphibia; order Caudata; family Salamandridae; genus Lissotriton; species Lissotriton vulgaris. The sequence continues at coordinate 821,658,767 of NC_141685.1, read as the reverse complement.
GCAGGATTTTGCAGCAACTGTGTGAGACAACAAAACACGTACAACCACGTTTTAGTATAGTGCGCAACTCTCAAACACCATTCATCCTGCTCTCCAGGGGAGCGTAACCTTACCTGAAAGCGGGCGGTTTTAATGGCGCTGCTTTGTTGTTTGCTTTGAGCGGCTGCTCGTATTCTGTGGGGGAGCGAGAACGTGTGTTAGTGAAACATAAAATGAACGTGGGCGATTTAGATTCCACTTCAAACGGGTGGGCATACCGAGGTTGGAGCAAGGCAGACGTCCTTCTCTTGTTGTCTCACACAGTTGCTGCAAAATCCTGCTGGGAAATACGGCATTGATTAACCACCCGCACGTTGTCGATTGAATCTATGGATTGAGGTAGGGAGTGCCAGCTGTCCCCCTGGTAGTTGAGCCCTTGTCTTATTGCCTTGATAGTTGCTCGATAACTCTTTTGCTAAAGCTAGTTATTTTTAACATTTCAGAACCAACATCCGGTCCTGAGGAGAACCCCACTTATTCTTAGGGGTTTGAAACGCGTCGACCAGCTTTTCTGTCCCGCTTCTGGCTACCTTTATTCTGTCGAAATAGAGTGTTCATTAACTTGGTTTCATGAGGGATCTCATGACAAACACAACGACATTATAAAACAGAAAATATTCTTTTCTGCTGATTTTTTTGCTAGTTGCTTGGACACAGCGTTGTTTTGTATTTTTCATTTCTTCTGTATTGTATGTGTATGAATGTATGGCCAAGTGTGTATGATATGTCGCATTTATATATCTGTATATATTGTATATAAAATGTATTTCATTGTTCATTTCTGTATTTTTCACGCACTAAAAACAATGTGTTAATATTTGAAAACAAGACCGTTTGCAACAAATAAAATTTGCTCGGTTCAATAAGTCAACCGGTTTTTTTGATTCAATCGAAATAACCCTAATTTAAACCAGTTCTTGCATTGAAACCCCAGTTTTGGCCCCCTTTTTTGATTATTAGCTTCAGAGGTAGAGTCATCCTGCCCTGCTTGCTGCGCAGATTCTGCCATGACTGGATCTTGCTGCGGGGCTGTTTCAACCAATTTTTTTAAATGCAATGTCCTTTGCTTCGGGTCTTTGCGGCCCATGCCGTGACAAGACTGCTCTGCCCCGACTCACCAGGCCTCTGCAGGCACTTCACCGTGTTATTTCACGCCCTCCCTGCTGATGCATGAAGAGTAGGTGGTAATGCCCATTGTGCATGGCCCCCGTTGTCACCATACAGAAAGAGATGTAGGTAGTTCCCAGCTGCAGCCAGGAGATTCACCCAATCGCGTATGGGAGCAACAGAGAGCACTGGTGGGTACCCAGGGGATTCTGGTGGTGGGAGAGGGGAACTCCCAAACTGCGTTGGGCCCCAGGCATGGAAAACACAATTAACTGATGGAGGGGCGCGCCCCAAAGCTGGGCCAGGACATGCAGCACACTTATGCGGAGAATTGAACCAACAATGACAATCCCTGTGGTGATTACAGTCCCCAGTGGTGGCGCAGGTAGTCACCCAGTCTGGCCAAGCGCAGGGAGGAACAATGTTCTTAAGGATCGCCCTCCCCGCACAGCTGCCTCAGGCCGGTGCGATAGATTAAGGGATCTTGCTGCTACTAGATTGTCAGCAGGGGACCCAGCATGCCGCAGCACAGCTGTCCAACAGGCAGGCACGTCATGCAGCTATTGTCCCTCTGCCGTTGAAATCCGAGCCCGGACGCCCCACCGTGGGGATAGTAGGCAGCTCAGTAAGTCAATAAGCGGTGGGGGCTAAGCTCGGAAACCGGGCGAGGGTGTAGCGCTGCTCACCGTGTCAGCGCCGATGCGGGCTGCAGGCCTCACCAGGTACCCCGCCCTCGAGTGAAGTATGGGCCCCGCCCATCCGGAGGGAGGCCGCGGGCGAGATTGTGGCAGGGCGGGGCCGCATCTCAGCCGCTACGCATTCCCGCCGACAAAGATCTCGGGCACCAAGTGAAGAAGCTGCAGACTGTGCGGGGTCAGCGTATGTTCTGCTGCATTGTGCAGTGAATTCCTGGTCTCAGAGTCGGCGTTCGATGTAGGAATATGCTCGAGGGCTGGAAGGCTTACGGAGCATTACAGCCAGTCAACCATGCTCGTCGCCGGCCTGGCCACGCCCCATCATCACTGAAAATCTTTGAAAGGTAGGGTGATGGTCACATACCCACTCTGAATCATGTAGATGCCAGAACAGGTTCTGCCTGACATCATTATGGAACCCATTTACAAGAAGAACGTGGCAAGCCTAGGCCCAGATTTGTATGTCTGCCCTTTGTGACTACTTTTCAGAGACAGACAGGGTGGACCTTTTAATGTGCTTTATAGTTAGGCCCAGGGGATATTTTTCAAACATTCATGCAAGGCAGAGGAGCAATAAATGTTGCTGCACTGCTTTGCATGAACAGGAGAGCTAAAAAGAGCCCTATCTACTAAGATATGATGTTCTTCAGTGCTCTCCCTGAACTGTAGCACTTGTGGCTACCTAGCGCCAATGCAGGCACCTTTGCACCAAAACAGTATTGTAAGGCAATTTCCTCTTTCTGTGTGTGATGCAGAAAGCATCATCAATAGAAAGAAATGAGGAGAAATAAACATATTTCTCCTTTGCTTCGCTGTTCACTGGGGAAGAGGTGGCATTTTGATATATTCCCAGGTTTACTAGCTTTAGTAAATCTGTGAATGCACCATAATCCATGAGTAGATGAATGGGAACGCCAATGCTCCTCCAATCGAATGCCTCCTATACGCATTGTATTGTAGTGCAAGGAGCTGCGTTGCGTTACGTTTTCCTTACCAAGCCAAGCAACGCAACGTAAGTCAGCCCTTGCGTGGCTTAGTGAATACCAGGTAACATTCTGTGTTCCCTTGCTGTGCTGCAAAAAATAATAATAAATATGCCCCCTTGTTTGCTCACGCACTCTGCTATTGGCCGGAGGTGGTGGAAACCACAACATACTTTGGGGAACCAGGAGGGACCAGCACCGATTTTTCAATGCCCGCGCAGTAAAGCAAAAGGCAGGAACGTAAGACAGACGGAAAAAAGTGTAGATAGGAAAACAGTAAAAAAGAGAGAAAGTAAGTCATGAAAAATAAAATGCAAGGGATAAAAAGAGAGGAGGAGTACAGAGATGAGAGCATCAGGTACTTGACAGCCCTAGCATCAGGCGCCAGAGGATAAGTTTGAGCCTCTGTATTTTTTATTATTTTTGAATTAAACACTGTAAAAAGTAATTATAATTTGAGAACAATTGCAAAGACCATAAGAAAGTTAATAGTAGCTCTGTTCACTTTACATGGACCACAGCTATACAATTTTAAATTCTTATATTTCTATTCTGGGTGTGCAGTTCAGCGGCTTCTACATTGCATGCGGCAAAAGCAGATATAGTTGCCTCATAGTCTCTGTCCATGAGATGCACGAGACAGGTAGCCAGTGCTTAATTTGTGAAATAATGAGTGTCGGCGCCGAAAGCACAACTCAGAAGACCAGCAGGAGCTATTAAATGTCAGTTCACTGAAAACCAAGGCGGTGTAGTCCTGAATCTACCCCAGTTACCTTCAATACATTGCGAGATACTGCCTGCCCCTTAATCTCAATCATGCACGTTCCTGCTGGCTCCCTTTGTGATGTTTTTCCATCTTTCTCTTCTTTTTTCTTTCCTGTTTGTTTGTTTTCCATCCTCTGTGCTCAGTCAATGTATGATGAGGTAAAATAAGTGCTGCTGATCTTTAAAAGTAGTGCTGGTGGCCTCCACTGGCAACCACCACCAAAAATTAAGCACTGGATAGAGACATTAGACAACTCTTCAGTGTCACGGCAGGGCATGGAGTCAGCTTGCCTCTCTTTAGGTATGCAAGGGAAGCATGTTTAGAAGGGTTTAGAAGGGATTATGTTTTGTCACTGGAAAGGAACCACATTCGCGTTAGGAACATGTTGAATGAAAAACATGAGATTTCAAAAAGGACTGGTGCATAAAAAAGTGCAATGTAGTCCCAGCCAGACAGTCCCAGTTCCTTGAGACCCTTACAGGTGAGTAGTCGCACTTTACAAGCCACCTGATTAATTGATTGAGGTATAGAGATAGTGCTACATGATCTGACATGTCAGAAGCTTTGTGGGGTCGGTGGATACAAATGTTTGTGGAATCCGACCTAAGTTTCCAATCCATGGAGCAGTTGATAATTAAAGAAACCTGGGAAAAAGAAAACACAGTACTTTGCTTCACCTATTGGTACTGGCACATAGCTGCATCATGAAAGAGCAGGTCAGGCATGAACAAGGTTGGACTGTGACAGAAAATAGGCCCTGGTAACATACTAAAAATCGCCCACATTAGTGAATAAGAGAAGTGGCCCACGTTTGGAGATTGGGACAGTTCGAAACTCAGTATCTGTGTTTTGCTAGGTATAAAAACTGCAAAATGTTGCGCTTGCTGTTTGTTTTGCTATCAGGGAAATCAATAGTAAAATCAGGCCCAGCAGATCATAAAACAGGCCCAGCAGATCATAAAACAGGCCCACAAACAGCCAAAAACAGCTCACTCGTTGACTATTCAGACCAACCCGTCGGTCACTGCCTGAGTGCCCTATAGGCTAGCATACACCTAGGCCGTATTTTTATGATCTCAACACGTTGCAATAGGAGTACGGGGGCACAGAGAACGTAGGGTATGAGATAAAGGGCCCCAGGTGCCCTCACCTTGTAGCCAGCCTGCACGAGACTTGTGACGACAACTCCGTCAGCCGCACCAGCCTTTGAAATGCAGCAGCCTGTCAGGAAATCCCCACAATTACCCACAGACCATCGTTCCTCTTGATGACATCATAAGGGAAATACAAGAGAAGCAACTGACCTCTCAGTGTTCAAAAACCGAAGTTACGAGTTTGACAACACCTTTCCTCACTTTCACTTTGCTTAATTTTTAGGAGCAAAAATTATGGGAATCTTAATGTAAATTTAAAAAGCTAATGTGGAAAAATGCTCATTTTAACTCCAGAGAGATCCACAATTGAAGGCTGGAAGATGGAAATGCAAATATATTGTGACGAGCTGAATGACAGATGTCATAACCAATTGTGACGACGTTGATTATAGTGGTGTTCGCATTTGTCCCGGAAAAAAGTGAAGGAGGAATGATAATAGGCTGTCAGTTATTGCAAAACATTGTTATTTGTAATTTGACTGATTTTTCAGAAATGTATTCAATGAGCAACTATACTGAATGAAAGATGCCCGTTTCCATACAAAACTCAGCCTTTATCAAAAAGTAATGGTCGCCTTACGGCAGTGGTTCCCAAACTTTTTTGACCTGTGGCTCCCCTGACCTAATCGGTAGTTGGCCGTGGCTCCCCACCATTTTTTTACCGGTATGTGGGTGGTGCTTACCTCCTGTTATCTTCCTTAAAGTATTTGGGACGCAATGAATGTATTATATTGGTTGGAATGCTTGAATTATTAATCTCATCCACTGGCAATCACTATGGCTGCATCCCAATCCATCGTTTTTTTCCCCAACAGAGTGCCTGGTCCCAAACCCTTATTTATGCCAGCTGCTGCTTTCAGTACCTTTTGGTACTGAGACCCGCTCTGAGAAAATGGAACATTGAGTTTGGTCTGTCGTAATCCGTATCCCCACCCTTATTTTTACACTAAAAAGGTCTGTCCTTTCATATGTGTGCCCATCTATATCCAAACATATTCAACCATTTGCACACCTATCCACCATATATCCTTCCGTCGATCATTTCACTCATCCATCCCTCCATCCACCCTTTCACTCATCCATCCATTATTCATCTACCCACCCTTTCACCCCATCCATCTGTACAATCATCCATGCATCCACTCTTCCACCCAGCCATCCATTCACTTACTCATCCATTCACCCAGTCATTTATCCTTCCACCCATCCACCCTTTCAGTCATTCATCCTCCCTTTCTCTCTCCATCCCCCTTTCACTTATCCATCCATCTACCCACCCATTTACTCATCCATTCATGAATCCATCCATGGATGTATGACATTACAACGCATGCTTTTACCACGCATGCTTTTACATCGCAAGTTTTACTACGCATGCCTTTACAACACACCCTTTCACTCATCCATCCATTATTCATCTACCCACCCTTTCACCCCATCCATCTGTACAATAATCCATGCATCCACTCTTCCACCCAGCCATCCATTCACTTACTCATCCATCCACCCATTCACTTACTCATCCATTCACCCAGTCATTTATCCTTCCACCCATTCACCCTTTCAGTCATTCATCCTCCCTTTCTTTCTCCATCCCCCTTTCACTTATCCATCCATCTACTCACCATTTACTCATCCATTCATAAATCCATCCATGGATGTATGACATTACAACGCATGCTTTTACCACGCATGCTTTTACATCGCAAGTTTTACAACGCATGCCTTTACAACGCATAGCGCTTTGGGGTGCTGGATAGTGAATAGTTTAATTTACTATTCAACTCCAGTCCCCGTGGATAGTAGGGAAGGCGTTGGATAGTAAATTAAAACTATTCCCTATCCTAGAGCGCCCCCCAGCGCAATGCGTTGTAATGGTTTGTGTTGTAAAAGTTGCGATGTAAAACCATCGCGTGGCAAAAGTTGCGTTGTAAGTGATGTTTCCCTCCATCCATTGATCCTATTACTCATCCATTCTTTCACTCATCCAGTCATCCGTTCTCTCATCCATCCACCCTTTCACTTCACTCATCTATCCATCCTTTTGTCCATCTACCCCCTTTCACTAACTCATCAATCCTTACATCCACCCTTTCACTCATCCATCCATTCACCATTTCACTTATCAATTCATCCATCCACCTATTCACTTGCCCATCATCTACCCTTTCATTAATCCACCCACCCATCCATCCTTTCACACACCCATCCACCAATTCACTCGCCCATCAGCTGCCCTTTCACTCATCCATCCATCCTTTCACACACCCATCCACACTTTTACCCATCCATCTACCCTTCCACCCATACATCTACCCTTCCACCCATACATCCATCTATTTACCTTTTCTCTCATCCATACTTCCATTCATTCACTCATCCATCCATCCTTTCTTTCATTATCTATCCATTCCCCCTTTCATTCATGCATTCATCCTTTCAGTAATCCATTCAGACATTCCTTCACTTATTTACTCACCCACCTTTTCACATTATGAGCTGAGCCTTTGTTTGCAGAGTGGCAGGCAGAAGAGTCCCATCAAGAATGAACTACAGCAAGGGGTGGGGTGCGGTGGTGGAGAGTTCACTATGCCCCAGTACATAGGCAGACTGAAAACGTAGAAGTCATGCATGATGCACAGTGCCAGGATGTGAGGTTACTGTAACATGGTGTTGTTTCCAGGGCTTTAAGCGGTGTAAAAAAACTGGGGGGTCTCTTCAGTGTTTGACGTAATTAAGAGCGCAGCTTAAAACACCTAGGCTAAAAATATGCGCTTAGCATAGTGTTCCGCCTCACTGGTATTATGTTGTCTCTGTCATTGCATTCAGATATATAATACAGCAAGTATCATTACACCTCAACAAGCCAGGACTATTGGCTTTGTCAATGGCTGCTAGTTCCTTAAAAAAAAAAGGAGCAACCATGGCTTTGTTGAATACAATATTGAAAATACTTCAGTTCTAAAATGACAGGACAGTGACTTTTAAACTTATTTTACAAGCTTCTTTGAATACAGTGATTTCTAACGTTGCAGCATGGACGTTTTACTTTTTATCGTACAGAATGCCCTTCTGTACCCTGAGGCAGGAGGAGGCCGCCACATGGTGTCACACCCCCAGACTGCCCCATTGTCATTCAGTAAGTGGCAATCAGCGGCATACTGAATGACAATGGGCAGGAGGGGATGCTCTCTGCTCCTGGAGGAGTGCGAGGCGCCTCCAGCAGCAGGTGTGAGGCCTCTCACAGGGAGCAGCGCTGCTCCCTGTGATGGCCAAAGTTACAGATAAAAGGCCCGTGGAATTTAAGGACGGTTGGTCACCCTAGTGTGAGCGGCGCCCCTGGCACCTCATTACGGCGCACCGGGGTGCCGCGGCGCACAGTTTGGGAACCACAGCCTTAGGGTATCTTGCTACCGTCATCTATGGATTGTTTGTGCTCCCCTGCCCCCTTTATTGTTACCCATGTAGCTAAAAAACACTTACAGGGTTCTTGATTAGCTCCCCCTAGCTGGCGGTCACCTAATGTGACCCTTGCCGAGAAAAAAATGGGGTGGGCTGCACAGTATAGTCTAGGGAAATCTTGTAAAGTTATAAAAATGCAGACACTATGGGTTATATTTATACTGGGATAGCACCACCAGAGCGTCACTTTTGCCCTGCTCTATATTTACAAAGCCGCCCTAAGTCACTTTGAGTGGCCCAACGCTGACTTGTACATACGGCCCCTTTGCACGCATCACTGTGGGTGAAAGGGGCATGCAGTGGGTGTTGCAGTCGGCGTTCCACCACAACACCCATTGCATTTTGATGCAGCCCCAGATTTACAAGGAGGTGTACATCTGTGGCAGCACCAAAAACGAACATCATGCAAGAGCAGGCATTAGAATGGCACAACGAGGAGAAATACTTTTTTCTCTCAGCGTTTTCCTCTTTCTATGTGTGCTGTATTCTGCAGCACACATAGAAAGAGCACACCGACATTAACAATTGTTTATGTGCAGGAAGGTGTCGCTACCTGCGCATAAACAATCATTAAATAATGGCGACTTGCTACTTCTGTGTGCCATTAGTGGTAAGGCATAAGTGGGAAGGCATTTGCCAATGGAATAAGTTACCACAAGTGTACCAGTGCCACTTGAGAGCTGTCCTCTCACTGGCACTTGCTCGGCCACAACCCCTGCACCTTGCCTCACTCCCTTCTACTGTAATACCGCCTGCCACAGTCACCCTCTGCTACCCTAATGAACATTAGAGAAAACTAGACCCCCCCCCCCCACCCCGGTTACTAGCTCCATCTCCCTCCATGTTAGCAATCCACAAGGTGCTGGTTTCCATCTGTAAAATATGTGGTCTATCATGAGAAAGACATCCTGTGGCTGGGAAACAACTCAGTTCTGTTGGCATGCATGTGGTGAAGTCAGGCAAAGTCAGAAAACCTTGCACATCTTTTCTGATACCAAGCTGTAGATTGACAAATATATCATGCAAAGCAGGAAAGCAACAAATGTTGCTACGCTGCTTTGTTTGAGAGGGAGCGAGCAGTACTGCACCATATCTACTAAAATGCGGGTCTCCTCCTCTTTTCTCTAGCACTATGGCACAAAAAGGCTGCCTAGCCCCATGCACATACATTTGCACCTTAGATAAAAGGTGTCTTTGTGATGTTTAGCATAGGCTTTGTACTATAAGGTTATCCTACCAGTCCAAATTAGTATTTTCTTTTTAATAACATTTCTTTATTGCCATTTACAGTACAATCAACAATATACTTTTAAGATTCCATCTTACTCTGCATTGCAGGATAGTAGAAGCATTTTCACATGTACATTTGTGTACCATGTCAGTATTTAGCCATATGTAAGTCACATCCATGAGGTACATATAACCTCAGGAATATAAAGCAATTGTACACAAGATGACCATATGGTGCAAGAATTTCTCTCTAGGGTTTCCAATGATTCTCAAGCAGTACAGTCATTTATTTATGCCTATTAGACTATTACTTGGTGGGGACAGTTGTATAATTATCAGCAGTTCCAATTGTATGAGGATGGAGTAGTAAGTAAGATTTAAGGGGTTCCCATATATTTCAGGGCCTGGAGGTTGGCGGTAGTAGTTCTGAGTATACAGACCAGGGGCGTAACACAGGCCCACACAGCCCACGCGTTGCGGGGGGCCCCCACGCTCCGGGGGGCCCCCTCACTTCATCATGATTAAAAATGGTGCGCACGGCACGCCCATCCGACTTCTTAATACATTTAATGGTGCACATGACACGCACGCCTGGGCCCCGGCCGGGCCTCAGAGTCTCTTCATTAATTACATGGTGTGCATGCCCTGTCGCCCGGTCGGGGCCCAGGGTCTCAGAGGCTCGCTCTTCATTAAATGAATGGTGTGCATCTGCGCACGCGGGGGCCCCGGGCCGGCCGAGATTTTGAGCCTCTTTCAGTAAAAGGTGCGCAGGCCTGGCCGGGCCTCTGCTCTTTATAGTGGTGGTTCCATTATTTACAGGGCTTACATTTCTTCAGTTCAGCCCCGGCCCAAGCTTGCCAGGCTTTAACCTGATGGTGCAGCCTCGTTAATTAAACACAGCACGGGAATGTTAGGCTTAAGCCCTGTGCTTCCCGAGGCTGTGTCTGTCAAACAGCGAAGAGGCCCTGTTTCTATCTCGTCACGGGGCAGGGTGTGATCAGCGAGACTTGCAGATCCCACCTCTCCCTGTGACGAAATGTGAAAGGGGGCGGGTTCAAAAGAGGCTCCGGATATTTTCATTGCGTCATCAGCAGTTAGCCTAAGCATCAGTGCGCACCACTCTCCAGGAACTCACTGCCTCCCTTCAGAATTACTGGGTATTGGCGCTTCTGTTGCAGAAACTTCATTAATTCTTCAGTGAGGTAAGGTTTGAAACATGGTGATTTGTAGGCCTCACAATGTTAAAGTGCTGCTGTTTAACAGAGGGAACTGTGTATTGGACGGAAGTTAATAATTATAGAATCATGCATTATTTGAAATAATTTTGAAATCTTGCCAAGACCCCAAATAGCAAAATGCATTTGGGCCACAAAAAACACTAGTTTAGCAAGTTTCAAATGCGGATCCCTCCACCTTCACAAAAGTTTGTCTATACAGTGCCGGCCTATACAGGACACATTCTTGTCCAACTTTCCAAGGTTTGCAGTCAGTGATATTCTTTATCGAATATCATGCATTAATTCAGATTTGCTCAAAAATCTAGGGCTCACCTTGTAACTTGTATTCTTCGGCAGGACAGAGCTACAGTGCCTTAGAATGTGAAAAAAACGTTTGCCATATGACTGTGCATCTGCTAGCCACTCTTTAATCACAGCATATCATGTGTCCTAGGTTATGACAATACTTTCAGGTGAGGTCAGAGCTTTAAGAGTGCCAGTAATACTTTAAAACGGACACTGAAACGGGTACCCTAGGGTCCTTTATTAATGCTCCTAGTTGTAATGGCAAAAACACTGATCGGTTTATAAATAATGAATGCAAAACGTTATAGGTAATCTATATCAGCTATTTAATTTATATTTATAGTTCACATGTTTTACTTAATATTGCATTCCCTAAAAGTGTTCGCTATTTGCAGGATGCTGTGTTTCTATATTTTTTTTCATGAGTCCTATTACACTTGTTTAGTGCGTACTTTGAAGTGAGTCCTTTCCAGGTGTTTGTAACTGGCCATGACTGAGAGCTCTGTGCAGAGCGCACAGAACAATGGTCACGTATTCCAATTGAAATTGTGCAAATATGTGTGAAGAAAATACAGTTGCCAAAAAATTAACAAAACAAAATTAAACGAAAATGCAGAGAATAAAAGAAGGTGTGAAAGGTAAAGGGACAAGATGTGAGGTATGCTGATGGAAAAAAAGTATATAGAAAAAAAGGGCATACATGTATAATACAAAGTAAACTTAACAAGTGAATAAGCCACTATGAAGAGAGCCTACCCTTTCGAAGTGGCCTAAAAAATTCAGGAGGATGGGGAGATTGAGGCATTTTCCGATTGCAGTAATGGTGCCTTTCAGAAGAACCATCAATATTATATACATTTATCTACTCACCATCACTTGGGCTCGCTTGCCTTGCTTGCCTGCTCCTTGCAATTTCAGAGGTGTTTACGCCCTACCAATTACACATTTCACCAGCCACTACTGGCTTTTTATATTAAATGGTGTAGCCTCCTTGCCCCACCAGTGTCTTCTCTCATGCCTGCCCGGCTACGAAGTCTTTTCCCACAACTCACCTGAGCAGTAACGCTCCCCACTTAACCCAAGTGGAATTGAAGCATAACTTACAACTTTTGCGCAGGCAGCAAAACACCACCCCCTCAGCAATTTAGTTGTACAAACTGTAAACCGCCATCGCTCATACAAGGCCGAACAAGCATTGAAGCACCACTGAACGGACCTGAAGATGGTACTAAGGTGCAAAGAAGGGAACGGTGAGTGAAATTTCCTCAGGGCAAAAGGGTCTCAGAGGTTGTCGTTTACTGCTCTCAGCATTTACATCAGCAGCAGCACTGTGGCCTGTTTCATGTAATAATGAGTCTTTGCCATACAGCAATGCGTCATAGGAGTTTCAAAAAAACATAACTGACAAACAGAATTACTCAACATATGGCCACAAAAATGAACACGTACCAACTGATGTTCTCTTTTACTTTATTAGTTACAGATATACCTACTGTCTATGAGCTTGAGGAGCTTGTTACATAGGTTTCTAGGTATCAAGCACCTCAAGGTTCAATACTAAATAAGATGGCTTCGGAAATTTGTGCAGCTACCCCATAGACCCGGTGTTTCCAAACTACTAGTCAGAGGTTTGAAACATAAAAATTGGAAAAAACGAAGGCCCCTGTTTAGATTCCCTGTGTGTAACCAACCTGCAGGTATCTGGTTTGTGTTCTGGTAATGTTTTACATTGGGTTACTGTGTTTGTTGTGGAATATCCTCTTGCATCTTGCCCGTCACAAGTACCAATTGCAGTAAAATAGGTGAGTGTATTATGCACCCGCAGCAGCCGCCAAAAACAATTAAGAGGGTATTATTCGTTATAAATGTTAATTATTCATGTAACAACACTTAGCCTACAATACCATATACACAAAATGGCGTTTGATAGACATTGTTTTACTCCCTTATCTTGCACACAGGATGTCCCATACCTTGACGTCCACAATTGCTCTTTGATACCACACTCATTTTCTTCACTTTTTCTTGACTTGATAACATTAATTTATAGGTTTGTGTGTCGGCTTACTTGTGAAGTTACAGGGCACAGCACATTTTTGCTGACTGGAGGCAAAGGTATGGCTGTCTCCAGCGGGGTGCTTTTTAGTTAAATATGATACCTGGTCTAAGCCAGGGCTGAGGGCTCAAGTTACGCTAGGAACTCCTGATTGTTTGTTTGTTGTCACAGCATTTTGAGCAGGGCTCCTTGGAGGAGGCCAGGGCATCATAAAGTCGGCCTCCAATTCTTCAGTTTCCATGCAGGCAGTCGATTGGCATATGAAAATTGCAATGGTTGTGCTGCAGCATTTGCACAATTCTCCTTTGAACTAAATATATTTTAGTTCATTGACAGTACAAATAAGCACTGCAGTAATGAATATGACACTGGTTTGCATCTCTTGCCTGTACAGCCATTAGAAAAGATTGGAGAGTCACCAGTGTATCATTTACATGGGTGTTCCCAGTATTTCTTGACCGGGTTATTAGGCAGCCATATGTTATAAAATATATAAAGGATACAAGGGCACTTTACAGCACTGCAATAGTGAAAAAGAACACTGACGTTTTAAATCCAAATCGCAACGAACATATTTCTAATGTCAAAGAGATGGTCTGACATCAGTAATTTTTGGAGAACACCTCCTGGAGACTTTTTTAGAACTGCCAATGAACACATACCAGTTCGCAGACTAGATAATCGCTGTCCAGCTGTTATCACTATACTAACAGAACTCACAAGCTTGTTTTTGTACTTACAAGGTATTGAGCGCTATCTTTGCTTCCTGAGGATTGGTGTTCACCCAGGACTGTCCCAATCCTTTAAATTCTTATATCAAGGTCCTCTCAACACCCCTCTACTGATCTTTTCATTTGTTCATAACTGTTAATTGAAAATTCATGTTTTTAATAATACTTCTGAATGTCCTCTAATTTCATAATGGTATCCCCTTTATCGTAGCACGATGTGGTGAAGGAACTGCCAAGTTACCTTATGTCATGTTTGACTTCTGTTGCTGGGTTTTTAGCAAACAGCAGCACTTTGAGTGCTGAGAGTTTTCAATCCGTATGTAAACTTTAAAAGGAAAGTAGAATTCCAGAATACAAAAGCTTTTAGCTAAAAAGCAGAGCCTTGATTGTTGGTGTTACACTTAACCTCTTACATACATTTAAGAGAAGGGACTGCATTCATCTTACAGGTGGATAAGCCAAGGTGGTGTTGAGCCTGTGTCGGCCAAAGATCTATTTCTAGGAATCTAGCACGTCTTTAGGCCCTACTTAAATGGCTGCCCACATATGAGCTAGGCGGATGGGCAGGTGAGTTACAGCTTCCTAATCAATACCCAGCACTTTGTGGGAACAGTGAACCTGAGTAGTGCATGGCATGTGTGTGCATCTCTAACCCTGGTTAGGGACAGCAAAGGAGGTGACCTGCTTGTCTCTGAAGAGGTTAGGGATGTCCATGTGAAAGAGTTGCATATTTCACATCATCTCTCACATAGCTAGTTGGAAACTCTTTGTTTGCCAGGTGGTAAGGGGTGGCCTGTTGGGAGACCTGAAAGTCTCGATACTGGTAAAGAGTTGCTAAATGGAGGTTCAGTTTTCTCCAGAATAGCTGAGCTAAAAGCTCACACATCTCTGGACTGCCAGATGAAATTCTGCAGATCTCTGAACCTGGTCAGAAAAGGGCAGTTGAACAATTTGAAGACTTTACTAGTGTTATTTATTATCATTGTATGGAGCTCACAGGCCCCTATGTAATGGAGGATGACATTATATGATTACAGGACACTTAACTATTTAGGGATGCACAGGTTGGAGATTCACAGGCATTTGTAATAGATTGAGATTGGCAGAGGTATGCAGCAGGTCACTTTTTTTTGTTACGGGCGCCCAAATCTGTGACCCAGTTAGTGGCAATAAACTGGGAAACTGACCGGTCTCTGTTCTGGACATAATGATCAGGTGAGACTTTGGTAAATCTCTGTACAGGTCCCAAACAACCAAGTGAGGTACTTTTGACTGCTTAGGTATGGCCAGGTTTCTGTATATGTATATTCACATAGCACAGACTTATCTAGGGAGGGTTTGAATGTTAAACCACTCGTTCCTTCTCAAGCTTGGCCTGTGGTTGTCTATGTATTAATTGTGAACCATATGGATAGTGGCAATTTCTTATTCTTAGGATATGCAGTACGCATATTTAAGGGCTTATAGCTTATTCAGAATGTGGCTGCAAAACTAGCCTTAAAATGGCAGAGGATGCCTTTGGATTCCCTAGGATGGGATTCTCTTAATTGCTTGGCCCATTGGGCTCTACATGGTAAGGGTCATGTTACATACATAATAAGTTGACGTTTTTTATTCCAGCCAGAACGCTATGTTCGGCAATTTAGTTGGAAGGCAACTCCTCAAAAAAAGCTGTTCAACATTGGTACACGTTGCTCAACTTTGCAGAAGATCCACAGCGGTTGTGTTAGTAAAGCTTAGAAACCTGGCTTTATAAACAACATGCCTGACCCGGTACTCTTATCTAATTGTAATTGGAATCTGTTGTTTATCTCAGCACCAGGATACAGTTTAGGTTTCAGTGTGCTTTATAAGCTAATTAATAATAATTATATTGTTAAGAGTCCAGGGATATGATTCATTATCATCTACAAAAAGCAGAATCTTACAATGGTGATTTCTATTGCTAAGCATTGTAACATTCTTGAAAAGGCAAATCTTCAGGTCCTTTCAGGATAGGGCCTTTCTGATGTTGATATTACAATTCCTGGTTGCTTGCATAGGAAAAACCTTCTTTTTGTTTTTATTGTGTTTACAATTTGGTTCTAATATGACAATGTCCTGCCTTCTAGACAACACTGTGTGCCTGAGGTGTTTTTTTTTTCTGCCAGGTGTGCAGTGGTATAGTTTCTGGTTGTCGTGTGTGAAGTAGCTGGTCTTGAAGAGGAAGCAGGCTTGAATGTGATGTAAGTGTAGTTCCAATGTACTTAGAGAAAGACCATATAGAGGCATTTAATTTAAATGTTGGAGGTTTAAAATCAAATATACTAGATTTCTGGGTGGTGGGGCAAAGTAGTAGGTGGTGAGTCGAGCCGCCGAGGGGTGGGGGGGCCCCCTCCATGTGCTTTGCAGGGGGGCCCCCTCAAGTTTCGTTACGCCACTGATACAGACATTTGTTCCTGGCAGCATAATAAATCATTTAGCTTACCAGTACAAAATAGGATGCTAGACAAACTCTAAAACGTTTCCTACTTTGGATGTGTGCTGTACAGTGCAGCAGACATCCAAATTCAGAAGGTATGGAGAAATTAACGTTTCTCCCTGTTGCTTTGTGATACTTTTAGTCAACTTCCCAATGCGAAACAAGTTTTGTGCTTTAAAGTAAATCCCATTTTGTTTGTGTCACTTTTGTGGCACAAACACTGCTGCAAAATGTCAAAATGTGATATCTGACAATAAGTGCCACTCGCTGCAGAAAGTAAGAAAGGCCTTCCTACTGTGTTAAACCAGCTTCGAAAGAACCTCTTTGAACAACTGCCCATGAAAGCTCTCTTTTGTTTTTAAACAAACTATATTGGGGTTATAATTCCAGCCAGTAACACAGCTCACATCTTAGTCATTACCCCCCTCCCTCCAATAGAAAGCTCTCATAACATTTAATAACATTTATAGAGTTTCAAAACAACTAAGAAGTCGTTTTGTTTTTGTGGTGGCATCCCCTGCCCAGCAAAGCCTCACTTTTTGTGGTCTATTAACAGTTAGCCAGAGTGGTAATCCTGAGGTTGGAGACACCACCCCTCCTGATTTCATGAGACCCACTCAAAATTACTGGCTGCATTATTCTGCATCCATTCAAACAACCCACAAATCTGGGCCAGGCAGAGAGTACAACTGCTGCTTGGTTCTCACCTGCCCTCCTACGTCAGCATGTGAGGAACACTGAACACTCCCTCTCAACTGCCCCTAAAAAGAATCGACCACCAGCCCCCACCAACCACTTGGGCCCTCCCGCGCGACCCACAATTGCCCCGGATCCTATTTATCTCCAGTTTAGAGCAGGTAGGTGGCAGTAGAAAAGCACCTGGATTGTCGTGTGCATAAAACAACCCTCTACCTTTGGGTTGACATGGTTATTTCCCGTGAACAATCTCTTGGGGTGAAGGGGGAGGGGAATAGGTAAGGCAGCCCCCCACTCACACAGTATTCAAACAATTAGAGCCTCACCTAGATACAACCGCATCCATATAGAAGACCAACAAGATAGGGACTACTTGTCATTAATATTCCCAGGAATTTGTCCAATAACATAAATCCTTAGGTCAAGATGGTTATTTCCCGTGCCAGAAATTATAACTTGGAATTGGCTCGACATTTCCAGCTAGAGTCAGTAAATACAGTCTGGCAGTTCTGAGACTCATATACCAGGAACCCCAAAATTGGGCCATAGATAGATACATTTTCATTTTCCTGCCAAACTTTTCTTTTTTAAAATAAAAAAGTGCAGAAAACTTTGTTTCTGTGGGAATTATTTTCTCCATGGGAATTTTAAATTAGTGACAAACATGGCAACTTTATGAGGTTACAAAGATTGTCTTTTTCTTAAATTATAATTTCACATCCCCAACAATAAACTGAGTAACAGAGCAGTAAGAGAGGAGGTTTGGAAGTACCTCGATGGTGATGGAAGTGGTAGTCTAATGGAAGTACAACACTTTTACTCCGAAGGGGAGCAACTACAGACTTTAACCAAGGTGTGCTACATAATCTGAAACCTCGAAACAGTTACATTTATTTATTTTATGGTATTGTGGCTGGCCATTTCTGTCTCAAATGCAACTAAACATGGAATCATAGTGGGGAAACCCTTGTTTAGATTACACCAAAATCTTCAAGAAGTCTACTATTTAAAAATTTACAGTGTGCTGGGTTTGCTGAGCGCGGCTCTCCACTAGGTGAATAAATATAGGTTTGTTTCACTGTAGATAGCCCAACCACTGCTTTACTGTTTTTAACAAATTCTGTTTTTCCTAACCATTGAGCTTCATTAACTGTTAAATACAGAATTTTATTTTACTGGGTGCTATGTGTAAAAATATGAGGGCGATATTTTCAATGTTATCAAAGACATTTATTTGAGTTCTGTTATTTTTCATTAAAAATCACAAGGGAAAATGTGTATTATGCTACACTCGGCATTTTATAAGAATTATGAGCCTGGTAGTTTTCTAGGTGATGGCCCTTAGGCCTTTATTATGAGCCACCAAAATCATGGTGGCGGTGCAGCTACTGCCTCGCCCATGGTCCGACCACCCTATAACAAGTAGGGCGCTCGGACTGCCATGGGATGGCTGCTGCCACCAGGGATTTGTGATCCCTGGCGGTGTTGCATCAGTCTTGAGGCTGCAATATGCTTGGCGGGGCTGGACCATATTACGGTATTCTTCTCCGCCATGGTTTTCATGGCAGTGAGCTCGCCATGAAAAGTGTGGTGACAGTCCATGCCCTTCAGGAACCTGCAATGGTGTTACCACTGTGGTACCTGTTACGGCTCTCTAGTCCTATGAGCCTTTATACAGGACCGCCCAGGCTGGATTCCAGTCCTAATCTCGCAGGCCGTCCAATTATGGCTTTGGCGGTGCAGGAGCAGGGCGCTTGTACGGCGGCCCGCTCCCGCACCACCAAAATAATAATAAGGCCCATTTTAACCAAATCTAGAATACCCAAAATGCTTAGTTAGGCCCTTCCTCTTAAGCAACTGTGATTACACAATGTTTTCCAATAACCAACTGATCGGGCTGCAGCTCTGGATTTTGTCAATCTTGTGACTCCCCCAGGTACATTCACAAATGTGTCTTTCTTAAGAAAAGACTGAAGAGTAGTATGCTATGATATTTGTACTTAGGCATGTATTTTTATTCATTTTACTATTACATTTGGGAAAGAGGATATTTCTAAACAGTACTGTGCTGCACCTTCTTTGGTAATGCAGAGAAGGACAATCTGACAAACCAACAACACGGTCCAAATTGTGATCTCTCCCACATTCCCTACCTCCCACAGTTTTAACTTCAAGGAAGGTGTGTGATAAACTAAGCGTGCTATACCTGTAGATTAGGCTGAAAAGAACTTCTTCTGCAAAGTTTATGAATGTTTTTTTTCACAACTTCTAGAACTTCTTGAAGCTTATAAAGGTTACAAATTAATATAAAAAAGAAATGCAGGAAAACAATTCACAAAAATAGGTTTTGCAGGAAATAGCCTACACATAAACACTTTAAAAAAAAAAGCTTTTTGATAAAAAAAAAAATCTTTTAACAAAAACTTGTAAGAATCTGTTTTCATCTACAGTTGAAGGTTTCCACTGATGACAAACTGTACAACATCATGGTGTTGCAAATTTGTCTCTTTCTTGAAACCTTGTCATGAAATGATAATTGCAATGATCCATAATTTTAACTAATATTTTGCACCCAAAGATACTTTTAACACAACAAATCCAATTTGCTGGCTTCTCGGTGATCAGCACAATAGGAGCCACAGGGGGATGAACAGGACAGGCTGCCCCCCACTCAACGCATTATACACCAACAAAAGGCCTGACCCAGTATAGTCACACCAAGTCGTCAATTTACAACACAGGAGGGGTCACATAAACTTGTGTAACACCCTCTCACCCTTATTTTGTCCAAGTGTTGTGGTGGGTCACAATTTAAAACACAATAACAAACCATCACAGACCCACCCCTATACTGAAAAAAGTGTGGAAAAGAGAGAAAGAGAGAAAGCACCTCACAGTCGAACCACCAAGGGGGCTGCTGGCTAGTACTCACCGGCAAGCCCACTTATCATCATCGGTTACTTTCTCTCAAAAAGAAACAAGTGTGGGTGTTATAATAATGAAATCTCGCCACATGAAATCAAAAGAACAGAGCAACCTATATGTGAATGAACTATCTGTGCAGACTATTATGTATAGTGCCCATTGAAACCCAGTGAGAATATGAACAAATAATTCTCACCGCTAAAAATAGGTGAATATTACTGGCTCAAATTAACTTTATTAGGTGCTGTAAGCTTCTCCAAACTAAAAATGGTTCCAATAAACCATGATCAATCCTCAAAAAGCAGACATGTTTCATTGCAGAAAACAGTTTGTGCAACTTCTTCAGGGCTAGTGGGGTTCCAAACTGAACTTCATGGGAGGTACCACATCAAAACCTGTGATGGTAAGAAACAAAGAGCCACTTGTAAAGACCTTTTTGAACCAGTACCAGAATCAAATTTCATTCAAAAGAATGAACTTCCCATACCGATTGATTGCGTCTGTATTGCATACCTGCAACCATCTCTAAAAGGCAAACGCGTCAGCTGATCGCGTGCCTTAGCAGTGACCACCCAAAGTTCTGCCACCTGCAAGAATTGATTAAAACAACATTGCCTCAAGTTCTTACATCTTTACCATTTCTCCAATACCATACATTGACCTTAACTGTCCCGCATCACGTTTCGTGTTTGGTGTTCATAAAATGTTGCATATACGCCTTGTCTCATCCATCAGACATTCCAATATAGTAAACTATGCCAATATGATCATTGTACAGTATGCCATGTCGATCAATTACACATCTCCACTCAGTGCTAGTTTATTTGAACTCAATTTGCATTAAGCGTCACTAAAGCACTACACACTGCGAAATCCAATGCACCTTAAACACCGTCTGGCCCACGTAACCACCATTAAGAGTTCCGGACCAAGTGGTACAATCATACCGCAACAGGAGTCAAAATGTCACCCTGACTCTCAGTTGCCCCACAACCAAACAACCGTTTACCGCTACCGCGTTCCTCCTGCGTCTGTAAATATCCAGCTCGAGGTGTAACGGTGCCGGTTGAGCGTAAATAATCCGCTTAAGTTCACTTCTATGCTGTGAAGCTAACTTTTTCCCATCTTAAAATGACACAAGAGTGGTGGTAAAGGTGATAGGGGACACACTGTTAGTGTAACCAGGCGCTTTAGAAATTCAGTTTACTTACTTACTTACTATAGGGCAGGTTCCAAATCGTGGAACTCACAGCTATTGCACCGCTATATAATCCTGTTCAGTTGGCCTTTGTGTATTTTTGGTATGTCTCTGCAAAGATGCAGGTCTTTACTTATTTGAAAACACTAAAATGCAATTATCAGTATTATTTTTCAGCAAATTAAGCAAAACATGTTTTAAAGTATTTTCCGACTATTTTGCTAAAATAAAACATGCAACAAACTTTTTGCAGATACATAAGCAGGTAAAAATGTCAAAACCACTCAAAGTGCAAAAAATAATGAATATATACAATTCCACAGGAACCATTTAAAATCTTGATACACCCCTACCTTTGAGTCCAATTGACGCATCAAATGATAAGAAATGCACTCTACAAACCCAATTACAGAACATAACTGTGTACTTGTGACTTGCATCACTGTGATGTCTGATCTGTTTCATAGGGCACCCCAATATAGGCTTGAGTAGTCCCCTAATCCTTCACCATTTACCTTACCATTACATTACATAACGGGTTTTGGAATTGACCTATTACCTAGTTCAGTGCTGCATAAATGTTGTGTGGTTTTCCCCAAAAAACAGCGTCATTAATTATGCATAAGGATTGTCAGACTCACAGCAGGATTACCATCTTCTGCATAATAACTATGTATGAGGGTCATCCCTTCCGTCATCCTCGGCCGACATGACACAGCAAGGTACAGTCCTATGAGAATACCTTTTGGGTATATATACACAATATCTTTGCTGGGGCAGGCAGAGGAGAAAGACTTCCATGCTGACACTCGAGAATCTGAGGTTCCTGCACGCAAACTCTCCAGCTTGCAGTGGTCTGACATCCCTTGCGGGGTGTCCATCTCGAGACCAAGACGGGGTCCCACAGTCTCTCACTCCAGGTAATAGGGTTGGCTTCAGCTTAGGGGATTCTTGACCCTACACCTACAAAGATGCTAGGTACACTTAGGGACATCTAGTTAAGGTTGCATCATAGGAGTACGCATTATTAATGTCATGTATCTATATGCATGCATATATTCACTTTTCTAGCACTATGGTAGAAATCTACCATCCATTTACTCTGTTAGTGCTTATAATTGTTTATATTGTTTTTTGCATCATGGTTGTTTCAGCACACCTATTTTACACTAGAATGACACTGGTTCAATAAATGCTTATTGAAAACATCCCCACCGTTTATTCTGTATATCTCTGAGACAAAGTGAGCACGAGTGACTCAGTGAAAAGTACTGTACTGTTTCCACGATCCCTGCTGGGACAGAGTTGTCATTTTCGATAGTTGCTAGGAACTATTCTCTCCTGGGCAGAGGAGTTTACAGTGGAACTGTGAGTTTGCTAGGTATATAGGTGAACATACCCGGTGGGGGTGCTTAGAATCAGTCTGGACACCAATCCCACAGTGTTTGAGGTCTAAACGTGCAGATCCTATATAGGTTTATAAGAACTACACGACAATCTATATGCATTTAGGGCCAGATGTATGAAGCATTTTACCGATCTCAAACAGCTCATTGGGCCGTTTGCGACTGATAAAATGCTTTTTGGCATGTACCAACCCTATTTTGTGAATCAGTAACCTATTACCGACTGGCAAAATAGGGTTTGTGAGTCGCTGTTAGGAAGCGGCATGTTAAGAGCGTCCCTTCCAAATAGAGAGTCTCACTGGTATCCAGGAATGTTTTGCAACAGGGAATGCAGTCACAAAACATTTGCAGTTACCAGCAACTACAAGTTGCTAGTAACCCATTTGCAAACGGGAAGGGGTCCCAAAGGTACCCCCTTCCTCTTTGTGAATGTGGGCAACAAATTTGTTCAGAGTAGGCAGTGCTTTTCATTTTTATTTTTGAAATGCATCCCGTTTTCCTTTAAGTAAGACATGCTGCATTACAAAAACATTTTCTCTTATTTAAAAAGCAATCACAGACATTGTGGTCTGCTGTCCCCAACAGGCAACCATCCCTGTGAGTGCAGGACATTCTGAATGGGTTGAAAGTGAGACCTACCTCATGAATATTAATGGAGTAGGTCAATTGCGCCCCCATTAGGAATAGCTAAATGTGTGTGACACACACTTGTACATTGCTGTATTTGAGATTTCCTTATTGCAAATCACTGCAATTCCCAATTGGGAGATTGCAAACGGGATTCTCCGTACATATGGCCCATAGATAGGTAACTGTTGATAACAGGGCCTTTTTTTCCCTGGAGGGTTTCTGCTCTCCTTGGGGCAGCACGTTACAGGATCTCTTAGCGTGTTCCAGTGAGGCTTTGAAATTCCTCAGTCACCTCAGTCTGCAGAGATCATTGCTGGCAGAGAAATGTGGTGGCTGGTGCCAGGAAAGAGATCTCTTCCTCTTATAATATCACTTTAGGAGGAAGCAATTGTTGCTTCCCACTGCTGTGATGATTGGGTTCGGAATCTGGTATTCAAGCTACTGTCTCTTTGTAAGAGACATCCATAGCAATGGCAGTAAGCACCAAATAACAAGAACAGTCATAATTAGTACTTTCAATAAACCGTTGTTGTTTCCCTGCCACACACCTCCTGGCTGTCTCTTCTGTCAAGATGGCAGTGAGATGGCGCGTGGCTCAAGCACTCAGCTGCTGAAGGTTGAGTGTCCAGTATTTATTTTGAACTCCTTGACTTGACTTCTACTTCTAATTTCCTGACTTTTAAGAGAGTATTTCTGCTTGACTTTTTTTCATTACTATTACAAACATTTTTCCTATTTAATTGTCTTATTACTTGTGTCATTTCAGAAATCGGCCTTTGACATCGCTGGAGGAATTCGATTACAAAGGAGCGTTCTTATTGCATTCACAAATCTTCAAATCTTCAACAGTCACCAGTAATGGGGATGTAATTACAGGAAGAGCACAAAGCAATTAAAATGTCTTAGTAAATTATGTCTTGGGTCTAGATGCATCATTTTGTGAAATAGGGTGGAAGGCGACTGAGAAACCAAAGAATCTGTTTGGTCAACAATCTTAGGAGCTTTCTCTTATCATTTTTGACAAGGATCCGCCATATCCCAAATCAATTTGCATTTTGCCACAGTGTGTGAACAGAGGGCTGTGTGCTTGGTATTGATACAAAATGTGAATGACAGACAAATTCATTTTCCCTTCTCTGTGCCTACAAATGGATCTCTCCGTTGACGGATGCATCATATTGATACGCGTAATGGCAACACGGTAATCATGAGTAATGGAAGTGCATTGCAAACATCCTGAAATTGAGTCAGCCGCAATAAGGCACTGTAGTCCACTCGAGGATATTTATGCAATCTATACATTTAGGGCTCACATAATTGAAATAACCCAAGGCAGGCTAGTAATCCAGAAATCAATAACTAAAAAGATTAGTTCACTGGTACATACAGAGAAGTCCACACTGATCCTTTGCTGTGTCAGTGATTTTAATTTAGATTTGAGTGCACTATGTGTCACAGAAAAGCAATCACGAGTCTGAGTGAAAGTACATCAGAGTCCTGCATTCCATGTTATCACACGTTTTATATTGTCGAGAGAAGTCATGTAGTCTCTGTGCATAACATTTCCAGTCACCAGTGTCAAGGGACTGATTATTAGGCAATCTCTAGTCACTTTCGTTGGCAAGCATATACAAAAGTCACAAAGGTAATCTATGCATGCATCTGTAATAAGGATACATTGTACAATTTTTATTTATGGAATTTTCATGAGGCATGTATGTGATAGAAAGTAAATAAAACAGCTGTCAGAAATTTTAGAGACTTTGTCAATAACACAATCTGCTATTATTTCCTAAGAAAAAACTCTGTCTCTCACGCTGATATTAACTCTAAATGTATTATCGATCAGGCTGTTAAGAAGCTTAGGTAGAGTGACTACTTTGGCCTATAAAACGGGTAAAATGGGGGAGGAGGATTTAAATTTGCTTGAATTAGTCTCTGTTGGAACTGCCCTTTCAGCAGGGTCACACTCAAGCTTGTTGCCTTTCCCCCTTCTACCTTGATGAATTTGTGTTTGTTGACTTTAGGACTCACTGCACTTTACCATTACCTACCAGTGCTTACCACCAAAAACATTATGACAATGCCTTACATTTGATTGACACATTTAATGTATTTGTAAGTCCCCAGCATATGGTACTACATTTACCCAGGGCCTGTAAATTAAATGCTACCAGTGGGACTGCAGTACTCATTGTGCCTCCCACTAAAGTAACCTTTTAAAACATGTCTCAGGCCTGCCACTGCTGCTTGTAGTGCAGTTTTAAACTAACACTTCGACCCAGTAAAATAAACCCTTTGCCAGGCCTAAACCTTCCCTTTTAATACATATAAGTCACCCTTATGGTGGGCCGTAAGGGCTCACAGGGCAGTATATATTGCAATTATAAAGTAGGACATGTGGGTTTAAGTTTTACATGTCTTGGTAGTGAAAAACCTCTAATTTTGTTTTTCAGTAATTTGAGGCATATCTCTCCCATAGACAAACTCTGGGTTACACTATTACATTTAAGAAATGCTAACGTTGGATTGGGAGCAGTTAGAATATATGCTGTTTGGACTCAAATGAATTGTAACTTAAAATCCTCTTTAATTGTAAAGTCGGATTTTAAGTCAGAGTTCTAAAAGTGCCACTTTTAGAAAGTTGGCATTTTCTTGTCTTAACTATGTGTGCCTTTTGCCAGTGTCCTGGATCACTTAGCTGTGAATGGCTCTACTGCTGGGCTATGTGTATTCCTCCCGGACAATGTGACACAAAGAGAATATGATATGGACAGGATGGGCCATCCTTCAGGATGGCTGGGGTCGGAGATGTTTTTGGCCCAACTTACCCTTCAAGTAAGAGCATTCCCAGTCCTGGGGTGCCAGCAAGACTACTTCAGTCTTCTTTCCATAGCAGGCAGCTAGTTCACTTCAGTTCAAGTGTATTAATGTTTTTACCCATGGTACTCATAGTATGGTCCGCTGTCTGCCAGCAGCCCGGCAGACCGTACTTGGTGACTCGCGGACCTTGTGCTGTAGTGAGCATGTAAACACAAGAGAGTCCATAAATACAAAATAGGGCTGCTGGGGAATGAGCGATAACAGATTCACTGCGTATGCTCCCGCTCCAGTGGCCCTCTTCTGTGTTTACTGGAGCCCCTGTGACGTCACACACCTGGCACTCGTGGGAAGTAAAGCCCTTTACAAGTTAGTATTCACAGCTGACTTTCACAAGCCCTTTTGTAAAGCTTCCTGCTGCCTTCGCTGATGTCCCCGCCCAAAGCCAGCATGCTCCACCTACTTTGCCGATGATGTCTCCGCCCGCAGCCAGCTTACATTGTGCCGCTTGCAGCGAGCTCTCTCCGCCACCATCAAGGATTTATAAGGTATGGATTGCTACTGCTAGATCTAGAGTAGGGCAAAAGTGTTTTATTGTTGATGTGTGAAGTAATGCCAATCATGACATGGCTGCCAAGTTTTCAAATTGTATATGTGTGCTATTTTTTAGTTTTCAGTGTACTTATGGGTATGGATCGCTATGTCTACATCTAGAGCTGGTTAAAAGTGTTTTATTATTGATGTCTGCTGTTTGAATTAATGCCAATGAGGACATAGCTGCCACATTTACACATTGAACATGTTTGCCAATGTAACGGCACTATCCTCTCTTCTCAGCGCCTGGACGCCTTAGGGCAGCAGTTGCGCTTTGCAAAACCCCTTTTCATTTCATTTAATTTCATTTCAGTGTACTTATGAATGCTGTTCTACAACCAAATGTATGCTACTTAGAGTGACACTTTCTTGCAAGTGAACCAAAGCAATGACGCCCAAGAGAAACAATACGTATTGGAAATTACACCATTTTGAGCTAGGAAAAGCTCTTAAAATACGTTGAAACTGCTTCAAATCCCCTGAAATGGAAGGTCACAAAAGAAGACCTTGATAGGATGTGGGCCCGCCGATCAAACTTCCAACCTTGCTAGGTGGTAGGGGTGAAGGAGGAAATGGAGATTGCATTGTGCAAGGCTTTGCAACATCCATAATTAAAAGGCTAACGAACTTCAGATAGTGCTTGTTTACATACAACCTTGTACATAACATGCAACACTTTTTCCCCAATTATGATAGTCGAAGATGTAGTATTGATTATATGAGTTACGCATTCTCACCAAAATTACAAATTTTCACACTTCCATCAGTGCCATGAATTTACTGAACAGAATAACCCAATAGGTGGAAGGCGTGCACCAATTAAGTTAATTTGTGAATGTAAGAGAGAAGATTATTGCTGATCACCATGTGGTAGATCAACTCTGTGAGGGCCTAAGAGCAGGGAACTGGGTGCTTGTCCAAACATGGGAAAGATGGCAAATTATAGTCAGAAACATACAGACCCCAGTAAAAATTTAAATATTGACAGTATTTATCAGGGGTACACACATATATAGCATTTTGAAATACAGCATTGTCTAGTAATGTTTTGACAATGGGTTGGTTTTTTGGGGACGTCAGTAATCCCGCCACCCCCAGCTGCAACCAACAAGCCCATCTATGTGGCCCTCGTCCACAAACAAGACTGTAATTTTGGCCCCTGAGAAAAAGTTTGTGACTATCCATGGTTTAGACTCATGTCTTTAAAACATAAATACTTAAAGCAGTCTAAAATGTTACAATAAGACTGACTCCCTCCCGGTCACCAACCCCCAATTTCTTCTAATACAGACTCAATCTTCTTGTCATATCCCAGTACACAGACATTTGAATTCACTACATCCGTGCAAACTCTTCTTCCCTAGCCTCCTAAACTCTGGAGTATCCAACTAGGCTATGATCAAGCTGTATATATTTTTTTAATGCTGACAAGGCATGTGCAACATCTAACAATTCCATGTTCAACAAAAATGCAAGAGCATTTTTGAGATGCTGTATATCATAATTTACAAAAAGCGGGGTTTTTTGTTCTCTCATCACCATGCCATCTGCAAGATTCAGGTGTTTTTACCTTTGATGTGCGACCCACAGCTTGCTACATTCACATTAGGTCCAACTGCACCTACTGAGCCCACCGGCCCATCACCCAGAGCAGCTCATTGGTGTAATCATAGGACCACTCGTACTATTAATTCTATACCCATAATTCCACTCTATCTGATGCAATCGGCCCATATCTTGTTCGCGCCACCAGCAGTAGCATCAGTATCCAAATGGTAAGTCTGATGTACCACTTTAAGCAAAATGGTTTTACATGGAGGAGATGGATTAGTCCAGCATTTACAAATCTCCCTCCTGGCAAAGAGCACCAACTAAAACACGAGGCGCTGACTGCACTCTACTCAAGAGACTTTGGGCCAGATGTAGGTAAATCCCATTTACCGATTTTGAAATAACGAATTTTACCGATTCGGTATTTCAAAATCGGTAAATGGGAAGTAGGTACCAACATCTGGATTTTTTACCGATACCTTGAAATTCGGTATTTACCGATTCAGTAAATACCGAATCGGTATTTGCTATTGAATCCTATGGGCCTTGAAGCCCATAGGATTCAATTCAAATACCGATTCGGTATTTACCGAATGTCAAGGGTGCAGGGGGTGTCACTTTGACACCCTCTAGCACCCCCAAAACGGGCATGTGTGCAATGTGGCACACAGACATGCCCTAAGGGCACGTCTGTCTGTCACATGGCACATGTGTACATGCACAGATGTGCATGTACACAGGAATCGGTATTTTACCATGGATTTGTATTCCATGGTAAAATACCGATTCTGTAAGCCATGTGCCAATGGAAAATTGGCTACCCACATATCATTTTCGGTAATTTTACCGAATCGGTAAATATTACCGATTCGGTAAAATTACCGATTCGGTAATAATACCGATTCGGTAAAATTACCGAATATGTGCCCCTACATCTCCATAGCCCTTTACCGATCGGAAACGGCCGAAAATCGGTTTTTTCGGCCGATTCCGATCGGTAAAGGGCTACCTACATCTGGCCCTTTGTGAGGCCATATCCACCACCATTAAAACTAAAACCTGGCTTAACAATATATTTACAATCAGGATGTCCTTTAAAATGTTCTCAATGTCCTTCTAGAAAACCGTAAACCTCATTAAATTCAGGGCTCACATCCTGGAGTGCTGACTCAAATCCCAAAGCCCCCTCAATCTCCTGAGCCACACTTGCAAACCAGGAAGACAACTTCACATATTTAAATCTTGAAAGGAAGACCCCAGTCTTGGCCCTTAATACTTCCTAGGGTGGTACCCCTTGCACTGCCATCAGCTCCCCCAGGTGTCTATCCTGGCCCTTCTTAATGGAAGACTCAACCAGTCCCTCACTTATTCTGGGGTACCCACGGGATCCCAAATTGGTGCGAAGTCTGAGTAATTGTCAATGCCCATAATCTTCCTGCTCAAAACCAAAGACTTAGTGCTGCCTTTTAAAACCTTCAGTGGTACTTTTTTTAAACTTTCAGGGCGCCAAACTTATATAGGAAACCAAAGGCTCCTAGCTCACTAATCATTTCTGCTAGTAGCACACCCCAGGTTGAGCTATCTGGCTTACCCAGAAGAATCCTACAGTTCCTAAACTGAAAAGCCATACAATACAAGTTCAAATCCGGCAGGGCAAGACCACCTTTTCTAACCTACCCCTCAACTTCTTCCATGCAAACGTAGCCACTGCTGATGCCTATATTACGCTACTTATTTTCCCCTGGATCTTATAAATAGGCAATCTTGGGAATGTGAGAGGGATACAATTAAAGAGATATATCAAATTAGGAAGGGTCAGCATCTTGATCAAATTCACTCACCCATAGATTGTAAGTAGAAGAATCTTCCATCTAGCGAGTAAAACATCCTCCTCCTTCGCCACTCTCCCCAAACTATATGATGGGATTTACCAATGACAATAGCCATATATTTCATCTCTATCCTAACTTCCCCCGTCCAGCCTTCCACATTCCAACACATTACCTCCGACTTAGAATTATTCACTAAATATCCTGATTGAGCCTCAAATTCGGGCGCCAAACGCTCCACTCTGGAAAAAGTCTTATTAGGGTTTGATGTATAAACAACCAAGTCATCCGCATACAATGTAATCTTATTAGAAAAGTGTGAAGTACAGAACAGAACTTCCTCACCATCCCTTCTAAGTAACTGCGCAAATGGCTCAAAATAGATGTCAAACAGAAGGAGAGACCCTGACCATTACCTCTATGAATGCCAAAGCTCCTAGTCAAACTACCATTAAACAAGATTATGGCTGACAAATTCTCATATAGCCTCCGGAGCACAGAAATTAAACTAAAACCAAACCCTGCCAAGACCACCCATAAATATGCCCAACAAACTCGGTCGAACGCCTTGGTGGCATCTATCGTAACCACAAGGGAACCGAACGAGCAGTGGCTAAATGAATAGATTAAATCAGCCACTGAGTAAGCTCCTGTATTTGCCTCTTGGGCAGAAAACCCTTCAGATCTGAATAGATTAGCTTTGGAGCAAGATTGGGCAATCTTATTGACAAAATACTAGTGAAAACCTTATAATCTGCATTCAGTAGGGAGATTGCAGACGTCAAAGAACCACGCCTTTGTAAACATATAGTTCATTGGACAATGCTGGCTCCTATGCAAAAAAGTTTAGGTTGATGGTATATCCCCCATAAAGTGACCATTTAGGCAGACAAATCCTAGTGCAGAAATGTCTCTTCTAACATGGATTGAGCACACTCTGGAAAAATTGCATTGGGGCTATCATAACAGTCTTAACATATCGAAAACTCCGACGTCTATCTGCACTGGGACAAGGCGAAGGGTAAAGTCCCAAAGAGAAGAGAATCAGGGGGCCCTGGGAATTCTATCAGACCTGTCAGATCCCTCTGAAACAACTCCCACCTCTCCTTTCAGGACTCATCCTGATTTATATAGACATTAGCTACTATTAAACTACTTTGCCACAGGCAGTCGCTCTTCATACAGATCCAAAAAACAAGCCAAAAGCCATTCACTATTTGTCTGGACATTTAGTTGACATAAATGTCACCTTTCAATCAGCCTGGACCCATTTTAGTTAATCCCTTCCCAAATTGCATAAACCTACTCTGATGAATTGACTCACCTCAAACCAGGTCTCCTGGAAACAAATGATTTTGTTCTCTTCCCATATTAGTGAAAGATCTATCTTATTAAATTCCCCAGCCGGTTAATATTCCAGAATATAACCCCCAAACTGGCAGGTGCTGAAGCTACCTAGTCTACCTGTCCCCCCAAGAGAAGACACTCTCCCTATCGCTTTGTTCGCCCTAAGTTGGCAGGGTATGCTCAGACGTGAGTCCCTTGCTCACTTGGCCACTGGATTCAAGATAGCCTGGCTGATGAGGATTATGAATCCGAAACCGGTCCCAGGATGCTTGTTTCCGGTCCAGGGAAGACATGGCTTGGCAGTTCGGGCTGGACTGTTCCCATGAGGCACAGGGTCAGACTGATTTGCATATGGCCATGTCTGAACTGGGGTGGCTGAGTGAGCTAAAGAATGGTGATGGATTAAACCTAGATCAGTTGACTGACCATGTCATGAATGATGTAATATGTGACATCATCAGCAGTGGATTGCGGGTGCGCGATATATAGTTATTGCAACTAACTATATATGCGAATTTCTATGGTTTTGTGCGAGTAAATTAAGGTTTTGTAAATGCTAATCCCTAACTATATATGGTCTATAACCTATGGTTTTTTCAGTGAATTTTCAAGGTTTTGAAAATGCTAATTCCTAACTATATATGGTCTATAACCTATGGTTTTTTCAATGAATTTCAATGGTTTTTTAATAGCAAATATCAAAAGCTGTCAAATGTCAAGTACGTGATAGGTAAAAACATTTTCGTGTTTATGCACACTGATGTGCTTTGAAACGCTGCCCCCCCCCCTCTTTTCTCTTAGGAGTACTCTCTCTTTGCAGATAATGAAGGGTAGTTAACGCAGGCCTTTGCCCCCGTTGTAATCCGTCGTGCCTGCTTCTCTCTCCATTTGATTGATTGTTATCCAAGCATTTACTATTTTAGAATTGGTTCTCTTTGGTTAATTCTCTATTTACAAACAAGCACAGAGTCGCAATACTCTGTTTAGTCTTTGCAGATAGTGAAAAATCGTTTTAAAAAACAAAAGGAATCGAGCAAAATCAGTAGGCCACTAATGGGATCTCTTTTTGACCTCGCTAAAATAGAAACATTAAGAACAACCCCTCATGAGAAATACGAAACTAGTGAGATGAACTGAGCTCGACACCATGATGGCTGCAAGACAGCTCGACTCCGCCACCCACCCCACCCAAAATAACGACAAACCCTATGCAAATATTATAAATATATACAACACACCAGCAAAGTAACAGGGTAAAACATTTTATTAAATAACTATTTACATAACTATTTTATACTTTTTGTTGCCCGATCCGGCTAGCTCAATCGATCGAGCATGAGACTCATGCACTCTGATCTCCTTGGCCTCAGTCAAGCATCAATAGTAAGATTTCCATACGTGAGTGTACCTTCATGGTTTTGGTCCCTGAGTTGCTTCGATGTCACTGCCATGCTCAAATGGCATAAGTCCTGGATGTTGGGTGCCATAGTTCAGAGTTCTGAGCAGCGCTTGTAACACTGTCTGAAGCTTATTTGCACCTGCTGCAGCTTCACTATTCTCAAAGTAAGTGAGGGCCGTTTGTGGACCTGACTGCATTGGAAAACAATGTGATGCGGTGCCTCCCTAAACCGCTTGACGGAAGTGCAACAGGTTCGCGGCTATGCCCATCCGGAAGACGAGGCCTTCAGCACGTGTAGGGCGAGTCCTGCTGGCAGCCGTCGGCCGGGGAGGTCGTCGCATAAGGTGGACCAGGAGAGGAGCCGAGGCCGACGGGATTCTTCTTCTTTCTTTAATAATGGCTACGACAACGGGGGGGAGGTCTTGCACATGCCACCGACCCCCCCCCTCCCCTCGTATCTCCTGGTGTGGCCCCGGCTTGGTATGAGCTCCCCGTTCGGTCCTGAAGCGGCGCCCTGCAGGCCACGGGGGGGGATGTCTTGCCTCTGCCTCCAACCCCCCCCCCCCTCTTATCGCCTGGTCCGGACATCACGGATATCAACGCCAGGTGTCGGTGTGGGGTGCGCTGGGAGGGAGAGGCGGCGCGAACGAGCCTCTCCCACCCCCCCAGGTGGGGGCCCCTCAGCTGCATCCCCAACGCTCCACTCACCCAACAAAAGGTGTCGTCCACTATTGCGAGGCAATGATGCTCCGCTCACCCAGCGAGGGTCTCGTCCACTGTTGCGGTGCAACAACGCTTCTGCGTCCAGATGAAAGGGGTTGTATTCCGACCGCTGGTTGGTAGAGACATTTTGACTATATTCTGGACCTGCGTTGTCGCGTAATGCGTCATATGGCGCGCCGCGTTAGCGCACCCGGAAGTGCACCGGTGCGCAAGGCGCAGCTTCCTGGAAATGATCCAGAGCGCGGCGCGCAGCGCGTAACGTAAGCATAACAGGTCATGTGACATGTTAATAAAACTTTTCATTGGTTCATTTTACTTTTGGTTTCCTAATGATGGAAGGCTTGATCATATGACCTAAAAATAACACTTTTCATTGGATTAAAACATTTTTTTTTCGCCAAACGATGAAAGACCCACCTTTTTTTTTCTCACTCGGCAATCCAAAAAGGTTCTGTTAGATGACAACAGAGGGGACAAGCAACAAGAACCATCACTCAAAAAAGGGTAGGGCAAGTTCTTCCCTACCGGGTCACGTTGGGGCTCCACCGGAACTCATCGAATTGATAGTCTACAGTGTTTCTGGATGTTTCAGACTGAAGCTGGCGTCAGCATGAGAGCACCACCATCTCATAGCTCCATCGTGGCCATTCCGCAAGCAATCATGGCAGCCGCTCCCCATCGGAAGCCTGCGGGAGTCGGGGGCCCCCAAGACTTTTGTAGAATCTTCAAGACTGAGGGGACGCTTTCGAGAATGGGGTCCATGCCCTAGCAGACAAGCGTCCGAGTTCCAAGGTGTCCCAGGGCCATTTTAGTGGACCAGGCACAAATCCGAAGAGCATGCCGCCATTTTGAGAGTCCTGTGGCAGCCGCCTATCGCTGCACCGCAAGAATGGGCGCAACTCAGCTGAATGGCGGATTTTGGCACAGTGTACCAAAAGCGGGCGGAATGGCAACTGAAACGGTAAAGGGGCGCCCCACTACAGCAGACGAGCCTCCACCTGGGGAGGCCCGTTCACGCCGCCTCCCCCCCCTCCCCGGGGCGCCCACGCCGTTTTTCGGAGCAGCATTGAAGGATACCAAAAACAGTGCGGCAACTTACTGGACATCACCTGGGTGCCATCCACATCTCAGCGCGTTCTGCTGCCTTGGGACTATTCGCACAACAGACCGCTACTGACGAGGCCCCCCCCGCCCCCCCCGGGGCGCCCCACGCCGTTTTTCGGAGCAACATTGTAGGATACCAAAAACCAGTGCGGCACCCAGGTGACATCACCTGGGTGCCCTCCAGAACTCAGCACGTTGTGCTGCCTTGGGACTATTCGCACAAAAGACAGCTACTAACCATTGTTGCTTCTTTTTCCAAAAAAATGTTTAAATGTGTACTGTTTTTGTTGCGTTGTATATATTTAAAAGTTATTAAAGTTTTATAATCCTACTACTTTGTTGGAGTGCTATATATTTTTAATGTGACACATAATTGTAAAAACTTTGATGTACAAAGAGGCATCCCTGGAATCTTCCTCTTCAGGCTCGGTCCCACACACCCTCACAGTGAGAATCCCCTCCCCAATCACAATACAGGATGGTTATCAGATAGTAGGAACGCGTGTGCTGTGACGGATCTCATGAGATGGGGGCCTTGATCTACTGTAACTCCTTTGAAGAGGGGTAATTCTTTAAAGTTGGTGCCATAAACTACATCCGCACGGCTAGGTGATAGCCTAGGACCAGCCTGGACAATCAGACACAGAGGAAGAGGAGTGTCAGAGGGTGCGGTATAAGCATGGGCGAATTTTGCGAATCTCGCGTTCGCGAATTTTGCGGATTTGCGAACTCGCAATCCGCAAAATCCGCGAATTCTCGCGAATTTGCGGATTTTTTTTTTTTTGTGTTTGCGCGGGTTTCTGCCAGTTCGCGAGGGTTTTGTACAATGTCGCAAATTGCGAACTTACCTGTCGGGTCGCAAGTTTCGCGAACTTGTTGTTTCTACGTGTCCAGCCTGTTTGGGACACTCTTCTTCATCACTGCCACTCTCTGTCACCACTGCCACTCTCTGACTACTCATGCCACCCTCTGGCCCACCCATGCCACCCTCTGTTTCATCACAGCACCCTCTGGTTGTCCAGTCAGTGTACATTATTGTGGCAACGCAAGCACACCTTCCCTGCCTCAAGTGACCTGAATTAATTTGGGGCTGATTAATGTGTCACAGAATATTTTTTTAGCTGGCACCTGCTTCCTTAGTGCTTCCTGATTAGTGATCTTTTGCACTTGCTAAGTGCTTTCATTGTTGCAAAATTAGTTACAACACCTGCCCTGCCCCAACTGACAATAATGAATTAGGGGCTGATTAATGGATTTGAACTTCCAGCCTGGCTCCTGCTTGTCTCCCTTAGCTGTAATTCAGGACCTTTGTGGCATATGTGTAACTATTCTGAGGTTCAGACAGGGTCACATAATATTTGCAACTGGCAACTGAACTCTGGAGGGGCCCCTCAGGAAGCACTACAGGAAATGGCTACTAATGATGAGCCTGAACTTTTGAACCTGGTAAGTAGTTTCAGTTTTGCTAAGATCGTATTTCCGCAATTTTGCACTTATTCGCGGGACGAGAAGTTGTACTGGGAAGCCGCGAACTCACGCGAACAGTGCGAACAGTGCGAGCAAAATCCGCTGCTCGCGGATTTGCGGATTTTGCGGGAGATTCGCGAATCTCGTGGATTGCGAATTTACCGAAAATCCGCAAAATCCGCGCGCGAAACGGATTTTCCGCCCATGCTTAGTGCGGTAGTGAATAGGGTGAAAGGGAGGTGTCGGGCGGGCACAGGGTGTGATTCTCAGGGAAGAACAACGCAGATGGGGGGAGGTTTATGGCCCATGCATGAGAGAGAGAGCGGGGGTGACCAGTGCGTGGGGGAGATGCTTGCGAGGGTGGGGAACCATGCTGAGGATCGGCGACGTGCAGAGAGTGGGTCTGGTCAAGGCAACTAAAATGGCTGCCGTGCACGACAAAATTGTGGCATTGGAAAAAAGGCAAGATGGCGCAGACAATGTTTATCAATACGGATTAATTTATAACAATTTATTTTAACAAAATATTTACTCGCAGTGACAAAATGGCGCTCAACACTTCCTGAA
The DNA here is from genome assembly GCF_964263255.1 of Lissotriton vulgaris. Classification (NCBI taxonomy): domain Eukaryota; kingdom Metazoa; phylum Chordata; class Amphibia; order Caudata; family Salamandridae; genus Lissotriton; species Lissotriton vulgaris. Next base: position 821,622,304 of record NC_141685.1, on the reverse strand, counting down.
TTCCTTCGAATCGAACGTTAACAGACGTCACGCAGCAACAAAAAAAACCGCTCACGCGCAGCCTCTGGAAGACATGTATCAACATATATGAGCCTCCTCAGCCACCCTCAGAAAACATAAAGGGTCAAGCTACGTCTCCCGTACCCCCTTATACCCTGTAATTTAATTAAAACGAAATACAAAATGGCGAATTCCCGTTTCGCTACCTGTTCGTGACCCGGTTCGCGAACCGGGAAGCACTTCTACCGTGAAAAATCAATATTTTTTTATTTGCCTCACGGGACCCTTTAATAACCCCAACATCATTCCTAAGGGGTCAAGAAGGGTCTACCTTGCCCCCTTTCATTAAATTCGCCCTTCGTTTTTCACCTCTTCTTCTCTCTCGATCCTACCGAGAGACAAGATGGCGGCCGCACTGGACTGTTTAGAATGTTGACAGACACTGGAGAGCCAATCAGCTTCGCTTCGCAAAGCTCCGTTACGCGAAAAGTACGCGATCTGGAGCGCTAACCAGGACGCTGTCACAGATATATCTGTTTTTTTAAATGTTAATTTCTCAAAATCCACTGGAGCACATATATTGAGACCCAGCAAGGGCACATCGGGCTAACAGTCCCTACAATTTTGCCAAGTTTCGTGTAAATCCATTCAGCCGTTCGAGCTAAAAGTGAGGCCAAACGCCCTATGGAAATTAACATGGGAAAAACGCATTTTGGGACCCCCCTTTTTTCTCGGCCCCCCCTTGACGAAACCCCCCCACATTTTCAAGGGCTGCTCAGAAACAAAATGTGCCATGTTCCTGAAAATTTCAGCCGATTCCGTCCACAAACGCAAAAGTTATTAGACATAGAATTTTCAAAAGTTCCATAGAGAAAAAATCCTAACTATATATACCTACTGGCGACCGCCAGTAGGTAATATATATATATATATATATATATATATATATATATATATATATATATATATATATATACTGTCGAACATCCCTGTTCCCCTTCTTGAACCGAAGGCACCTCACTGCCTACTGCTTGAGAATCTATCAGCCTTACAAGCATGGCATACAACAATTGATAGCTTTTAATTCAAAGAGGAGGACCTCCTTTTTGCAGACCAGTCTCCACTCTCAACGACTCCATTACAGCAAGTAAGGCTTCAAATAGTCCATGTAAGTTTTTTAAAATTAAAAGTAGGACATGCAGCATTGGAGAAGGACCTGTCAGTAGAGGGTCAATGTTTACGGCAGAGGTGACCAAAGTTCCCTGATCCCCACCATGGAGTGTCAGGCTGGCGGTGTTGGGTATATCAGGCAGCACTCTTGTTGTCTGGAGATCTACAGATTCTTCCTTGATTTGTGAATTCCCCTCTAAACTCTCTGCAGCCCCAATCCCCTCTCCAGAGCATGCAAAACTCAACTCAGAAGGACAGAGCAGACAGGGAGAGGGGAAAGATGGGGGTGTATTACACCTGAATTTCCAAACAAGTCCATAGTTTCCTTTTCTCAGACTTCTAACTGCTCTTGAGGACCACCTACTGGGGACTACCCATGTTCCATATTTGTGGAATCCTGTAACACAATGGGCTTAAAAAGTTTACCTATGAAATCCGTTATTGAAACCACCAGAGATTTTGCTGAAGATTGCGCTTTATCAACTGCAGGGGAATAATCAGCTCCAGCTTGGTTTACTTCGTCATGGCGAGGAGACAAAAGGTCTAACGGGTCTCTTGTGGTTGGTGTATTAGCATCCCACCTGTTTTTCTGCCTTTTACTGCTCCTGAAGGCTTTACGCCTTTTTTCATTTGAAGAGGCATCTAAGAACAGTTTACACTGGACGTTAATGATCACCAGCTCAAGAATCTTTTACTTCAGCACTTTAACAAATTCTGCTTGCCTCCTCCTCTTGCCCTCAGTGACTAAGCACTGCAATATCCACCCCACTGCTATTTTGGACCAGCTGCTAATATTCCGATAGGTACCCTTCGGTGCTCCAACCACTTCAGGGTTCTTCAGGGGTCTTGAATACTTACCCTAGTTCATGTATTATGTGAAGCATGCCTTTTACTTGGCATCTACATCCAATTTACCACCTCTTACACAAAAGAATGCCTCCAACTCAAGGCAGTCAGCCAGTCACCAACCAAAAAGCGAGCACTGACACACCATGCAACAAACTGCGGCTATACCTTCAGACGCATCTTTAGATGTGAGAGGCTGGATGCCGGCATCTGCAAAGGTCCGTTTTAATAAACAGACCAGCCAATACAGCAAGACCATTCTACTACAGTCATGCAGCATTGCAACTTACATCTTGGCTTGTTCTGGATGTTGAGAAGAAGTCTGGTGGTGGTAGCAAGTGGGTGGGCACGAGCACAGACTTGCTGCACATTGCTGCTTACAGCACGTCATCACGTCAGACGTTAGCAAGATGAGGATCAGCATTCAACTGCCAGCGTTCCAACAATATATGTCCATAGGAACAACCAATATGTAGAAGTCATTTTCAGTCGGTGTGCATTACCAAAAATCCCAACCAGAACCTGCATTGCACCAGAAATTAAAACAATTTAAAGTTAATAGCTGACTTTTTTGCCTTGCCGAGGCTAGAGGAGCAGGGTCTTAGTCAGCAATCGTCTAGGCTGGTACACACCAATGCTTGCAATCTTCCAGGTGTTCTTCTGGGAGACTCCAGTCAGCACCATTGGTAAGAAAGGTCTCTCTAATACTGATGCTTCCTTGCAAGAAGCATCTCAGATAGTGTGGATATCAGTAAAAATAGAAACATATCTCTAATTAATCGCAAGATCTGGACTCCTGTCACTCACTTAATAGTTGGGTGTGAGGATAAGGTGTAAAGAGGAAGGAAGCAGTGTGGCTAAAACTACTAGGTGAACAAATGACATTTTATTGTGTCTCCCAGGGTTAGAGTTTTAAAAATGGTGGGGAATAGTTCTCCCTGCTAATGGAAGTCGACATGTTTCTGCCATACGTGAACCCTGCCAAAAGGTGTTGGTGGCATTCGTGAAGACGTGGTCGCCTTCTCTGCTTGCACCAAAAGTAAAGCAAATAAGTAATTGGTTACAACCCGCAAATGGTGGAGCTGGATGTCAGGTGTAATCTTCCATAATTGTGGTCCGATATTGTGCAAAAAAGATAAGAATGTGAAAACACTGACAGCCATTAATTCATAAAATCCTCTGATGAAGCTTAAACTCATTAATCTGACGGTGTGTAAATCTAAGTGAAAAACTTATACACTTGAAGAAAACAACAGTGTGGTGGTGAATCGTGAACACTGCAATACAAATAAAGTGCTGTGTATCTTTATATGAATGTTTTTCATTACCAGAATTGTATTAAAGCGTGGTTGCAATCTTGGAGCTGGAAAAAAATCAGTGTCTAATCAAATATGAACGAACAAGATATTAAAAGTCGAGAGTAACAAACGGTTAATGCCTGACCTAAAAAAATGGCTAAAAGCAACCAAATTATGGGTCTCAAAAAGCACACATTACCATACTAGTCCCTGGCACTAAAGGGAACTACTTTGTGCGCGGATGTACTCTGTGTGAAAGAGTGAAATGAGGTTATTCACAGTGAAGCAGGGCAATAGCAGTAGTGGGCTGACCTACTGCCCCATTCCCTATGATGTTGTGGGTTGAGCCAAAATATAAATGACGCAACAGATCAATGAATGAAGCCCCTCTATCAGTAAGTATGTTGTATATATTATTTATGAATTCAAAAGGTCTTGGATGGCGCCAGATTTAAAAAGAGAATAACGTGTAATATATGTTGAACATTCATTATTTTAGAATTATAATATCTATAAAAGATATATATTTTGATTGAGAACCAATGTGAATTAATGATCCGGAAAAGGTATGGTTAAGATTTTAGGTATTTCTTTATTTGAGGAACAAACACAATTAGAGTGCCTGCTGTCATCCATTAGAAAAGATGCTGTTACAGTCTATTTCTGTCCCAGTTAGTTGTTAACTGCTAATTTTGCTTCCCACCAGCCAAAAACGAAATCTTTCAATTTGGGTTTTATGAGTTTTCCATTTGCAACAATTTTTTTTTTACTGCCGGACACTATTAAATTACACAGTTTCAACCCTCATACTGTGACGATAATGATTTACTACCTTTTTATTTCTCAGAGGAACAGCCTGCATGAAACATATCCATTTTACATCCAAAGTCAAAGGAAAATGGAGCCTATAAAAGTAGTTGATAATATTTTCCCATGCTGTCATGCCAAGGATTGCAATGCTTTTTTGTGGATGTTAGAATATATAATGCGACCCAGTGGCAGTGAAGGGGTTAAGTGAGCTGCATAGTAACGTCCCCTCTGAGAAGGGAAGAGGTATTTATGCACACTCGCCGCAGTACTTCAAAATTGCCTTAAATGCAAAGCACATTTAAAACTAGCATGCACACTGAGAGCCAGGGCCGAGCTGGGAAATCCAAAGCAGCTCTGGCCAATTTTGTCAGATCAGCCCCGATACGGTGCATAGAGAGCAAGCGCAGCCAGCAAGCCTGACCACTACAAGGAGGGATGGGGGTTCTTCCCCGAAGAAAATGTGGTGCATTCTATAGCACATTTTTCATTATATATTCAATTGTACTCGTTTTTAGGGTAGAGAGGGAGAAGTCAGATCTAATTTCAAATGAGAAACCAGTTTCTTGCAGGGAATTCGTTTTCACCACCTTTCTATGGATGCTCTCTTTATTGGAGTAACTGAGGAAGTTTACCAGGATCTTACGCGGCGTACTCTTACTTGGAGATTTTTTTAAAGGTGCACCCTCTGAATATCTTTAACAAGCATTTACTCCATCCCTTCTCAGATGCCACTGGCCTTTAGCAGAGCGACTGTAAAGCCTTGATGTCCCCCCTCATTCCCCTCTAGAACATGTAATAGTCTTATGTTATTTCTTCTAGCGTTGTTCTCTAATTTATCTTGACTCTCCTCATACCTCATTCTTAACATGTTGAGTTCCTACCAATTAGAGGCTGAGGTTGTTTTGAATGCCACAACAGAGTCTTCCATAGCCATGGTCCTTTGTGTCAGAGTCTAGTTTTTTGGCCAACTCCTCACATACTCCCTTTATATCTCTTTGGTTTGCTTGGGGGATGGAAAAGCCATTTCTGACCTCATCACAGAGTGACTTCAATAAATAATCCAAAAAGTTTGTGAGGGGGAGGGTCAGTATTTACTGGGGACTGAGAGGTGTTTCCTCTCCCCTCCGAGGTGGCTGGTATGCATTCCGGCTGAACATCTTGCGAGTAAGGTAACATTTTCGACTTCATTGAGATTGTGGATTTGATTTTTGCAGCCTCCTCCCCTGACCTCAGACCTGTATCCACCCCAGCTTCTCCCAAATCTGCTAAACACTGATATCAGTTAGTCCCATGGAGCATTTGGGTATTCCTGGCCCTGACCTCTCCCTCCTCTGAAATCTATACCTTCGGTGTCGAACAGAGATCCTGTGCCATCTCTGTGGATGGGGGAGCCTCCCTTCCAGCCCCCCTAACCTCCGATGCCTCTAGCTGCAATATGTCAGAGGACATAACAGGCTCTCCAGACATTGTGTCTACAGCACAGTTGAGGTTCCCGACTGCGCATCTAGTGATGTTTAATAATAAAAGGTATACCTTCAGGAATTATAAAGAGGCAGATAATCTGTTAAGGCATATTAGAGCTAACCAGGATACTTAGCCTCATTATGGGGCCGTTAATGCATCCTGTCAGCTCTCGAATATATCCCCAAGCTGATGTCTCGTTTTCTTGCTTACTTGCCACTTTTGTTAATTTTCATTTACCCTTTCGTTACTTTCTGTTTTAGCTAACTCCCTATTATATCCTGGTGTAGGTACCATATGATCTTAGAGAAAGTGGTTTGGCTGGTATAAATAGTACAGATGGAATCAGGAATGGGGCAGATGCTGAAAAGCACACATTGTATGCTGGAATGTTAATGGTCTCAATGTGAGGAATAGAAGGGCCAGAATATTCCAATATTTGAGGGAATCACCAAATCAGGTATTAGTTCTACAGGAATCCCACTTGACTGGAGTGTTTCAGGTTACAGAAATGGGTCCAGCAGGTAGCACTAATGGGGTGGTTATTCTGATATTCAAAAAAGCAGGCGGCAAATTCAATTCAGGACTGTAAGTCAGACAACAGGGGTAGAAGGGTCATCGTAACGCCGTGGATAGTTGAGAACTGCTACACCCTGGTGGGATATTGTGGTCCAAATGTGGACGATGTGGATCCCCTCCAAAATCTGCGCTTAGAGCTTCTAGAGACCCCCTACCTATTAATACTGACGGGCTGTTAACGCTGTCTTAGATAACATGCTGATCAGCCCAGTCAGGTCAAACAATAAGAAGGTGGACCCTACATCACACTCTGTTAAGGGGCCAAGAAGTGTTAGATAGATTAATAAGGAAGACTACAGACTTTCTAGAGACAAATAAAAAAAAATTAAAAAATTCAGCACTGCTGCATGTAGTCTGGGACGTCTTCAGGGCTTTTATGAGGGGCATTTCGATTAGTATCTCATTACAGAAGACTAGAGAGTTTAAGAGCCTAAGGAGGAACTTCTTAAGGAGATCCAGGATCGGAAGCTCAGTTTGGCTGCCATCTTGGAGTCCAGAGTAAGGTGAGAAAATTAGCACACTTCGACAACAGTGAAAATGGCGGGAAATATTTAGCATGGACATTTTAGATTGACAGTGAGGAGGGGAGGTCAAATGTAAGGCCACAGGGAATCTCCCAATGAAGAGCTGGAAGGTGGAAAACACATTTTTAGATTTATTTTGCCTCCCTATATACAGAGGACTTGAGAACAATGGAGGAGCAGGTCAATGAATGATTGGAAGGGCTTCCAAAAGATAAGATCTCAGGAGAGGAGAAAAAAAGTTTAGATCAGGTGATTACCCTTGGAGAAGTCCAGCGGATAATTAATAAGGGCAGGGTAGGGAAGGCAGCTGGCCTGGATGGACTCCTAACAAATATTTTATGGCCTTAGGAGATGTAATCGCCCTGTTTCTGACTCAGCTATTTGTGGGATTTTAAAAGAATATCCCCAGCCTTCCTAAGTCATGGGAGGAAGCCACAGTTGCACTAATTGTGAAGCCTGACAAAGACCCATTTTTCTCCTTATTGTGATTATACGTCCTCTGCAAATTTACTGGCTAATAGACTGATTAACATGATGGGAGGGATGATACTAGATGATCAAAACGGTTTTATGAAAGGTAGATCTATGCATGAACTGACCCATGAACTGATAGAGTCTATAGACGCTGATCTGGTGAATAAGGTGCCTCTTGACATCATTACACTGGACACCACTAAAGCTTTGACAGGGTATACCTGAAAACACTCTTACGATATTACAACTTGGGGGACAAGTTCTGTGGGGTGATAAGTTAGATTTATAAGGCACCCTTGGCATGGATTTTGCTAAATGGCAATTTATTTTGCCTCCCTATATACAGAGGACTTGAGAACAATGGAGGAGCAGGGCTTTAATAGAGGACAAGGTAGGGTTGTTCCCTCTCTTCACTATTATTTAACTTGTACATTGAGGGCCATATGTATGAACACATTTCCTCATAGACACAAAATGGGTAAAACCTTTTGATACACCTGGCCCTGAGCCCCTAGCCTGTAAGACCAGAGAGGAGTGGGATATAAAACCTTTAACGAGCAGCCTCTGGGTAAAGTAAATGTCTTTATATGCTAGTGATGTCATGATTTATAAGGCGGATTAAGCCCCCACTGTAGCAAGTTTGAAGCAGTTGATTTCTGACTTCGGGAAAGTGTCCGGATATGAGGCAAATCCATCAAAAACAGAAATTATGTTGTGGAGTATGGAAGAAGGAAGCTCCCTAATAAAAAGAGAAATAAAGTATCTGGGCATCAGAATTAGTCAAAACTTTAATAAAGTAGCAGAATTAAACTTTATTAAGGCAATGGTGGAAACAAATAGGCTGTTACTGAGTTTGTCACATTTACCACTAACACTATTTGGTAGAGTGAATTTAATAAAGATGTCTATTCTTCATAAATGTACTTTAATTTATGAATGATTTCTACATTTTAGGAGATTCTGGTTAGAAAAATTACACAGGGAGAATAAACTCCTTTATATGGGCTTCTAAGCGATCAAGAATTGTAAGGAAAAAACTGCATAGGAAATTTCACAAAAGAGATATTGCGTTGTCAGATTTTCAACTCTAGGCTTGGGACTTCCAGCTTAACATTTTCAGGTCCTTGCTAATAGATAACAGGTGTGGAAACATGTAATGTTTTAACTTAGCAGAAGCTACAGCCATTTTGGCTGTGGTGTCAATTTCATTTCCTTCATAGTTTTTTCGTACTCTGCTGTTTGCCTTTTCACTCTGCTTGTGTCATCTGTTTTAGTTGACCTCCTGACATGGCTGAGCAATGTACGTGCTGGGGGTTTGTGGCTGCCAGTGCACCTGGTCTTAGATGTTATCTGTTGACTGTTTACTGCTGCCATAAGTATTCCTGCTCCCCCTCCCTATTTGCTGACCAAGTGGTTATACTTCTGCCCTTGTATGCTGATAGCTATTTCTAAATGTGTTCCTTCCATTTCTGTCCACATGCTTACAGTGCAGAAAAAGAGTAAATAAAGACGATGGTCTGTGAGTTCAGTGTACTACCTCCTGCAACACTTGGGAGTGTTGTGTAGATGTGGTCCCACTCATGAGCGTTTAATAAACTTCTTATTTTATTTCAACTCCAGTGCCGATCTCTTTTTGTTAGTCTTTGGAAACCGTGGACCAGAGGGTGACCCTGCACCAGGGTGCTCACTTTTGGGTACATTTCCACAGTTGGCGCCCGATACGGGGGCCCCATGAGAGACGCGGCCGTCCGAGGGACTTGTCTTGATGAAGGATCGGAATATTACTGAGGATGCGCACTGCACGAGGAAGCCCTTGTCTTTGCAGGCCGACGTGACTTTTGCGGTTTTCCCGATTTGACCCTCTAGGTGGTGGCCATTCTCGACTAGGGCTTTCTTTGGTGTATTATGCAGTGACCATTAGGCCGACCAGAGATCGGCAGGTGGTAGTTGGAGACTTTTGTTTGGTAAGGTCGCTGAAGCGGCCCTTTTCATTTGCTTGGTTTGGTTTTTTGGTTTGGAATTTATTCTTTGCAAAGACTGACGGCAGGTAATGTGGAAATTTTTCTTCTTTTGGAACATTTGTTTGGAGAAGTGATATTTTACATATACTTGTAAAAACATGCCCGTTCTCAGCACACTCTCTAAGTGGTGTTGCTGCTCTTGTAGTACCAAGACATTTTTAGAGAAAAGTCAGCCGGCTCCTGCGGAAGGGACCCCAAATAGAGAAATGTATATCAAATACGCTATTTCTCTCATAATGTATGGTTCATTGTGAAACAAATACACATAAAAAGAGTCTGATTTACAATGGCTAGTGAATGGGTCATTCGATTCTAAAAAGGTTCAATATGTAGAGCAGTGTTTATTTAAAAGAAAAAGTAGACAGGATATGTTTGATTGTGTACCTGTGTGGGATAAAGAAGTGCGAGAGAGAGCGAAGAGAGCGGAAGCTATAGCAGAGAAAGAGCAGCGAAAAACGATATATCAAAAAGCGGCGGAATTAAAAGGCAAAGGAATGAAGGAAAGAATTGCAAAGGAAAATACGTTGATTAGAGGTATATGGACAGTACCCTATAAGACGCCCTATTTATCCGATACTTAATAAGCCTCATGATGATTCTATTTTCTAAGATCAACCCCCATCCCCGTATAAATTTCCCACTCCAAGTACCCCTGAGGATGAGGCTTCTGACGAGGAGCATTCTTCTTCAGAGGATAAAGATAAAGACAAGCAAGGTGGGCGAGACTTACTCTACTTTGACTAAAGCAGAAAAAACTGCTGCTAAAGAGGAAGCTCTTCGGACTACTACAGCGACGATCCTCATAAATATGGTTCAACCTTGGAAAGATATTGACCAGTTATATTGCGTAGAAAAATTCTGTTGGGAGGTAATATATGGTTGGCGGCATATTTCTGACGAAACAGAACCAGCTGATCTGAACGTTGATTATAAGCTTTAGGAGATGGGATGTACCTTTTTTCAGATATAACTGATACGATTAGACTAATAGGTAAATTACGAGATGAAACATTGCGTTTAAAAAGGAACAAGAATTAGCTAGAAAGGATAAAGTTGTAGAAACCGAAAAGTCTCAAAGATACAAAGCAGATGTTTTGGTGGATGCGAACAAACCCAGTAGTACTGAAATTACTATGAAACCAATGTGTGAAGCTGCACCCCTGTATGTTCCTCCGAAAGTTACGGGAACAAGTGATGAAAAAACCGGATGATGCAAAGGGATATTTTATACATAATTGGGTTTACATTCCTTGGAGTAGAGCAGATGTTATGGCTCCTAAAGCTGCTTTGCCTGATCCCCTTCTAGGCCTTCTATGAGGAGGTGGAAGGAGCCATCAGCTCCTGCACTATGGCCTTGCCAGATAGTGATATGTTCTTCTGGCTTATTTTGCCCCCTGATATGTGGAGAAGAATACTTAAATAGATGATAATGTGGCATTTGGTGATACCTGGGAACATTTAGAAGAAAAAGATGCGGAAAGAGAGCCTGCGCAGAAACCTCCAATGGAGATATTAGATCATCCTAAAGCTATTGTGACAAAGTTGAAGACTCTCATGCCCCCTAAAAAAATAGACTGGACTGTGTTAGAGTCCTGTAAACAGAAAAATGATGAGTTAGTTTCTGATTTATTTTCAAGATTTCAGGAGACATTCCATGATTTTAGCGGCCAGTCATTGGCCGATGATACGGGTAAGCATTTGTTTGTTGACAAATTTATCACTAATATGTTACCGGAAATAGCTAGTCGCTTTAAGGCTAGTGAGAGTTCTTGGACCACGTCTTCCCCAGTTTCGCTTTCGACCATGGCCCAATATTACGGGCGACAGGAACAGGAAGCAAAAGGCAGGGAGGATAAGAAGGTTAAAGAATTAAAGACAAAAGTTATGTTGGTCCAAGTATATGGTCCACCATTTAGGGGTGGGGGAAGAGGCGGACGTACAATGTATACACCTGGAGTGCCCCCTCTTTTTCTCGAGCAAATTTGTCCACTGATCAGTGTGCTTATTGTAAAGAGACTGGGCATTTGGTCGTTCTGAGTGCCCCCTTTTGTGAGGTCAGCTGTACCAACGGGAAAGGGGTAGTATGAGAGGACGCCCAGGGAAACAGGAAACAGGGGAGGTACAGGAGCTCATGCCAGGTTTGAGGCAGTTGAACAAGAACCAAATTACTCTCATGCTTTTGATAGACAAAATCAATATGAAATGTCTGATTATTCTGCTGATGCGCTTGCAGATTCTGATTACGCATAGGGATGCCTAGGATGGGTTATGGGACCGGTTGAGGTGCCAGTAGTTAAAATGGGTCCTTATGTAGACGCAAATGTCTTGGGATCTACTGATCAGTGCCTGGTTGACGCAGGGGCTACCTGTAGTTCTCTGTCTAAAAGATTGGTTCCTAGGGCTCCCCTGTCCGTCACAATGATAACATCAATAGGGTACGATGGAACATCTACACCTAGCCCACTTTCACAGCCACTTGAATTCAGACTTGACAAATTCACTCCAGCATGTCCATTTTTGCTTTCCCCTAACATGCTGAACATCATTGTGGGTATCGATATGCTTAAATATTTTGTGCTGCAATACGTTGTAACCCGGAAGGTGTGCGTGTTATTTTAAATGACAATTATCCAATGGTTGAGGGATCCTGTCATATCAATGAGGATGCCGCTCTGGCGTCCCTACCTTGTACTTTTTGGGCTAGATCAGATACTAATGTGGGTCAAATGGTAATTCCACTTGTGCACATCCAAGTAAAGGAAGGTGTTTCATTGCCTCGTCTGCCCCAATACAAAATATCCAGAGAAGGTGAAGAAGCATTAGCACACATTGTTCAGGATTTGATCACAGTGGGGGCAGTGGAAGAAGTCCCCTATAATATTTACAATAGCCCTATCCTTCCTATTTTGAAAAAAGACACTGATACTAAAATTTACAGATTCATTATTGATTTGCGAGAGGTTAATAAAATTGTAGGGCCCCAACATCTGGTAGTTTCCTATATCACGACCCTTCTCACTATGGTCCCTCCCACTGCCACTAAATTTTGGGTGATCGACTTAAAGAACGCATTTTTCTCAATACCCATTCACCCAGACAGCTGTTATCTTTTTGGATCATTCCGGTTCTCTAGAGCTCCACAAGGCTATACAGAGAGTCCTAGCATTTACAGTCAAGCATTAAAAAGACAACTTGATTCCTTTCCTGTATCAAAAGGGGTGGTCCTTATCCAATATGTTGATGACATCTTGTTAGCTGCAGATACCCCTGAGCAGTGTGAAGAAGGAACACTGTTATTGTTATAATTTCTTGCATCACATTATCATAAAGTCTCTAGAAAGAAATTGCATTTTTGTAGACAGCAGGGTACCTATTTAGGTCACCTCCTGTCTAAGGAGTGGCGTGCACTCACACCAGATGGCATTCAGACCTATTTCGATACTCCTGTGCCCCATACTCAGAAGGATGTCCGTGCACTGATTGGCCTTACTTCTTTTTGAAGACACTCCTATGCCCCTCCCATGGACTGCTGAATGTCAGAGTGCCTTCCAACAGTTACGCTAAGTTCTTTGTTGTACACCAGTAGTAGGAACTCCAGACTACACTAAGACTTTCACACTCTATGTACACGAGAGGGAAGGTTGTGCCCTCTCGGTTTTAACACAGATGTACGTGATAAGCAATGTCCTTGTGCATATTTCTCGGCCGTCCTTAGCCTAGTTGCTCGCGCGCTGTATGGATGTTTCTGAGCAGTGGCAGCAACAGCTGTATCTATACGTCAGAGTGAAGGAATAGTTTTGTCGCACAAACTGCTTGTGTTAGAACCCCATTCAGTTTATGCTTTTCTAAATCAAAACGAAAACACAGCATTTGACTAGTGCTCACTTGACAGGATATGAATCGACACTTTTGGCCCCTCATATCACATTGAAAAGATGTTTGACATTAAACCCTGCTACACTACTACCATTTCCAGCTACTCAGCCTCAGTCACAAGAGTTACATGATTGTATATTCCTCACTGAAGAGCAAACAAAGGGTTGTGTTGACCTACAAGATACACCTTTCTCTAGTGTTGCTATGAGTTATGGGTTGATGTCTGAAATTACCCGATGGCACTACATCTGCTGCCTAAAATTGTAAATGTAAATTGTAAATTGATACTTGTATAGCGCACTACTCACCCGCAAGGGTCTCAAGGCACTTGTACGAATACCGCTGTGGAACCCATCTTGGCTTTCCCTGTGAGGCGTCCACTCCTGGGCACCCCCAAGGTGGAGGCCAGGCATCCTTAGCGTTGTGGGGGCCATTGTGGAGATTAAGCAAGTTATTGTCCAGAGTTGCAGAGTGGGATTCCATGATTGGAATAGGCACCAAAGCGAGAATTATCAGGTCCGTGGAATTTTGAGCCCAAGACGGGCCGAGGCGGGGAATTGAACCCTGGTCCCGGGCTAGACCTCTGCATCAGGGTCTGCTGCTCTAATCATTGAGCCACACTTCTCCACTTTATGCTATTATGACACTGCAGACACTGCAGACAGTAGTTGAGATAACTCGCATCTCACAGAGGTCAGCCCAAGCGGCAGAGCTGATTGCACTGACAAGAGCATGTTAGCTTAGTACAGACTTACTTGTCAATATTTTTCCTGACAGCCAGTACCCATTTGGGGTGGCTCACAATCTTAGTGGCTTGTGGAAAGAAAGGGGCTTCCTCACCTCACATGGGACACAGATAGTGCATGGAGAATTGGTGCATAATCTTCTTACTGCCCTAACCTATCCTAAGAAAGTGGCAACTGTTAAGTGTAGTGCACACCTTGCGTGCACATGGAAATATGCAAACAACCAATGATAAATATGGGATCATGATTGTGTTACTGTTACTCAGTGTTTGTACATGCTTGTGCAGATTGTTCTCTCTTGCTTGTCTCACCCTGCACACTCTACTCCCTATTGAACCCTTTCCATTTCATGTGAATCATATATGGTCGTCTCCAATTTGTTACTTCAAAACTACACCATGATGATCATATATTTAAACTCTTATCCCTGATTTCAATTATAATTTCATAAGTTTGACCTGGCTCTCTTACATCCCACCTGCCCTGGACGTCTCATTCTTTGGACATTGGTGCTTATTTTACCATTTACACGATCATGTTGCTGTACATGACTGCTGCCATCCTCTTATAGATATCATTGGATCTTGAACACGCTTTATTAGCTCCACCTTATGCACTCTCGAGGTTATTTTAAACAGTATCCTTAGGTATTGACACACATTTTTCCTTCCACATGCCCAGACTGCCTGATATGAGTCTTGCTCTTTTTAACATAGAGAGCCTTAGACTCAGAATTCTCTGATTTATCGTATCCAAATGCTTTTCGGGTTCAGTTCGAGCTTCTCTTGGGATATCTCAGTTTTTCAGAGACTCGTGTAAATTGTTGCAGAGTCTAGAAAATTTGGTTACTAGCCCCTTAGGGTGCCCACTGTTTTAATATTGATCATTTGACCCGTCAAAGATGGCCGCCAGCCGCTCTAACTGTAGTACATGTCCTCGCCTCCCCCCTTTTTTTGTTTTTTTCGATTTCTTATTATTGTTCCTTTTCGACCAGATTCATCTTTTGCTCCGAATCTTAATTTTACTTTTCATTTTCTTTGCACATGTTTCTGTTTCGGGGTCTTCTACTTCAGTTTCTTATCCTTGACGAATTTGAGGAAAAGTGTCAGGTTGTACTTGGTAGATTTACCTACCTAAGATGGCCGCCACTTTCGTATACTCGATCATATGACCAAACACAGGGCTCCGTTTTTTCCAGATCCTGAATGTTGACATTATTTTGATTAATCTTGTTAATCCTTATTAGGGCGGGTCATTAGGAACATGGATATTTTCTTAGATTTATAGTAAGCAATTACAGTCAGCAACCTGTTTTTGCAGCACATTTTTATTTTAATTATCACCATTATTTGGGATATCACGAACCTGTATTCTCTCCTTTATTGGTAGTAAACTTACTAGCATTACACACTTATTAAATCGGCTTTGTGATACGTTTTTATATTGCCGATCCCGGCAAGAGCTACCTTTCAAATATGGCCACCGGTATTCCCTATGCGGTCACATGACCTGAGATGAAGCTACTTGCCCAAGACTTCACAGGTGTTTGGCATGTTAGTAATAGGGCGGGCTATATAAAGCTAACATTTCAAACTATTTCTCATTCCTTGCGTTTGGACTCATCGTGGTCGCTGCAGGACGGACTTCTCTGAAATCTTGGATCTGGCATATTAAACCACTGTAAGACTAGAGGGGGGGGGTACCCCTTATTCTTGGACCTGGGTGGAATTAAGGGGGCTAAGTTACTATCTACCTATTGTTAAAGTTTCACTCTTTATACTGACATACTCTTTATTTGTTTACAACTGGTGTTCTAATGTTTGATGGGTTGTCCTCCAATCCTTAAAAAAGTACACCCCACTTATCCATTGACGGTATTCTATGTAAGGGAGGGGATGGTTCTCATGAATAGAGAGGAGATATGTGGGTCAAGGGACCTTGTTTTTGGGTCCTTTTTAATCATAAATAGCACTATTATTGATGGATGCTCTCCCTCTGGGCAGTCTGGCTAACCTAGGTCATGTAATATACTGCAGTATAAGGTGACATTCTGCCTGCTAGGTTTTAATCCTTATACAGGTGAAATGCACTCATATTGCCTATGTTTCCGTTATGGCCTCAAGGAAGTTTCATATATTTAACCCAGACTTTGTTTCCAGGGAATACTAATATCCCTCTGTTTATCTCATTCACATTTTTATAGATCTGGGCCTTACCCACACTTCCCACCATTTGATAATTGTGTCCTCATGCGGTGGGACCATACTTGCAATATGGATGCTATTTAGGTAAGAAGAATGTCGCTTTCCTATTATATGAGGCCTCTCATCTATTTAAATTATATATTTTATAATTATTGTCACACTACCTAATAGCAGGACCCTTATATATTTCAAGTCCGCTCTTTACTCAACCCTTTGTTGTCACAATTCTTGGCCACCAATCACACTTACTAGTGTTTTTTAAAAGTTGCTTGCTAGGATTGAGTTATCAAGCTTGTCTTGGTGGTGCAGCGGCCAGGTTGTACTTCAATTAATATGCGCTTTTTAACTTTAAGTTATCATGTTTCTCTTGTTATTGGCGAGATGATTTCCTATCAGGGGTACATTAATTATGGTTCACCTTCCTCTCTTTCCTCTTTGCAGACCTACTTCTCTGTATAGATCTATCAGTCTGTATATTCAAGTATTGGGAACATTTTCATTGTTCACGGACACCCTTTCTCTACGTTATATTTGGATCTCCTGTTCCTAGTAAGTCCTGTTTTTCAATTTAAGATGACACTAGGCGATCTATGACCATTGCTGACTTACCATGGACAGGTTGACTCAGTTGTTACATTTCACACCTTTAGACCCGACAAGACGATCCCGTCCATCAAGAACTACGCCACGTCTTCAGATTGCTTCCTTTATCACGCTGCTCCTCTGAAGACGTTTTAATCTGTGATAAGGTATATATTCTAGCCTTAACTCTCTTGCTCTTTTCGCCCCCCTCTCTTCCCTTGTCTTCGTTGAAGGTCCCACATCAAAACACTTGGTAAGGCATTCTAGTCACTTTTTGGATCATACAACATAACTGATACCTCAAGCACCGTTGATGCATTCTAATATGAACAATACATCACTAGCAATGATTTGCCTTGAACTATTGTTGGCCTCCATTTTTCGATTTTTCTCTTGTTTCTCTCCCTCTCATGTTCTCTCTGTAACAAATGCCTGGAAGTAACAAAGTTGTTTTGTCATTATTCTTGGACCTTATACTAAAACCATTGGATATGAAGAGATGTTTTGCATTTTGTCATTGTTGTAGCAGTCTGTTTGTTTAAGTTTGCTCTATTTTCATTATTATTTAAAAATGGATTGTTTTGTTCTAGCAGTCTGTCTGTTTGAGCTTATTCGAGTTCGTTATTATCCATAATGGACTTGTTCTAGTCAGATATGGGCAACATCACTTTTTAGTATGTTAAATTCGTTGTACACTAGAACATTTTGTCTATTCTGACTAGGCCATTTTTATGTCACTGTATATATACTTACACTTTTATAGATGTTTATAGATGTTTGATATATGTCTTATATATGTTGTTTATATTTTTTTGTCTAAACAGCCCTTAAGAAGTCCTCTTAGGGATGAAATGTGTCGGCTGTATGGTGTCTCAATGTTCCACTATGAAATAAAAGAAACCAAACTGAAGAACTCTGATCTTCTTCTGATTCATTTCTAAATATAGATTAAAATCTCAACTTGTTTTACGTTAGATTTCTGTGGTGCATCTGTGCTGTTATTTTTAACTTGTTGTGATCCTTTGGGGATCAAGTACTGTTACAGTGGGTGCTATCCAGTATGCACACAAACCCCTGTGAAATGTGTGGGGCACTAATCACTATCTGGAGCTATTTGATGTTAGGTGCTGAACTCAAGAAGGTTCCACTGTAAAAAAAAATCTTTGCACACAAGAACATGACTGATAAAATAGGAGCAGGTAACGCCTTTGCGGATCACACAGCCTGTGAGACCACAATGCAGCAAAGTACCACATCTATGTATGTGCTGCAGTCACAAGCTGAATGTTGGCATGATGCGAGGCAGGAAGTGTTGGACATGCACCAATCTGCCTCTGCTTATGAAATAGATCAATGCTCGAAGGAGGGAACACTGGATGATGAGGGCTGTTGGAGGAATAAAGATATGACCAAATGGAAGTTACCCACAGCATACTAATACCCCTTGATTCATATGGCACATGGGCCGGTACATGTTGGTGCATCCTCAATGGCAAAACAACTTATGCAAGTTTGGGATCATCCTGATATTGCCGGCACTGCTAAAAAGATAGTCCAGTCTTGCATGGTCTGTCTCCAGTATAATCCTTGAAAGGGAATGCGTACTCCAACAGGAGGGTTTGCAACACCAAATCCGCCTTTTG
Source organism: Lissotriton vulgaris (assembly GCF_964263255.1). NCBI lineage: Eukaryota > Metazoa > Chordata > Amphibia > Caudata > Salamandridae > Lissotriton > Lissotriton vulgaris. The sequence goes on along the minus strand of NC_141685.1, from coordinate 821,604,070 downwards.
AGGTCCTGCAAATGGATTACATTCAGTTTGAGCTCTGTAATAATCTAAAATATGTACTAGTAGTGGTTTGTGCCTTCAGTAAATGGGTGGAGGAGTATGCTACGAAGAATAATACAAATGAGCAACAACGGTCCTTGACAAAAGGGAGGTACAATGTTAAGTAATTATAGGCCACAATCTGCGCTATAATGAAAAAGAAGTCCAGCCGGACCTCAAATTTAATCGATGATGCAATGAGGAAATATCAAACAGACATATATACAGTGGGAAACAATCCTGTATCCAACAAGGCTAGACAAACAATATAGAATATACAAGGGGTAGGGAGTTTCTCAGGCAATTTACAATTTGTGAGCAGCTAGAAGGTGGATAGAATCAGTTTAGCTTGACTCATGTAGAAAAAACGCAATTATGGCACATAATAGTGAACTACTGTTTAGACTACATTAACTGTCGACGGCGTTTCGATCCTGTTAAAATCAAAGATCATCATTAGGACAACCAATGTATTGCCTGGATTTAAAGGCCTAGGCTGATGAACCGAGGAAGCCAATTGTGTTTTAACCTCGAAGGCTACGCAATTGTGTCCATGGTAATTAAACGTGGAGGTTCCGGGCTCCGACACCTAAATGGCGCGGAAAGAGTCTACAGAGGAGACCGATGTGGTAATTATGGGAGGGTCCGGATCAGGTACACCAAATTTACAGGGAATTTCCAGATGAGGGTGAATTTACGGTGATGTGCCACTGGCGGTGTATGCCTACAATGAGGCACCTGTGAGTTCAGAATGGAACTACTACAGACGTCTGGAGGGCCGAATCGCACCGGTCAGAATAATACAGCTCTCACGACAGAGAAAGTTCTCCTAAAGGAGTTCTTTCCTCAATTTGGCATTTGTCGGGTCCTATGGAGTGACTATGGACCTCATTTCATTGGGCAAGTTGTAGAATAAGTCATGAAAGGGTTGGGGATTAAGCAGAAATGTAATGCCGCTTTTCACCCACAATCAGCAGGCCTGGTGAAGCGTTATAACTCCACCCTGAATTTGAAATTGGCTAAAATACAGGCTTCCACGTCTTTGAAATGGCCTGATGCACTGCCCCTAGCCTTGCTTTCTATTAGATCAATACCACTTACACGATCTGGCTTTACTACATATTAAATTTTTTTTGGCAGGCCCATCAATATTTGGGGGGTCCTTAAGCCTCGCCCTATACATGATGTTTCCCACATGTTGATTAGTGACTATTTATCCCAGTTAACTAACAGTTTGTCTTCTTTTTATCAGCAGGTACGGGAAGCCCTTCCAGACAGGTCGCAGGGTGAAGGCCACGATCTTCGGCCTGTCAATTTTGTGCTGACAAAATCGGTTCAAAGGACACATTCTTTGGCACCTCAGTGGCATGACCCAGAGCAGGTCCTCCTAGCTACCAGAACTGCAGTGCGAGTGACCAACCGGAAGAATTTGATCCATGCCAGCCTTTGCCAAAAAATTCTGCATGCCGTCGTGAGCCCTGCTGCGTTGACATATCCCGCAACATCCTGGTCACCGAGAGAGGACGAGCAGCTTCACCTGAAGGGCGTGAGGAAGTCTTCCCGGACCGCACGGTCCCTGGTGAATCTAGATATCTGCTTTGATCCAGGAAGAAAGACACTTCATCACAGAAATAGACGGTTTGAGCCACTGTCCTCGGTGGTTAAAGACTGACTACAAAGGGGGTAGCCTTTAAGTGACTACTCGCCTCAACATTAGTGAAGAAACCAACGCCTGTCCAGGACGTTAGGGCACCATCTGATTTGTTGTTTGTTGATGAGATGAACATGCCTTAGGAGAAGAATCGAATGCTGCAAAGATCTGTAGCGGCTGCACAATGTTTATTACTGGGTTGTGGAGGAAGTAACTCCGGCTCGAAATGTACTGCCTGCTACTACTCCTATCCCCACAGAACATTATTACTTCACTTTTACCTATCATGAAAAGAAGCACCGAATGTCATATCTGAATACCACTTTCTTCAAATGTTGCATCAGACATAACAGCTAAGCAATGCTACTAACTGTTGGATTTGTGGCAAGATCCCTCCTCATCAGAACATAAAAGGAATCTAGTTGTCACCGCTGCCATTCTCTCACAATGGCTCATGCTCAGCTTGGTTCAAACTTCTGTATGCCTCTAAAGTATTTAGTCTCTCAGAAACATGGGATGTAGGTGACCTCAACGCCAAACTGAACAAAATATTTTACCCCAATGAAAATGGGGAACCACAAGCAAAAGGGACTGCTTTATAAATGGAAGAATACAGTTAAGGAAGTGCAGCAACAAACTATGTATATCCAAATTTTAGGTCAGCTAAAGGAAATGGATCTCCTGTTATCTCTGTTGCCATGATCACTGGCCCTCTTTGTGTACAGAGTACAGGCGATGTGCCAGTGGGCCAAAGTAAATATACTACAGTGTTGCAGATGTCTACGAGAGGCCGAAGCAGCTTCCTCGCATCACATCACACTTATTTTGTTTGTGGAACTAAGGCATACTACTTCCTACCTCCAGGCTAGTCTGGTACCTGTTACATAGCCTTTCTTCTACCCCTGTGTTTTTAGCTCCCCCAACCTACCACCTAGATTTGCAATTGTTCGATCACCATGCTGGTAGTAGGGGAAAACGTGCAATCGATGTCTCTGTAGTGGACCAGACAGAGACCAAATGGGAACAAAATACAAACTTTAACAGAGGATTTTTCTTCTTTGTTGTCCCAGTACAGAACAGTAAGCTGGTCCATCGCCTCACCCGTGCAATGGAAGCAGTGATCAATCAGACAACTGTGGCCTTAGGGAACTTGACAGAAGAACAAGCATCGATCTGCATGGTTGCTTTGCAGAATAGACTTGTTCTAGATATTATTCTGGCTGATCGAGGTGGAGCATGCTGTATCATCGGATCCAGCTGTGTCTTCATACCGGGCAATTCATATTCTGTATATGCAGCCATCTCCAAACTTCATAAGATAGCCACCGAAATACATCAAAGACTCAAGAACATGGACTTGGACTGGATAGTTCTGGAGCATATTTTCTGTATGGGTTCTGAAAGTATTGTCAACCTTATTCATAATGATTGCAATTCTCTTCTGTTGTTGTTTATGTATTCAATGTGGGCCAATGCTCTGTTCCCCATGTATTTCTACTTGTACCACTTGTTTACCATCTAAAACGAATGTCCAAAATGCAAATGCCCGTTCAGCAATGAAACGAGAAATCTGTGAAATTATGTTAATTGACATCCATGATGTTTATCGTACCCCTTTAAAAGCATAAGAAAATGTCTTCGCTTACGCTAAAAGGGTAGTCTGTGGAAACGTGCAATATTTTTACTTAGCATAAGCTACAGCCATTTTGGCGGTGGTGTCCATTTAGTTTCCTTCATAATTCTTTCTTACTCTGCTGCTTGCCTTCTCACTCTGCTTGTGTCATCTGTTTTAGTTGACCTCATCACAAAGCTGAGCAATGTATTTGCTGGGGGTTTGTGGCTGCCAATGCACTCGGTCTTAGATGTTATCTGTTGACTGTTTACTGCTGCCATAAGCATTCCTGCTCCCCCTCCCTAAGTGGTTATCTGTCTGCCCTTGTTTGCTGATAGCTATTTCTAAACGTGTTCCTTCCATTACTGCCCACATGCTTACAGTGCAGAAAAAGAAGGTATAAAGACAATGGTCTGTGAGTTCAGTGTACTACTTCCTGCAACACTTGAGAGTGTTGTGTGGACGTGGTCCCACTCATGAGTGATTAATAAACCATCGAGAGGAACATGGCGGCCGCCAGCTAAACGGCCGCGGTCGCGCTCACCTCTATGATGGCAGAATGATGATCTGAGGACTCCCGTGGTGGATTTTCGTTCCCCCTGATGCGGTTTATGCCTTTCTAAGTTTGGAAGACTATGCGAGAGTTTGTGGAGGGTTGTGGCACCGGCAGGGAGCTGAATTTACCCGGCGAGTGAGGCAAGTGCGAGTGCAGCGACTGGAGGTGGGAGGAGGCAGCGCGGCTCCGAAGACGCCAGGATGCCGCCTGCTTCTGGTTTCGTTTCGCCGTCGGAACAGGAGCTGTGTATGCCAAGCCTGTTTTTGGGGCTTCTGGGGCAGCTTTGCCGAGGCTGAGTAACACACTTCATAGGCAAGAGGGGCCAGAGGTTAGTGTGTTTAATTCAGAGCAGGCGAGCTTGTCGTCAGAGATTTCAGACATCGGTTTCATCATTGGTGGGGCTCCCAGAGGAGCGACCTTCCCCGCATATGGGCGCTGGGAGGCTGGTAACTTGTCTAGCAACTCCCCTTCCTGTTGTATGGAGGTGGGGGGGGGACCTGAGGAGCAAAGGGTGGCTGAGGAGGTAAAAGGGTGTCTTTCCATAAAATAGGTCGCTACACTCTTAGGGCCAGGCCAGCTCACTCGACACAGAACTCTGAACTTATTCAACCCACAGTGACCCCGTAGAAATCCCCCCCCCCCATCTTGGAGACCAGCAATAGGGGTCAACAGAAGAAGCAAAGTGCTACGACCTGGGAAGTGGAGCTAAAAGTAAGGGAGGCCCCAAAAAGCAGAGGGAAAGGTAGGGGGAAGAAAAGGATTATTTTTAAAGCTAAAATAACTCCTTCTTTAAAAAACCTACCAAAGAGTCATGTCCTCCACAGCAAGCCTGAGTAAAATAAACACTCAAGAAGAGAGGGAAGGAGGGATGCCTAAACCTAAGATTAAATCTAAATCTAAATCTAAGACATCAGATGGCGACAGTGAAGCCCCTCCTCTTTTGACTCCGTTCCAGCAATGCAAGCAGAGGGGGTCTAAACAACTCAGTGTAAATCCATCCATGACCTCGCCTTAACCTCACCCTACGCTGTTTAATCGATTCAAGGCCTTAGAGGTTCAGGACTCGCATATTCAGCATAATGCTCCCTTTGATTCTCAGGGCCCACAAGAAAGGGAGAATGAAACATTAACCACTGGGGGAACTTCTTCTGGTGGTATAACTATGACCACCGAAGCTGGGGATGCTGTGCCGGAGAACCCCGGAAACACTGGATTAGTGGCGCATTCTCTGTCTGGCATTCTGATTGCAATGAAGGGGGAAATGATAAATGGTTTTAAGGTCTCAGAGATGAATCAGGCAGAATTGGCAAGTAGATTTTCCATCTCTGAAGCAAACCAAGCAGCAATTAAATCTTCCTGCGAGGTGCTGGCCCAGAAACTGCAGGAGGTGGCAGCAAGAACGGATCAAATTGAGGCAGAGATTCCAATAATCAAGAAGGCAATAAGCTCTGCCACAACAGATATGGCAAAACTGGTAACGCAGAATAAGGCATTAAGAGACGATTTAGAAAGGTTGGAAAATCACTCCTGGAAAAACAACCTGAGACTCTTGAATATCCCAGAGAATCTTGAAGGGACGGATCTCAAGGGATTTATTATTCTGTTGTTACAAGGGACTGTCCTTAAAAGTTTTCTGGGCATAAATTTGACACAGGAGATCCAAAGGGGCCACCAAGATCCGTTTAACATAAGCCCAGGAAGATTTTGGTTAATTTTCTCTCCTACGCTGTCAAAGAGCAAATATTGTCGCAGGCCTTAAGAAAGGCTCAGTTTCCTTTTCACTTACAGGGAAAGAGCCAATTACATTTCAGATAAGATCTGACATATCTCATACAACAGCTACCAGGCAATGGGAACTGGGGAGTAGGTTAGAGGAGTTAAAAAGCTTAGGAGTTAAGGCCCAGCTGAAATTTCCGGCTCAGTTACGAGCTATGTTTAACAACCAAATGCTTCACTTTCGCACAACCAAAGAGGTGCAGGAGTTCATGGCAAAAATCAGAGGAGGGAAATTTGGGAAATGACTATGACATGGGGGAATAATAATAGCATAAATAGTTTTTCACCGCAGAGGCTAAGATCGTTCATTCATCTTTTGCTTATATAAAATAATTTTTCAATTTTGAGGTGGGGGTGACTAAAATAGGCTAGCCTATTTTGGAAGGGAGGGTTCTTCATGGGAGTGAAGGGGCACAGGAGGGTGGGTGGGAGGTTAGGGGGCACTGGGTGGGGAGCAAAGGGATAAAACAAAAAAGAGATCTATAATTAAATGGCAGGGGTAACAGCGCAGCGCAGTAGGAATAGCTTTATCTCCTGGAATGTCAATGGACTGAGATGCCAAAGGAGACAGAGATTGATAATAAAGTATCTAGAGCTCTCTGAGGCACAGGTATGCTTCTTACAAGAAACACATCTAACCGCGGAGGAATCTAAAAAAAAAAATCCAAAATGCCCTGGGTTGAGAGTTCTTGTTCTTTTAGTCAAACAATAAATAATCGGGGAGTTGCAATTTTGATAAAGCGGGGGTTGGTCTGTTCTATAAAATCAACTCAGACAGACCAAACTGGGAGGTGGATCGTCGCGCATTTGGACCTTGAGGGCACGGACTTAATCTGCACCTCTTTTTATGGCCCAAACGTGGACGACGCGTCCTATATCTCTAAACTTTAGTCAAATATAATTTTGAAGAATAATCCTATGATCGTGGGGGGTGACTTTAATGTCCTCCTAGATCCCCTCAAGGATAGGTCAAATCAAGGTCATTATATAGGGGCACCTCGTATTCGGCGTGCAATGAAGAACCTGATTTATGACCTAGACTTGGTAGATGTTTGGAGGGGCAAGATGGGAGTGGCAGCTAGTTTTACGTTTTATAGTAAAAGATACCCTCATTTTTCCAGGATCGATTATATATTAGTGAGCAGAGAACTCCTGACTAAAACGTCTGCCATTTCTATCCTCCCAAGCCACCTTTCTGACCACGCCTCCGTCTTGTTTTCATACAAACGAATAGCAAATCCGACTCAGACTAGATGGACACTCAACAGGGGAAAGCTGACCGACCCCGATATCATTCAGGGCATCAAAGCATCCTCCCTAGAGTTTTTTTAGATCAACAAAGGCTCAATGACCATGGAAGTTGTCTGGGACGCCTTCTAAGCCAATCTTAGGGGTCGGCTCCATGGCCTTATATGCTCTAAAAATCAAGCTGAAAGCCGGGAGTTAAAATGGGGAGAGGATAAAATCAAGAAGTTAGAAGCTGAACTTACCTTGGTAATAGGAGGGCCACCTGAAAGGATGGGTAAGGTACAGGAGGATCTGGAGCTAGCTCGGCAAGACTTTAGAGGGAAGCTAGATGAGAAGTATAAGGCTCAATGGCTAAAGAAGAAGATGGAGAACTAGGAGACGGTGAGAAGGCCAGCGCCTTACTAGCATAGAAAGCTAGAACTGACTGCTCTAAAAACAACGTTAGCAAGTTAGTTACAAACAATAGTGGGGACAAATCCACGGATATAGAGGACATAAAGATCTGCCTGCTCTCCCTTTTCACAGATCACAATAAAGAGAACTTGAGCCCCTCAAAACATCAAATATGGACATGGCTAAGCACTAAATCTCTATCTTCCATAACGCAGACTGGTAAAGACCTTCTCGACTCTCTGATCTCCGATCTCCTTGCAAGAGATAACAACTCAAATAAGGTTATCTAAAAATAAGAAAGCATCTGGTCTGGATGCCCTCCCAAACAAGGTTTATAAACTTTTGACGGATGAGGTTACCCCAGTATTGGGGACTTTATTTCAGTCAATCTATACTCCAACAGGGCAAAGTCCCAGTTCATGGAGAGAAGCAACTATTGTCCTAATACCTAAACCTGGGAAGGATCCTCTGAGAGCAGACTCTTAATGTCTGATCTCCCTGCTAAATTCGGACTATAAAATCTTTATAGGTATATTAGCATGGAGATGAGCTAAATTAGCCCCTGGAAAGGTCAATTCTGACCAAAAGAGGTTCATCAATGGGCGTTACATCCAGGAACAGATGCAGCTACTCATTGGTAATATAGATCTGGCCACAGTAAGAGCAGAACCCTTGGCGGTAACCGCTTTAGATGAGTGATTAATAAACTTGTTATTTTATTTCAACTCCAGTGCCGATCTCTTTTTGTTAATCTTTGGAACCCGTGGACGAGAGGGTGACCCTGCACCAGTGTGCTCACTTTTGGGTACATTTCCACAAAGGGATGCTGGATGCAACCACTTATTTAAAGTATTGTTGAAAAAGGTAAAGGAGGACATTTTAAGTTCTTGTATAAGTTGGAGATATGAAATACTTTAAAAAGGTGAGGTTAAAATTGCTGCAGGAGGCTGCCCTGCTTTAGGCTCAGATCAGGCGTGCAGCAAATCCTCCGTATTTCAGTAGGTTTGCCCCACTGTGGAATTCCCTAGGAAATCCTGAGTGTTTGGAGGATAGGATTGCTATTGGGCTTAAAGATGCTAGAATATCAGAATGGGGTCAGCAGCTCCAGGTGGGGGAACTCTTTTCTTGGTAGGAGTTGGAGGTATTGACCAGTGGCTCCATCGCCAAATTTAAGTTTTACCAGATGAATAATAGCTGAACCCGGGCTTTGGGGAAAAGAAGAGTAGCACAAATGAACTGGAAGAACATTTGGTAAATGGGCCACATTGAAAGAAGGAGCTGTCAGTATGATCTTGGTTAATACTGGACTTCATTTATTTTTATTTAAAAGTTTTATATAGCACGAACCCTAGTGGGTACCAGAGCGCTTAACCTATGAGTTGCTGAACACACAGGTAGATAAGTGTGGGAGAAAAGCATTGATGTATAGAAATAACAGCAAGTACAAAATGACATAATAGAGGCAGACATTGGGGCCATAAAATTGCCAAGTAGCAGATTAATCAGTGGTACATGAAAGGAGACAAAAAGACAAAAGCTTCTAGTTAAGTGCGGTGCTCATCAGTAAAGCTTTCATTTCCCTTTTGAAGGCAAGTGTTGATGGAAGCAATCTAGCTTCCGCAGGAAGGGGTTCCAGATTCTCGGGGCAATACCTGATAATGTACGATTGTACATTTTTTTTATTATTTCTTCGGCTTGAGCAGCAAGGCACTGGAGCTCCTTGAGGAACAGGCACCACCTAACAGTTTTAGCTTATTTGCCATGTACAGAGGAGTGTTGAAAAGCAGTGTCTTATGAGTCATGCATGCAAGTTTTAATTGAATCCTTGCCTCAAATGGAAGCCAGTTAAGAGATTTCAGGTTCAGAGAAATGTGGTTTTCTTGGAGCCAGTGATGAGCCCATCCGCCGGATTCATAGATGCTCTGAGAGGGCTAATCTGTATTTCGGTAGTCCTCAGAGTGTAGCACTGCTGTATTCTAGCCGTGAGATGACTAATGCGTGCACTGTAGATTTGAATTCATCCTGGGGAAGGTAGGGTTTAAGTTTCCTTAGGATGCTCTCTTGGAAATGTGTTCCTTTGGTAGATGCACTGATGTGATCCTGCATATTTAAGTTCTTATCCAGCACTATTCCCAGCGATTTCGTAGAGTCTATGATGTGAGGTGTGCAATTGAGAGTGGAGAGGTTTTTCAAATATTTCTCCACAATGGGGGGTTTCTTGGTCAGTGAGATAAGTAGGAATTCCATTGTGAGGGCGTTTAGTTTGAGGTGATTCAGAGGTTATCCAATTTTGGGTTTTGTGCAGGGTTCCGTTGAGTATCTTGATATCTTATGGGGAAGAGATTTTCATGTACAATTGGGTGCCATCCGCATACATGTGATATTGGATGTTAGGTGCTTTGAGAATTACAGTAAGAGGTTCAATTAATAGTTTGAAAAGCGTGGGGAAGAGAGAGGACCCTTGGGGCACCCCCAGAATGCAGGGAGTGGAATTGGACAGAGTTTGATTGGATTTGAATCTCTGTGTTCTGTTATTCAGAAAAGAAGCTAAGTAGATTGTCATGTCTGACAGTGTCAAAAGCAGATGAGAGTTTGAGTAGGATTAGTAGGCAAGATTTGTTCTGGTCAAGCATTATGAATGTGTCATCAACTATTTGAGTTATGGCTGTTTCGGTGCTGTGGCCGTGACGGAAGCCTGATTGGAATTGATCAAGAAATTGGAATTCCTCAATGTGGTTACACATTTGTTCATGAACACATTTATTTAATTTTTTTTATTTAAAATATTTATATAGCGCAACATACACCATGCGGTTTCTTGGCGCTGTGGAAACACATTTAGCAGCAGGAACGAAAACTGGAGGAAAAAGGAGATCAGTTTACATTAGGGAAAGCCTGAGTGAACAGAAGAGTCTTAAGGTCTTTTCGGAAGGTGGAATAATGTGTGGCCAGACGTAAGTGATCGGGGAGGGAGTTCCAGAAAGATGGTGCTAGGAATGGGAAATTAGCTCCGCCCCATTTCTTACGTCTGTACCGGGGAACCTGAAGGAGTGATTGAGTAGATGAGCGGAGCTCACGGACAGGGGTATACTCTTTTAACAGAGAAGAGATAAAGGCAGGGGCAGTACCCTGGCGTGCCTGAAAGACCATGCATCCTGTTTTAAAGAGGGATCGCTCCCTAACAGGTAGCCAATGTAATGCCTTCAAAAGGGGAGTGGAGTGATGGGAACGGGGGAGGCCATACACCAATCTGGCCGCCTGGTTTTGGACCAGCTGGAGCTTCCGCAAACTATACGCTGGAATGCCATTGTAAAGGGCGTTGGCGTAGTCCAGCCGGGAGATGACCAGGGCGGACATGATTAACTTAAGTGCAAGAGGAGAGAAGAAACGAGAAACAGATCGAATAGTTCGAAGAACAAGAAAGCAGGAAGAAACAACAGAGCTGATTTGTGAGTGAAGGTTGAGCTGATTGTTAAGTTTGATGCCCAGAGTCTTAACTGAAGGAGAAGGTGAGGGAGAGGATCCTAGAGAAGAGGGCCAAAAAGAAGAGTTCCAGGGACTGGAGGAACCACCCGTAAGGACCAGTTCTGTTTTATCAGGGTTCAACTTCAGATGGTTGTGGTTCATCCAGTCCCTGATGAAAATCATAATAGACTGAAAATTAGAAATAGAGTGAGGAGAAGAGGACAGATTAAAGATAAGCTGGAGGTCATCTGCATAATTATAAACAGTGACCTCCAGTTGCTGAAGTGCAAAGATCAGAGGATAGATGTAGAGATTAAACAAAAGGGGGGAAAGAGAAGAACCTTGGGGAACACCGCATGTGACTTTGAGTTGGGTGGCCGAAAAGTCCCCTAACCGGACCGCCTGGGTGCGGTCCCTCAGGAAGGACGATAGCCAGACCAGGGCTGAGCCCTCGACCCCCGCCGCTCCGATACATTGCTCAAGGAGTTTTGCCAGAGTAGGGATGTTTGTGATTGGTCGATAATTATTCAGATCTTTTGGGTCAGCCGCCGTTTTTTTGAGAACAGGCAGAACCAGCCCCACCTTTAGGGGATCTCACCTTGAAGAAGAGAAGCATAGATAACCTTGGTCCAGAATGGGACTAGTGATTTTATCATTTCTTTAAAGAAATTGGGGGGGGCGGGGGGGGGGGGGGGAGTCATCGAATTGATTTGAATGTGTCAGGGTTAAAAGAATGTTGAAGACGGATGTGTCATTGAGAGGTGTGGATTTACTCCAAGAGGCATTGTTGTGAGGGGAGAGACAGTGCACAGTAAGAGGCAGCGAGTAAGGAGGAGTCCGGAGAGAGTGATAGATCGATCAGGGCAGACCTTAAATCCGATTCAATCTTGCTCACCTTTTCAAGAAAGAAGTCGGCAAAGTCATCTCAGTTTGGGTGAGGGCAGGAGATGGGAGGTGACTGGATAGGAGTGTTATTGGATTGTAGCTTAATCAGGACAAACAGCCATTTGGGTCAATTTTGAGCTTTGTGCAGTTGGGATTTGAAGAAGGTCGCTTTTGCTGATCTCATGTGTTTGTTGTACCGATGTTTTCTCAGTCTTAAAATCTTAAGGAGATCAATAGATAGAGAGGCTCTCCAAGAGCGTTCTGCTATTCCTCATGTCACGTCTATCTGTGTTTGAGCTGTCATTGATCCATGATTTGAAGTCTTTGTTGAACTTTTTTTTAGTTGTAAGGGGGCAATTGCATTCAGGGCTGTCAACATGGAGTTGCTGTAGTGTTCAGTGAGTTTGTGAACGTTAGACATGCAAGCAGGCGGCAGTAGTGGCAATTTGCAATGAGATATGAGCTCATCTACGTTTGTGTTTTGCAGCATTCTTTTCGAATGTTTTAGTTTTAATGGTTGGAATCTTTTGGAGTTCCATCTTTCTAGGATTCGGAGGGTGATATAGTGATGATCCGACCAGTCACGAGGGTAAATAGATTCAAGCTGAATGGAGCTGGGATTGGGGATCGAGGGTCGAGCCTAAGTTGTGCTTTGGGCTGTCACAGAATTGCGTCAGGTTCAGGTCAGCTAGGAAGTTCTGCCTGCCTGAGACTCTATGGAAAGAGCACTTGCTGAATTCACAGTTAACGTATATGGCAAGTATCTATGCGTCTTCTTTTAGCACAGTACAACCTTCCATTTTGAGAAGGAATCATTTCTTTTCCCTCCACAGAGCGTTCTGGACACCTAGAAGAATGGCTAAGTGGCAATGGTCAGAGGAGGGCCAAGGCAAGAAGTGTGGGCTGTGCGATGCCGATGTCTTTCATATGTTTGTGACTTGTCCCAGTATACAGCAGCTTTGGGGAAAAGTTGAGTTGGTTAGGTCCTGAATGGTATCTTCTAATGCAGCATTGAAGCAAACCTTCAAAGGATTCTTTCTGGATGCATGCCACAGTTGGGATAACTCCAGGGCAACAGCAGCAAGTTGTTGTTCCATCTCATCTTACTGGGCCGAAGATACATTTGTAAGCAGTGGATATCTACTTGCTTTCCTTTCAAGGCTGAATGGCTGAGCTCACTTGTATACATATGCAAAATGGGCATGAGCAGTGCTCATGCAGCAAGAACTAGAATGTGAACCCCTTTGGTAATGTGGCTAGGAGGAGAAAATGGGAGAGCAGCCCAAGCACAAGATAATGGGCTTGTGTGATAACCTAGATCCCCCCTAGTTTGATTGTGCCCGGACTGAGTGTTCAGACATAGTGTCAGTCAAAGCCTAGCCTTTAAAAGTCTGAATCTTCTTCCCCAACTGAGAAACCCCAGCTCTCCCCAATGGCAGGCCAGATGGGCAAACAGAGATCTAGGCAGTCAGTCTGCAGTGAGTGTGGCAAATGAGGACAAAAAATGTATCTGTTTTTAAAGCTTAGTGAATTATGTCTTTACAGTGCACCAGCACCCTCCAACAGTGCCTCTCCATCTCTCCATGGCCCCTCTCTTACATGTATGTCATTTATTTTATAGTGCCTCTCATACCAGTGTAGAGTGTCGGAGCATTTTACATGACACACAAATACAAGAACAATGAATCATATGTCTGTAAATCAGTGTAGGATTCACTTCATCCATACTTGTAGGTAGTTTTTAAGAGTGTTTGGTCTGAGGAAGCACAAACTCAGAATTCGCAACACAAGACAGTAGTTAGGGCTGACCTTACTAATAAGAATCTAGGGCCCCATTAGGATTGCAGGCGGAGTCCAGTCTGCCCGCCACCCTAGCGGTGCCGGGCCAGTGGTGTGGCCGTCCCGCACCGTCAACTAGGGTGCCACCACCACAGTGGCAGTGGCAACCCGCATTCACAACATTGTGGTGGTGGTGCTCACAGCATCGCCTGCCACAATGCTGTGATTGGCTGTTGTGCTTTGGCATGCACAACATGACAGGCACCTCACGTGCCTGCCACCTTGCCCATGCCAATGTTGGGGGACACCATAGGTACCCCCCAAGTGCAGCCCCCCACCACCCCACCCACCTGGGGGCCCGCAACGGACCCTTGTAGCAAATACCGCATGCCTTTCCATGGCGGAGTCCTCGCCATGGAAAGGCATGAATAATGCCACATCATATTATGGATGGCGTGTCTTGCAGACACCGCCACCATATTGTGTCCCTTCTCTGCCTAGTCGAGATGTTGACCAGTGGAAAAGCAGCAGACGGTCTTTCCGTATGCCTCGGTGCCCCCCGACATACTAATATGCGGGGGATAGCCAGGGACTTATTGCGGGCGGATCGCCACTACCTGGCCGGCTGGGAGCACCGCCGGCCCTGCAGTGGCGATCCACCCGCCATCATAATGGGGCCCTTATTTCTAACCAAACAAACCCTTTTTAGCAAAATTAGGATAATGAAAGACTGGGTTAGAAAACATAATTTTCTAACCTAGATTATGATTGTAATTTATGAACTGCACAGAAACAAAAGGTTCTCGGTGACAAAAGCAGTGACCCACTGAGCTATGAACATAAAATACTGTCCTGTTATCTGCATAGTACAATGCTCTTTACATCAGGCATATTAACACTCTGTGCTGTGTTAGATGAGTCAAAACTGCCCCTAGACAAAACTCCAATCTCTCTCCACCAGGTACATTAATCACCAGAGTTATCTTGGCACTTTTATTGTAGCCAGAAAAATGTTGATTATACAAGAAAATCAGCAGTGCTTTTAAAACAGCTGCACTGCTACAAAATCACCCCCCAGTAACCAAAGTGGGTCCCACCCTTCTAGCCTCCCAGGGAAACACCTGATGCCCGGTCTGGCCAGTCTAGACATGACAACAAAGTGTAGCAAGGCAACTTGCTCAACTGTTTTGTGTGAAAGTGAGAGAGCAAAAATGCACCATATCTACTAAGATATGGCACACTTTTTCTCTCTCAGAGCACTTCAGACAGCCTAGCCCCAACACAGCCACCCTTGCATCATGGTGCCTTCTTTACAAGGAGGTATCTCTTCCTGCACAAAAAACATTTCTCAAGGCATATTCCTATTTCTATGTGTGCTGCAGATTGCAGCACACATGGAAAGAGGAAATACCCTGAAGAAAAAACATGTTTCACCTCATTACACCATGCTCCGGGAGGTGTAGCGATTTCACACAACCCCAGGTTGACAACCTTTTGTAAATCCGGGATTGCATGCAGTCCATGGATGGATGCGTGGGAACACACATGTTCCACCCATGGAATGCCTCTCTAAATTAAATGTAATGCTGCTCAAGCCACTGTATTGTGTTACTTTTTTTTTTTTACAAAGCCATGCAATGCGGTGCAAATTGCCCCTTGTCATTTTGCGTCATGGATGTGCCCCAAGAGTGGTGCAACAATGATGCAAAATGTTAGTAAATATGACCTCGACTGTAGAAGTGCATGACACATGGGACACAACTGAAAAAGAGGGAACATGCTGAGAAATGATAGAAGGAGTGGCAGGGACAAGAGGGCCTTTTTCAGTATTATTTTACGGGTCAGACTCTGATTCTAGTGTATTACAAATCAGTTGGAAGAACCTTGTATGGGTGTAATTTGCGACTTGTTTGATTTAATGACAAAACCATTCTACTCAGTCAGATGTAGCTTAATTCTGTCAGGTGGAAGTATTTTCCAACACTTTCAGCAGGACTGAGACCAAGATAATCCATGTGTTGTTTACATGTGCTGGTCAGTATGGAAATGGATGTATACTTTTTTGTGAATGTTCACTAAGTCACACCAGTGATTGTGCTCTATCTGTGTGGGTAGGATTTCCCAAGTCATTACTATGACAACTGCTTGAGCTTGGCCAGGAGTTAAAAGTAAATTAAAAAGTAGGTGCCTGTAACTCACGAACCTGTAAGTATATTACACTTGCATATTTTTACACACTTGTATTTATATTTTCAAATTTCTCAAACATGCACAATTTAGGCACATGTGTGTTACACCTCATTCCAGGTGGAAGTCAGGTTTGCACCATGAACATCCTTTGTAAAGTAGGCCCTTTAAAAGTAGGGTTCGCAGAAAACAGTTCATGAATGCCCCTCCTTGATCTTCAGACAGGAGAAGTGGATTAAGATGCACTGCCATTCCACATGGGTACCGATTTCCAAAAGTGAAATCCAGATGTACAAGACTCAGAAGTGTGTTAAATCTTCCGATTTACTCCTGTTCTTATTTTTTGCAAAACCACAAAGTGTTGTATAATTCTATGAAAGGGCTCAAAAACGATCTCATGAAAATGTGTATCTTGAGCATGTTTGCATAAATTACGCAATCTTTTAATGAATACAAAAGAAAATATTTCATTATAAAATACCCAGGACAAAGCACACAAAAAATACCCAGAAAATAAGGAGTGGGTTTTGCAGCGAACATTTTACAGTCAGTGACAACATCTCGGACCACATTGAAGACAAATAAATATACTATCAAAAAACCGTGGGATGAAGAGGAAAAACTGGGTTCACCCTCCTCAATAGTATATCATAAACAAAAAAGGAACCCAGTAGGGAGAAAGGCTAGAGATAGACTACATTGCCACAGTGAGAGAAAACAGTTTTTCTTAAAAAACCCTCACCCACCAGGGTGAGGGTTTTTTAAGAGGCGGTTAGAGGCGTTAGAGGCGGCAGACCCGAGAGCAGAGGACGGCCCGGGACCAGGGTTCGATTCCCGGCGCGGCAGGTTTCTGGACCAGGGTCAGCGGACTCGATAATTCTCTCATCTCGGTGCCCACTCTGATCAGCGTTCACACTCGGCAAGTCTGGGCATTAGCTTGCCTCATCTTCACTAACGGCCCCACCAGACCGCCGGGGATGCCTGGTCTCACCCTGGAGATACCCATTAAGGGACCATCTCTCAGGGAAGCCAGGAAGGGTTTCGCAGCGGTCGAAGCGCCTTGGGACCCTCCGGGTAAGTAGTGCGCTATATAAATGCATATACATACATCATTGAGGTGCTTTACGATCCGTTGCGGATCGAGGCATGCTGCGACTAGATAAAATACTCTGGAGCACTTTTTTGGTATTTTCTATGATAAAGACGATGGTGTGGGAGGGTAGTGGAGGTGATAAACAAGTTTATAAATACCTGATTAGTAGGTCACCCTACTTAATTCTTGCCTCTAGTCGGTATGGATAAAAACAGGGGGATGATGGAAGAAGTAGGTGTCAGTGAGTCTATTCTTTCAGGGCAACATGTTTCTAGCCTTGCCCCTATAGGCTCTTCGTCAGGACCAAGGAACAAAACGAGATTGTAATGCATACAAAAATAATTAATCAATGAAAGCATTGTCATACTTTCAATCTGAAAGAACTGCATTGGCTTCCAAAGAAACACACTATCAGATTCAAGATCGGCTGTTTGTCATATAAACCAAGTCATTACAATAACCTGGCTGATTCTCTCAGTATTTCTGGAGGATCAAGGGTACTAAAAAGAAATTAAGACCCTGACCACAGGTGGGGCACCACACAGAAACTGGCCCAAGACAGACAGAAGTGGATGTCACTTGCTGCTACCATATATACCAGTCTGCATACGTGGAAATAAGTGAGTTAGTAAGTTGCTAAGAAACAAGAATGCCCCCCAGGAAGATTTAGCATGGAAAACTAACCAAGCACAAAGTCAGTCAGGGATGAGTACTGGTATTGCCTACAAAAATGTCTGCCTTTGGCAGTCGAAATACAATTCCTCTGCTTGTCTTCAGGTAATCTGCTTTCATAAAGAAAGATTTCAAATAATAAATAATAATAATCTTAAAAGAGACAAAATACCTCAAACTCACCAATATAATACATAAACACTAAAACAGCTCCCTATTTCATTAAAAAACGTTACTTTTAAATTTTAACAAATATTTTTTTAAGTTATTTAAAAAAATATTTCTCAATTAAAAAGTATTTAATATACAATTAAATCAAATATTGACAAAATGTATACATTAGTCTCCGTTTTTAAATATTCTTTTTAAAAGCAAACCTCCTAATCCCCAAATAAACCCCAGAACCCTAATTTAAAACTTAATACATAACTCAGCAAACTATAAACAATGTACACAAATAAATAACAATATAAGCATTTTAAACATATTAATGAATTAGCATCAATTAATTTATAACCCAATTAGCCTCACAAACCCGACTTAAATGTAATATACAATTCCAAAATTAAAAACAAAACAATTAAACAAATAAATAAATAATAAAATATATAAAAAGTGACTCAATATTCAATTACCATATAATTATTATAAATAACGAATCAACCAATACACAAATAAACCCAGCAACCTGAAGAGAAAATACAATAATAATAAAACATGTAGAAAACCTTTAAACAAATCAGGCGCAATAAAAACACTACCCACAATAAACACAACAATGCAACAAAAAAAAACGGTAATTTATTTTTATTAATAATTTTACAATAACATATAAATTGAGATGAAAACATAGCACAACACACTTAAACACCATGATAAAAAATATGTTAAATTAAACAATATTGTAAAATGCAATAGGAACATTAAAAAGTAAATACAATCCCCTACAATATTTTTATATACATATTATGTACGTTTTTAGGTATTTTGAACAGCTTATTATGGTCAAACGATATTTTTGAGCCTATATTCAAGCGTCAAGTTTCAAAGATTTTAGAAGAATTTTGAAACGTGCATTTCACCCAAAAATTATTTGTATTGTTGGATGACTGCATCTAGTTGTCTTGCAGTTAGAAATTTCAGATAGTCATAGGTAATGAAGCAGTGTTATTGTTCTTATGCCCATTCTTAATATCACATATACATATAAATGAATAAAAAAAACAATTAGACAATACTTGAGATATTCTATTAAGGAGCATCATGTTTGTATCAATGGTTGAAATCTCTGAAAACGCAAAATATTCTTTAGAAAGTGTATCACTATTCAATTATGTGCAAACAAATACAGATACAGCATCTATTTAGTGGTTTGATTATACTTTCAAAAGGACAATTGCCTGTAGCAAGAGAGGTATAAGTTCTCTTCACTTTGCCAACAATCTCCTCCACTGCTTCAGTGCTTAATTTGTAAAAAAAAAAGAAAAAAGGCTCTCGTTAGGAGGCCATTACAGATTACATCACCCATTGCTCCTGCCAGCATTGTTAATGATAGTAACAACACACGTACTAACCATTATACTCTTACAATTGCGGTAATTTGGACTATTTCAAGCCTCCAAAGCTGTAAGAATGGCTTTGGCAACCAGTGCAGGGACACACTTGCTAGTGTAACCAAGCGCTTTACAAGATGTATAAATAAATTTGGCAAAAGGTAATAGTCATTTTTAATGTAATTGAAATTAATAATTGCCTGTTACTGTGGTCCTCTCTAAATTAGCCAGACAGCACCACCTTGTGGCAGTCTGTCGCAGGTGCCTGTGTTGACGATTAAAAAACATAAACAATACTTATACAAAAAAACATACGTCACATACACTTGAAATATAAACAAAAATGCATAACAGTCATTAAAAAATAGATTTTTTAAACAACTATATTTTTGCAAACAATATTAATATGACTTCTATATTTTTTTATTTTGTATTTTTTAATTCTTTTTATTAACAAAAATAAAATGAAAACAACATTACTCAATTACTTAAACACGCATCAGGTGAGTCACATTTTTGTCACATTTGTCCTATTGTCACCTTTGCCTAGTTAATTACAATTATTTACCTACTATGGGAACCTGGGGAGTCTCGTGCCTCCGAAACTGATCGAGGCGTCGGTGGTTCACAGATATCACCTCGGTGGCTATTACACGCCCCCCAGACCTTCCCCCATTTTTCTGGGCACCCCCTGGCCACATATACAGATTTTTCCCTGAACATACACCAGTCCAAGTCTTCGGCCCATCTAGAAACTCGAGGCGGCTGATTCACACCCCATAGCTGAGCTATATTACGTTTCGCCACCATGTACGCAAGTGTAGCCCATTGCTTCTGGCTCTCATTCAAATCAGTAGGTTCCCACACATTCAACAGACACCTGCGAGCCTCCGGACGTATGTCTCCCCCCAATACCTATTTCATCTCGTCATGGATTTTCCTCCAGTATACCTGGATCACCCCACAATGCCAGAGGATATGCATAAAAGTGCCGGGTTCTCCACATTCCCTCCTGCAATCTCCACTCTCTGCTCGCCCCATACGCACCAATCGGGGTTCTGTAATATATGATCTATGCAAAATCTCTAATTGCACTAAGCGAAGCCTCATCTGGATCGCAACCACCCTCAGGGAGGAAATAGCCGCCACCCAATCCTCATCATCCAACTCCAACCCTTCTTCACTCCACTGTCCTCTGATTCGACCGAGCGGGTCCTCCATATTATTGATTAATTTCTTATATATTAAGCAGATAGTCTTCTCCGGAAGGTGCCCGTCAAGTATCCGGTCCTCGAGAGGAGAGGCCTCTGGAAGCGAGGCACCCCTAGGCACATGAGCAAGGACTGCATGTCTCACCTGTAAATATCTAAAGTGTTCAGTGTCATGCATGCTATACTGTTGTTTAAGAAAGTCAAACGTATGTATCTCCCCTCCTCCCCACATATCCCTTTTCTGGGCAATCCCTATAAGTTCCCACTTGTCAAATCCCTTGGTTTTCCATAAACTACCAAGGTTCTCCGAGCTGAACAGAGGAGTTGCTAGAGTCAGCTTACCCTCTCAACCCACATACTGATTAGCTGCGTGCCACACCTGCACCGCATGTGCCGTTGGACCTGTCAACTCTAATCGCCCTGACTTGGCATACAGGGCTCTATTAATATCACCCCCATAGCGTATCCCGGGTCTCCCGGGGGGCCATAGACCACTTGGTTCACCGCCACCGACTCTGACGCCCAATAATACTTTCGTATATCCAGGAGTCCAATTCCCTCATCATACCACGGGAGGGTTAGTTTCACGAACGCTATTCGGGCCTACCGTCCCAGAGAAGTTGTCTCTGGAGCATTTCGATCTGCTTAAAATCGGAGACTGGCACGGGGTCCATCGAGTTCTGTAGTGCGTATAAAAATCTAGGCAAGGCCATCATCTTAAATAACGTTGCCCTTCCAAGCAAGGAAAGGGGCAGAGCTTTCCAGCGCTCCACGTCTTTCCGAAACCTGCCCAAGGGAGCAGCCAAATTATTGGTGTATCTAAGTTTATATAGACACCCATGTACTTAAACACCGTCGATTCTATCTGGATAGGGCATGACTGTGGGACCACAGGGGGCTTGCCAGTAATGACAAAAAGCACCGACTTAGACCAATTGATAGTGAAACCAGAATATCTACCAAAAATAGACAGCACATCTAGAAAACAAATCA
The DNA here is from genome assembly GCF_964263255.1 of Lissotriton vulgaris. Taxonomy (NCBI): domain Eukaryota; kingdom Metazoa; phylum Chordata; class Amphibia; order Caudata; family Salamandridae; genus Lissotriton; species Lissotriton vulgaris. Next base: position 821,582,960 of record NC_141685.1, on the reverse strand, counting down.
AAAATGCCCTGGGGTTGGTAAGATACAGTATGATATCATCGGCATATAGAGAAATGTTATCCTCCCAGCCTGGCGTCCACAGCAAGCCCCGTATTGATCTGTCCCATCTAACCCACGCCGCTAGCTGCTCCAGCACCAGTGCAAACAGCAGCGGGGACAGCGGGCAACCCTGTCTCGTACCTCTCTCCAGTGGAAAATCGTTCGATCGTCAGTTATTAACCACCACTCTGGCTAGGGGAATAGAGTATAGTAGCCGCACCCGCCCAATAAACTCCTCTCTGAAAACCCAGCTTCGCCTGGACCGCAAAAAGATAGTTCCATTCGACTCAATCAAACGCCATAGTGGCATCTAAGGACACCAATACCGCCGGCTCCAGAATTTTCGAGGCGCCCCCAAGAATTCCGTGCAACCTTCTCAGATTCAACGCTGTATTTCGGCGCGGCATAAAGCCGGATTGATCTGGATGTATGAGGGTTGTAGAGTTTATGGGCATTCAGTTTATACAACTCTATCGGTATCCCATTAGGGCCGGTCGCTTTACCCGATTTTATCCCCCTGATTGCCTGAGCAACTTTGTCGTCTGTAAGGGGTGAGCAGTCTTTACAACGCGGGCATTACCACGCGCTGCCATTACTACGCTGCTATTACTACGTAAGTAGTTACAACGACTTGCGCTGGAGGGCGCTGTTGGATAGGGAATAGTTTTATTTCCTATTCCAACACCTTCCCTACTGTAACGTGGGCTGGAGTTGAAATAGAAAATTAAACTATTCCACTATCCAACGCTTACATCGCAAGTCGTTGTAACGACTTGCATTGTAAAAACAACGTTGTAATGGCACGCGTGGTAATAGCCCGCGTTGTAGTGTTATACAACCCCGTAAGGGGGGAGTCTAAATAGTCCTTATCATCTAAGGCTAATACTGGCATGGCAATATCGTTAAGCATTTCGCTGTTTTCGATTTCCATAAACCCATTGCCAGAGGTGTATACACTCTTGTAGTATTGTAAAAATGTGTCAGCGACCGCCTGTGGGTCCGTCACAATGTCTGATTCAAGTCCTACCACCTCTGGTACCCACCTTGATGCCACTTCCTCGCGCTCAAGCCACGCAATCAAGTTGCCTGCTTTATCGCCGTGCTCATATATTCTACTTTGGATAGCTTAATTTTGAGCTATGGCTCTATCTTTGGCCAGGTTCCTATATTCTTCCTGACATAACTTCATGCGGTGAATATCTTCCGATGTCGACCTTCTGGCCACCCTCTCCTCTAATCTCAGCACTTGCCATTGGAAAGGAGTTCTTAACCAACATGCCCACCCCTCTGGAGCCCATAGTAAATCCAGCATGTGCCACTAACTTATAACCTCCTTTATGAAAGGGCCATGCAGCGATTGCCCACAAAGTGTGTTTCTTGCAATAATACCACATCTGGGAAATGTTTTCCAATGAGCTGACTAACCATCCCACACTTAATCCTATCTCCTGGGCCATTCACGTTCCAGCTTAGCACCTTTATCGCCCCTCCCTGATTAACCTGCGCCATCAGACCCGAAAAACAAACCTCTGAACATCTCTCTATCACCTGATGCAAAAAGCAAAAGAAAATAATAAAAACACACTATACAATCAACAACTTTCCCCACCCCTCTCCCCCCTCCCTGCACCGGTGCTCACGGCCTTTGCAAACCCCCAACTCGCAGTGTGCCTGTAGCCCCATACTCTAACTAACCGACTATCTAAAAGTAGACCTGAGGAGGGAGTCAGCACCCCGTATCCCCACACCGCCCTAAGGATATTTTTACCCCTATTATAGCTCTCCTCTCGAGAAGCAACCCCGTGGAAGTGTCTCGTTCATGGCCCCCCTCCCGACAAAACCATATCTTCGCAGAGGATTGTGTTACACATCATTACTGTTCTTGTGAGCCGTCTCCATCATCGTCATGTCGTCTCTGGGGCTCATCCCGGGAGGAGAGACCCTAGACCCCGTCTGAGGCAACTTCGGGATTATCAAAGAACCAAACCTTCCCTCCAGCCTCAACTCGCAACTTAGCAGGAAACAGCATGGCGTATTTAAGTCCTTTGTCTCTGAGTCTCTTCTTAACTCCCAGGAAACTTTGCTGCTCTCTTTGAACCATCTGGGTAAAGTCTGGAAAGAAGTTGAGGGTGGAATTTTCGTATTTCAAAGGTCCCCCAGATCTAGAGGCTTACAGGATAGCGTCTCTGTCTCTAAAATTTAGCACCCTCGCAATCATCGGTCGAGGCGGGGCTCCCGGACGTGGTCGTCCCCCCGGATCTCGGTTTGCCCTCTCTATTGTAAAAAAGTTTCCTAACCCTTTCGGTTTCAAATGATTGAGAATTATATCTTCCACAAAAAGGTCAGGGGCCAAACCTTCGGCCTTCTCCGGAACTCCAATGATGCGCATGCTATTCCTCCGGGCGCCTTCCTTCATAGTCATTCAGCTTGCAGTTCTCCAATTCACTCGAGGCTTTGAGATTCCGAACCTCCTGCTGCAGCTGTGCTACGTCGTCCGTCAAACTCGCAGTCTTGATATCTAGTGATTTCACCTTCTCACTGGTTTTGGTGAGATCAGCACAGATTAAATTGACCTCTCTAGTTACAGTGTCCAACTTGTGGTCCAGGGACTCCATCTTCCGTCCAAGGGAAGTCTTGACCCCAGCGATAGCTGCCATAACGTCTTGCAGTGTAGGCTCCAACGTAGGGCTCGAGGCCCCACCACCCCAGTCCAGTGGTCTTCCAATCCCAGAAGGCGAGCCCTTGGGTAACGTATATTTGTCTAGCTTGTTGGTTTGGACGTAGCGAGACCCCTTGGTCGATCTGGTCTGCTGTTTCTCCCCCTCGGGTTTAGTCGACTTTGCGGGTCTACGCTCAGAACGACTTCCCAGCGGCAATAATGAAAGTTCACCATGGGCAGGCGCCCCCGAACCTCGGATTGGACTATCAAAAACCTCCGCCGTCGAGGTTTCCTACTAGCGACCCAGTGTACCATCCGGGTCAGGGTCAGTATTTCGGCCCGCTCATCAGCCTTCTGCCACCTCGTCCGGCACCACCATTAGCACATACGACAGGCCGCCGAGCCAACCGCACCGCACACGAACGATCAGCCACTCGCCTCCATGAGGGCCTCTCCGCCCGTCCTGCCAATGCACTCCACACTCACCTACCAGTGAGGTCTTCACATCTAAGGGCCGCTACCATCCACTCCATCTGTCATTCGCAATTTGGGAGTGTCTGGGCCTCACACATGGATATACGACCCCAGGAGTAACTCCGCCATCAGCCGCTCACTGCTCCCTCATTGGCCTCACTAGGCGCCCTAATTCACGGCGCTATGCCTAAGCGACGCCTTCACAGGCACGGGTCCCCCTCCGCTGTCTGGGTGGTCGGCGCAGCCTGCACGGCCGCCCGCCAAGGAACGCCGAATCAATCGCAACGGCCCCGCAGTTGTTGCACTGCGGCCGGGGCAGTAAAACAACTTGAGGCCCCGGTTCTTCTCGGGCCCAGACCGCAAACTTGCCGGCGATGCCGCAGGGTTTTCCACGGCGGAATCAAACGCGGAGCTCAGCACCCGAAGCTGCTTCACTTCTGCTGCCAGTTTCTATGTTCGGGAAACAGGATAGAGATCAGGATGTAGCCGGAGGCGGCGGGGGTCTCGGGAGCCTAAAGCTCACGCGGCCATCTTGGACTCGTGCGAACCTCCTCCCTGACTTCTATATTTTTAAAACCAATGGGGCCGATTACCATGGTGGACCGACTGGAGTCCGTGACCGTCCGCAATACACGCTGCGGTCCAGCACACCAAATCAGGATGCGACCGCCACCATGGCGGTTCCATCGTCCATTTTAACATTCCACAAAGTTAAAATGGCAGGTTGTTCATTTCACAACACTATGGGGCAGGCACCACACCGTGTCTGCCACGAGGTGCAATGAAATGTAGGGAGGTACCATAGGTACCCCCCCGTGCACCCCCACCTCCCCCCAACACAAGGGGGCCCACAACGGGTTCACGAAACCAATCTCTACCAGCCTTTCCATGGCGGTTTACCCGCCATGGAAAGCCTTGCTATAGACAGCATTGTGATCTGGCGGATGGTGCCTGCTAGGTAACACCACCACTTCAGTGATGCAGACCGCTCCGCCAGGCAATCGCAATGATTGCCTGGGGCGGTTCCGTGGCAGAGGGTCTTTGTGTCCCCCACCGTCCGAACCCGATTCCCTTCTCCATCGTAATGTGGCGGGGAAAATCGTGGTACGGTTGCGGAAGGACCGCCACCGCATGGCTGGTGGTGACGGGCCTTCTGCAATCGTAATCAGACCAAATATTTCTTACCTTAAATTCGATATTATTGACCACGATATTCTTGCTCTCGATATTTCTGATTCACAATATTTCCAACTCGATATTTGACACCCAACATTTGCTGTTTGCTGGACACAACGCTTTATTAGAATGTGGATAACCTCTCATTTTAAACACTTTCTTTTGCTCATGAAAGAACTACTTTTGAAAAATTGGCTTTGTTTCCATTTCAAATTATTAGAACATCCAAATGACCTTCTTTCTCATCATTCAATAACGTGAAGGATCTGGCAGCTCTCTAAATCCCTTTTGCGACCTTAATAACATCTCTGAGAGAAGGATTCTTATGTCTAAGAAGTTGTTCTTGAATCTTTTTATTGAAGCAGTGCATAATCACTTGATCATGCAAATATTGCTCAATGGGAGAGCACCAAAATCACAACTAGCAGCTAAACCTCGCAATGCTGCAACATAGTTCTCAATGGGGACAGTGGCCTTCTGATGCCTCGAATAAAAATTGAAACGTTCCATCACAATGGGAGGTTCCACTGTTAAATACAATCTTATTCTGTCCATAGCCTCCATAAGCTCATCATATTCTTTGACACCTTGAGGTGCAACCAGACAAGGCAAGTGATCAAAACTTTTTTGAGCTTCAGTGCTAATGGAATTGAGCCACACGCCTTTTTTTCTTACAACACTGAGAGACAGGCTATCAATAGCCACCATGAGATTATTAAAAAGCCCCAGCAATTTAAACCATGTCATTGGAGTGTCTCCCAGATTTTGTAATAATGGAGGTGGCGGTGAGCAACACTGCTCCATGACGAGAAGGTGTATAATAGCAATACAATCAATATAAAAATAAAAAGAATAAAAATAAAAATAAAGTAATGTATCTGAGAAGATCTAAAACGTGGTGGAGCTTCAGATTGAAAGCAGGATCCCCTTACAAGAACATTGTGATCAAAAGACAAATGTCTTGTGGGCTCCAGTGGCAGATAATAGGGCTTAAAAGAAGTCAGATAATACTGGCACTTCCACTCATGTTAATACGGCTTGTCTTGCAGGGAGCTAGTGGAATAGCTGACAAGAACATCCACGTTGTGCCGGAATACCTGGCTTGTAGCACACTTCAAACAGCCGACCGGCAGAGTGACATCAATGCCAACAGCTAAGGAAGGTAAACACCTGGGGCCTCATTTATGAGGCTGTGCGTCACTTTTACGCCGGCGGTGTGTCACTTTTTGTGACGCACCAGTGGCGTAAAAAATGCGCCTTGTTGCGCCATATTTACAAAGTGACGCATCTAGGTAGATGCGTTACTTTGTAAACCCCTGCGCCACATTATCCCTGCGCCAGGTATAATGTATGCAAGGGGGGCGTATTGATGCAAAGAAGGGTCATAGAAGTGACGCAGTGAAATCTATGAGATTTCACTGCGCCACTTTTAGGACGCTGTTGCGTCAAAATCTTGCGCCTGCCTCACAGCAGGCATAAGACTGATGCAGGCCCTTTCACATGGGGCTTGCCCCATGTGAAAGGACACATTGCTGGAGTTGCGTCACTTTTGTGACACACTCCAGCAATGCGTCACTTTTGCGCCTACAGATACGTCAGAAATTCCTCTCCGGCAGCAGTTTCATGTAGTAGTAACCTCCATGAGATCGCTGGCGGTGAGGAAAGTCGTAATATGCTTGGCGGTGCCTCAGGACACCACCGGGCATTTTTTGGCCCTCAGACAGCTGAGCCACATCCCAGGATCTTTGATTCCTGGAGGTTGCAATGGCGCAATGACAGTCCCATCACGCTAGTCGTAATAGAGTGGTCGGACCACCGGTGCGGCAGTAGCCTGGACTGCCATAGCTTCACCCCAGTGAGCCTGGCGGTCCTTGAAAGCCAGAATCATAATCAGGCCTTTAGTAGGAACATCTAACTTGAAATGCTTCCTGGATTACAAATATTCATTGATCTTTTCCAAAGAGACTCTATTTACTAAATTCTCACACAGCACAGTAGCCAGAACTGCTGCACTGCAGTGCGTGAGAAGGAGAGAGGGGGACAGCACCATATCTACAGAGGTATGGTTCTCCCTCCCCCTTTCCCTCGCGCCGGTGCAGCTGTACACCACACACATATGTTTGTACCATAGTGCAAGGGTGTATCCGTGAGTCTAGCATAGGTTTTGTACTGGAAGGATAGCTTTCCACACAATACTATGCTTCGACTAACTTTAGAAAGTTTCCCACAATGTATGTGTGCCGTACAGTGCAGCACACATGCAAAGTGAAAAAAGAAAAGAGAACTAAGAGTATTTCTCTGTGATGGCACCTACCTGAAATGGGCACAATTGTTTTACGCAAATCCCTGTCTACTTTTTTAGTAAATAGTGTTTTGCGTCAAAGACCTTAGGTGGTTGTATGGGAACGTCCATGCATCACCCACGGAACGCACCCTTGGCGCTTAGTTATGCAAAGTAGCACTAAATGCTGCTCTGTGCTATTTTCAAGTGATTTTGCACAAATAGGTAAAAAAAGATTTTGCGTTGATTTGCGTCACTTTTGTGATGCAATCACGGTGCAATACCTTACTAAATGTAGCCCTAGACCTTACAAAATTAGACTTTTTGTGCTGCACATTCTCTAGCGGCTCAACTTTCGAGAGCTCAGCTTCCATGCTGAGGCACAAGAACTCACATTTTCACTTGCATGATAAATGGCCTTTTGCACTTATACTGGAAAAGGCCTGGCGCCTCATTAGTAATCACTTTGCTTTTAAAAACCCTACAGTTCATTCATTCATCGGTGGAGGCCTGCAGGCTACCGTGACAGTGGGGAAGTGGATGTCTGATAAGCTGTTGTTACAGAAATGCAGCGCTCCAGACTGCAATTTGAATGGTGATCTTTCATACACAGGCTACAATTTGCAACTGCACTTCCCAAGCCATTCGTCTGAGGGCCATTAACGTAAACACACCTGTCAATCAAGAGAGCAGCAAGCATGCGCTTGCAAGATTGTGTTTCTTGGAAACAGAAAGATTCCTTTGAACAATTATCTGCTATCAAAGTTGTCCTGTATGTGGTTCGTTCATGTAAAAAAATGGATTGGAACGAGGATCAGCAGTGTGCATTCCAAATTCTATATGCAGACGACCTAGATTTGAAAGTTATGAAGCGGCTTCATGTCATGTATGTATGGATGTGGTATGTAAATAGCATGTAAGTAGTCCAAAGGTAGTGGAACACTATAAATGGTTGAAGGCAGGGATGCAGAAAATGATAAATTGAAGGGGAAGTAGGGTTTCAAGAGCTGAGGTGATGTGGTGTTCTTTAAAAAGGTGAGTGTTCAACTCTTTCCTAAAGTAGAGCAGGATTGGGGTGGTGCTGTTGGATACAGGGATGTTGTTCCAGATCCTTGCTGCGTAAATGGAGAAGGTCTATTGTCTTGATTTTTTAGGTCGAGCCTGGGCAGCGCATGCGCAGCTCTGTATTGGAGTATGGAATAGAAGCCCCGTCCACTCTCTGCCCATATTTGTCATTGGCTTTTGTTACTGCCCTTCCTAAATGCTGGCTTCTGATTCATTAATATGCGTGTTAAAAATGTAGTTAGTTAGTCCCTCCTTAGTACCGCCTTGTCTCTTCATTTGTAACCTCCCATGAGGCCTGGCCCTTTTACTTCGGTTGTTACAAGGTAGGTCTTTTTTAGTCTATACGCACACATTATCTTTAATGAGTTTCTCGTATTGCAGGCAGGACAAGCTTTCCTGCAACATTCAAAGTGCCATGCATGCTTGCATTTTCTGAGCAGCACAAGACAATGGTGGTCACTTCTCTGAATAGGTCTGCAACATGCAGCGAGGTAAGCATCCTTTCCCTTTCCGAGCAGCCAGGGACAATAGTGGCTGCTTCTTTGAATAGGTAATTTACAAGAGTTTGAGCTATTGGCATTCTAAATGACAATGTCTTTTATTGATTTGTTAATTAGCAAAATAGATAAATAAAAGGCAATATCATTTACAATGTCAATAGCCTAAACTCTCGCAAACGTGAGACCTGTTGTAGTGTAGTTCCTATATTCCCAATAGGCTCTGCGCATTGGAATAATATATCCTATAGATTTGACGTAGGACTTAGGTCAACTAGGTCTCTATCGAATATATTAGACTTAATTGTGAGTGCCAGCTAGCTCAGAGGTCACTAGAAACGTTCTCGAATACACAAGAAGGGATTCGTTTCTGGCAACCGCATAAACATGACAACTTTGTTTCCCCAAGAATAAAACTGATCTTCAGAGTCGTGGAAACAATAGATAGATATTTTACTCAGTCAATCGTGCATTCTTCGTTACATCAGAGGTACAGAGAAATAGAGGGACTGGCGTTTTTAATAAAAGGGTTTGTGGAACAGTCTTCTTTCTCATGCAAGTAAAGTGAACTGCTACAATTGTAATACTGATTGCAAAGTATAACGCGTACAGTAAGAAGAGTATTATGAAATAATACTGTAAAAGCATTGTATGGTTCCTAGACCATAGATAAATACAGACATAAATAACAAAGCTAAAAAGTACTCAACTGGTGTTTCTAAAATACGCCTACCCCAAATGTACCTAACCGAAGTCTAGTACGAGGGAAGAAGTAAGTGAGGTGTAGCATAGGTTTAATCTGTTTTTGCCAAGAATCTAACCAAGATTTCTCTTAGCGTCTAATCAGCTCCGACCCTTGGTTTTAGAATGAAGGAGGTCTGGTATCTCTGTCTCGGAACTCGATGAGAGGAGATCTTGGAAACACTGGAGCTGGATTCTCAGCGAGAGAAAGGCCAGCTTCTCTGTCAGTGCGTCAGCTGAAGGGTCGGATTCCTTCGTCACTTGCTGTAGCGAGCTTCGTCGGGCAAATAGCTAGTCGAGCTGCTCCGAACCATCGCGTGTTTGCTAGGGCAAGTGTAGGCATATTTATACCTTGAAGGTGTCTTGTTTGATGTAAAGTCGGACATAATAACGTCACCAAAGAACCCCAAGGGAATGGTAGTTCTTTGAAAACGCCATGATTTCTAGGACAAATCAATATTCAAGTAAGGGGATGTCCCTGACTGCTGAAGTCGAGTTTTCCAAGAAATCGTTGTGGCTTTTTGGAACTAGTGGAAGTAGCCATGCCTGTATTTGGACTGGATGGGTTATGTCTAAATATGGGTATGATTTCTATGCCTATATAAGGGCAATGTGAATTATTGCTATATAAGGGCATGAATCGGTAAATTTACGCTTGATTCTAAAATGCTTTGCAACACTATGCATTGCAAATGCTTATTTTCTTCTTTTCCGCACGTCTTTGTTTCCCATCTGATGATATCCTGTGTGCAGATGCCTGGCCTGGTGTCCCTTATTGCAATTAGGCTAAAAGTAGCAAATATTTGTGCCTCACCATGCTCTGTGGAAATGACTGCTTGCAATGAAAAGGGATGGTTCCTTCCTTATGTATTTTTCTTAATTTCAGTTTTTTTATTTATTTTTTCTTTTCTAAATGCTTGCAGACTGTAGTAGGTACGTTCTCTAAATTTGTGACTATGGAATTATTTCTTGTTAATGTGAAAGAGGAGGTGGGCATCACAACTTAAATCGAAAGTTTTCTTGTCTGTTGTGATGTTTAGCAGACTAATGTCATTTGGAAAAACGTATGCGTGTCTGACTCAATTAATATTGTTGGACAAATGTGCATACTAATTTCCGTCAGTTGAGGAGGGGGCAGTTGGGAAATAAATCAAAATAATGTACTAGTCAATGTATACAAAAAACTACATTATCCTGGTGCCCAAAAGTTGGATTTTCCTCCTATTGTGCGAGGAGCTAATATAGGAAGAAGGCATAACACCATAAATGTGTGAGAAGATGTAATCCACATTTGTAGTTATTCTTTGTGCCACGGCCTCCCACACTTGGGAAATTCTCCAATAGAGATAGGGAAGGGATACCACTTACCCTGGGATCACAGCTTACTGGACTTTGGACGTTGCCTTGACTCATCTACCGGTTTGTGTCCCCGTCACCCTTCCCCTCCTTCCCCATGCTGTGTCTCTCACCCTCCCCTCCTCTTTCCCGCCTTCATTATCTGTCTACTTCCCCTACTCCAGCCCCCTTCCCTGAATCTCTCACCTTGCCTTCTTTTCCCCCTACGTATTTGTGCTTATTGTTTATCTCGACCTTACAAGTAACTATGTTGCCATGCTCTAAGAATTGTGTAACCTTTGTAACAATGTAACCTGTAACTATGATCTGATGCTCATGTAAAGCGCTCCGATACCTACGGGTCTAGCCAGCGCTATATAAAACTTTTAAAATAAATAAATAGATGGAGCTGTGCCACAGTACACCACTGGTGACTAACCACGAACAAGGAAGGTGTTTTGCAAAGATAGGACTAGTGTAGTCTGGCAATCAATGGAAAGCAATGAATCATTCTAGACTATCTTGCAGAGTAAAGCACATCAGTCTATTCATCATGGTCTCATGTATGTCAAACGGGGAACATCCTTTACGACGTGGATGTTACCCCACGCTACCATTACGATGCGTCTTTTACAACGCAAGTCGTAACCACGACTTGCGCTGGAGGGCGCTCAAGGACAAGGAATAGTTAATTTACTATTCCAACACCTTCCCTACTATCCACGGGGACTGGTGTTGGAATAGTAAATTAAACTATTCCTAAGTCTCAAGTCCGCACCAGTGGTAATGACTTGCGTTGTAAAACACGCGTTGTAACGGTACGCATGCTAATAGCCCGCGTCGTACCGTCATACATCCATGTCAAACACCATGCACAACAACTAATAGTTGGTGGTAAATAACGAGTCCTTAAAGCACAGAAGCACTCTTCAAAGTGCTTCCTACATGTCATTTACAGATTCAGTAAATACTGTATCGGTAAATGATGATTCGGTTAATACCGAATCGGTAAATACCGATTCGGTATTTACCGAATCTGTAAATTGGCCACCTTCATCAGAAATGCCTATTACCGGTCGGTAACGGCCGAAATTCATTCATTTTGGCCGTTACCGACCGGTAATAGCCTTCCTACATCTGGCGCCAAACCATTCTGGATTTGAATACAATAGGAAACATGCTGCTGGGCCTCAGAAACTTGTGACATCAAATGGTGAGCATGGAGCAACAATGAAGGGGAAGCCTTAATTTCAAAAGTTGGAAAGCATGCATTGATAAGCTGATATGGTAATACCATGTAATGAATTTAGAGTAGGAACACTTCCACTGATATGTTTTCAACTCTGAGCTCTTAGACATGCTTTACGAATATTTTAAACAGACAATGAGGAATTATAAATTAAGTAATTATAAATAAATAGCAGTAACACACATCATACATTTAACACATGTATGAGGACATTAAACTAGGGCTAGGAAATAAAAGACTGATCTGGTCATTTTCTATTGTGATACCTATGACAGAAGCAGAGCAACTCATGTTAAGAAGAACCCTTTTTTTTACAAAGCATTGAAGTCATCTTTGTCCAAGGTAATCAATTAAGGGACCAGTGAGATAGATGAACCAGACTGTAGGAGAAAGGATAGGGACTTGCTGTCATGAGACAGATGCTTGCATTGGCAGAAAACCTAATCGAATCTCCCATGTAAATTTCAGATTTTTAAAGACATATGGAAGGACGCCTGGTTTTCTTTAAAACTAATCAAGCATTTTAAACAGAGTTACTAGATGACTCTATGGCACTGGACACTCGGGTTTCTAGTTCTGTCCCTTTAGCAAGTGAATTATGGGAGATGTAGTATGTTTCACATTGGCTAAGCTACTACCATACACAGCGTGACGCCCAGAAAATTTGAATTTCGGCACGTGTGGCACTAGTCTAGTTACCATAATTCTGGATGAATTAATTTACTGAGGGAGAAAACAATTGCACTGTCTTCTCTTTTGAAAAGCTCCCAATAAGCTACTGATGTCATTCATGTTGAGGAAGGATGGTGGGGTCTGCTTTAAAAACACCTTGAAACTGAGTTTATATCACATGAGATAACATGTACAGATGGTATTCCTTCTAGCTCACAAACAAGATGTACAAAGAAAGGAAAAAGACAGGAGAGGGGGAAAGGAAGAAAAAGGGACAAAAACCAAGGTAGAGAGGGAAAGTAGAGTAGAAATGAAGACAAAAGGAAAAGGGAACCAGTAATAAATAATGAAATAAAAGGAAAGGAGGAATAAAAGAGAGAAGGTAGGAAAGAAGAAACAAAGAAAAGAAAGAGGAAAGGCTAGAAGGGCCAAAGTAAAAGAAAGAACAAATGTGATATGGAAGCAATGAAGGGAATGGGGAGAAGGCAAGAAAGAAAGCAAATAAACAATGCAAGAAAGAATGCGTGAGGGAATGATAAAGGAACAAAGAAATGGCCGGTATGAAGGTGAGAAAGAAAAAAAACATGAAAATAAGAAATAATAAAGAGACAGAAAGGAGATGGACAAAAGAGGAGAAACAAAAAAGGAAAGATGGAAGCAGAGATAAAAAAGAAACAGCAATGAGGCAACTCAGAAAGGTGAGAAAGTAGAAGAAAAAAGGGATGAAGGAAGAAAGAAAGTAGATAAAGGCAGACAGGAAGAAAAAGGAAAGAATGTGAGAAAGGCAAAAGGAAGGCGAAAGAAATTAGAAGGAAAGAAGAGAAATGGGAAAACAAAGGAATGAAAGGAAGGAAGAAAGGAAGAAATAAAGCAGGAGTGAAAAGAAGAAATGAGTGCAAAAAAGAATGACAACGAGAGGAGAGAAAGGAAAACAGAGAAAGAGAAATATGAGAGAAAGAGGGGAAAGAAAAGAAAGAGTGAAAGAGAAGAGAAAGAACAAAACAAAAAAGAACGCAAGACAGAAAACAATGGGAAATGAAAGAGATTTAAATGTAGTGCAATTCTAAAAAATGCATCTCTGGAAGTAATCTAATAATTTTCCCAAGGTTTTTTTGTGCGACTTGAGGGGTGAGGAGGAAAACATCTTAAGGCAATATCCAAATACAGTGTAGCCAATGTGGTTCCACAATAACTCAGTTTTAAAACAGGTCTCAAATTAGTGAATTTTATTCCAGATTCAAATTAAAAAATAAATTAATATCAACTAATCTAAGGATAATACAACATATAAAGATAACCTCGGCACTCTAACCCATTCAGTGATTTATTCATAGAGAGTTGTTTTGTCCTTTGTAGTACTATTTAATATATGCAAGATATGTACAATTTGCAATATTCTTAATATATTTCGTTCAAATTGGTTCAAAGCACATGAATTGCAATGACACAATGTGTAAAAATAGAAGATGTAATAAGGTAGAGTTTCGGTAGAGCGATGAATCGCAGTTAATTTGGTTCAAAGCACATAGGTTGCAATGACACAATATTATGAAGATGGAAAATGTAAAACAGTAAGTTTCCTGTGGAGCGATGGTTCGGCAGTCGACACGTGTCTCGTTACATAGTAACTTTTGCAAGGCTTTTAAAGACATTCCAGTAAATGTATTCATTTGTTATTTAATCTAAGCATAAAAGTATAAAATTGCAATGCAAATAAGATGAAACCAAAGCTTTGAAAGCTGTTCACTCTATATAACAAAAAGAAAATTACTAGTTCAGTATTAGCAATATAAGTAATAAGGAAACTTTGCATTAATTTGTCATTAAAGATAATCATGGACTCCCTGTCTATCCCTACTCTACCCTACCCAAATGGGCAACCCTAAACTAAAGCAAGATTTAGTTAGATGAAATAGGAAAAGGGAAAAGGTATCAGCCGTCAAAGACTTCTATAAAACAAAGCTCCAACATGTGTCAAGTAGCATAAAGCCACAAAATCAAATAGGTCTGTACCTCAAGGCGCCCTAAGCCAGAATGCCAGCTATCCCTGGTTATGCTGCATCATAATATCAGTTGCATCCAAAGCACGTCCCACAAGTCCATCTTGTAATTTCCATTCTACCACCGCACATAGGTTTCTTCACACTATCTTGTTATTCTTGTGAATCACTATCCTGGCCGTCCTGGGTCCCTTCTCCTTCCTCCATGAGAACTCTTCTCCTATCTTGCTAACGCTCTCCTTTTGCCAGTTGTCACTTCCCATGGCTCACTATCTGCTGAGAACAAAGACCTTCTTCTGTCTGCTAATGAAGTCTTATTTACCTGCAGTTGGAACACAAATTACATGCAACATTCCCACGTCAAAGAATTTGATGGGTAAACTTTAAACGTGAGCTTGAGTCCAAAGGCAGCTCCGGGCCACAAATTAGGCTAGGTCAACAAGTGCACAAGTTACATTTATGTGCACTCTTTTACACACAAATGAATCTAAATATCTCTACACATACTTTTAAAGTTAATACAGTCATAACATGATTATTTAATTAAATTTCTAAGCACATGAAAACCATTTAGTAAACACACCACTATTTCTTTTGTTTATAAACATGTGTATAGACATTTGTACATAGAATCGTGATTCTGTCAGTTAGGGTTCCAAACACGTATAAGTTGTATTAAATTGCAGAGATCTCATTACAGATCTCATTATAAATACTACACTCCCATTTCTATTATTGACATTAGTCGAACAGAATATGTGCGCGTGCAGACTACATTGGATCATAATGCACCCCTAGCACCCTTTCGGGGTGGAGTAAATTCCACACTCCTCCATAACACTTCCCAATGTTTTACATTCATTTTAATGCAATAGAAGTTCATGGAGGTAATGTGTTTCAGGATGAAGACTTTCAAACAGTGCGCTGTTATTTGAGACATGTATTGATGGCTAGCCTTTTTCCCAAGAAACAGTATTGCATTGTTTATTTAAGAAGTTTGAGACTGCCTGTTCCTCCTGTCATCTGACCCCTTCCTCAGAAGATTTGCGCACATAGTTTTAAAATGCAGCATCATCTGGGAGGCAGTAGCACACACCCAAACTCAGTTGACAGGCAGCAAGTCCTCCAGGCAGGCAGTGAGCTGCTGGAATCTTGAAAACCAACTGTTGGAGACTCCTAGACAGAGTGATTCTGGGCCAGATGTAAGAAGCTTTTTTCTGCTCACAAATGGCTCGTTTGCGACCAGATAAAATAGTTTTCTGATGTACCACACCCTATTCGCGATTCTGTAACCTAATGCTGAATCACAAATAGGGTTTGCGATTCGGTGTTAGGAAGTGGCGTATTAGTGGGACAACTAAGGGAGGCAAGATGGCTGCCGTGGGGAAGGCTGTGTAAGCAGCTTGCTCCCTGCTCCTGGCGTCCTATCGTTTTATCGTCAGAGAAGGAGAAGGAGAAATCTAGCTATTCTGCAAGATTTAACGTGTGTAAGCCGGTTATGGGGCTCTCGTTAACAGGCTCTTTTCACCTGGTGACCATGGAATAGCACTGACCAGCCGCTGCCATTTCGCTGCTGTGGACGCCGCGGTGGACGTAGTTCGAGTTCGAGCTGAGCTGGGCTTGACTGCTCAAAGAGACGTAAAACCGAGCGCCGCGGTACCTGAAAGGCGGCTTTTTTCATTTCTGACCGGAGGGCTGGATTCGAAGATCCGCAGTGGCAGAAAGGCGCCGACCACTTCCGAGCAGATTTCAGCAACGGAACCGAGTGCCGCGGTACCCGAAAGGCGGCTTTTCATTTTCATTCTTCTGACCGGAGGGCTGGCATTATCGCTGTTGTGGACGCCGCTGAAAGAGAGAGGCAGAAAGGCGGCTTTTCTTTCTTTTTTCATTTCTGACCGGAGGGCTGGTCTCGAAGCTCCGTAGTGGCATAAAGGCGTCGACCACTTCCGAGCAGATCTTAGCAACGGTGAGACCACCCAGCAATTGACTTTGATCTTACCGGAGCTTGACCTGTGTAGTTCAGAAGAAGTCACGGAGTCACGGTGATACAAACGGAGGGAAGGAAAAAACAGGGAAGAAAACAACTATATCGTGTTTTTCAGCACACAGCAGTAAATTGCTACAAACTATCCTTGCATCAGACGAATGTTGCTAAATTTCTTTGAGATCAATCGGCGGTCTCCGCTGTGGCGTGCTACACTTTGCCTGTGCTGGGCACAGAGCAGTGTTTTCCCCGGTAGAGGTGGCTCACGGAAGAAAAAGAGGACGCCACTTCCACTCTCTATCGCCACACGCAGCAACAGAAAAACTGGTCCTGGGGTTGAACTGAATAACGTGGAGCAAGAGAACGAGGAGATCGAGATGGCAGAGGCAACTAAAACCATCACCAAACAGGGTAAGAACCTTAATAAGGGGGCTGCTGCTAAATCTAATGAAACACCTGGCACAAAAAGTTCTGCACTACAAACTTTACCAGACTTGTTTGAAAAGCATGCTGCAAAAAAAAAAAAATAACTGATATTGAAAATCAAAGCACTGATATAGCTGATATAACCGCAGCACAAACCGCTAATCAATTATCTCTAAGCGATGATAATCAGCATAATTCTAATAATCCCTCTACTTTGACACCCATTTTGATACCGACCGACTCTTCAAGGAGGGGTATTATGGGACTTGTAGTTCCAGCTTTGGGTGGAGCTATCACCAATAGAGCGTGTTCTCTTCCATCGCTGGTATTTTTATCAGATGCAGCGCCAAGTGAATCACGAAATGTAAAAGAAACCGTTGTACAGCAACAAAATCAAGAGCTCCCTGAAAACTTTTACTCATTATCTGAACTCTCATCCGACGAGGCGAATAAAGACTGGGCAGACTTTAGCGGTGAGAGCCTATCTTCTGAGGGTGAGATTAGTATGAGTCCTGATAATACTAGTGCAGCAACCATTATAAAAAAGAAGCGGAAAAAGAAGAGATCGTCTCGTACAATGAGCCAAGAGGTTGCTCCTAATTCTCCATCCACTGCTCCTGTTGCCAATGATATCCCGGGGTCTGGCCATAGCGTTATACATGACCCTAGTATACAGCAAGAGAACAATGACGAGATCACACTGAAGACAATATTTGATACTATGATGTGCCATAGAGCAGAGAGCAAGGCTGAGAATCAACGAACGCAAATGACATGCACCAAAGTCAAAAACGCAGTAAGACGTGCAATCAAATTATGTTCAGAGACTGCTGATAGGGTCACTGAAGCTGAGGCCAGGATTTCCGTACTAGAAGAAGAATGTATGGCCCAAAGACAAGAAGTGGGAGACTTTAAAATTCAAAAGGACGATCTATCTGACAAACTAGCTAGTTTGGAAAACCAGGCCCGTAGAACCAACTTGCGTTTTTTGGGGATCCCTGAAAATAAAGAAGGAGGAGACCCGAGGAAGTTTATCATTAATTTATTAAACGATGCTTTTCCCGAATTTACTGATTGGGATTGGGCTCGGGAAGTACAACGAGCACACAGATTCCCATTTACAACAAGGAAACCACGACAAGGACAGGAAAATTATCCTAGGGCCATCTTGGTGTCATTCAACAATTTCCTTGCTCGTGAATTGATATTTCTAAACGCTAGGCCAGATAAGAAAGCTGACGGCCTAGGTTGTCAGTTTTTTGTGAGACCGGACTACTGTCAAGCTACTGTGGCTCAACGATGGCAACTGAAACAACTAATTCCTGATTTTCAGAAGAAGCAAGTAGCAGTATTTCTTCAGGGTCCCGCAAAATTAAAGACTATATACAAGGGCCAAACAAAATACTTTATTTCTATCATTAAAGCTAAGGAGTACTTGGATTCTCTCTGAATAAAAAAGAGGAACTTTAATGTATAGTAATTTAAATATAGAATTCAGAATCTGAGAGTATTAACTATACCGTTTAATAACTATTTGATTGTAGGATCATTATGTTTCTCTATCTTTACAGTCTCTTTCTCGCTTTCTTGAACTTTTTGAATTTTTTCTCTTGCTCACTCTTCTTCTTCCCTCCTTTTTCTTCCTTTTTTTTTTTTTTTTTTTTTTTCTTTTTTCTCTTTCTCTCTTCTTCTCCTTTCTTCTCCTTTCTTTATCTTTATCTTTAGTAGGGACGCCACGGGCCAGGGACACGGCACTCATTCGCTCCAGGAACTGAAAGTTCCTGTGCCTCATATGCTGGGGAGGGTGGGGGGAGGGGTTCTGGGAATAAGGGTGGGGGTGGGTAAGGGCAAGGGTTGGTGGTGGGGGTGTAAGGCAGAGGTGTTCAACGCAGGGATGATTATAAGGCATTTAAATGATAACATTGAAGAGCAAATACTCGTGATGATGGTCGATGATTTTTTTCTATTACTTTTGATATGTATAAAAAGGTGAAAATATGTACTATTAATATCAATGGTCTTAATGAGTTAAAGAAGATTGCTATGCTTCGAACAATGCTCCAAGTGTTGAATATTGATTTGCTTTGTATGCAGGAAACCCATATTTCATGGGATAAACGTTTTCTTTTGAATAATTTGGGATTGGAAGTCTTAACCACATCTAAGCAAATGGGTATCAAAAGGGGTGTAGCCATCTGTATGCGAAAAGGAGTAGGGAAATGTTTAAAAACACTCTCTGATAAATGGGGTAGATGGGGACTGGCTGAGCTAAAAATCGGAAGCTGTAAATTTACCTTATGTTGCATTTATGGTCCCAATCTGGATGATGCCGAATTGTTTAACACTATGAATATAGAATTATCCACTTGGACACAACCGATTATAGTCTGTGGAGACTTAAATATACACATGTCAGCCGATTGGAATATTAGATCAGAAAAGAGATATGTGGGCCGGAAGGTTAAAACTTATAAAGCACTTAGAGATCTGGTACTTAGTAATGGGTTAACTGATGTCTGGAATAAATTTCATTATAATGACCCCGGATATACTTTTTTTTCTACTCCTCATCATAAATTTGTTCGTTTAGACTATTTTTTTGTATCTTCAATTTTTTGGGAGAAAATTCGTATTGAGATATTACCGCAAGTCATCTCAGATCATAATCCTATAATCGCTGAGATGCAATTTTCTACTGATTACCAAAACTCCACTAGATCCTGGTCATTCCAAAGAAATTTATTATTAGATGAAGAATATCTTCAATTTATGGTTAATATTATTAAGGATTACTTTCTAATAAATAACGATACTGCCTCTCCACAAGTAGTCTGGAACTCTTTTAAATCCATTGTACGGGGCGAGACAATCAGCTTTGCAAACTATAAGAGGAAAAAAAAACAAATAGATTTTAGGGACAGATTAAACAAGATTAGGCAGGTTGAGCTGGATTTATCTATCGCATGCAAAAATAATGATAACATAGAGGATGTACAAACACGATTAACCATTGAACGTTCAGGTCTTAGAACACATATTGCCGAAGAAGTAGCCGCAAAATTTAAACAATACAAAACGGAACGGTACGAATTTAGTGAACGTACAGGAAAAATTCTAGCACAGCGTTTACGACAAAAATCGTCCTATAACGAAATACAATGTGTTAAAGATACAAATGGAGTTCTTCACGAAAGCAGGGAAGGCATATTAGAGGCATTTCAGGGCTTTTATAAGACGTTATATAACGATCTCAACAATGAAGTTGATAAGACTCTTAATCCCACAGATTATTTCCAAACCATTAACCAACTTTCTTTGAGTACAGATGATATGGATTTATTTGCTAGGTCAATAAGCTGGGAAGAGATAGAAAGGGCTATTACGAGCCTCGCAGCTGGTAAAGCTATGGGGCCCGACCAGATCCCTCTGGAATTTTATCGGACATTCAGATTTTTGTTGAAACCAGAGTTGCTTAAAATCTTTAATATAGCATTTCAAGACAAAGCTCCTGATTCCTGGTCTACAGCTACTATAGTTGTTTTTGTCAAAAAGAATAAGGATCCAAAGGAATTAGGCTCGTATCGGCCCATATCCCTGATTACAGCTGACAGTAAGATTTATTCTAAAATTCTTGAAAATAGACTAAACGATGTTATGCCGGGTTTGGTTTCCAATATTCAACACGGGTTTATTAAACACAGGGACACCACAGATCACGTTAAACGTGTTATTGCACTGTTGGACTGGGCTCAGGCAAAGGAATCCCCAGTCGGAGTAATTTTACTTGATGCTGAAAAAGCGTTCGATAGAGTCGATTGGGGGTTCCTTTGGTCTGTGCTAAAATGGAAGGGTTTTCCATCACAATTTATCCAAGCTGTACAGTCACTCTACTCAAATGCAAAGGGTATAATAAGGTTAGGTGCGGATATTTCTAATCCATTTTCAATCACCAGGGGGACCAGGCAAGGGTGCCCCTGTTCTCCACTTTTTTTTGCACTTTACTTAGAACCTTATTTGAATAGATTAATTACAGAACCTGGTATCCCACCTGTCCGACTCCATGAGATTGACCACAAAGTCTTAGCTTACGCAGACGATGTGGCCATTGTAACCTCTGATTCTTCTTCTGCCCTACCTAAAATAATAGAAATTGCTAGTGATTTTGGAAAATTCTCTGGATATAAATTAAACATCTCAAAAACCCAAATTGTACATTCTGAAACTGGTTCACCTATCGATATCCAAATAAACGACACCGCTACATACCTTGGTGTAACTATATCATCCAAAGTAGATGATATTGTTGGACTAAATCTGGATCCTTTACTTATATCCACTAACAGAACCTTAGAAAGGATAAATAATCTACATTTATCTCTATTTGGACAGGCCAATGTTATTAAGATGTTGATTTTTCCAAAATTTCTTTATTTTTTTCGAACCATTCCCCTATTTTTTTCTATGTTTCTTTTTAATAAAATAGATAGGATGTTGTCCAGATTTCTTTGGGGGTATCGCCGTTCAAGAAGATCTCTAAAATGGTGTATCTTACCGCAAGGGCGTGGTGGGTTGGGAGTTCCGAACTTTAGAATGTACTATTGGGCCATAACTCTTAAAACAATCAAGGTGTTATTATTTCATGATCATGTCAATGAAACCTTCCTGTCACCATCCATCTTTGAAATGCTTCTGGGAGCTCATGTGCGCCAATGTTTATTGATATTTATGGAGCCGAGCTACTACAAAAAAACAAAATTTAAGGTTCTTCTTTCTGCTTTTTTGGTTTGGAGACAAATAAATAAAGCTTTACGGATAATCCCAAAATTTAACTTTTATACACCCATCTGTTGTAATATCTCGTTATCTGGTACCCTTCAAGATATCCCCATGATACGATTCTGCCTAGGACAGATTCATTCAATTGGACAATTGTATAAAAATGGGGCTTTAATGTCTTTTTCCGAACTTCAGGATATATTTGGTCTCTCCAGAAACGAATTTTTCAAATATCTACAAATTCGCAGCTTTCTGGAAAAAAAAAATCTCTTATATAGCGACGAAATGGAGACCAATGTTGTTATGGAGAGCGGTAGGAGGGATAGCCGTATTGGCACAATTTATCAGCTAATGGTCAACAGGCTGCATGATGATCTTGATCAACAAGCCCATAAATGGGAAAGGAAATTATGTATAGAAGGGATAGATCTGGTAAGGGCGTTTGAGATCAGCAATAAAACATTAATTAACAGCTCTCTTAAAAGTCAACATTATATGGCATCTTTAGACCTTTACTATACACCGGCGTAACTGGCCAAATGGAAAGCTACGAAAGGTATTAATTGTAGCCGATGTGGTACTTTAGCAGCAGACTCATGTCACATGTTTTTTAGCTGTTCTAAATTATCTGTATATATAGATAGGATAGAAAAGTTTTTGACTAATTTGCTTAATATTAATATTAAGTTATGTCCATCTGTGATAATTTTTGGTTTATATGTTCCTTCTGAGAGTCTATCTGTTGATCAAGAGCATTTTTTGTTTATCGGAATGTCTATCTACCGGTTTTGTATCACTTCAAGATGGCTAGATGTTGATCCACCATCATTTGAGCAATGGTTGGGAAAATTGTTAAATGTATATAGAATGGATAAAGCAGTGTATAAATTGAAAGGACACAGAAAGAAGATATTTGCTAGGAAATTATGGTCTCCTATTGATAACTGGATTTAATTTTCGACCACATCTGTAAAAAGAGATATCTCATGGGGGGCGCTAGGTGGCGCTGGACCAATATGGCCGCACTGTAGTGGGGCTCTCGCCTTGTTGAACCGCTACCACTCCGACATCTTATCCTAACCGGCCCTAACTGCTCTTTCAACACCGGGAGCATCTTCTTCATCTCGGGCTGAACGCTCCGACACCAGGAAATCCTCTGGCAGACCTCCGAGGCGGGAGCTGACTGTAGCGGAATTGGCAAGCGACTCTCCGCGCTCGCTTGTGTGCCTGCTCTCCCGCGACGGACGACTACGCCACACCGGGGACTCTGGGCCCGGCGGCCGTTGCACCATCGGAGGTCCGGGGGCGGGCGGCCCTGAAGGCTCGACTGCGGTGGCCCGTACAGCGGTGAGAGATCATCCCTCCCCCTCCCGTGAAGTAACCCTCCCGTGCACCGCTCCTGCATCTGCCGCATCCTCCTGATTAGAGACGAGGCCGTGCGCGCCTTCCCGATTGCGGCCGCAGCCCTCTCCTGCCCTTCGCGGGCTTGGCTGCTCACCCTGCATGACCCGGTCGCCGCTGCCTGTCGGTGCTGGGAGACACCCCCGCATTAGCCTCAGCACGGCTTGCCGCGAGAGCGATCTTCACTCTCCCTTTCTCTCCTTTTGGCGCGAAGGGCGCCCTGACAGCTGCTCCCTCAACGGCCCAGCTCTGTGCAACAGCTGGTACACCGGGAACCCTGGGGAGACCCACACTGCCTCCTGAGACGCTCTGAGAGCCCCTCCCCGGCCGCACTACTGCCGTGGGGGTCCCTGCAGGTGAAGACTGAGTGGGGGCTCCGCTCCCTTGCCCAACTGCCGCCATCTTGGAGGGCCCAGGCTCGTGCACCATCGCATACCCTGCCTCTACAATACCATCTGCCATCTCCCCACTGTACAAGCACTGCTGGACACCCTAGCCCCCAACGGTCTAGCGATAGTGGCATCAGGGTCTCAAGGGCGCGCCATGGGCCGTGGCGACGCAAAACAGTCGAAGATCCCATTCGAAACTCGGAAGGCGAACAAGATGACGCCCGGGCCGGGCGACAGCCCTACTGCCACCACGCCGCCAGACGAGGACTGGAAGTCCCTGCTCCTGGGCATGAGGCACAGCCTAACCAGTATTGATGCCAAAATCGATAGCATGAACTCCCGTATTGATGGCGTTGTGATGAAACTAGACCAACACGATGCGCGTCTTAAGGAGGCGGAGGACAGAGTCTCTGGGCTGGAAGATGGAGCCGCCGCCACGCGCCGCCAGGTATCCCAGATGGACAGACTCCTCAAAGTTATAGCTGAAAAGAATGAGGACTTGGAAGCCAGGTCCCGAAGGAACAACGTCCGCATCCTAGGCCTGGCGGAATCCACCAATACTGGAAAAATGGAGCCCTTTGTGGAGGCCTTAGTGGTGGAACTATTTGGGAAGGACTCCTTTTCCCCACACCTAATAGTGGAACGGGCGCACAGGTCCTTAGCGGCCAAGCCACCCCCGGGTGCTACTCCCAGGCCCATCATTGCCCGATTCCTTAATTACAGGGATCGCGATACAGTGCTCCGCCGTGCCCGGGAAGTCGGCACCGTGGCCTATGGCAACACCACATTGTCCTTCTTTCCGGACTTTACTCCGGCTGTGCAAGAAGCCCGGCGGAAATTTGCACCGATCAAGAAGAAATTGCAATCCCAGGACATCTCCTATGCCATGCTCTACCCTGCTAAACTGAAGATCTCCTACCACGGCAAGCAGCACGTCTTTACAACTCCGCAACAGGCCGAAGATTTTCTGAAGCAGCAAAGCCGCGACCGAGCAGGGCGAAACACAGAGGGAAGCAGATCGCGTTCACGCTCGCCGCTGGAGCAGCAGGATTGACTATGTCCTGAGATGATCAGTAATATGCAGGCCGCATATACTCCCGAGTTGCGGCTCCAGGTCCTTCATTCCCGGTGAGGTACTCTTTACTAACTTTCTTAATGCCGGTTTGAATCCTAGACTTGGTTCGACAACCTACCTCCATCCCAAGATAGGCGATCCGGCTGTCGGCTGGCGCCTTTTGGGTGTGACTTGTGAGGTAGGGGGCTGGTCGGGCGCCCCTGGCACAGCTTCCCAAATGGGTGACCCCCGAAATTGCCTACTCCCTTCAGGGGATAGAGTGACTTTGAACTGTTGGTATATGATGCTTTGTTTCTTTGGGTTGTTGGGCGGGGTGGGAGGTGTTCTATGCCCGGCGAGTTGGGGTGGCCGGTGTGGGTGGGTCGGGGATTTGATTTCTTACAGTCGTACTCACTGTTACTTGACGCACATTCTGGTTGGGTTGATCTGTGTGGGGTTGATGCTTACTATCTGCTTACATGGCGTGGCATTTTGCGCGGGAACTGAGCCTTCGCGATATGGGCACGCCTATTTATGTCTCTTGTCATGGGTGAGATAGAGGGGACACCACTCCTTCAGCAAGTTAAATTGATGTCATGGAATATCCGTGGGCTTAGCGACCCTCGGAAGAAGAGATTGGTATTGGGATATCTGGCAAGGCATGATGTCTCTGTCGCAATGCTGCAGGAAACACACTTAATGTCAGGAACGTCTCCTCTATTCGCGGCCCGATGGGCCTCCAACAGAGTGTTTTCCTCATACTCCAATTATGCTAGAGGGGTGACAATTTTGGTGAAACGTGGTGTGCGTTTTGTTCTGGAGGGTTCTGAGGCTGACTCAACGGGCAGATTCTGCATGACATGGGGTAGGCTATACTCACATAAGGTTCTCTTCGCCTGTTATTACGGACCCAATGTGGATGACCCGTCCTCCCTCCTCACGCTGTGGGGTAAGATCCAATCTATGGGTATTCCACACATAATCCTGGGTGGGGACTTTAATACGGCGCTTCACCCTAATGTAGACAGATCCCACCCGCAGTCCCTGCATTACACGCATTCCCAGCGCGCCCTGTTGAATATAGTTGAGGAATGCCGCCTGCTTGACGTCTGGAGGCACCTACACCCAACACAGCTGCAAGGCACACATTACTCTGTGGTACACTCCACCTGGGCGCGCCTAGACTACGTCTTTTGCTCTGCAGGGCTCTCCTCTTGGATAGTCTCAGCATCCCACCTTGCTCGTACCCTCTCTGATCACGCCCCGGTTTATGTGTCATTGCGTATCCCGCAAGATGCATCTCCCTATCTGAATTGGCGTTTTAATCCGGCGCATCTCACCGACTCCGCCTTCAAGGCAGAGCTCGAGCAAGATATTCAGGACTTCTTTGACCGTAACATTAACTCAGTTTCAAGCATCACCACGGTTTGGGAGGCTTTTAAAGTCACAGTCAGGGGATGGTGTATTGCCAAGGGTGGAGGGGTCCTGAGGTCCCTTAGAGACGAGTTGCGGAAACTTGAACGTGAGCTGAAGCAACTAGAGGGGGTGGTGGAAGGTGACCCAACCAATTACACAACTAGAGCGACACTGCGTGAAAAACTGAATGAATACACAGATCTGGCTGACAAGGAATGCAAATTCCTGGGTAAGCCGCATGTGGCGCGCATTTTTGGTGAAGGTGACAGACCTGGTAAGGCGCTGGCCTTCGCGGTAAATCCCCCCAGATACCAAAACTATATAACGACCCTTCTGGATGAACACAATGTGCCCCAGCGGTCGCTTCCGGAACAACTTCGTGTCCTTTCTCACCACTACTCCAAACTCTACACTTCCCAGCGGTCCAACCCCACCCCCCTGAACACCTACCTGGACGACACCGCACTAGCGTGGCTGGGTCCATCCCAACAAAAATTCCTTCATCACATACTCGAACTGGAAGAGATCACGGATGCGATCATGTCTATGAAGTCCGGAAATTCGCCAGGCTCGGACGGGTTGCCGATTGATTTCTATAAGGCCTTCATACATATTCTTGCTCCAATCCTACAACAGGTTTACTATGCAGCGCTGGAGGAGGGTATCCTACCGACTACTATGCGGGAAGCTCTTATAGCGTCCTTGCTAAAGCCGGGCAAGCCGCCCGAGTCCTGTGACTCGTATAGACCCCTATCCCTCCTGAATTCGGACGTGAAAATTCTAGCGAAAGTGCTTGCATCCCGTCTTAATTTGTTGATGGAGCGGCTGGTTTTACCTGACCAGGCAGGTTTTGTCCCCAATCGCGCCACCTCCCACAACCTGCGCACCCTCCAGGCTGTCATCCAGGACATCACCCCCAAGTGCGAGGCTGCAGTCGTGTTCTTGGACGCCACCAAGGCGTTTGATTCCTTGGAATGGGACTATCTATTGGCTCTGTTGAAGCGAATGGGGTTCCCTTTTAGCTTCCTTGATTGGATACGACTGCTTTACCACCAACCGATGGCCTCGGTGCTGCTGAACGGATCTCGGTCTGATCCCTTCGAAATCCACCGTGGCACGAGACAGGGGTGTCCACTATCCCCGGTTCTGTTTGCGCTCGCTATAGAACCCTTAGCGGCCAAACTGAGACAGCACCACAATCATCGTTCCCTTATATACCCGGATAGGCAATTGCTCATTGCTCTCTATGCTGATGACCTGACCCTCTATGTCCACAAACCCAAGGAAAACCTTAATCCCCTTCTCCGTGAAATCACTAAATTCGGTGGCTTCTC
The DNA here is from genome assembly GCF_964263255.1 of Lissotriton vulgaris. Lineage (NCBI taxonomy): Eukaryota > Metazoa > Chordata > Amphibia > Caudata > Salamandridae > Lissotriton > Lissotriton vulgaris. Next base: position 821,555,992 of record NC_141685.1, on the reverse strand, counting down.
GGGCATTCAAATTAATTGGTCGAAGTCAGCTCTATTTCCACTAACTGACATAACAACACAGTTCCCCCTGGATTACCCCATAGTCTGGGAGGCGGATGAAATCAAGTATTTGGGTATAAACGTGACGAGGGATCGCAACACTACTATCAGAGCCAACTATGGTACGGCCCTAGACGCGTTGACTGATAAGGTCACCAGGTGGATTCACCTTCCGCTATCAATGGCTGGCCGTATCTCGTTGATCAAAATGGTTGTGCTGCCCAAATTACTATACTTGTTCACCAACATCCCATATAACCCCGGCCCCCACTTCTTTCGCTCCCTCACTTCCCAAATGTCCAGGTTGATCTGGGGTGGTAAGCAGCCTCGAATTAGCATGCGCACACTGATGCTTCCTTACAACCAGGGGGGCTTCGATGTACCGAATTTTCGTAGATATTACGACTGTGCGCAGGCTCACTTTGTTGCGTACTGGCTCCACCCCCCTCCATTTATGGCCCATTTGGCAGTCGAAGACGGCTACATGAGGCCGACTCCACCGTCGGGCTATCTGTATACTGAAACCCAAATCTCGGAGCGTGACCCCAGTACGGTGGACTGCACTGTTCTTGCCTGGAGACGCCTGGCTGCAGCATTAGGCACACCCTTTCTATACTCGCCTCTGATGCCACTTTCTCATGACCCTAGACTTAGTATCGCCTGCGAGGAAATAGGACGCAAGATGCTCACGCGCCTGGCGCTGCACACATGGGGGGACCTGTACCTTCAGGGTATCTTCAGAACGTCAGCACAGTTCTTTGGGGATGTTTCCCCGTCTGTTATGGATACCTTCCTGTATGTACGCTTACGTCAGAATGTGAAGGCGGTCACCCCGAACTTCCCGGACGAACCGGAGACGGTACAGCCCCTTCATACCCTCCTCCAAACCGACTCTCCAAAGCATGTTGTCTCGTTATTATATAAACACACTCAGGCGGCCGGCTCCCCACCTGCATTACGAGCTAGACATGATTGGGACGCGGATCTGCAGACCCAAATGACGGATGACCAATGGACGGAGAGCTGCGCCCATGCTGTAGCCGTAACAGGCAACGCTCGCCTCCGCCTTATACACTACAAATTTTTACACAGACTCTACTATACCCCAGCTAAACTACATCGTTACCGGCTCCGAGACGATGACAGATGCGCCCGTTGTGGGGCGGAGGGTGCGGATTTTTTCCATCTCGCCTGGTCATGTCACAGGGTGACTGCCTACTGGGAGGAGATATTCGCGGCCGTATCGGACATGATTGGCGTATCTGTGTCTCCCTGCCCTAGGATAGCATTGTTGGGGCAGACTGACCTCCCTTTGCAAGCCCATCGTAAATTCTTTGCTCTGAGCTTCCTCATAGCGAAACGTCACGTGGCGTGCCGCTGGGGGCGTGGTCGCGCGCCCAAATTCAAGGAATGGCTTGCGACGATGACTACCTGGCAAGACCAACAGCATAATTACGCTGAACTACTACCCCTCAAGTCAAGGCCTAAAGACATATGGGGCCCACTTACTGCGTACCTTCTGCGACTCCAGGCTCTCACGACCAGGGACTCTGACACTCCAGGCAGTGGGGAAGCTTCTGGGCCGCCCCAACTTGGGCCTCACACCTAATCTTTCACCGCCACACCACACTCTGGGTTCCTGGGGTGGTTAAGGTTGCAAGCTCCGCCACCCACTCCCCCACTTTCTTAATGTTGGCCTGATGAGAACTTCATGACCTTACTCCACTTGTTGACCCTCTCGCCTTTGGTACTGCCTGCCCCCCGTTCCCCCCCCCCTAGTATCATACAACCCCCTCCTTGGACCTTGGATGGCGCGTTAGGGGGACCATTAGTACTGTACAGACAGGCCGTGGGGAGCTGGATGTTCGCCTCTTTGCCTCTTTCCAACAATTCCTGGCGGGGTGGGGGGCGGCGGGAGACGCAGGCTAAGACTGGCTTCATCGGCCACACCAGATCGTAGAACCACACAATTGCGCTGTTGTTGACTGTTGTTGTTTGGGGGAGGGGGGGGGGAGATAAACCAATGAAAAAGAAAGCCTCAGGCATTCACTGTCTCTTATCTGTTTACATCTCCGTTCTTCTTGAATGCTGCCACACACAGCTCCTTCTAGTTTTAAACGCGGCCGGCCCTGAGGGGTTGTAGGCGGCTTGCTGTGTCAGAAGTTATCCTCTTCATTTACACTGCATGCTGGACTCTGGGATTGCTGCCGGCCTGCGCCCGCAGGATGTAGGCGTTTACAGCTGTGTACCTGACAATTGCCTCAATAAAGGTTTTCACAAAAAAAAAAAAAAAAAAAAAAAAAAAAAAAGAGATATCTCATGTTTTCTATATATCACCGGTTTATTTTCTCTTTTTTCTTATCTAATTCTTACCTGGCTTTGTTAATAATGTATTAGCAATTTTGCGAATGATTGTCACTATTTACAATGTTTGTTTTCTGCTGCTTTTTTTTTTTTCCATCCTTGTATTTTGTATGCCTCTGCCATTGAAAATAAAAAAAAAAGGAAAAAAAAAAGGAAGTGGCGTATTTAGGGCGTTTCTTCCTAATATCGAATTGCAGCAGTATGTCAGAATGTTTTGCAACCGAAATGCAGTCATAAATCATATGCATTTTACCACCAACTTCAAGCTGGTGGTAACCCTTCGTAAATGAGAAGGGCTCCCCAACAGACCCATTCCATTTGTGAATGGTTGTACAAACATTTTTACAGATCAGACAGTGGACCTACGGACCAGTGCCTACTCATAAAAACTGAATGAAAACTTTTCATTTTTATTTTTGAAACGCATCCTGTTTTCCTTTAAGGAAAATGGGCTGCAGTTTAGAAAAAAGGCATTATTGTAAAGCAATTAGAGACATGGTGTTCTGTTGACCCTAGCACGCCACAATCCCTGTGTTGTTAGCAATTGCCAATGGGGTGCAGAGTGTGACCAACTTCATGAGTATGAATGAAGTAGGTCTATAGTGACCCAATTAGGAATCGCTAAATGTGTGTGACACACATTTGTACATCGCCGTTTGTAATTTACTAATTGCGAATCGCTAACATTCACAATTAGGCAATCGCAAGCACGATTCTACGTACATCTGGCCCTTAGTTCAACTGAGGATCACTACAGTGGTTTTCTAAGTTGTGGCTTAAACACCACACGGCCTGACTACACAGATTGCAAAAAACAAGGAACTGCAATGCTTTGTGACATCACACACCTGCATCTGTTCCTACACCACCCCTCGATAACCAGGTAAACCTACAAAATGTTGGTATGCTATTATCACACAGACCACCGAGTGGTGCTCTGTAAACTGTACAATTTAACAACACTATTAATAACTCATGCCTAGCACATGAATGCCTGCCTTAAGGTAGCCACTACTTCAAACCGTTATCATTTATATCATATGGAACATGAAAATCAAGAATCAAAAGTGGTCTGTAGATGTGTGATTTCGACCCATCCCCTGTACTCCCTCTTTCCTCCCCCCGTTATGTCCCAGACAGGCGCCATCTTTTATTGGGCTGCCATGATTGGCACTGATGAACTGGGAGTGTGAGCAGAGAGACATCAAAGTGACTTGACCACACATTAAAATACACTAGAAGCGGCCAGACAATCAATGAAAATAGGCCTCCGAAGGCCGTTTGTATCGCGTAATGTTCAAGTTTGAGCAATTCATCCTTTTTATATGACATTTCTGTTCATAGACAATCAGACTGTTAGGCAGAAGCCCTGTCACAGCCAGTGCATGCTTGTATAAGCGTTTCTTGCCAATTTATTAGACATTGTCGTGTGATTTCTGCTTCAGTATCGCTGTTTTATTTACCTCTTTTTCTGACAGATTTGTTCCTACAGCACGTCATGTCCCTGTCTGTATTTCATGTAAAGTGTGCACGTACCAGAATGCTTTTTGCTATTTTGGTTGGTACAAATTATTTTGGTTAACTTCTTACTGCAGTCCGCAGGCCGGTCGATAATGCTGTCTCATTCGACCTTTCACTCCATTATGGGCCTTCAGGTGATTCTTTTACAGAGCTCAAATTAATCCCGTGTAAAGTGAGATCACAGAACTTATTGGAATGTTGAGGGAGAGGGCAACAAATCAAATTCGTCAAAAATCAGTCTGGAACTACTTATGTAGGACTTCTCTGCAATCTCTCATAACACACAGCTCAGTGATTGCACAAATAATGCTCAGGTGTTAAACTGCTAGAGGAAACCAAAGAAGAGAGGTAGGGAGAGGAAAGGGAGCAGTGGGGGCCGGTAAGTTTTGGAGGGAGGGGGCGAACGGGACACGCACGCATACATATAACACTCACAGCCATGCATTCACACACGTGCACACACAAACACATCCATTCACAACACTCTTTACCAAACAATCATACAAACACGCACCATACGTCCATTTAACCCCTTCCCTGCGGGGCTAATTCCCCCGCGGTGCGTGGATTTAATTAGGGGGCGTAATCCGTTGCATGCTCAGGAAGGCCCGCCGGAGGCCATCCAAACTCCGCCCACTAATTCATTATTCCGCACAGGTGGGGAATTTGTGCCGCGCTGGGGAATCGTCGGCGTTCGGACTGCCCCCGGCCGTCCTGAGCACACGACTAGCGTGACGTAGGACAGTCGGGGGCCGTCCTGAGCATACAAGGGGTTAAAAGAAAACACACACTAACCTGCAGCCAACTCTGCCTCGGAGGTTCCAATGAGGGAAGGCAGCAGTCCCAACGTCATCACAGAGTGGGATGGGGTCAGTGAGACTACTGGACCCACTCTGTGATGAAGTGTCACTGATTGACACTCAACCCTGTGCGCTTTAGGGTTTAAAACTGAAGCACCCAGGTGTGAGGCAATCAGTGACGCTACCTCTTGTCAATGATGGGAGGGCCTCAGGGACCTTTGCTGAGCTGAGGACAACAAGCCCACAGGAGCTGTGACTTCCTCATCCCACCAAATTTTAGCTCAGGAAGCCAGGAGCATGCACATTTTGCCATGTCTGGCTCCTGGCTGCTTGATCTGAAATGAACAGTGCCTGTCAGGCTGACCTTTGTCCAGCCTGACAGACACTGTTCGTGAGGAGCAAAGGTGGAGGGGCATGGCCCCTCAGCTCCAATGGACAGGCCTTGGCTGAAAGGGAGGCAAGGAGTGCTGACAGCACTGTCACATTTATGGACTAATAGTGTTATTGACCTTGGAATCAGTCAATAGAGCTTGTTTCTAGGTACGGCTCATGCAGGTAAGAGCAATGGATTGGGGGGGGAATTGACAGACAACAAGGTAAACTGAAATTTTAAGAAACTAAAACCACTTACCTTGTGCTCGCTGCATCGCTGAGTCGGCGATGTGGTGAGCACAAGGTAAGTGTTTATTTTTATTTTTAAATTTAACTTTATCTTGTCGTAGTTTGTTGACTCCCCACTTCAAAACCACCCCTTCCCCACCGCTCTTACCTGCACAGCCTGCGCCTGCTTGTTACTGTTTTTCTGCCTTCATTACAGCCCTTCATGAAGCACAGGTTAATGAGTCAAATGATGGGAAATAACCAGCATTATTGATGACTCAGCAGTCAATAATGCTACATTAGCCCAGTCATTTAAATTTTGGTGGGAGAACATCCAATTCAAGGGTACCGTTCCAGTGCAAAACCTATACTTGACAGAAGGCTTATGGTTCTAGGGTGTAAGCATTGGCACATGGCAGCTAATAGTGTGTGAGCGCAGAAAAACAACTCCATTTCTAGTAGATATTGCGCTGTTTTTCTTTTTCCCTGGGATGCAACGCAGGAAACAAACTTTGATTGTGTGGTGCCAAAAGATACTAAACCCCCATGGAGCTTTATATTATCCATTAGGGAATGTATCACATTATGCAAAGTAGGCATTTTCTGTTTGCCGAAGTCTGGTTTTAGAAAAGGCTAATCATATCATGGTGCAGGCTTTAAATGGTGGCAGCACAGCTTCTTCTTCAATGGGGTCAAAACACCTGCAGTAGGAGTGATCCAGCTGCAATAGCTGAAATACTGTTCTGGTAATCATTGACGCAGAGCAGTGGGCATGTGAATGGTAAACATATGTTGACCACTAAGGGGTCTATTATGATGTCGGGCAGATTGCCTCCGCCAGGCTGGCGGTAGCCACCGCCGGCCCGGCGGAGGCAATCCGCCTGACACTTATGCCTGGATTCCCCCCTGCCATTTTAGGATGGTGGGGGGAGCGCGGCGGATGGAAAGACAGTCCGCCGACCGCGGCGATAATGGAATAATATGGTGGCGTGTCCAATGGACACCGCCAGCCATATTACAATGGCCACATATAGGTGCCTTTCCGCGGCGGCAATGCCGCCACGGAAAGGCAGGCGGTGTTTGCTGCGGCTGCCCCCTGCGGGGCCCCCAGGTGATGCCGGTTTAGGGGGATAACAGGGGGGGTACCTATGGTACCCCCCACATTTGCATATGCAAAGTGGCAGGCACCACGCGGTGCCTGCCGCTTTGCACATGCAAATGCGTTCACAAGTGTTTTGCATTGTGGCGGGTGGTGCAGAGTGCACCGCCCGCCACAATGCAAAACATGGAGGACGTGCCCGCCACAGTGGCGGGCACATCATAATTCCCCCTACGGGACCCCCACCCTTATGGCAGGCGGTCCCGTTCTCCGTTAGGGTGGCGGGCGGACAAAGTCCGCCCACCATCCCAATGGGCCCCTAAGGTGTTATTCTAGGCCAATCAGGGTGTTTGTTAGTGACTTCAGTGAGGGGTATTACTAAAGAAATGATTTAATTTATTGGGAAAATGGTCTGAGCAAATGATCATCAGTATCACCAGCTCTTTTATCATTGAAGTGTAGTACCACACAATAGCATTTAGGGTGAGTGGGTATCTTATACCCTCTATTTCAGGTTTAAAACAGTAAAGGGGATATTCACAAGGACTTATCTCTGATTTATCTCCACCTTAACGCATCAAAAGTGGAGATAAATTTAACACCCCATTCACAAGCTGGTGCAAACTGCAGACATCGCCAGTATTCCCGCGATAACAGCCCCAAATTTTCTCTCCACGGTGGACACCACCAACTAACCCTAATGAGATGCAGAGTAGGTGTTCCCGTGCAAATACACACAAAAAAACCGCAACACCACTTTCACAACGAACTGCCACATCTGCGATGCGAACAAAAAACAGGCGATAAGCCGCGGTAGCAGCAGGGAACTGACACCTGCCTTTTGCAGGACGACTACCTGCAGCACAGAAGGGAGCCCAGCCAAGAGCCACACCTGAAGACCCACAGGTGCCATGGAGACAATGATCATGCAATGTGGATACCCATAAGAGCCACAACATCCACCACATACCACCTCAGGCCCGCCACCACACCCAGGACCCATACCACCCCCCTAGGGAACACCACAGAGGCAGCGTACACAAAGACAGCAGACCTACCTGAAACGCACCTGCAGTCCAGACCCAAAGCCAGAGGAGGACATTGCCCACTACAGGCTCAAAAGGACAACCATCCCCAGCATCCTGACCCACATCCCCCACCTGCTGACGGTCCCAACCCAGCGGACTACCAACATTCCTCCGCAGACAAAGCTGCCGGCGGTGCAGCACATGCTGGCCTCTGTTACCATCCAACCCACAACTGCCAGAGTCGGAGGAGTCAAACAGCCAGCCCCATCCAAGGTCATCACACCTGTCCTGGATGCCAACATCAGCCTGGTCGCAGACATCCCACCACACCCACGACAGGCCTCTGTACATCTCCTGTATGCATGCAGATGGTGAAGTTACTGTAGGGATGAAAGGTTCTGTGTCTGAACTATCAGGGGGTAGCACATCTGCAGCTGCAAGCAGGAACTTGGATGTGGCCAGCACCCCCTGACAGATACAATAGCATTTGCTTGCGACTCCCACACTACGCACTGCCCAACATGAGACCAACGTGTACACATCCCACACGCAGAAGTACTTGGTCGTAGCTAGCATGAGTGATATGGCCTTCACACGTACTCCCATCCCACTCCAGGCCTTCACCCGTTGCACACAGACACTGCTCATTGCACCAAGCTGTGCCATTTCATCTACAGGACTGGCGCAGGGCAAGACAGTGTCACTTCAAGCAGAGCCACTGACGCAGTGGCAGACCATCCCGGACACATGCTCGACTCCAGTCTCATGGACATGTACCGTGCACGTCTGCTGCATCTACTGGAGCACTGCCAACGGATGAGTTACCGCCTGAGCTTCAGCCGTGCGGACGTCACCTGCGTTCAGCCTGTGTTGCATTGTTGCTCGTGCATATTCGAGTGGTCCATGGATGTCTGCCTCTCCAACGAAATGGTAGCTGACCTGGATTTTGATGTGTGTGTGCTCCCCCTCTTGGCTCATGACCAGGAGTGTCACTGTGATGCTCGTTTATGGCATGCATGGATGTTTGGCATGCAGGCTGGAAACTGGACCATGGAGATTGCATGAGTCGTCGTGTGCAGCGAGCACATTGAGCCACTAACCGATTGGGCTTTGGTGCACATTAGGGCCAGTGGTTGGAGTCAGCACATCTGTCTGGGTCAGCTGATGGATTAAGTCGACGACAGGTCAGATGTGTTGGACAACGATCGCTGTTTGGAGATGTTGGCCTAAGCTGCTGCGCTCGCATTCATGGACGAGTGACAAGGTATCTTCAGCCACAACTGGATGTGACCCATTGCATGTGTCCCAATGCCTGGTTACATGTCGGGCATCTGGTCACATGTCCCAAGACGACAGTGGACATGGCTGCATTGGCATGGACTCATGATCCAGGTGCGGACAACCAATGCAGGTTGGCACTGACTTGTGTTGGTGATGGACTCTCCCGAGGTGGTCATGGGCGCTTTCCTACGTTCCTCATTCAGGCATGCTGCTGGTTGGTCTGCATATCGTGGCACTTCTCGTGGCCCTCTGACACACATTTGTTGATAAAGTTTCTGCACTTTCACGTGAATCCAACTGTGTTGTGTCTTGATTTGTATGCCAATGTGTGTGTCACAGACTCTCTGGCTCCCAGCCATACATGCATTGGTACCCTATCAGGACTATGGGTTTATACTTGTGCATTATCATGTCCCTGTTTCATGCTTTTCTAGATGCGTATGGCTGTTTACTCACCACAGGTGGGTGCACTTGTGTCCTGTGTTCGGTTGTGCAAATGTTGGTGTTTGTACCACATTGTGTTTGATGTTGGGGTGCTCCGCTTCCTATGTGTGTGTTCTGCATTGTGTGTGAGATGTCCCTTCAGTTCTGATTTGGTTCACCCATCTCCATTTCAGGCAGTGTGGTTTTCACTTCTGTGCTTGTTCAGTGGTGTGATCTTTCCGGGTTGTGTGACTTGTGCTCTTGGTTGGTGTTGTTACTCTTGGGCATGGTTTGTCTGCAGTAGTGCTGTGCTTAATTGTGCATGTGTGCCATTGTGCCCATCTCCCCCCTCCCCCAAGTACCTGCTGTTTTCTCTCCCTGTCCGCTGTTTTGGGCAGTTTCCAGTCCCTGAGTCCTGCCACCATCCCCAGACTGATGTGGTGGTCACCGTTTCCTCCATGTCATCCAGCTCCTGGTGTGGCGCTGGACTCCCACCTCTGGTGTGCATTGCTTATTTCTAGTTGTTGGTGTGTTTCTGCTTGTTTGTGTGTTTGGCATCATTCCATATGTTCTGGTTTTCTTCCATTATTCTCCTCCGCTGTCAGGCTGCATTCACCTTGTCAAAGATGGCCTGCTATGTACAGTGTTTTCTTGCCAATGGGGCTTGTGGGGTTGTATACTGGCTCGAGTTGCCTCCATTGTGCTTGGCTGTTGTTTACTCTTTGGTTTGTCTTCCTTTTTCAGGCCTGCCGTGTGTGTCACGGGCCTAACGGTGCTTAACCCTGCTTTCCTCATCATGAATGGGCTCATCGCATGTTTTCTTGTGTTGTGGTTTGTCTTTTTATCTCCATCGAGGTGGTTGTATCACAGACATTGGCTGCGGTTTCAGCAGACTATCACATGATACCGCTGTGTTGTGAATTCCACGTTGACATAAGGTTATTTTCCTGCGATAGGCTGCGATGTGTGAAGTTGCATTGACATTTTTTGGTGATGTTTAGCACACGTTCTTGTGAATATACCCCTAAAAGTCTCTATCAAATTTTGAGTAAGTCGGCCCCAAAGATCATGTCTTCAGTAATTAAAGCCCCCAATTAGTGGACTTTAGAAGAAGATGTAATTAATAAAGCCACAAAATCTCCAAACATCAGGGCAAAGTTTGGGTTATAGCCAGGAGGAATTTTGACGAGAATTCAAACCAAAGTAAAGTGTGGGTGAGCAGAGATTATATACATTTATGAACTTTCATTCTGACTAGGAAATCTGCCCTTTCTGCTTTGCACCTCTGATTTTTCACTTTTGCTGGACCCTATAATTATTTTCGTTTTAGAACTCTATGCACTTTACCCCTGCTAATGAGAGGTTAAGTGCCTGTTCTTCACCATTAAACATGGTCGAATTGGGATATTCTTAATTGGTATATTTATTGAACTTACATATAAGTCTGTAGTATATGGTACAAATATACCCAGGCCTGTGAGTTAAATGTTCCCAGAGGACTGCAGCATCTATTGTGCCATCCACTATAGTGGCAGTGTTAAACATGGCTTTAGGCCTATCAGTGTGGCCTGATTGTAACAGGGTGAAAACTGCAAATCGGCCTGTCAAAATAAAGTCTTTTAACAGGTCAAAACCTCCCTTTTAAGTATTAATATGTTATACATATGTAGGCCTTGTCACCCACAAAGCACGGTGCATGCTATTTAAAAGTGGGACATGTAGAAATATAATGTTATAATCCTAATAAAAATCCTAATAATTGATACGGGTACTGGGACCAGGTAGAAAAATGATGAAACAACTATTTTAAAACTTGCTAAAAATCAAATTCAATGGTGAAGTCAGATTTTCAATAAATATTAAGGAAACGTATCATTTAGGAAATTACCCTTTCTCTGCTAGAAGTTCCTCGAGGTTACATTTGTATTTGTTCTTCCACTTCTGTCAACCAGCAATTAGCATTTGAAGATATATGAAAATCACTCCCAGAGAAGAGAACAAAGGCCTGAACAGGATAACCAGTGGGGTTGGGCTCTGGAACAGGATTATCTTCAAAAAGGCCTCCACTGTCACAAGTGAATGTTAGTTGACACCTGGGAAGAGCCCTTCCATTGTACTACCAGCCAGGCAGTCTCCAATCAAAGTGGGCCTCTTGTTAACATAAACGTAAGATCATGCTGAAGTGTCAAATTCTCTTGACAGAGAGGCTGGGTATACATATAACACTAGAGGTACACTTCAAAGTCAGAGAAGCAAGATGCCTAAACAATTTTTGTGTATCCACTGTTTGGTTACTTTAAAAGCCTGTTTTCTTCTGCCAAAAGTCTGTTTTTGAGTTTACTGGGTGTCCAGTGACCACCCCAAACTGGATTTTAGTGTTAGATGTTGGGGGAACTAGGGTACCATAGAACACTCTCCACACACACCCCAGCACTGAGAGTGAGCCCATGTTTATTGTGGCTCTCAGGCTGCATTCACCTTGTCGAAGATGGCCTGCTATCTTAACAATGCACAAAGTGTGAGGTTTGGTACATGGAACTTTTATGCCATTGGTAAGAACATGCTCAGGAAGCATTCTCTTCTACTAGCTCAGGCTAGGCATAAATGTAGCATCCCCAAGTACCCATTTAGAACACTTCTTGACAAAAGGAAGATCAAATTAGGACTGAACCTTCTGGTTGCAACTGGAGTAGAGCCCAAAGAACTGGACCTGTATCCAGGACATAGGGGTAGACTCTAAGGGTATTAAGGCTGACTCTGAAAAAGATACAGAGACACAACAAGCTACAAGTGTCCTTTTACAGCAACTACCCAGCTGGCTAGAGGCTACTGGACCTATACTTGACCCTGTTGTTTGGCCTCTGCCTGACACCCTGAGTGCCTCCCCTGAGGTCCTGGGGGTTAGGTCCTGGGGTGTGCTATGGAACTGTACCCCTATGTTGGATTGGGAATTAAAGGACTATATTTCGAAGGTACCATTTTTGACCAGGACAAACCTGGTTAGTTGATCCGACCTGTGCTCCATTTTGATTAGCACCAAATTGTGCCAAGGTCCGATTCTACCATGACCGCTGACGTTCATTGGCACTGTATGTGCACAGCGCTATTGCTACTTAAAACTTTAAAACATCATATTTCTGGATTCCCTTTTTTGGATCTTTTTCCTTTTTGTGAACCTTTCGTTTAATACATTTTACTCTATTTTTCTAATTCAGTTTGGGATATTTATTGTTCTGGATTTTAACCTTCTTACTGTTTTGGTACTGCATAAATACTTTATACATTTCCCTAAGTTAAAACTTTCTGCTCTGTGCTATAGATGCATTGGGGTTGTGCACATCAAGTTTGTTTATTATGTTTTGGATCTCCAAAGAGGTCCACATAAAAAAAGAAAATATATGATACAAAGTACGCATACAAATACAACAAACATTAACAAGTTTTTACCAAAATCCTAAGTAATCAGCACAACACAGTTGGATAAAAACCTTCTAATAGATATCTAAGAAACATTTAAAAAAATTAAAAATGCAGAAGCAAAACATTTCATTAGGAGGATTATATAAAGCACATAAAAAAGAATTGGCTGTAAGGATATTCAATTTCAAACAAATTTGTCTAAACCACTTACGACGAAATAAACGAAGTGCAGGACATATAAAAAGAACATGTATGAAGTCCTGAATTGACAAATTACAAAAATTGCAAGTTGCAGAGCAACCATACCACTTAGCCATAAGCTTATTAAGAGGGAGTAGATCCTGCCTCAAGAGAAGCCAGAAACGCCGTATGCCATGGGGTATATTCCAGGCGACATAGGGTTGCATACGTTTTAATACGCACGTATCAGTGAGGGGGGATACTTTTTTCTTTGCAAGTATAGATTCCCTGTCCAGCCTAAAGCTGAGATCCCACGAGGCCTGTTTCAAAAGTGATTTTAACTGTACAGCAGACAGAGTGAAAAGAGTGCTCTCCTCCAATTGCAGAAGTACAACAGCTTTCCTGAATTTTTTTACAATAGAGGAGAACTCCCTTAAAATGCCCAACAATTCGGACTTCATTAAATATCTCAAGGTACCCACATCCCCTCTGGCCAGGCTGGTTACCCAATGCACCAGCCCTGCCAAGCCCTGCACCCAACTACTACGGATGCCAAACTCAAGTCTCAGGGATGTCACTGTGCACTGTGCAGGCAGTGTTAGTGGAGGCAATAAACCGTACATTTTTTCCTTCTGCAACATGTAAAAAACCCCATTGCCCTATATCAACTATTTCAATACCGTACAGAAGGGATGACGGGATTTTTGCCCTGAAAACCTCTAGCATATGTGAAAAATGTCTTCTCCCAGTGGCAGAGTACAATGCACTCAAACTTTTACCCTGAGACAGGGCCTTCCGGGAGTTGTTATCAATGTGGGCCTTGTCGCTTAGGCTATCTGATATTATTTTCCCCAGGAAGACATAAGATTTAACCACCTCCAGTTTATGACCTCCTACGGACCAACCAAAGTTCTCATATTTTGTTTTTTTCCTCCCAGAAATACTAATAATTTGACTTTTGGCCGTATTTATCTTTAAATAATGAAGTTCTGCAAAATGGTGTAGGGCATGTAGACGATTATTTAACCCCTGTCGTCCGCATATAACAGACAGGAAATTGGAGTTCCCCCTAATGACGGAGCGATACCTTCACAAGCAGATAGGGCCATAGGGAGATCTGAGATGTATAAGGAGAAGAGCAGAGGCGCCAAAAGACAACCTTGTTTTAATCCGTTGATAGTCGTAATAATTTGGGATAACCCCCTTTCCCCCCCTTGCAGGACTTGGCACCAAGTATCCGAGTAAAAGGCCTTAACCAAATCTAACAGGAGCCGCTAGTTTTCTCCACAGCAACGGCCGAACCACTTTGTCAAACGCTGTGGAGAAATCTATAAATACCGCATACACTCGTCCTCCTCGAACCCTAACATATTTATCAGAGATTATCTGCAGTGCAGTGAGGTTGTCCAATGTGCCATGGCCCTTGCGAAAACCTGCCTGCTCTAAAGGTAAAATATGATTCCTCTCCACCCAGTCATTTATCGTATATAGGAGACATTTGGAGAAAATTTTACCAATTGCATCGAGAAGGGCGATTTGCTGATAATTCTTAGGTTCGTTCCTATCTCCCTTCTTCAACAATGGCTCCAAAATGCTCCCTTTCCAGGATGAGGGGACGGATTTTTTTAGGAAACAAAATCTAAATATGATGAACAAAATTTTACTCCAGGAAACTGGTTCCTGCTTCAGGACAGATATAGGGAGCTCATCAGGCCCCATTGCACCTGAAAGACAGAGTTCTTTTATAGCCAATTTGATGGTTTTTTCGGACGGGAAATCTATTAAAGGATCTCTGTCATTGCAAAGACTCACATTCTCGGCCGCAGGCCCATTACTGACAAATACATTCACAATATAATTAACCCAGGTTTGCTCACAGATGTGGATAGGTCGGGGACTAACTCTTGTTCCACAGCCCTCCCCGATTATAGACCAGAACAATCAAGCGTGCCCCTTCACTGCGGCCTCATGCAGATTGATCCAGAGAGAATCCTCTTTTTCTTTTTTTATTTTAATCTTGGCCCTTCGTCTCCTTCTTTTTAAGAGGGCTATTTTTTGGTATCTTTCGGGGGATCTGGACAAGGGTTGTGCACATATTAGATTAGTGACCTTGAAGATTCGCCCTGACAAGAGTTGAGATTATTTCTTGAAGCAACAAATATCCTCCCCCCTACCCCCCCTGAAGGACTGGGCTATTTTAAGGCCCAGCGGTGCCAGGGGACAACACCTGAAACCTTCGTGGATATACCTGTTCCGGCATACAAATCACAGAGACACGGGACACTTCCTTCGGCGTCAAACATCAGCGTTTATTTACTGCAGGGATACAGAAATCGCTAGAAGTACAACAGAGTGTAGGTTCGGAGAGTCTGCTTCGAATTGCAAAAGTGGATCGCTCCTTTTATACACATTTTCGTCATTACACAACATGGCGGACAAAAGGTTACAACTCAGTTCCCATAATAAACTTCAAAAGGATTGCATTCATGTTTTCAGAAGCCCGGAACATAATTACAGAAACATTGCCGGTTCCCAACTGTAAAAGCACGCTATCCCACCATTAGGCACATTCCATTCTAGTTGTAAACGAGCTAAGAGAAGAGACAGAAACAGGTGCAAGGAAGACAAAGACAGACAACAGATTGAAAAGAGTGTAGGGGCAATATCGGAAGCGTGATCGCAGGATCAAAGGATTCGAGCCTAACGCATGCAAGGCAGAAACAATAGACCGGCACAGCAAGATGAGCCTTGAGCGGAGCCATCTGCCTTTGCCGTGTCATCCCCCTAGTCATAAAGGCACACTCAAAGGAATATGCATCTTCCGCAAGAGCTTGGGAAACCCAGGGTCATCAAGCGGACATTGTCCGTTTGCCGGCTACGTGAGGGCACGAAACAAAATGGATGCCGTATCTAAAATGGAACCCGAGGGTTCAGATGGAGAAACCCGCAAATAAGACGAACCCTGCCAAGTAGAGTAGCGAAAACGCGTACACCTACTAAACTCGTCATTTGCGGTTCGTAGATACCAAACTCGTCCATATTCGAACAAGCCCAAAACGTTGTTACGATTCTCACGGAACCTCAGACGCTCCTTTTGCCCTCATGTAGGCAAGCACTAGTCGATATCAGAATCAATATCGATATTCATCAGATCGTTCAGATGTTGCTGGAACATTATTCTATCCATCAATGTCTCTTTGGTAACAGATGGCCTTCTTATACACGTTGTAGCACAAAGGCCACATAAGGCTGGACCACACTGTACACAAAGACAACACGTGAACAGAAACGTCACAACAACCCCTACATTCATCAGAATCTTCCAACCCCAAGTCGACATCAGACCCCAAACCATCCTAGAAGCGTCCAATCACCTTCGTCCACGTGTATGGACTCGGAGATTTTATGCAACTTCGAGATGGCTTGATAAACAGTTGGAGCGTTATCAGGTATGAAAATACAACAGCTCGAATGGATCACCTTGCACACACCACCTCTATCTGCGAGTACAACGTCTAGAACCATACGGTTCTGCAACGTCATAAGTCTATCCGCTTGAAGCTCTGCTGTCAGGTTACCAAGAGCACTTGCAGTTATGTTAGCAGTCGATTCTACCACACGAGTCAACTGTCTCAGGTTCCTACTATTGGCCATCGGTCCCCAAAATGGTAGGAAACCCTGAAAGAAGTCTCCTGCTTCTTGACCGGCAGTATCCTCTTTGCTAATAACGCCTCTCACAACTCTAGTCTTGTGATAGTCTGAGGCAACTGTAAAAGTCGGTGGCAAAAGATTCGCGATATAACATGTGCCCGAGAAGTCACGGGGCAACCAGGTATAAGCGCGATCATAACATACAAAATAGGTACCCTTGGCAGTCAGGAAGACAGGGGAAGAGAGCATCGGTAAAACGTACGTCTCAGTACAAGCACTCTTCTCAAGCTGAGCTCTCGGATTTCGACCAAGACCTTGCAGGCAGAAATGACCAAGGTGGGGTACGATCCAGATCGGAGACGAGCTCTTAAGATGTCTATCACCCACTGACATACTATACTCAGCCTCACTCAGATCCTTGTATGCTCGCACCTCTTCCTCTGGAATAAGCGATGAATCAAAAATATCTCTATCCAGATCGGCAATCGCTATCGCCAAAGACTTGTGGTACGGGCCGGGACCAAGGTCTGCGGAGCGTGGCTCTCGACGGGGGTAGGAATCTAGTGCACTGCGGAACATAGTTTGGAATGCTCGAGCCGACCCCTGGGAGCTGTAGGGAAGAACTAGATACGGAATACCCTTATCCATGGTATGTGGCATTAACCCACATACCCAACAGTTGGTAATGTTCATCACCAACTGATGTTGATGCAGAAGTTGGACAAAGGAATTGTTCATAAATTCCGCACATCTGATCTGTTCATGTTGGGGCAGAAAATGAAAGGAATGTGGAGAAATAGTGGGAACGAGAACAGAATTCAGATCATGAGAAGGAGAAGTAGGTGAAGTGGACGGCAATAGCGACTGAATCCCAAAATACACTCCACCCACCAATAACATAGAAACAGTTAGGAACAACATGAAAACCTGAAACAAAAAACATTTTGATCGCAAAATCTTATGCAGTTTAGATCTTTGCGCCGACATCCTCTCTATTTCCGACAGCTTAGAGAACTCCATCCTCTAAAGACCGTCTGTAACGTTCTTGACGCACCTGGTTCTGAGTAGCGATTATCAATTCCCAGGAGTTCCCAGGAATCGACAAAAGTAACCGACCTAGTGTCAGAAACCTGCTAAACAGAAGTAGGTACCCGCACTGCCCTACGGCCAACCCAGATGGTAGGTTTTATTCAAATAAACACTCAATTTAATATAAGTCTCCTAGCTGCACAGAAGAGGAACACACGTAATGTATAAAACAAAATTGAAGAGCTCAAAATCAATAAAAAATGCAAATGTCCACAATGTTCGTAGCAACAGTGAGGGGGTAATGTATATTCAAAAAAACAAAAGAAAATTTTATTTGTCCATATCACGCGATCGAAGAAAATATCGACATTTCCCAGGTCGAGTTTGCTCTTCAAACAACGGTTCAGATGACAAAACAGTGTTCGATTGTTCAGGTGACAGTTCAGAACTTGAATTCTCCAATGCTGAAGACGAAGGTACAGTTCCAGATGATTCAACAGGTGTATCTGACTGAACTGAATCGTTCTCTACAGGTTGAGCGTCACTGAATGGCACGTAGTGTGGAAGGGCATCGGTCTCAGTCGGGGCAACTCCTTTCTTTATCCAGTTATCTGCTGGCAATGGAAGCGGGACTTTCTTCGTATGGGTGGCATGCACCCAATGCTTCCTGCCGTCCAGCCGAACTGCTGTCCTCGTTGCCAACAAGACTTGGTAGGGTCCCACGAACCTTGGCTCAAGATTTTGTTTTCTCCCAAAATTGCGAACTACCACCCAGTCGCCAGGTTGGAGCCTATGACCAGGTCCTTCTGTTTGTGCCGGTAGAGCTTCAAAAACCTGTTGATGAATCAAACTCAATTTAGCAGTCAGATCGTAAAGATAGTCAATCAACATTGGATATTCAATTCTATCAAACTCCTTAGGCCTCGGAACTCCCCAAACGTTCGCAGGATGGCCGAACACAATCTCATATGGGCTAAGCCCTACTCGAGAGTGCACAGTCGCCCTGCTCGATAAGAGAGCTAGAGGCAATGCGTCAGGCCATGATAAACCAGTCGTTGCTTGGATATTGGCAAGTTTCAGTTTCAGAGTACCATTGTACCCTTCCACTAAACCCGCCGATTGAGGATGGTTAGCACTATGACATTTTTGACGGATTCCCAAACCTTTACACACACTCTTCATCACACTTCCCACAAACTCACTTCCATTATCCGACCATACAATCCGTGGCATGCCATATCTGGGGAAATTTTCCTTGAGTAGAACTTTTGCTGTGGACAGGGCAGTATTATCCTTAAGAGGGTAGGCCTCAATCCATCTGGAGAACGCACAAACCACAACCAATACGTACTTCAAATTATTGCATCTCTCCATATGGATGAAGTCCAACTGGATAACTTCAAAGGGACATGTAGGAGGAGCAAAATGACCAGGTGGAGTGGGGGTGCCCTTGCCAGGATTATGCATCAAGCATACCATACAGTTCTTGACCACTCTCTCAGCACACTTAGCAATCCCATCATTCTTCCATACAGGAGACAACAAGTTACATATACCTTTCGCGCTAATATGTGACATGCCATGGGCCATATTAACAACGGCAAGCACATACGCATCCGGTAACATCCATCTCTGATATTCTGACAAATCAACCCAACATCCATTCACGTCTAACTTCCCCGTGCTTTCTTTACACTTAGTTTTTTCAGTTTCGGTGGCCTCATTCTGAATCGCTTTCACACTCTCAACTGTGTCCTCACACATACCAGTCTCCGTTGGCCATCTCACTGAACTCGTAACATACATTCGGTTTGTCAGATTCTTAGCCGTTTCCTTAGCAATCTCATCCGCAAACGCATTACCACGACCAACATCATCTGTAACCTTTCGATGCGCACTGCATTTAATGATTGCCACCTGCTTAGGCAATGTAAGTGCATCCAAAAGATCGTTCACGAGCTGTCTGTGTTGGATCTTCGTGCCATGCGAAGTCATAAATCCTCTTTCTCTCCACAATTGACCAAAACTATGCGCTACGCCAAATGCATACTGACTGTCGGTAAACACATTCACTCGCTTCCCTTTAGACAAAACACACGCTCTTGTTAATGCAATCAACTCTGCCGCTTGCGCTGAATTCTGACTCAATCTCGCAGTTTCCACAACCGTACTCAACGTCAATACAGCATACGCAGTCGTCACATCACCATTCGGCAACTTGAAGCATGAACCATCAACATACAAAGTACCATCGGGATCTACCAATGGAGTGTTTTTCAGGTCAATACGACCCTTCGTTTCTTCTTCAGTTCTTAAGTAACAGTCATGTGGTGCTACATCGCCTGATTCCACATTTATCGGCAACAATGTTGCTGGATTCAGCACATTACAACGTTTTATCTGTATATGACTTGCCAAAAGCTTCAACTCATAACCGGACAACCTTGCGCTCGTCAAGTGTTGAGTCTTCGTTCGATTCAAGAGAGTGTCAACTGCATGCGGAACCATCACTGTAAGCATATTATCCATGACCAGACCTGCGGACTGTCGAATGGACACCACAGCCGCTGCTATCGCTCTTAGACAACTCGGCAATGCTCTAGCTACTGGGTCTAAGGTCGAGGAAAAATATGCACACGGACGCTGTTTGCCGCCAAATTGTTGCGTCAAAACACTCAACGCACAACCTTCTCTCTCGTGAACCTATAGTGTAAACGGCTTACTGTAATCAGGAGTACCTAACACAGGAGCCGAACACAACGCATCACGCAATTCAGAAAAACTTTTCTGACACTCTTCAGTCCATGGCAAAGGAGTCGGAATATCCTTGCACGTGAGAGCTAACAATGGCTTCGCTAACAATGAAAAGTTTGGAATCCATTGTCTGCAGTATGACGTGATACCTAGAAAGGCACGTACATCTCTCTGAGTTGTTGGCACAGTCATTCGAGCAATCGCTGCAATTCTTTCTGGGGTCAACCTTCTTCCCTCCTTTGACAATAAGTGACCTAAATAGGTTACTTCTTGACAACAATACTGTAGCTTAGAAGGTGACACCTTGTGATGTAAGTCACATAGATGCTTTAACAACGATACTGTAGCAGTTTTGCAAATTTGCTCAGTGTCAGCAGCCACTAACAGATCATCAACGTATTGAATCAGGGCCGCACCAGCAGGTAACACAAACGCATCAAGTTGACTCTTAAGGGCCTGACTGTAGATCGATGGGCTCTCACAGTAGCCCTGAGGTGCGCGTTTAAACCTGAAACTGCGACCACCTAATGAGAAACCGAATAGATCTCTGCTTTCCTCAGCAATCGGAATGCTAAAGAAAGCTTTCTTTAGGTCGATCACCGAAAACCAGGAAGCAGAGGCTGGAATCAGGGTCAGCAAAGCTGTAATGTCAGGCACCACTGGAAACTGTGGAATCACAATTTTATTCACTTCCCTCAAATCAATGACAAAACGGTACACAGGAGGCTTGGATGGGTCAGTTCGTTTCAAAATAGGTAACACAGGACTATTACACACATTTCCCCGAGTTTCTTCGATAACATCCTTTTCGATCAAGTCATAAATGATCGCTAATAGCGCTCGCTCGCCATCAAGAGAGATACGATACTGGGGAATACGTGGTAATCTCACATTTGATTTCAATTGGATGACATAAGGTGGTATGTCCAGTAGGCCCACATCATTGGGACCTGTTGCTCATAAAGACTCAGGAAGGGAACTCAATTCCGGTGGGAGCTTATCAGTTGACAAGTACATAGGAGAGATCACTCTCTGACCTAATGTAAGCTCCACTCCCGTAGGAGAGCAGTACAGAGTCGCATATAACCTCTTCAACAAATCCAGACCCAAGAGATTCTCACCATAACCAGTAGTTAAAATCAAAGGAGCCTCTAGCTCACGTGGCCCAATCGTAAGGGACAAAGGGCTAGAAACTGGATTGCTAACCGGGGCGCCAGAGAATCCAACAGAAACGTTCGTTAAGGCAGACAAAGGTGCGCCAGGGAGTTTCGAATGCATGATGGAACTTCTTGCTGCACCAGTGTCCAACAGAAAAGGCTCAACTACGCCAGATGTGGCAACTGCGACGTAAGGCCCTCTCTGATCAACCGGAACTGATACGACTCCCTCTCTTTGTCTATGGCTGTCCTAGTAATTGTTGTCTGCACCAATCTCATGCTCAACATAATAGTCATCCACATGATACTGTGCAGATCTACCAGACGATGTATTTCGCTGATCAAAACAATTGTCTGTGTCCGATGAAGGAGCAGAACGCTCATTTTGATTTCGAGAGGTGCCACGACCTCTACCTCGAGAGGCCTGCTGATGACCACCACGACCTCCTCGAACCGAGACACCATCCGTTCGGTCACGCAAAACAGGGCAATTAAACTTTAAATGGCTCTCACCCCTACAATATGCACACTGATTATACCCAAGCATGGATCTGGATGCAGAGGAGTCAGAGCGTGACTGCATCCTAGAAGACTGCGCTTGCGGTCGATACTGCACAAGCTGCTGTTGCGAGTCAGTCTGATTCGAGCGTGGAGGATACGCTTGCTGCAATAATACCTTAGTTTTTAGCTCTTTCATTTTCTTGTCTGCACGATCATTCTCCTCTTTTTCTCTATTTTCATAATATTGAGCCGTTGCTAATATTTGAGCCGTGGTTGAAACAGCCCATGCACTTTCAGAATTTTTCAATTTGTTGCATAGTTCAGGCAACAAATCTAACACAAATTTATTGACAAACAATCGCTGACCTCCCTCAGTGCTCATATCCTGACCACTATGATCGATAAATGCCTCCTCAAATCTAGTAAAGAAATCAGAGACACTCTCGTCTTTCTTTTGTTTGCAAGCAGACAATTTATCCCAGTTCACCCTCATCGCTGGCATAAGTGTTTTCATGAGCGTAATGATTCTTTGGGGCAGATCCGTAATTAACTGTTCAGGCTTAGCCCCACCAACTTGCCGTCCGTCAGCTGCTACGAGTGCAGCCCAATCACCACCTAACTCAGCTACATGATTCTCTTGACGAATTTTCGCCCAAATCGGTTGCGGTACTACGTTACCAAACAACATGTCGATATCAGCAAGGTTCATAATAATAAGCATCCACGAGTTGGGATAACTCCTTGTAATAACCTGCTGGATTCTTCCGGGGGTCAGGCAAAGATTGTTTCACCTGCAAAACTTCTGATCGCTTCCATGGGAGGAGTATCCAAACTCTCTGGAAGTGCGGCGGAATTACAGGATTGGCATTAGCATCACCTGGCATCCACACTGGGGGAACTTCTCGCATGGGATACTGACCAGATGTCGCTTTCGGATCATCGGAGTCGTCGTCAAACGACACTCGAGAAGGCACTGTGGATCTAAAAGCTAACAAACGCTCTAATGCACGTCCTACATCACCGCCTACAATCATACCGTTCGAAAACTGATTCTGAAGTTCAGTCATATCGGGCGGTACATTATCTAGCTCATCATTATCCCACTCTTCTCTCGAGGATTTACACATCCCCTCGAACACGAATCTTTGTGTGGGCTCATTAAACTAAGAGAACGTATCGAAAACTATGCGCGAAGTGTACTTAGCAGGATGTCTAATCCACCTACGCGCCATAGTTACTAACATCTCACTCTCCCTACCTCCAGGCATTTGACTGCGTCTCTGAGAGATTTCAGAGACATCGGATTCGAATAACGATCCGAAAAGTGGGGAATAGAGAGTAGCAACAGAATTAGGTATACGATTACGAGCAGAAGGGGTAGAAGAAAGAAAAACAGGAGCAACAACATTGGGAGTAAACGTAGGAGCAGTGGGAGTAGCCAAGATAGCAGGAGTAGTAGTAACAATAGACTGAGAAGGTACAGGCAAAGGAGCAGTAGGAAGAAGAGGAGGTAAAGGAGCAGGGCCCACTTGAGGAACAAGGGGATTCGGAGGAACATGACCAACTACAGGCTGACCAGCAGCCGCCGGAACAACAGGCGGAAGAACAGGAGGACCTACAGGGGCTGTAGTACCCTGTACATAAGGAGGTGGTGATTTTAATAAATAAGATAACAAAGGATTCTCTTCCGATTCTTCTCCCTTCCTTTCAGAACTTGACTGTAAAGCCGGATAACATTTATCCACCGCCATGCAATGCTGTCTGGTAGAAACTTCCTTTTCCTTCTCTTCTTTGTCTCGCTGATACTGTTCTGCACTTTGCACATCGTAATGATACCCTCTCTCTTATTTTTCTTAATCTGCTTGATTTCTTTCTGTCTGGCCTCTTTGCGCCATACCCGAAAGGAATCAAACATCGCTGGCCTAGCTTTCCATTTAAACAATTTTGCTTCGAGATTATCGAAAATCTCAGTGTCAAAACTACCATGGGGTGGCCAACTATGGACACCATCTTTTCTAGTATAACGGATCCAACATTCATTATATACAATGGGGCCCACTCCATGTCGACTATAGAGCTCATAAATCGGAGTTCCAACTGGAGGTATCGGACATGAGTCCTCCAACCGGAAATCCGTGTTGCAACATTTAAGAAAACCAAACAAAATACTACGGCCAGGCATCGTGCACACTAACCGAGTTTCAAACTTCAAGGGTTATCGATTACGATATCCTCGCAAAGATACGAGACCCTTGGTTTTTGGCAATTGCAATTGTCAAAGAAAAACCCAAAAGAGAGAACCAACAACTAAGGACCACAAATGCAATGGAACCATGCAAACAACCAAGTTTCAACAACAACAACCAAGTATCAAAATACGAAGCAAATTTGAAACAAATGTTCCAAAAAAGGAACCAAAGAGTTAACCTATGGACTGGGAGTGACCCACAAATACTTAACTGAAAGAACAATGGCGTCACCAGGAAGGCCCGTCTATCGTCTCGCCATACAAAGGACTATGCCAGGTGCCAAAACAGGTCGACAGTCAGGGCATCAGTCCGTCGCAGCCGTCAGGAAGCGGGAATCTTCGCGGTAAAAATCTTCGGACCACTTATTTCGACAACAGGATAGCCGAAGCGGGGTGCACCTTCCCTCGGAGATTTCACACGAAGTTCCTCACGATCGTCAGGCTTTGGACCGGTACCGCTGATGTCGCCCCACGTTGGGCGCCAACTGAAGGACTGGGCTATTTTAAGGCCCAGCGGTGCCAGGGGACAACACCTGAAACCTTCGTGGATATACCTGTTCCGGCGTACAAATCACAGAGACACGGGACACTTCCTTCGGCGTCAAAGATCAGCGTTTATTTACTGCAGGGATACAGAAATCGCTAGAAGTACAACAGAGTGTAGGTTCTGAGAGTCTGCTTCGAATTGCAAAAGTGGATCGCTCCTTTTATACACATTTTCGTCATTACACAACATGGCGGACAAAAGGTTACAACTCAGTTCCCATAATAAACTTCAAAAGGATTGCATTCATGTTTTCAGAAGCCCGGAACATAATTACAGAAACATTGCCGGTTCCCAACTGTAAAAGCACGCTATCCCACCATTAGGCACATTCCATTCTAGTTGTAAACGAGCTAAGAGAAGAGACAGAAACAGGTGCAAGGAAGACAAAGACAGACAACAGATTGAAAAGAGTGTAGGGGCAATATCGGAAGCGTGATTGCAGGATCAAAGGATTCGAGCCTAACGCATGCAAGGCTGAAACAATAGACCGGCACGGCAAGATGAGCCTCGAGCGGAGCCATCTGCCTTTGCCGTGTCATCCCCCAAGTCATAAAGGCACACTCAAAGGAATATGCATCTTCCGCAAGAGCTTGGGAAACCCAGGGTCATCAAGCGGACATTGTCCGTTTGCCGGCTACGTGAGGGCAAGAAACAAAATGGATGCCGTATCTAAAATGGAACCCGAGGGTTCAGATGGAGAAACCCGCAAATAAGACGAACCATGCCAAGTAGAGTAGCGAAAACGCGTACACCTACTAAACTCGTCATTTGCGGTTCGTAGATACCAAACTCGTCCATATTTGAACAAGCCCAAAACGTCGTTACGATTCTCACGGAACCTCACCCCCGTCCCTGCTCCAGGCAACAAATAGTAATTCAATTGTTCACACTGACATTTTAAACAGTCATCATTCCAAAAGTGATTTCTGGAAATTCATTGTAAAAATCTGGTCATTTTTTGGGCCAATGCGATTCAATACGAGCAAACAAATACCTTAGACTAGGAGGCTTCAACTGTGAAATCAATTTCAAATGTGATTTGCATGAATTCTACATATACAAAGCACAAATCAAAGAAAGTGATTCCATTGATAGGGATTACGGTAGAAATTGAACCATTCATACCGAGTTCTCACTACTGATATTGTCAATTGTAAAAAGAATTTCAAAAATAACTTGCGTATCTCACATTTTCACACACCTTTCAAACATAACTATTGCATTACAAAATAAATTCAAAGACAGGTCCCTAAAGTTTTAGTGTATGCCTTTTCTGTGTTGGTATGTAATGATGTTCAGTCTAATGCTACTGTTCTTAACCTTTTGATTTCTGGGGACCCCCAAGGAATCACTAATGGAAGCCGAAGACGGCAATTTCTCTGACTTGAACCTAAATAAAATACAGAAAATACATAAATAAGCATGCATCACACCATTGCACTTATCCCAAAATAATATATTTAAATCACAAACGAAAAAATATACAAAAAGCAGGAGGTTCCTTTTAAAAGGAAGGTTATTTGGTTTCATTTTTAACTCGAGAATATCACTTTGTCTTATGTTGCTAATAAAGCATGCTCTCTTTTTGCCTTCATCTTGCTTTTTTAAGCATACATACTTTATTCTACTAAAATGATTTCATTTTCTAAACAGTCAGGGTCAACTGGTTATCATGACCTGCTGGGCTAGTGTTTTTCCCTGATTCTACTTTCCCTACAAATTTCATATTTTGGGGAGAGGATTTGGCCTAACGACTAGGGCAGTCGGCCTTGATTCTGGGGAACTGGGTTTGAGTCTCAGCAATGACGCTGAACATCCTGTGATTCTGGGTAAATCACTTAATTTCCCCGTGCCTAACAAAAATGAATGTGTCCTCATGTAATGCAACTGGTGCTATGTAAAGCACTCTGATACCCTATTCAGGTCAAGTTCACACTATATAAAACTCTTTAAAAAAGATATATATTTATCTTGAGCTGTGTATAGTCTGGGTACTGAAATCCCCATTTTTAACCAATTTTGCTCCACATTTCACTTGCATTCTCACATTAGCTTCTGGAACCTCTACCTTACCATACACCTTAACCTACAGGTAGCAGCCATGTAGTTTCTGGTTTATTGCTGAGTGCACCTGGTGCACTTACATGGTCATATATATGACTTCTGGATGCAGAGTCATGACTGAAGGAAGGACAAGTGGATCTATGTGAACAGCCTTTAGGGCAGAGCAACAGAAGAGTTCCTTGAAGCGGTTAGTCATGATTGACTCAGTTCTATATGTTAAAGATGATCTCATTAAACAGGGATGCATTTTTTCATATAATC
Source organism: Lissotriton vulgaris (assembly GCF_964263255.1). Classification (NCBI taxonomy): domain Eukaryota; kingdom Metazoa; phylum Chordata; class Amphibia; order Caudata; family Salamandridae; genus Lissotriton; species Lissotriton vulgaris. The sequence goes on along the minus strand of NC_141685.1, from coordinate 821,529,025 downwards.
TATTTTGGGTGCACCTATTCTTTAATGTTCTCTGTGTTTGTTTTCTTTTTTTATCAGCCTTGATGCAGTACCTAGAAGGATTACTGTCAGGTTATCTATTTCTGGGAAACAACTTGATGGAAGTGGATTTGAGCTACAGCTGGACTGTGCATTCACTTCCATTTATACTTGGTATTTTTTCAGACTGGGTTTCTGATTTGTACATTTTGCTTTTATATTTTAATTGGGTTGGTCATTGTGAATGCTGTGTGTGGTCTCACTCAAGGGAAACAGTCTTGGGCCAGTCAGAAGCTGCAGACTGTCAGCAATTGGATCAGGAGGAAGTTGAGGCTGCAGCAGACTGAAGGCTGTGTGTGAGATAGTGGGTGTGAGGTTTTAGGGACTGAGATCGAGATTGGCTAGAGCTGTAGACCTGTGCCTCCTGAGGAGCCTTCATTTGAGCTGTTTCCAGTGTAGAATGCTCATTTGTTGCAGTGGAATCACTATCTTCCATTAATGTAGTGATGTGAGGTGAAAGGTGGATGCTGTTCTCATACGAGCACATGTGAACCTACAGGGTCTTGTATTAAGCAGCACTGACAGAACATCTATCCCTCAGCCCTGACAGAATGTCCTACCAAGCAGAGCTCAAGAAATGGAAAGTATTTGTCTGCAAAATGTTCACCCTTTTAGATATTAACTCAGGCCTGCTGCCATAGCTGTGGTGCAAGTCAGAGATGTAATTTCTTACAGTACTGCTGTAAGGGAAAGCTTAGGTTTCAGTTTATGAAGGGCATGCAACAGAGTTTTAACCCTCATGTGATGAATTTTCACGTTTTGTCTAACTAATTATTAGGATTTGATATTGTTTATATGTGGCCAGATTAGAAAGAACCACCTAAACGTCAGCCATAGTAGTCGCTAGCCATCTATTTGAGGGGCACTTCTAGTTACATTGAACAAGGATGTCATAGGATTATGTACATCTCTTTGGTAGGACACTTCAGAAGCATGTCTTACATGGTAGGACGAAAGCCACTTATTGTTCTAACAAAGAAGAAGGATTTAGAGTCTAGCTAAGGCGTTTCAGGTGCAATCTGCATTCATTTAGGCCTTAGTAGTTTAGAATATTAGGGTAATTTAAAGCGTGGCAGATAGCCCACCAGCCCGCTATTTCAGCAGAGGCCATGGCTTCTGCTTCCATGGCACAGGATCAACCACCAAATTTAGGGACCCTCCTTTGCATGGTGGGAATCACTAAGCCTACATAAGATCCACAGCATCAGCAGCTCCATTGCAGGCTTGGGCAAATTCCGAGTAGAATTCATACTGTTATGGCCCTGCTCAGCATTTCAGTTTTTTACACAAGATATGAGAGTTTGCACCTGTGTTGGAAACCCTTAATATATATTAAGACCCTCATTCAGGGCTTTGAGTGGGATGAAAAAAGTGGGGGGTCTCTCAAAGGGGCGGGGCCAAAGCAATTAAGGGCGTGGCTTAAAAACATATATGTTAAAAATCTGTGCTTAGCATAGTGTGCCACCCAACTGGTATTTGGTTGCTTCTGTAACTGCATCAAGATATATAGTACAACAAGTGCCATTACACCTACAACAAGTCAGAAGTATTGGCTTTGCCAATGGTTGTTAGTTGCATACAATAAATAGACAACAACTATGGCTCCGTTGTATGGAATACTGAAAATGCTTTCATTGTGAAATGATGACATTGTGAAAGAACTATAACATGTCTCTTTGAAGTTACATCCCAGTCCGTGAAGGATGGTGCTGCTGACCGATAGGGGCCTGTCTCAACACCTGCTTTTTAGGTCTCGCCTGTCGATGCGCATGCGCATCGAGCAAGCGAGACTATGGGGGCTTATCCACTCTTTATCCAACTTGCAAGGAATCGTGGCGATTCCTTGCAGTGCACGAGAAATTTAAGCTCAATGCGCATGCACATTGAGCTTAAAAGCGCGTGCACATGCCCCCAGCTGCCTGCCTTGCCTACTCTCCCAGCTGGTGCCGCTCCACCCCCTGCGGCATCAAAGGCTTTCACGGCCGTTCGGCCATGCTTTCAGTTTCACGACCGGCCGGCCGTGTGAAGTGCATTTCAAAGCCCGCTCTCCCTGCTCCGCCCCCTGCTCCGGCCGAGACGCATTTCTCCTCCCTCCTCCCCCCTCGGCTTAGCTCTTGTTTAAGTTGGTAGTTCTCGTGGTGATTGGCTTGTGTGGTAGGTTTAAATAATCTTACCCTTATCGCACACCCATGTCTGGTTTAAAGACTGCGTTGCTTGCAGTTTGCGCCTTTCCCCGTCAGCCCAAGAACAGACGTGCTGCCATACTGACTGCCCAGCAAGGCTTTGATGTGGGCACTGCTAAATGCTGTCTGTCTTTATTTGTTAATCATATCAGCCTTTGTTATCTAGGTCTTATACTGTTGTGAGATTTTGAAGGGATTGACCAGTTTGTGTGGGACCCGTTTGTGTGGGACCATAGGGGACGGTAATTCTCTCAGAAAAAGCATTTTCAGTGTGCAGCAGAATTTCCTCTGATTTAAAATGCGCACGTTTAACGTTAGACACACTCAAGGAAGTTTATATATTTTTTAAATGGAAGCCGCTTTCTATTAGTTTGAAAAGAAAGAACACGTCCCCCACGTGGTAACAAACATGCAGAAGTCGAGCAATAACAATATATGTAAACCCTCCTTTTTCTTAGGCTCCACCCCTTTACCATTTGCTTGCTGCTGTGGCAATAATTCTCCCGTGCCCCCTGCCTTTTAACTTAGTGTAAAGTGCGCACCTACACTTTATTTTAGAAATCTGCTTTTGACTTGTGTTTATATGCACAGGCCATAGGAAAATCGCGTTCCTCTTTAGTGTATCGTCCCGTCATTGACAGTGCTTGGAACTGGCTCAAGTACAGTGTGAAGAAGCGAAACGTAGATATTTTTTTTCTCATCGATTTGTGTTAGTGAATCGTTTGTAATGTCTCGTGTATGAAGATATCACACATCAAGTTACGCATATTGACTGAATTAACTGGCTCTTTTAACATACACAAAGAATGGCGGACCTGCGGGTTTGTTCTTTATAGACATATTCCTGCATACCAAATGCATCTCCCCAAAAGTGTATCCATGTTGCCGCCAACCTGGTAGTCCCGGACACCGAGCCTTCGTTGCCTTCCTCAGAGCTAATGGAAGCTTTTGTGCACATTTATTGTCAAACGTGTGCTTCAAAGAGTCAGAAGTTATCGCTTAATCACTTCATTACAACGGCCCGGCCGCCCATTAGCGTCAGTCACTGTCTGTAAACATGGAGCCCAGAGACTGGGCCCGACCATTCTACTAATTCCGCGGGGGTCACGACCAAGCAGACATTGGGATAATTTCACGACACGCTGACGCGTTGGCGTCGCTTCAGATTGCTGACAGACGAGGTAATTTTCTGGAGAGCTAGTTCCGAGCGAGGCTTGGTTCAAAGAGAGGTCGATGCACTTACGCAATTGCTGCCCGGGTCTCTTGTAAATTACACTTCTAATGAATTTCCCTATGGCAGTGTGCAAAATACAATGGCACCGAGCTATTTTGACTTACAAAAGTCCTAGGTACAGAAATCATTTAATTAAACGAGCCTTACCCTCATCCCCTCACCCTCACACACCCTCAATCACCCTCACACCATCACCCTCACACACCCTAACTCTCACCCTCAACAACTCACACACACTCACACTCCCTCGCTCACCCTCACCCTCACACACACACACACACCCTCACCCTCACACCCCATCACCCTCACACCCCCTCACTCACACTCACTCACACTCACACTCAGCCTCACACACCCTCACGCTCACACACCGTCACACACACTCTGCCTAACAACACCTCTCTCACCCTCAATCACCCTCACACACACTCACACTCACACACCGTCACGCACCCGAAACCACTCACCCTCACTCACCCTCAACCCCTCACCCTCACTCACCCTCAACCCCTCACCCTCACTCACCCTCAACCCCTCACCCTCAACCACTCACCGTCACTCACCCTCACCCTCACTCACCCTCAACCCCTCACCCTCACTCACCCTCAACCCCTCACCCTCACTCACCCTCAACCCCTCACCCTCACCCTCACTCACCCTCACTCACCCTCAACCCCCCACCCTCACTCACCCTCACCCTCACTCACCCTCACCCTCACTCACCCTCAACCCCTCACCCTCACTCACCCTCAACCCCTCACCCTCACCCTCACTCACCCTCAACCCCTCACCCTCAACCCCTCACTCTCACTCATCCTCACTCACCCTCAACCCCTTACCCTCACCCTCACTCACCCTCACCCACCCTCAACCCCTCACCCTCACCCTCACTCACCCTCAACCCCTCACCCTCACTCACCCTCACCCTCACTCACCCTCAACCCCTCACCCTCACTCACCCTCAACCCCTCACCCTCACTCACTCACACTCACCCTCACCCTCACTCACCCTCACTCACCCTCACTCACCCTCACCCTCACTCACCCTCACTCACCCTCACCCTCACTCACCCTCACCCACCCTCAACACCTCACCCTCACCGCAACCACAGCATCTTCACTAAATATATTTAATAAACTTTAAGCTATTGGCAATATAAAATAAAATCCATTTTATTTACGTATTAATTATTAATTTTTTTTTTAAAGCCATTGATTTTTTTATATCAATACATATAAGTCACATATAAGTCCCGTTAATACAAAACATGTTGCTTTACAAATGCTAGAGGTGTCACATTTACAAAAATTATAACTATTGGCTTTGTAAAGAAGAAAGCTATTAATTTAGCTATTTAGAAAAAACAACACATAAATAAAAAACAAAAAAATAAATAACACCTATAGCTCAAACTTTACTACTGCGAGACCTATTGCATTTCCAATGCTTGTTAGAACTGCCGGTGGGAGCACTGGAAGGACCCGGCAAACTTAAAGCCCTGCTCTCATCCCAAGTTACTTGGAACAGTGTACCCGTGAAAATGCCACTCTAGGCAACTACAAGTTGGCTGGTGTTTCATGACCTGTTATTATCTGGTCTGAAAACATCAGACCTAGTTTTACTAGCTGCGAATCCACGCCCACTAAAACTAAAGGGGTACAGGGACAGGGGCTGCAGGCTAAGGGACAGCCCAGACTCGCCTAACTCCTCCATTGTCACAGATGGAGCAGAAATTGCCCCCCAAAACTCTCTCCAGCTTCCCCAGTCGCCAATTGCTTTCCCTGTCCCAGTGGCATAGCTGGACCTTTTGCCGCCTGCGGTGGTCGGGGCGTTTACCGCCCCACGGCGGCTGCAGGTAAGAGCGGGGGTGGCGACGGTCTTTGCATTTGCTGATCCATGATGGCCGCCCCCAACACTCGTGCCGCCCAGGACGGACTGCCTCCCTTGTCCCCCTTGCTACGCCACTCACCTGCCCCCTTCCAACATCCCCAACTGACACCCCAGCTTAGATAGTTACCAGCTGTTTAAATATCTGTATTAAAAGCCCCAGAATAAGAGGAACCTGTGATAAAAGATCCGGTCTACCTGGATTCTTGTTTGTTCCCCATTCCACAGATTTTAGCTTGTAATCTCTGTTAACACTGGGTAAGATACGAGGCCGAATCGTTCATTTTTAGCCCCAGCATCTCCATTTGAAGGTAATGGGCAAAATGCAGTGAGGGACAAAGTATGTTAGTCATGTACATACTACATCACACACTGAATTGCCTCTTGGTACTTTATTAACTGATGCCACTCAATAGAACCCTTTTTAATTTTACAGCTGTGTGAACCTAGCCGCACCTCACTTGTGTGAACCATTTCAACACTTAACTCTTTTTCATATTAAGTGCTCCTAGACACCTCTGTCTAGCTGACTGGCACCTGTGTGCACTAAGTCACATCTCATCTGTGTCCATGTACTGCCTCTATCTTATGTGTGTGCCCGCGAGTCATACTCTTACATTTTTCCCTCTCACCTTGGCACACCTTAACTTAACTGTATGTAATTATCTCCCAAATAACACCTTCTAAACTCTTCCCTCTTCTATCTCTGCATTATCCTATTCAATCCAACTAACAGACTCACATGTCCACCACTCAATTAATTAACACATTTCCGTATTTCCCTATATTAACCCCACTCTAATTCTTGTTGAGTTCCGGAGTGGCGAGCTGCTTGCCGAAAAGCGCTTGAATGCCTCGTCTGGGGTAGTTAGCGCTATATAAATACAATTACAGGTACTCATATCACCCTCATCCACCTAACACCACCCAGCCGTGCACCAAGAATCCCATCACCTATATTCACCTGGACCTCACTGGGGTACCTTACTTGGTCTCACCTGCCTGCACCTCAGCCTGGTACCTGTGACTGAAAAGCCTTCTTGAACCACTTAGACAGGGGCCACTTAGCCCATCTCAGGCAGTCCCAAGTCTACTGTGTGTATCTAACCCCTCCCCTCACCTCTACATACCTTACTTCCTTCAAATGCAGGCATACAGCTCCCTCTAACTGACAAGCACTGATTTCTCTGTAACCCATTAGCACTTAGCCCCCGCTTACATGTCTGCATCTCATGTGTTAAAGTATAACTAGTCCCTCCTCATTGTATGCAGGCTATCCTCCACTCACTTGTATGCAACTCATGCCCAAAATGGGCACAAAACCTCTTCTAATCCATTTAAACTGACCCCTCTCTCACCCGATTGCTCTTGCACTTATGTAGCTCTTTGTATCTGCACCCCTCTACACTAATCCAGAAACCTGGTCCTAATATGATCACAGGAAGATATGTGTTCTTCATACAAGCAACCAGCCACAAGTTCTTAACTCAAAAAAACACACGTAGCACAGCCAGTTAGGAATATATCTCTAACACAGGCAAAGCCAGACACAGACTCACAAAACACACAGCTAGGTGCACATTCCTTAAAACACAAGCAGACACACAGGTCTCGACATATATTTCCAAAGCCCACATCTAAGTACACTTTGCAGACAAACTACCATTTATTATACTTTGTGCCTGAAATCTATTCCTAACACAGGCACAGCCTAATATACATTCCAAAAAGGCATACACCAAGGTCACACTAAAACATACACATTCCAAATATGCACATATTCCTAACGCATATATAGTCGGACGCACATTCCTAACATCCAAACAACACACACTTATTACCTACAGTTACAATAAATTATATATTACTTTCATATAGACCAGGTACGCATTTAAGTAAGGTCAAACACACCCAGCCCTGGCCAGTGCAGGTAAAAGCGGCGGGAGGTGGTGCCGGGCGTGGGGAAGGATTTTGATAGATGACAAGGAGGGAAAATTAATAATTTATTTAATTTTCCGTTGTGGTCGCCTGTCGAATCCCCCCCAACCCAACCCCATCGCTCTTACCCTACATGGGACGCAGCAGAACACACCCTATTTCTCTCTCCTCTTTCAGTTCCTGTCTCTCATACACATACACACATGCAAATAGACGCAGATGCTCTTTCTCAATAGCCCTTCACGTTTCCAATTCTATGCATCAGTATCCCATTCATTCCAGTATTATTTCTTTTTATTCTCGCAATTGGGTTCCTGGCTTTATAAGTCACATCCGAAATGGGTTGGGCCAATCAATGGTCAGTAAGGCTAGGCAACACAAATGCCAATACTTGCTGCACTTTCAAACAATATTAGTTCTCTACGTGACCACACAACAATTATTGTGATCACATTTATTCTTTCTTTTTCACTAATCAAAACCTCATATTCTTTGTTTGGAATAGTCTTACACAAAAGATACATAACATGCAATGGACATAGTTTGTTTGATACATATCACTCAGAAGACATCATAACAGAATCAAACATTTTTTACAGCCACATTTTGTGAAAATGTACACTAAGACTGTGCCCAGGTACCGAATTCACATGCCCTAAAGCAGCTTATTCTTTACCTCGGCCTTTGAAGCTCCTACTTATTGGGCCACACAAGCAAACAGTGCCAAGCTGGTTATCCCCAGGGGTGTAGCTGTTCCATCATTTAGTCAATGTAATCCCTGAAAGCCAGCAACCAATATACATTGAATGCATTCACCACCCTCCTGGTGTTAATGAAATGTGTTCTGTTGCCAAACAGAATACATTCTTGTACCACAGAGCTTTCAAGTTTCCCAGATCAATTCATGAATACATGATCCATTTCAGGTTGTTGTTTTGCATTCTGTGACTTGTAGTCATGTTTAGCCCACTCTAAAACCATGACTACAAGTCTCAAAATGCAAAGCAGAGATCTGGGGGCCCATTAGGATGTCGGGCAGATCGCCACCGCCATGCGGGTGGTGGCAATCGGCCCAACATCTTCTGCCACCCGCCACCCATTTCCCCCTGTCCTATTAGTATGGCGGAGGGCCGCGTCAGACGGAAAAACTGTCCACCGCTTTTCCGCCCGGTCGCCTTGCGGCCGGGGCGGAAAATGTTTAATATGGTGGCAGTGTCTATTAGACACCGCCAGCCATATTATAATGGCCTTTGGGGAATGCCTTTCCGTGGTGGCAATGCCGCCTGGAAAGGCAAGCGGAGACTCCCTGCGGGGGCCCGTTGTGGGCCCCCTGGGACTCTGCTTTCAGCACCGCCCGCCGCAATGGTAAAAATACAGGATGCACCCACCAGTGTGGCGGGTGCATCCTAATGGCCAAGGCGGGATCGCTGCTCCGATGGCGGGCGGTCCCGTTTTGCACAGGGATGGCGGGCAGGCAAAGTCTGTCCGCCATCCAAATGGACCCCCTGGACTGGATGAGCCTCTCATTCATGAATCCGGGAAATTTGAAAGCTCTAAGGACGAGGCACAGCAAATTAGATCAAGCAGATGACATGACATCAGAGGTCACCTTTAAGTACTGAGTTGTTGTGTTCCAGTGTGAGCTCGAGTGCGGAGGTGAAAAATGCACATTTCGCCACAGCTGCCCTCCCTCAACTGTCCTAGAGAAGACGAAGCCAGTGCATGTGCAGAAATTGTCATACATGTAAAAACAAAATACTATTACTACAGTTCATGCTAACAGTACTGCTGAAAAATAAATCAATATTATCTGGTTTAACTTATTAAGCCAGAAGTTGAAAACGGAAGTTCAGAGGTCACAGCTGCAACCCCTAAATGGTCCTTGATCGTGGACCTTAATCTATTCTTCTCTCTTCTTCCCTCACCCTTCTTTGTTGTTGAGCTTGTTTGTCAGTTTACTTTGTTTCAGTGACTGCAGGCAGATGGTGCTTTAGGGAAACTCTTGGCCTGCATAAAAATGTAGAAATAGAAGCGGAGAAGGTGGAGAAGTGTGGCTCACTGGTTAGAGGAGGCAGACCCAGAAACAGAGGTCAGACCCGGGACCAGGGTTCAATTCCCGACGTGGCAGGGTCTTGAGCCCAAATTCCACAGACTCGATAATTCTCGCTTTGGTGCCCACTCGAATCATGGGTTCACACTCTGCACCTCTGGGCATTAGCTTGCTTAATCTCCACAACGGCCCCCTGCGGCGGGATGCCTGGCTTTCACCTTGGGGATGCCCAGTACGGGTTATCTCACAGGGAAAAGCCAGGAAGGGTTCCCAAGGCAAGCGCCGAGATGCTCCAGGGTAAGTCGAGCGCTATATAAGACTGTACAATAATATTAACATTAATGTTATTATATGTTTTAGAGGTTTAGTAGTTATTCATTTATTTTAAGTTTAATTCTGTGTTTTTAGTTCCGTAGCAGGTTGTGGGTTCATAGGGAAATAAGGTGGGAAGTAATTTAATTTTATAAAATGTATTGAATATTTAATGTGTTAATTGATTAATTAGTAATAGTTTAATAATTAGTTGTTAATTCATTTCAATTAGTCAATTAATAAATAATTAGGATAATTGTTTAATTAATTTTAGGTGTGTGTTGTGGTGTTTATATGTGTAAATTGTGTGAAGGGTGGTAAGTAATACATTTTGTTATTGATTAATTATTAAATATTAATAATTTAATTTTCATTAATTAATTAGAAATTATTACATTTAATTGTGTAATTAATTGTAGTTGTGTGTTGTGGAATTTATAGTGTTACATAATGTGTAAAAAAAATTTGTATTATCTTTGTTAAGAATCATATATTTAAATTGATATATTAATTCTGTTAATATTGGAAATTAAATTTAATAAAAATGTTGATGATTTTGTTTTTGATTGTTTTGGGATCCAGCACTTTCCCTACTGTTACACTCACTGGAGTGGGAATAGTAATTTTTACCCCTTCGCTATCCAACGCTTTCCCTACCGTTCTCTACTGTTGCACTCACTGGAGTGAGAATAGTAATATTTACCCCTCCGCTATCCTACGCTTTCCCTACTGTTGCGCTCATTGTAGAAGGAATAGTAATATTTACCCCGCCGTTGTCCAGCGCTATCTCTACTGTTGCACTGACTAGAGTGGGAATAGTAATTTTTACCCCTATGCTATCCAGCGCTTTCCCTACTGTTGCACTCATTGGAGTGGGAATAGTAATGTTTACCATTACGCTATCCAGCACTTTCCCTACTGTTGCACTCACTGGAGTGGGAATAGTAATTTTTACCCCTACGCTAGCCAGCACTTTCCCTACTGTTGCACTCACTGGAATGGGAATAGTAATTTTTACCCCTACGCTATCCAGCGCTTTCCCTACTGTTGCACTCACTGGAGTGGGAATAGTCATTTTTACCCCTACGCTATTCAGCGCTTTCCCTACTGTTGCACTCATTGGAGTCAGAATAGTAATTTTTACCCCTACGCTAGCCAGCGCTTTCCCTACTGTTGCACTCACTTGAGTGGGAATAGTAGTTTTTACCCCTACGCTATTTAGCTCTTTTCCTACTGTTGCACTCATTGGAGTGGGAATAGTAATTTTTACCCCTACGCTATCCAGAGCTTTCCCAACTGCTGCACTCACTTGAGTGGGAATAGTAATTTTTACCCCTTCGCTATCCAACGTTTTAACTACTAATGTTTTTATTTTGTTATTAAATGTTTGTATTATTCTTTTTAATAGTTTAATGTGTTAATTAAATATAGAATAATGTAAATATTTATATATGTGTTTATTTTATTTTTATATAATTAAAAAAGTTGATAAATTAAATAAAGATAATAGTTAATAAAATGTATTTAAGTAAATATATGTATATGTACAATTTTTTGTGTTTATATTTATTAAATTAGGTGTATTTGTTATAATTAGTTAAAATATATATTACATTTAATTTATTTTGTTAATAATATTAATATTATTTAATTAATTTATTTTAAGTTATGTTATTTTTTAAGTCGATATTTTTTACATCTATATTTTTTACATCGATATTTTGGAGTCAATATTACTGCACTTAACTGTTTATGTATAGAGATTCGATATTTTTGTAATCAATATTTTTACATCCATATTGTTTTCATCTATATTTTTGTAATCGATATTTAAACATGGAACCCTTCTTGATTAGGTCAGGCATGTGCTAAATGTGCAGGCTCCTGGATGCCTTAGGTGAACTTTGCTGGGCTGAAGATGTCACAGCCCCTGTGGGCGAGACCTCTTCAGCCTAGGTCCAAAACTATCAATGAAGCTCCCCCTCATCATGAGGGGGAGCTTCATTGATAGTTTTGGACCTAGGCGCTTCAGTTTTAAGCCCAGATGTTTCCAGGGATGAGTGGGTATTTCTGACACCTCGTCACAGAGTGGGGTGAGGTTAATGGGAGTTAACCCCATCCCACTCAGTGACGTGGTGGGGACTACTGCTGCCTCAATGCCAACCCTCTTGGAACCTTTGAGGCTTTCCTTGCCGAGAGCTGCAGCATTTTAAGGTAATATTTTTTTTAAGTTCGGTGCATGCGTGGGTGTGTGTATGTATGAATATTTGGGAGTGAGTGTTGTGAATGTGTGTGTGTCTGCGTGTGTGTAAGAATGTATGGGTGGGAGTGATTGTGTATGTGTGCATGTGTGGAGCCCTCCCGTCCCACCCTCCTCCTTGCTAAAATTACCGACCACCTGTGAAAAATAGACTATGACCCTACATGCTTCTTCTGTACCTAGCGAGGGTAAAGGTAGCATCTGTTATGTATAACCTATAGAAATGACAGATGGGTGTTGTCTTAAGAGCTATAAAAAAACAAGTTATTAATATATGTGTTATTAATTTCGATTGCCTAATTAATTAATTAATTAAATGTCTGTATGCTTTAAAGATTTTATAATCTAATTTCAATTCAAACATTTTTGAGGCCATTATTACCTCTAGGCACTGTACCCGAGGCACAACAGGAGCTGCAGCCTAGAGTCAACTATATTAACTCTTTAAATAGCTACTTTGCAGGAAATTGTCATTTGGAGACAGTGTTCAAAAGAAACTGAATCTATGTCCAAAAATGAATGAAGAAATGTATAAATGAGTATACGGGAAAACCACTGATTATGCCCTGCAGATGCCTATGCACCTGCCTTCAGACACAATCTACTGTCATAACATCTCGGAGACCTTGTCAACCCACACAAAGTGCCACTGGTCTGAATACGGATGTGTTGATATGCAGACCTCACATCCTGCTTCAGCCTTCCCCAGTGCCTGAGTCCACATGGTAAATTTTCAACATTCATTGTCCAGAGTGTCACTATGAGCACCTACTAAGCTAACCCATGGTCATGGATTTGAAGGCCATACACTCACATTTGTGAAAGAGTTGCTCTAGAAATAGGTCTGTGAGAGAAATATACATCCCTTAGACTTCTGCAAGTTTTTCTTCAAATTCTGAAAAGGTTCCTGTTGAGGATTCCGGCAAAGGCTGCAATATAAATCTAACACCTGTGAAGCTAGTTCAAGACTTCTGTAGCGACTAGTGTTGGGCTGGTCTAACTCTATGGACCCTTCTGTGTTCATCCCTTGTCACCTATTCCCACTTCTGTGAATAGAGCTTCCTAATTTTTTCCATGTCCGAAGGGATCTTTGAATATTGGACCAAGCCTATGCAACAGTACTATCAGGTTCCTCGTTTCATCCACTTAGAACAATATCTGAATATTTCTAAACCCCAAAGACTGTAATCCAGTCTTATGAAAACGCAGGTTTAGTAGCGCCTCTAATAGCAATACCCCTTTAAAATGATTGTCTGTTGTTATGCTGTTTGCATGATCTCCACACTCATACTTTTGGTGGAAGATATTTTAAATGTGCATTTTCTTGGGCCTTCATTTTCATCATCTACTTATAGTATACATTCTGCTTTTCGTTTCCTGCTTTTTTCAGAACTTCTTGAAGGCTTAAACCTTTGACCCAAGCTAGTCTATCAAAAAGAGAGGCAAATGCCACCTTAGTGAGACTTTGATTTATCTGTGTTCACCTGAGATAGCATGCTGAAAAGGTAAGAGAACACTGTAGTTTCCAATAGCTTTTACATTAACCCGTAGCTAGCCAGTGACCAGTATCTCTTTTTGATATTCATTCTCTTGCAATGGGATATGGGGTCTTTTTTCTCTTTTTTTTATTGTGGTCCAACAACTGTTTCTATTAGCTAAGCCAAAAGATTCCTTAGCATCCTCCATTTCCAAATAGGATGTGTGTGAGTGGGGCGTGCAACTCCCTCACTTGGGAAAACCTAGGGGCACATAAATTATGAATGTCACATAGAGGTGCAGGCAAACACCTGTACCATTTGGAGCCCTGTGGCTAGATTTGTATCAAGAAATCAAAAATATGATGCTGGACTTGTCTGCATATCAACATCATTCCTGCACCAATCTACAATCACCTCAAGTAAGATAGATGCATGTTGGCTGGCCCCCCGCTTTTTGCTGATTTTGAATTGTCATGTACATGGGCCCTGGAGGCAAGGAAAGCCGAAGTGAAAAATATGCACTGGAACGCATAAGTTCAGACCTGTACTCTAAAAGGTTTTAGGACCTTCTGGGACCTAATTAACAATTACTCTTTAGCAGATGCACCAAAGGCAGCCAAGAGCTGTAACATGGCCCAGGAGGACTGGGTGAATCATTTGCAGTGTATATATATCCTGAAGGAGAATGGTTTTAGTAGGCCGGTCCCTCCTCAGTCTTATTTACCTATTGAAATTTCCTGCTTGTTGGTTGAGGTTATAACTGCCACGGAGAGAAACCCTGCTAATAAAGCCCTAGGTCCTGACGGTGACCCAGAGGACCAGTATAAGGACAATATAAACTTTTGGGCTCCTTTGTTGACTAATCTTTTCAACTCCTTTTGTGTAGCAGGGCTTCTTGAGTCTTGGAGATCCCCCACTATCGCTTCAATTTTAAAAAAAGGGGCTAGACTGAACACGGCTTGTTACTGCCCCATTTCCCACATAGATTCATCACTTAAGATCATAGAGCGTAATATTCTAGACAGGCTGGAACACTGGATCAGTGAAAATACGATCCGATCGGTCGTCCTACTCAGCTTTCTCCTCGGCCCGGTAACCTTTGTGCAAAGTATTAATTTGCACCTTATAATCTGTAAATATAAATTGCTCAAGCATAATGCTATTCATCTTGCTATCATGGACCTGTCAAGTGCATTTGACAGTGTCAATAGATCTAAGCTATGGGACCTCATGGCCTCTATGAGGGTAGAGAAAGGGCTAGTACATTTCCTTAGAGAGCTGCATGTGAACCTCCAGGCCAGGGTGAGATATGAGAGTAAAGGTGAATGTTCTAAACCAGCGAGGGGTCAGGCAAGGGTGGATCTTAGCATCAATCATCTTCCTCCTGTATGTTGACAAGTTGGAGTCCTTCCTGACCAGTATAGATCATAGACCTGTGGCCCCAAGGCTGTGAAAACTCACCCTCTGTGCATGCACATTGAGAGAGCCTATTCCCCCCCTACTTAGGAATCCCTTTTGCTGAACACCTTAGCTGGACCTCCAGTATGGCAAATAGGCTCTCCAGTTTCTTATGGGCCACTGGGTCGGTCTTTAACGTTTCAGCAGGAATAGGGAACAAACCCATCCACCCACTTATAGAGATTTATAAACAGAAATGTGTTCTAACTCTGACATCCTGTGACGGAATCTGGGGCATTTCAAACATAGGAAACAAGGTACTTCTTAAGCTTTTGGGGGTTCATCCCAGCAGTAACAATGTTAAGGTGCATGAGGATCTTGACTTAGATCATGTTGAAGATTGTTTGAAATTAGCTTCCCTTTTACTGTGGTGTTCTATGCGACGCAACACACAGTCCTCTCTTGGTAGAGAGATAATTGAAGACAGTTTGGTGTGTTTATTTATTTTAAATGTTTTATATAGCGCAAACAAGACTACAAGGGGTATCAGAGCACTTTACAGATTGCCAGTTAGGAAGGTGCAGAAAATGGAAACAACAGCACAATTGGACAAAAAAACTGACAAAAAAGATCATAACAATTATAACAGTTCAATAAAGACAAGAGAAAAATAGTGGGTTCTAGGGTGAACTGGGAATCTGGCCTAGAAATGTCCTTAGCAGAATCCCTCTAACTTCCCTTTTGAAGGAAGCCGTGGAATTATTCAACCTTATTTCAGGAGGGAATTCCAAATTCTTCGTGCAATACCCGAGAATGCTCGGTTGCAGGTTTTATTTTTATAGACTTTCTGTGGCCTGAGCAGTAAAGTACTGGAGCCCCTAGAGGATCTGGGGCCCCCAGATAGATCGAGTTTGTGTGCAAGATATATTGGGGTGTTGAAGTGTAAAGCTTTGTGGGTCATGCATGCAAACATTTGATGTAGTCCTGCTTCATATGGGAGCCAATTTAGAGGTTTCAACTCAGGCGTGATGTGATGAAAGCAATTTCAGCCTGTAATGAGCCTTGAAGCAGAGTTGAGAGAGGCCCTAAGTGGCGCTGAATTCAACCTTAGAAGGTCACATAGGGTTGCGCTACCATAATCCAGTTTAGAGATCACTATGGCTTGCACTGCGTTCTTGAGGTCGTTGTGGGGTAGGAACGGTTTTATTTTCCTTAGGATGCTCAATTGGAAGTTCGCTCCTTTGATGAGAGCAGTATTGTGCTTCTGCATGTTCAGATGCTTATCAAGCATTATTCCTAGAGAGCTCATGGAATCAATGATGTTTGGAGTGCATTTGAGAGCTGTTAGTTGATGCAAATACTATGCAGTGTCTGGAGGCTGTTTGGCTGGGGAGATGAGAAGGAATTATGTATGGAGAGCATTTAATTTCAGGTGATTAAGGGCCATATGTATCAAAGGGTTTTACCCATTCTGTGTCTATGGGAAAATGTGTTCATACATATGGCCCCAAATGTTAACCAACTTTGCATTTCCTGAAGTACTGAGTTGATGGACCTGATGTCCTCTAGGGGGGCGACTTTCAGGTACAGTTGAGTGTCATCAGTATACATGTGATAGTGGATGTCGGACAATTTCAGGATTTCCGTTAGAGGCTCCATGAACAGGTTGAAGAGAGTGGGTGAAAGTGTGGACACCTGTGGCACCCCCAGAGTGAGCGGAGAGGGGTTAGACAGAGACTGATTCACCTTGAGTCTTTGGGTTCTATTGTGTAGAAATGAGAAAAAACAGTTTAGCACAGTCCCTGCTAGCCCCATCGTGTGCTTCAGTAGATCAATAAGGGTATCATGTTGATCGTATCAAAAGCGTACAAAAGATCAAGAAGGATCAGAAGGCAAACTCATCTAGTCCAGCATTTGTAGCGCATCATCAAAAATGTGGGTAAGAACGGATTTCATGCTATGAACCTGACGGAAGCTGGATTGAAATTGATCCAGCAGTTGGAATTGTTCAATGTGACTACATAGCTGTGTGTGAACGAATTTCTGGAGGAGCTTTGCCAGCGTAGGAATGTTGGATATTGGACGAAAATTGTGGAGGTTAATATTGGCTGCCGTCATTTTTTTAAGGATAGGGGTTACCTACCCCGACTTTAGGCAATCTGGAAGCCAACCTTGAAGCAGACAGGCGTTAACTATCTTTGTTCAAAGAGGGAGTTTGGATGATCTGATCTCATTGAAGAGGTTCGGTGGCAAGGGATCGCTAGAGTGGTTGGAAGGCTACAGTGTAGCCAGAGTTTTGCAAATGGTGCTTACATTCATGGTTTTGAATAGGCTCCAAGAAGCATTGTTTTTGGGGGGAGAACCAGAATTTGTAGGGGCACACCCAAGCCAGCGGGAGGTTAGGTGAAAGGTAGATTCTCCAAGGCTGCCCTTAGTTCCAGTTCGATCTTTGTTGACTTATCACAGAAGAAGGCAGCAAACTCCTCACAGTTAGGTTGCTGAAAGCGTTCCGAAGAGGGAGGGTTAGGTTGGCTGTTAGATTGAAGCTTGATGAGTTCAAACTATTTTTTCAGTCGTTTTTTGGCTTGCTGTAGTTGCTTTTGAAGTCACTAGCTTTAGAGCATCTGATGCATTTGTTATATACATTTCTCAGAGATCTCAGCTGACTGAGATGGTCAAGGGAGGGAGAGAATCTCCACAAATGTTCTGGTTGTCTCTGATTTCTTCTTGCGGTATTTAGGCTACCATTATACCAAGGTTAAGAGATTTTTGGAGGGCATTCTTTTTAGCTGTGTGTGATGGGCTTCTCTGTATCATGGATACAGTACTTACAGACCACTTTTTCTAATCTTGGAAGACCCAGTCTATTTACTGACCCAACTTCCATTAAGAAGGAGGACAAGTGGGGGTTGAAGAAAAACTTTCTATGGAAACAGTCTAGAAGATGGGAGTCGACTTGGTCTATTTTTGATTCCTTTAGTAACTATGAGTCTCATTTACAATGAGGCTGTGCCATGGAAGCATCACTTGTTATGACTTTCCTGTGGTGCAGCAGCCTGCTCCATATTTACAAGGCAGCACTAAGTCACTTTACGTGGCTTAATGCGGCCTTGTAAATTTCATACCCTTCATGTAGTTTTCTGCGTTAAAGGGGTATGCAGTGGGTGTTGCTGGGGACGTTTCCAGGAACACTCATGGCTTTTTCACACTGTCCCAGATTTACAAGGAATCATAACTCTGAGGCAGCACCAAAAATTCTAATGGAGGGCAATGGGGAGAAAAACGTTTGTTTCTCCTTGTTTTTCGTTTTTCTATGTTGCTGCATTCTGCAGCACAAAGAAAGAGGAAAAAGCCTCTTGTCAAGAACGCCACCCACAAACACCACCAACTGATCAGATCCACCAATAAATCAGCATTCAAGGATCGACTTGACAACAACGCCCACAACAGCAAAGAACTATTCAACATCGTCAAAGAGTTTACCAACCCCACCGCCGGCACCAACGACATCATTCCCTCTCAAGACCTCTGCAACTCTCTAGCCTTGTTCTTCCACAACAAAATCGCTGACATACATAACAGCTTTGGCGACCAGTCCACCCCACCCACCTCCGAACCAAAACCCCCCTCAACAACCTTTACGCCTGGAACCCAATCACGTCTGAAGACACCATCCGCTTGATGAACTCCATCCCCTCAGGATCGCCAACCGACCCATGTCCCCACCACATTTTCAACAAAGCAGACTCCATTATCGCACCCCATCTCCGAGATATCATCAACTGCTCCCTCAACTCCGCTACTTTCCCGGAAAGCTGGAAACATGCAGGACTCAGCGCCCTCCTGAAGAAACCCACAGCAGACCTCACTGAACTTAAGAACTACCGCCCCATTTCGCTCCTCCCATTCCCTGCCAAAGTCATTGAGAAAACCGTCAACAGTCAGCTTGCCGCCTTCCTCAAATCCAACGGCTCCCTCGACCCATCTCAGTGCGGCTTCTGAGCCAAACACAGCACCGAGACCGCCCTCATCGCAGCAACAGACGACATTCAAACTCTACTGGACAACAGAGAAACAGCGGCCCTCATCCTACTGGACCTCTCCGAAGCCTTCGACACAGTCTGTCATAGCACCCTTATACAACGCCTCAGCAACGTCGGAATACAAGGAAAAGCATTGAACTGGATCATCTCATTCCTCGTCGGAAGAACCCAGAGAGTCCACCTCCCCCCTTTCAAATCGGAAGCCACTGAAGTCATCTGCGGCGTTCCACAAGGATCATCACTCAGTCCCACCCTCTTCACGTATACATGAGCCCCCTCGCATCCATCGCGCGCCAACACAACCTCAACATCAACATCATCTCCTAAGCAGACGACACCCAACTGATCCTCTCCCTCACCAAAGACCCAAACACCGCCAATACTAACCTACACGATGGGATGAAAGAAGTGGCCGAGTGGATGAAGAACAGCCGTTTAAAACTGAACTCGGACAAAACGGAAGTCCTCATCTTAGGATCATCCCCCTCCACTTGGGACGACTCATGGTGGCCACCGGCCCTGGGAAATGCACCCAAACCAACGGACCACGCACATAACCTGGGCTTCATACTGGACTCCTCCCTCTCGATGAACAGACAAGTCAACGCTGTCTCATCATCATGCTTCAACATCTTACGTATGCTCAAAAAAATATTCCGCTGGATCCCCACCGAAACAAGAAAGACGGTCACCCACGCACTGGTCACAAGCTGACTGGACTACGGAAACACCCTTTACGCCGGAACCTCAGCCAAACTACAGAAAAAACTCCAACGCGTCCAGAACGCCTCAGCCATAATCACCCTAGACATCCCCCGCCATGCTCACATTTCCGGTCACCTGAAAGACCTCCACTGGCTCCTCGTCAACAACAGAATAATGTTCCGTCTCCTCACCCACGCACACAAAGCCCTTTACGACCTAGGACCCGAATACCTCAACATGCGCCTGACCTTTTACACCCCCACCCGCCTACTACGATCGTCCAATCAAGCCCTCGCCGCGATTCCACGCATCCAAAGATCAACCATGAGGGGAAGATCCTTCTCCTACTTAGCGGCCAATACCTGGAATTCTCTCCCCACCCATCTCCACCTTACACAGAACCACCTCTCCTTCAGAAAACAACTAAAAACTTGGATATTCGATAAGTAACGTACCCCCCTCCCTCAAGCGCCTTGAGACCCTCTGGGTGAGTAGTGCACTATACAAATCTTAACTTGAACTTAACTTGAACTTGATGTATCTGACTGGAGAAACTCAACATTAAAACTCTAACAAAGGAAACCTTTGAGAATATTTGATAATACCTTTAGACATGTAACTAAGGCATTTGTCAAAGTGATCCTGCACTCTGTCTTACTTTCCAACAAATAAATACATGGGAAACTTCCAATTGTATCTAAAATAGTTCAAAGGAGACAATGGATGGTTTTCCCACTTTGAATAGAAAACATGAGTATGTTACTCTAGCCTTGAAATTGCAACCTTAGCCTCTGGAGCATCAAAGGTTAAATGAGAATGTTCTTTGCATGATGATGAAGATCTAGAGGTGCATGTACCTTCTAGATCTAAAATGTGTTTCCTCTTAACATGAACTCGAGAAACTTGAGATCAAACCACTTTCTGCGACTGTCCCATAGCAGGCCAAGGTGTGAGCCAAGATTGGAAATCTCAAGGTTGGTTGTTTCCATCTCTGGAATAAGCTTGACCCCACTCTCTACCCTTAATGACTGTACTGTAAGTTCAGATGAAGGTTGAAAACCTCCTTATTTTGAAGGGAACCTTTTTGGTATGCATGTCAGCCTGTGATCACCCCAACCTCTCTCCATCCTACTCTCTTTTCAGGGAGTGGTGCAAATAATGAAAGTCACCTGCGATTATGACATGAAAGCCACAGCCTCCAGAAAGACCACCCTTTGGCAGTGTTTCCAACAAATCTAGCAATGTCTTAGTTCCATTTATTCTGACAAGGTGTCACCAATGCCCAAGAATTCTCACAATGACAAAAGATAGGAAGCATCCATCAGAAGATATGATACTCTAGAAAGTTTTTGGCTCACCTTGGTCGTGTTAAATCAAATAAACCGGTTATAGTTCAATGTAAACTCTTGGTTACTGACCGGGGACAGCTCCATGTAAGTGCTCCATGAGCAAAAATTACAAACTCCTCCGTACATGTGTTAACATGCAGCAGCGGCTCCTCAGTTAAGGTGGAGGAGCGTTGCCCAACTGCTCCCTGAGCAGTGCAAAAAGGAAATAAAATGATAAGAACACAATATTATTAGCAGTTTATTTTTCAGTGCTGAGCCTAGGACAGGACTGGGCTGTGCTATTCTGACAGACAGCAGCACCCAGCATGGAGGAAGAGTGGTACACACAATGAGTGCGCATGGCGGTCTGGCTGGCTGTCTTAGGATGGCCAAACCCTCATGCGCACTTAGCATTTCTCAACCCTGCTGTGTTGCACAGCCGGGTGGAGAACAGTCCCTTATTCCCAGGCACTATCTGAGTGGAAAACCAGGACGCTCAGACCAATCACAACACTGCTGGCATGCTGATAATACTATCACTAGCATGATAGCAGCGTCATGATTGGCTTAGGGGAGTCTGGGAGCCTGTTCACTGCTGTGAGTCAGGAACAGAAGAGAACTCCGGAGAGGTGGCGGCTGCACACAGGTAAGTGACCTTTTCTTTTCAACCAACCCCCACCCCCACCCCTGCTGCTTCACAATTTCTGGTCCCTAGCACCCGCCACTGTTGACATGGTCTCTAATGTATCACCTGAAACCACAAACCTCCTTTTTTTGGGGCCTGGCGAAGCATTGCTTGACCTGAAGTGTTCACTGAACACTGGGCGTGTTTAGTTAATCAGTTTCAAACCATTGGCTTGATTGGTTCACCTTCTTCCAGCAAATAGCTTGCAACTTTGTCAATCACATTTTGAATTAGCCCCCATAAGTATTTTAGTGTCATTGTCTTTCAATTGGCTGTTGGGATTTATCCTTCTGCCTCCATTGGAACGCATGAGTGACAATTGTACATTTGAAAAGTAAAGTCAGTCTTCACGCTTTTAATACTGCATGTCATACTTTCATGCTGTACTCAATATAATTAAGGCTCCTATTCAAAAAAGCATTTTTACAGTAGTGCTCAAGAAGCACTAGTTACTCACAAATGCAATTCACTAATCTATGGCCAAAGTTCCTGCCTATACCCGCCCCATTGTAACGGTGGTGTTTTCTGCCATGAGCGCTGAGGACTCCACATGCAGAGGTCTACATTTCAGTAGTAAATGTAGTAGGACAAGATGGAGTGGAATGAAAAAAGGAATATCTACTGTGTGTAGTATTAAGGGAAAAGCAAGCAGTAAGTAGTTTAGAGTGGTACAATGCGGCCACTGTGTAATTAGGTCAGTTTTCAGAGGAAAATTTGTTTTTTGATGTTCTAAAACTTTGGTGCTGATTGACAAACCTGCAGAAATCTTTGCAAAAAAAGTATGTTTATCCACCTCACCTCCTTCATGGAAGGTTTTTGGCAGACCCGTCAAGTGTGTGCAAAGAAAAAGGGGGGCCCAAAGCACTGAATTCCGATGTTGATATCCTAGGAGACGTTTCTCTCTTGTATAGAAAAGACTGCTGAAAGGAATCATATCAACTCTATCAAAAAATTTGAAACTTTAGACAGAAACAGTGCTTTTTGGGTTTTGGTGTAAATTCCTTCAGCTGTTTTTAAGAAATGTGCTTCTAAAGAGGTGAGAGGGCTGGACTTGAAGCAATTAAAAATTTAGGTCTATCTGGACGGTTAGTCCTGCAGAAATCCAACAGTACCAAAAATTGCAAAAACACGGCCATCTGATTGCCCAAGAGAGCTTTTTCTCCCATTGGCTATTTTGTTACCTCAGGACTGGTCTGGGTCCCATGGTGCCAAGCAAATTGATTGACGGGCCATAAACAAGTATCTACCAGTACCACCAACGTTAGGACCATCCCAAGAGTTTCTTGAATCCCGGTATAAGCAAGGAGTCAACTCTAGTTCTATTATCCACTAGATGAATGCAGCTTTAAAGAAAGCTGGGAGTTTTATCAATTTGTACAGAGAAATGCCCCTTGGGAGTGGTGCACTCCAGTGCATACTGTGGTGGTGTGGAAGTGCTGCATCACAGTGTTCCCACTTCATATCCAGTAGCAGCTGCTACAGGGCAGCAGTGGTGGGGCTGGGAGGTTAAAAAAAAAAGAAAAGGTAAACTTACCTTACCGGTGGCTGCCTCTCCTCCATCCTTCTTGCCACAACGCAGGTACAGGAAGCACCCAGGCTTCCAGATTCCTCTAGCCAATCACGACGGCAGTGTCGTGATTGGTCTGAGCGCCGTGGTTCGATGCTCAGATGGGGACAGGGTACCTGTGCATGTTTTCCACCCAGGCTGTGCATTACAGCCGGTGGAGAGCATGCAAAGTGCACATGACTGGCCAAACTGTCATGTGCACTTGGAGAGTGTCTTCCATTTATCCCCTGCTCTGTGGGCAGCTCCTCTCTGCAGCTACAGAGCCGCTAGGGAAAAATGAAATAATAACAACATGGCGTTATTATCATTTTATTTTTCTTATGGGACGATGCTCCTCCGCCTTAGTGGAGGAGCCACCCCTGCTCCTATCCTTTGTAGAAAGATGGCAGGGGGTTGACAGAGAATATGCATTACAGTGGCCCAGTAGTGCCCTTTACTTTATAGATCCACAGATGTTTCTTTTTTTTTCTTTTCTTTTTTATTTCAGTAATTTTATTGAAAATTATGTTTACATGGTGCAAAGGATATACATGGGAACCTGATCAGCTTGGAGACTTTCAGTCCAAACCTTCAAGTTTGTTTTCTTAAGTAGGCCACTGTTCTGTTTAAGGCGGTGACCTCTTAGAGACTGATTACTACTGGTTAGGTCATTTAATGCAGGTTGTTGGCTAAAAGTGGTGCCAATGCAATGTGTACACCTTTCCGTGCTAATACCTAGTAGGACCCAAGTACAGTGTGCCCAACACTAGAGTTGAATTGATGGTAAAGGTTCCCTTCCTAATCGCAAATTAGAACAATTTAGGAAACTTTTTTGTGAATCTGAAAGCTATTGCCAAATCTCAAAATGGGGTTAGTTGGTAGCAAAAAAACATTCGGCAGTTGCACACCATGTGTCTGTGTACATGTGTCCCTTTATTCTCCATCATTTTGCACAGAGAAAAATATGATGCAAAGTCACAGTGCATACACAGCACAAATTGTATTCACCATAGGGTGGCTTTGCCTACGATTTTACCTCTTGGATCTAAAAAGTCCCTTCCTTTGGCATGCCTTACATCCCTCTCAGAAGCACATTATCGCGGCACCACTGACATCTTAAAACAGTATCCACGCGATGAAAACTGTGGTTTTCATTAATTCGTGTCAGTCACACAATTGAAAACACTTGAGATGTCGTGCTGAAAATCCGAAAAAAAAGTAACCGTGCATGAAGTGTTACCCATGGGGGATCCAGGCTGTGCCTTTTAATTATTGCTAATGAGCATCGATTTTAATAACTTTCTTTCTGCAGAACTCGATGAGCCCTTCTGGTGCATTTGCAGCTCAACCAAGAAAGGAAATTAATTATATGAAAAAACCTGTCAGATTTTGCTTTACTTTAGTGTTACTGTCTAAAAAATGTTTCTGGGCTCTGCGGATTATGGTCACTGGTGCATTGTGGGGGCAGTGCTCATTAATTAACACGCTCTTGAAATGAACAATTGTAAAACGATGTTTGAAATTCATATTTTGTCGTGCATTGTTGTTAAAAGCGAACCTCGGGGGTGGCATCTTCGTTGACTCAACTTAACTAAGGTCTGGGGGATCATAAGGAAACACTGGCATATATTGAACACATCAAAAAATACAGAGAAGGAAAGGGTCTTAGGGAATTTTAAGGACCTGCCCTGGTTAGTATCCCCTAACAGACTAATATACATAACACAGAAACCTGGGGTTCCAGAAGAGCTCTATGGAACTCCAGACAGACTAGTACTCCCTCATAGGTGAGTGAAAGCGAAAAAAAATTCTATCTAGTCTCTAAGGTTAAAGAAACAAAGAATATTCAGAAACCACAGAACGGCAGATGATTGTTGGTGAGACTCATAAAAACATTGGATTCCCATCAAAAGTCTTGTAATGATCAACTTTCTCACTTGGTCGTCCAACAATGGGATGGTATGTCTCTTGATCATTGAGACTAATTCCATTCCCCAAAGGCAACTGGCTCAGACCCACAATCACTTTACGTCCGTGAGAATATGATATTGATGGGAACATGTGCAGTGCAGTAAACAAAAGGAAAAAAGTGGTGACTTAAAATAAGGTAGAGGGCAAAAAGATAATTTTTAATGGATATTGACCTCTCCCTAATTAAAAACAAGAACAGTGCAAAAAAGCTGCATCTTTGTTGACTCAACTCAACTAAAATCTGGGGGATCATAAGGAAACACTGGCATATATTGAACACAGCCAATATAAAGATGCCACCCCAGAGGCTCGCTTTTAAGTGCTCCTCTAACTAACGAGACAAGTTGGTCCACACCCGCCCCATTACAAACATAAGGGAAACGGGAATACCTACAGGGCACTACCCATGCTGGGGGTGCTCTGCGAGCTCACAGAACCCTCCAAGAATGTGACACTGACTAACGGGAAGATCTGGCATTTAAACAGATTTAGTAACTGTAACACAGTCAACGTCATATACAGGTTGACATGTCCTTGTGGACTTCAGTACATCGGTCTCACTACACGTAAGGTGAAAGTAAGAATCCAGGAACACCTCAGTACCCTGAAAGCAGGGAAATTATCAACTAAATTGGTGCAACACTTCTCTGAACAGAAACATCATTATAGGAGTATTAAATGGGTGGTCCTGGAAAAAGTGGTGGGAGACAGACACAATGTAGAGTTGAGACTAGCCACCAAAGAGGCACGTTGGATTTACCAAGTGGGGGTGGACCAACGAGGATTGAACAATGTCATTGAGTGGAACCGCATTGGCACATACATTTATTCATCTACATGTTGAGAATTATTATCAATGTCATAGTCAGAATGAATATATCCCTTGACATGACGTTATGGTAGTTGTGTGTCTGGATCTTTGGTGTCCCTGATGGTGGATCATGCTTAAATATATATGAGAAAGATTCCTCATAATAGATACTTGTTAGCATGATCAATATCCTTTATACTTTGAGGCTCTATTTGAAAGCCTGTGTCTTTTTGTCCCCCAGATGTGCAGTGGCGATTAACATCTAATTGCAGCTTCCTGCTGGGGGGGGGGGGGGCAGTATATTATGCCCATAACTTGATTGAAATGGACAATTTACACCAGCTCGTATATAGCATTGCACTACATTACGCGCAGCGGGCGCATATACGCTGCCAGGGGTGGCAGTATATTATGCCAATAACAAACTAACGTGATTGAAATGGACAATTCACACCAGTTCATATATAGCATTGCACTACACACAGCGGGTGCATATACTCTGGAGCTGTTAAGATGTCCACTAAAAGGTTAATTAAGTAGGGGGTACACATATAGTTCGAAAATGTTTCAATAAGAATGACATGACTGAGTAGTGTCCTCTGTTTTGAAAGTAATATACTATATGTATCACATACCTATAATTAGGTGCAGAAAAGGATAATCAATCAGTTACCACAGGCAAATAGGTGTAAGTGTGGGGGCTTCTAAGATGGCGCCCACACTAGCATGGCAATGCTAGAGTGCGTACAATACAGAAACCATGGCCGACACGTCACCGGAAGAGGAAAGGGGCAGCACTGACTATGCGGCGATTAAGACGCCTTTTTAAACGGCATATTCCTTTGCCCTAAGGAGTGGACGAGTTAGGATACCACACTTTCACAAACCCCGTTAGGAGAACGGGGCAGGGATCTTATCAAGGCCATTTGTAGAGGCGAAGAGTATAATACGGGGGGGTTTGAAAGAAGCGAGAATCTCCATTAACATTTATGCCAGCGCGTGTCACAGGTCCCGAGTGCCTTTCACATGTTGGGCAATGGAATCTGTGCAAACCTCTAAATGTGGGGGACTAATCCTATAGGTAGATAACAACATTGGATAAGGAAAAGGGCATATCTTGGTAATGCTTCTACTTTTTTTGCAGGCTAACAGGAAGTAGCACTGGGAACGGACCGCTACAGTGATAACGAAGGGGGTCACCGGTATGCCAAAGTCGGGCATCCAAGCGGTAAATATGCAAGGGCTGTTCATGTGGCTAATTGGGCATGGAAAGGGATTTAAGGTCCCTGTATGTTGCGCTGACGATGTGTTGTCTGTGTTTTTAAATATGTTCCCTAGGTAACAATCTACATATGAAATGAATGTAGAGTGGTGAGAACTAACCCTCGCCCTGAAGAAATTGCCTAAATACATTCTACGGCAATGAAACATGTTGGCCCTCTACAGAGATAGAAGGCAACAGAGTGTCTTTTAATGTGAGCAAACCCACGGCACAGAATAAAAGAGGATTAGCTAGTGTAGGTTTAGCTCGTTTTTATTTTAAATAACGTGGACCTAAAATCTTGGGTTCCACCTTATTTGGGGTCAGATTTTAAAGCACTAGGGAGATACGCCCTAGAGCTTACCAGCATCTCCACCACTGGGTTTACAATTTTTTCACTATATCTGCACATTATCTTTGTTTGTTTTTGTTTTGGTATGGCGGTGCTAATGATGGGAACCTGATCCCACTGGTGAGAACCTACCAGTGGACTCCCATGGTGTTACTTCTGTGAGGCACTCAATATCTTTTCACATATTTTTTCATTTTGTAATTCATTAGAATTTGTGTTGCACTACACGTTGGGTTGCACATGGAGGGAACAGAGCAACAAACAGAACAGGGATTCATGGTGGGAGACAGTATATAAATAACTGCCAATGTAGCACACAAAATTGTAGGAGCTAAAGACATGCATGAAATCCAAGTGAATCTGTTCGTGTAGTGGGGTCAGGTCATATTGTGTTTTGAATTATTGAGTGGGGGGTCAAACTGATCCATACAGAACCCCTATAGCTCCTGTTGAATAAAAAACTATTATTTTTACTTCCTGTTTGGACGTGACAAAATATAGCAAGCCTAAATGTAGACACAAGTGCAAATTGATTGGAAAGTTGCTTGCAGATCCTTTAAATGGCAACAACGTTCTAAGCAAACATTGCCTTTTCAATATATGTATAGTTTGCAGTTCATATAGCAAATTAAAAAGAAAAGGAGATTATATGGTGCAATGCAATTATATGCAACATAAATGTTTGCAAAAACTATGATTAAACAAGAATTAGGGGAGGAAGAAAGCATAGAGGGACTGAAGATTTAAGTTACAATGTATTGGCATAAGGCATGATTTACTGAAATCAGTTGTGACTTTTTTCTGTGTTTGGTCTATCCATCAATCAATCTGAATTTATCTATAGTTTCTGTTAGAAATTGTGTCTCTTGTTGGCAGAGGTAAGCACCCTGTCCAAGTAGGGACCACAATCCTAGTCAGCGTAAACTAGATACACACTAAATGTTAACCTGTGCTCACCCTCTGGTAGCTTTGCACAGAGCAGTCAGGCTTATCTAAAGAGGCAATGTGTAAAGTATTTGTGCAACACGCATACACACAGTAGAACAATAAAAACACCACAAAAAGTCTCCAAACAGATTTAGAAGAATATAGAGTATTCATCTGAGTAAAATAAGACCACAATGACAAAAATCCAGTAAGTAGAAACGGAGTTATGATTTTTTGTAGAATAAACCAATAATAGTGCTTAGAAGTCAATAGCACTAAAATGTTACTTGAGATCATGCTAGACTGGGGTAAATCCAAAGTTCAGGCCGACGGCAATGAAGGCTGGCTACAGGACTCATACAGTTCCCACTGACAAAGTTACTTGGATGTAGCAAAGCATTGTCATAGAGAGTACGATGAGTCGATTTTAATTCCTGCAGTTGGGTCAATGATTCGAAGTCAAGCCTTGCAGACAGGACCTGAGATCGGCGCTGTGTCAAAGTCAAACCACGTGGTCGGGACTTTGGACTGGCACTGCATCGTCATCGAGTTGCGCAAGAATGTCTTCGGATCAGCACTGCGTCAGCGTCGAGGGGCACTGTGTCGGTTCCGACCGGCATAGTGATGAAGATGCATTGATTTTGTTGCAGAACCCACTTATAAGGCCCAGTACTGGAGTGGGCACCTCGGGCAAGGGTATAACTAACAGATAGCAGAGTACAGCAGCACCAGCAGAGTTGAAAGAAGTATTTTATGAACCTGGGACTTCAGAAAACAGGAGACAAGCCAGCAAGCCCTTGGAGCCACTCTGGGTTCAAGTGAGATGAGCCCTTGTCCTCAGGAGGGCAGAGATCAGCAGGCAGCAGGGCAGCTCAGCATAGCAGTGAATCAGCTCCTTAGAACAGTCAGTCAAGCAGAATAGTAATCCTTGTAGCACACCAGTCCCTACTTCTGACAGAGTTCTTCACAGGTCCAGTAGTGTGCTGTCTTGGTAGGGTCAGAGACTCAGTACTAATAACCAATTGTGACTTTAAAGTGGGGTTGACTTCAAAGAAGGGTCTTCAAAGTGCACAAAGGCCCTTTCTTCCCAGCCCTGGTTCCAGTTGATCAGTAGGGGGTAATCAGCCCTTTGTGTGGGAAAGAGGACACTACCTGTTCAGGTGTGTCAGCCCCCCTCTTCCTGCTCAGGAAGAGCTATCAGAATGAGGAAAAATGCAGATGAGTTCTCTGTCACACTTACCCTTCCTTTGTTTGTGGCTTTCTAGAGGGAATGCAGAAAGTGTAGCTGTCGCCTACCCCTGACATGTATTGCAGACAGGCTGTAGGCATGCAGAGCAGTAAGAGCAGAGAAATGCCCACTTTCTAAAGATGGCGGTTCTAAAATAGTAATGTTAGATCCAACTTTACCATTAAAAGAGGAGTTATCATTAGCGTTCCAAAGATATGAAAGATGATGCAGCTACTCCTTTCTAATCAGGAATTACAGCCTAAACGTGCATTATTAAATTCCCAATGCTAACCTATGACAGGAGAGGACTAACAGTAGTAAAAAACAAATTTGGGTGTTTGTCACTACCAGGACATGCAAAACTTAAAGGTACATGTCTTAGCATTTACTTACAAAGCACTCCGCACTATGGGCTACCTTAGAGTTAATATAGGTATAAAAAAGGGGAGCTTAAGGCTTGGCAAAGGGTTATAAATTCCAAGTCAAAGTGGCAGTAAACTGCACACACAGGCCCTGCAATGGCAGGCCTGAGACAGGTTTGAAAGTCTACTTGTGTGGGTTGCAAAATCAGTGCTGCAGGCCCACATGCAGCATTTAATTTACAAGCCCTGGGTATATTGTATACCACTTTACAAGGGACTTATAGGTAAACTAAATATGCCAATTGTGTATACACCAATGTTACAATGTTTGGGGAAGGATCACATGCACTTTAGCACTGGTCAGGAGTGGTTAATTACTCATATTCCTAAGGTAAACAAAGAAAGGTCAGAAAAATAGGAGGAGGAAGGCAAAAGGTTTGTGGTGACCCTTCAGAGGGGTACATTTTCCAACAGTTTCTAACTAGATTAAGTATATAAGCCACTACCTTGTGTGCTGTATATGAGTGATGTTATATGTTGGTTGCTGCAGTCTTTAAGGCCAATGTATCTTGGTATTTTAGATTAACCTCCATTAATGCATGCATGCATGTTGATATCATATATTACATTGGTTTTGTCATCTACGTATAATAATACTTTTGAAAAGCTGGACTTGTGGAGGGTACATCTAGCCAATCTGTAGCACTTAGCACATATGTGTCAATAAAATCAATAACTAAGGAATAAATGAAAGAACTAGGGCTCATCCTAGCACTGGAAAATCTAAGCTGGATTATCAGTACTGAGGCAGCTTTCTGAGACGTCTTGAATAATTTAATTGATATTTTTGTTTATACGTTTGCAATGGGTTTAAGTCCCCTCAATCTCTTTTCCTTTTAGGATTGATTTATTTCATCCTGTCTTTGGTCAAGTTATACAGTCCCCTTAGTAGAGGTGTTGCAGATGTGTTGCAAGCATAGCGCAAGATGGCGGTTGGCATCTATTAGCGCTGCTACACCCAAACCTGCCATCCTTCTGATTCGGGCACTGTGGGGCAGTATAGAGAGGCATCTGGGGTCACTATGCATCGCTGTGTGGCGAGTAGCAGTGTGAGCAGGGGGCGGCGGCCTGTGTTTCTGGCTGCAACTACACTTGCTGACGACTCCCCCTCAGGCGAGAGATGGCCAAGATGGTGCCTGCAGGATGGGCATGGTGATACGGGCAAGCCGCTGAAAGCCCTGAGGGTGTGCCGCCAGTCCTGCTAGTCAGCGGAGCAGTGGAGGCCCCCTGATCACAGAGGGGAGTGGGTAGCAGTGTCCCTCCCCATGGAAAGGGAGGAGGAGGGAATGGCTGGAGCGCTCCAGTCGGAGAACTGGTGAGGAAGTACAGAGAGAGCTGGGGAAGGGGTGGGGGGTCCCAGGGTTGAACACACAGTACAAGGACCAACCTGGGTTCCCCTCCCGAGAGATCCAAGAGGCTTGTCCCACCCACACCGAGTAGTGGGGTTTTGGGTATGGCAGGACTGCCTCACTGCCCCCTCCTGCTATCCCGAGTAGGTGTGCAGAAGTTTTTTCCCATCCCCGAAGATGGAGGTGTAAGGCCTGGGCCGCACCATGAGGCATGTGCTGCAGGGGCCATGATCAATAGTAATCTGCCCCCTTCAGTGGTGAGCATGGAGCAGAGGAACAGAGGTAGTAGGGTGAGGAGGTGGGGTATGTTTTTTAAAAATGTTTTTTTATTAACTTTATACTTTATTGCATATACAATTATCACACAGCTCTTATAGCCTACAACCCGGAGGCAGACAGCAGTCCACTTTATCACAGCACTTCAGTTTAGATGTATCTTACACAGCCTACATTCCAGCATCCCTGGGGCCTGGCGGCAATTCGAGTACTAGAGGGACAATTAGGAATGCAATGCTTGTAGTAGGGCCCCATCCGACACTCACTACTTCTTAACTGTGCGTCTAGGAGGAGCAAACTGCCCCGACCATGCTGCTGTTGGTAATATAGTACATCGGAGCTCCAGGTTTATAGGCCAAAAATAGTGCCCTTTCAGAAACTCTTCAAACTACCTACCCCTTAAACTACCCCCCCATCCCAACAACCACCCCCCAACCCAAAGTGTGCCTGCCTTTATAGCATGTGCTATAGTTGCGTGTGCTGCCCGTGTGCCGTGGTGTCAGTCCTAACAGTCCACCCATCCGCAGATATTCAGAGTTGGAACCAGGCCCCCAAGTTGCACCGCCCCCCTCCCGCTAATTATATCTCAAGTCACTACGAGGTACATCCCCTTCTGCGTACTCCCAGACCCCCTGTGTCCAGAGCCTACGCCTTGCGCCTGGAGCATCCCTAAATGCTTGAGGTGTCGCACCCCTGGTGATCCGTGGCCTCATCCTGAGTTTCTCCTTCCTCTGCGTCCTCCAGGTCAGATCCTGTGTCTGCGCTTTCTCTAGCATCCAGATAGGCCCTGTACAGACCCCAGAAATTCTTGGGACGATTCCTGGGAGGTAGTAGTTTGCTGTATGTCTCCGAATGTGTACAGCAGTATAGCAGGTTACTCCCACCTTTTTTTAGTGGGTAGTGGCCCCCTCATCCAGCACATCGCTACCATACGTTTGACAGTTAGCAGGGCTATATCTGCCAGCCTCCGCAGCGCTACCGGTAGCGGTTTGGAATAACCCAGCAGTGCCAGGGCCGGGTTGGGCGTGACATCC
The DNA here is from genome assembly GCF_964263255.1 of Lissotriton vulgaris. NCBI lineage: Eukaryota > Metazoa > Chordata > Amphibia > Caudata > Salamandridae > Lissotriton > Lissotriton vulgaris. Next base: position 821,496,289 of record NC_141685.1, on the reverse strand, counting down.
ACCCCTAGAATCAGCCCCAGTTCGGAGAATATCTCCGTCCAGAATCTGTAAATTCCGAGGCAGGACCAAGTCATATGTAGGAAGTCCGCACTCGGGAGATGGCAGCGTTCACATTCCGTGGATCCTCTCAGGCCATACCTATGCAGTCTCTCCGGGGTATAATAGACACGCTGTAAGTATTTGAAATGGATTAGCCTATGTCTGTTATTCAGAGATATCTTCCTGGTGCAACAATAACTCCACATCTCGTCAGTGATCTGCGTCTGGAGATCAACCTGCCAGGCCGCTCTTGCCTTAGATTGCAGACCAGACTTATGTCGGTCCCCCATTCTTTTAAGTTTGGACACCAGTTTACCAGTTGCAGGGTTCTTAATAACATAGGTGAGTTCCGGCATTTCTGGAGGTTCAGCCAACTCCGGACCAAGAAGTTCCTGCAGGGCACTGCGCACCCTATGGTATTGGAAGCTATGGAGCAGCGACTTCCCTGTCTGCGATTGCAGAACCTGGTGGAGAGTTTTCATAGTGCCGTCTAGGAACAAATCCCCCATCCTGGTAATACCCAGTTCCTGTAGTGCCTTCGTTACCCCTTTCTCTACCAGAGGAGGTATCCACACAGCCCACTCCACCCGCATAATTGGAGAGTACAGTCTATCACCGTCCTGCAGTCTCAGCAACTCATGCCACGCATGATTCGTGGCTTTAATGGAATCCAGTATCCCCGTCCTGCGGTCCACCGGGTGACATATCATGGCCGAGAGTGGTACCAGATCCGCAAACAGCCGTCCTAATTTTACATGCGGTATATCAGGATTGCCATGGATCCACGTGTGTAGGTGCCACGCCTGCGCAATTCAATAATACTGCTCGAGATCCGGCGCTCCCAGACCTCCCTGCTCATAGGGTAGCGTCAAAATCTTTGCACTCTGGGTTGTTTACCTCCCCACGCCAACCTAACAAGGACTTGTGTGAGTCGCCGAAAGAAGGATTTAGACATGACCATCGGTATGTTGTTAAAGAGAAACAGGAACCGAGGTAGTACCACCATTTTCATAATCGCTAACCGCCCCATCAGCGATAGAGGTAGTCTACACCAGACCTCCACATCGTCCACCAGTTTACTGTATGCTCTCCCGTAGTTCTCACGAACCAGTAACTCAGGGTCGGTGTGCAGACGGATCCCCAGATATCTTATGGAGTCCGAGGTCCACTGCAGCGGGTACTCCGCCGCAAACGGGACAGTCACCGGCGTCAACGGAAGAGCAACCGATTTGTCCCAGTTCTCGCGCAGCCCAGCTAGTGCTCCAAATCTCACCACCTCCCGCAGCACTGATGCAAGATTGACTTCCGGTTCTCTGACATATAGCAAGGTATCATCCGCATATGTGGATATACCGATCTTATACGCAGGGAAGTTGATCCCTTCGTGTTCGTGGTATTCTCTGATCGCACACGCCAGGGGTTCTGCCACAAGCGCATATAACAGAGGAGACAGGGGGCAACCCTGTCTAGTGCCTCTACTTATTGCAATGGGGTCAGTGACAGTGTCTCCTAGTTTCAGGCGAGCAGAGGGCTTGTAATAAAGTGCACCTAGCATCTGTAGGAAAGGTTCACCCAGCCCATACTTCCGCAGTACCCTTAGCATGAAGGGCCACTCCACTGAGTCGAAGGCCTTCTCCATGTCTAGAAATATCGCATTTGCCTTGTTGTCTTGTTTCACGTGTTGCATAGTGCCAAGGACAGTGCGGAGGTTATATGTTAAGTTCCTTGTGGGAACAAAACCCGCCTGTTCCAGAGCAACCATTTCCGGGACGATTATAGCCAACCTCGCAGCTAGTACTTTTGCGTACAACTTGGCATCCACATTCAGAAGAGAAAGTGGCCTGTATGAGCCGCATTCCCTGGGGGACTTCCCTGGTTTAGGGATGGTGATAAGAAGGGCTTCTCTCATAGATTTTGACATACTACCCTGTTGACATATGTCATCGAAAAGGGACATCAAGTGTGGTACAAGGGTATCTTTGAAGGCCTTATAGAAGGCTACATGAGTCCATCCGCACCCGGAGCACTGCCTGATCTCATTCCCTCCAGCGCCTCTAGGATCTCGTCTCGCTGTATGGGCATCATCAAAAATTCCCTTTGGAAATTTTCCAGGAAGGGCATTTTAATATAACTAAGGTAGTCATCAATCTCCTCCTCCATATGCTCAGATCTAGACCTGTAAAGTTTAGAGTAATAATCCTTAAATTCAGCAATGATGTCAGCCTCCTCAGTAACTACCTCTCCTGTGGATGTAAATAATTCCTCTACGACCAGTCTGGGTCTACTATTGCGCATCAATCTGGCCAGCAGTGAACCTGGGCGATCCCTCTCCCCATATGTTCGTGCAGTGGCATATTTCCCCAAATGTTTAACCTCTCTGTCAGCTTCCTCATTGAATTCTATGATCAGTTTTTTAATCTGTTCTTCCGTGTCAGTGACCGATGTGCGCCTGTGTTGCTTTTCTAGATCTGCCGATTGTGTTTCAAGGCTTTTGAGTCTATGTCTAATAGATTTGAACACCACAGAATGTTTCGCCATCGTCATTCCCCGGATGTAAACCTTAAAGGTGTCCCACACTGTCTGAAAGCTGTCCACAGACCCCAAGTTAGTGTCGAAGAATGTTTCTATGTCTTCCGCTATCTCCCCTCTGAAAGCCTCGTCTAGGAGAGAATATGGCGGGAACCTCCAAGTAAACGGGGGGATTTTCCTAGCAGGGGCGGTGAGGAACAGAAGCAGTGGTGAGTGGTCCAACAGCGTGCGTGGGAGAATTGTACAACCTTTCACTGAATTCAGGAGAGTGAAAGACACGAACCAATAATCAATCCTCGTATGTATATTATGGTAGGCCGAGTAATGTGTAAACCCTCCCTTCCGCGGGTGTCTGTGTCTCCATATGTCCACCATGTCTAACTTGATTAGTTCCGAGTGCATAAGAACGGCGGCTGCCGCAGGGCTGCGGGCCGACCCAGCTGAACGATCCAGGTCCGGGTGCATCACAAAGTTAAAATCCCCTCCCCATACCATTCTAGAACCAACATACGTCCTGCATGCATCTGCTAGGGCGGAGTAAAAAGTGGGGTTATCGTAGTTGGGACCCTAGACATTCACCACAATCAAGTCATGACCTTTACTTGTACATCGTGAAATGGTGAAACGACCCTCTAGATCAGTAGACAGAGGCGTCAACATTAGCTGCGAGCTGGGATTTACCCATGTCACCACCCCCCTAGAGTGGGTAGTGAAACCAGCTGCCACACAGTTACCTCCCAGACCTCTCGCAGACAACATCTTACTCGTAAGTGGGAGGTGTGTTTCTATCAAGAGGGCTACATCAATACGGTGTCTGTGAAGATAGCTCATTACTTTTCTAAGCTTGCGGTAGTCATTAAGCCCCCTAACATTCCAGGTCAACACCCTCACAAGACCGGGACCATTGTCCATACTGAGATCTTCATGGTCCTCCATCTAGAATCAATACGTGAGGGCAGTCTACTGCAGGATATCTGGAACATCTAAAAAATGTAGGTAGGACCACGGTTGCAGCAACGATTCGCACAATACCAGGCATAACACTCCATTGAAGCCAAACCTCCCACTTTCCCCAGGCAACAAACCCCAACTTGATCAAAGCGCAATCACCCTCCCCCACAGCCGACCACCCCCAACCTGGTCAGACAGAGGCCAGTACCACCCTCCATCTCCCCTGAGAAACAAACTTAAACAGGCCCTTAATTGGCTCTCACCGGAGCCCAAGGGCCGAAAGCGCAGGGGCAGACGTTGCCAGCCAAGAGCAGTTATCTACCAGTCCGAAACCGCAATGCTGAAGCGCCCCAGTGCCATGCCCCTGTCGAGCATTCGGTGCCTACATGAGTCCCAGTCCACTAAATGCATAGTTATGTCCCCCCCCATCTCGTAGCCCAGCTCCCATCTTAGGGCCACCCGCGACCTGCTCCACAAACCCAAGTATCAGAACCCCTAGACGTGAAGCAACAGCCCCTGGTAAGGAGCCCCCCCGGCCCTCCACGACATATAGAAAAACCAGTAAGATCTCACCCAGCCGGGCATCGTCAGAGTACTGCCAGGGCTCCACCGATTGGGAGCAGATGTTGCAGAGTGTCCTCGCAGCGTACAACACAACTCGGAGTTTGAGCAATCCAGGGGGGGACGTGCCGTCGATATCAATATTATGACCAAATCAAACAATCACTTAGTGTTCATTCCTGTTCATCCAGTTGCGACGAAGCCTGAGCGTCGTCTCGGTCACTCCTCGGGCTGTTCCTGCGCTCTCTAGACCATTCCTTCAGAGATTTTTGCAGCTCCCTGGGGTCAGTAAAGAAATGTGAATGCCCTTGCCTATTTATCCGGAGCTTCGCTGGGTACATCATGGCATAGTCCAACCCAAGTTCGCGCAGTTGTTTTTTGTATGGAGCAAATTGCCTCCTTTCCTCTTGCACTTTCGCGGTGAAGTCCGGATAGAGTGAGATATCCATTCCTTCATATTGTAGCTTGCCTTTGTCTCTGGCTAGACGGAGTGCTGTGTCCCTATCCCGGTAATTCAGCAGTTTCGCTATTATGGGACGCGGATTTGCACCATGCTTCGGTCTAGGTCCTAGCGTGCGGTGGGCCCTCTCCACTATAAACATAGGGGAAAAAACCTCATCTCCTAGTAGCACTTTCAAGAGTTTCTCCACAAAGAGCTCCTATTGCCAGTTTGCGTAGTCTCCGCCACACCCGTTATGCGAATGTTAGATCTACGCGATCTCGCCTCCAAATCCTCCGACTTGTCTTGGATCACCTGCAAAAGTCTGCCGAATTGCTTACGGTCTTTGTCCCACTCTGACTGTGCCTCCTCCGCTTCTGTCAGTCGTCTCTCCGCCATGTCAAGACGTTCAGCGTGCTTGTCCACTCGTTCCGACATGCGGTCCATACGATATGTCAGGGCATCGATTTTAGTTTCAATTGGCGCTATACTGTCTTGTAGCCCTTTTTCCATCGAAACCAGCAGTTCGCGGATGTCAGCACCTATGGAACCATCAGAGGTGGCTCCCCGCGGGGACGCCTCTGTGGCCGGCACCTCAGTGCCCTTGGTCTGTCACTGCTCAAAGGTGAGTTTGGATTGTGTTCTGTCGTTTTTGCCCATGGCTATTCTGCTGGACATCAAAGCGAATTGTGTAGCAGGCTCCTGTACCCAGTCGGAACAGACTAGTATCTTCCCGCGTCTTAAAGTGTGCTTCAAGCCCCAAGCACCAGAGCCCAATACACACTTGCGTGCTTCCAAGTGCGCGGGCAGCCGCTCCAGTGATCCGGTGAACCGCTCACCTCAATAGTACCAATTGGCAGCCAACTGTGAGTCCCTCTAGCCGGACGCGTAGTATCCTATCTATGTCGCAGCCCCTCTGCGCCAAACACCTCCTTCCAGGGACCCAGTCCGTCTCCGGGGCAAGTTGTTCCCAGGGCTACCATTGAGCTTCGCAATCCAAGTAACAGAGTGCCCACGCCAGGGCGTACAATCACACTCCCTGCCTTCATCCGTGCAGATCAGGATCCTCAATCTTTGTGCCTTGGTGCCCCAGACGCTATGCCCAGCCACAACCGCAGGCCCCGATCCTTGCGGCAAATGGCCGCCACCGAGGCACGCAGGCTGCAGCTCCGGGGCGTCCCAAGTCCACTGTTAGGGTCGCGCTGCCGGTACGTCCGGCGCCACACAGGCCGCACGTCGAGTGACGTAGCTCGGACTGCTTTTCAGGCCAGGCCGGGGATGCAGGCCTGGTCCGCTACCGCCGGGATCCTCCCTCCAGGACGTCTCGTTATTCTGTCGGACGGGACGCCGAGACTCCGCCGCTCACACCTGGGGGCTGCTAGGGATTGAATAGCAGCCGTTAGAGTCAGTTTGGCACCTCGTAGGATTAAATTGTCGGATTTTAATGGGGCTGAGGCGAGGAGCTCAGCGCTCACACGTCTACCATGGACGCCGGCAAGCTCCGCCCCCAGGAGGTGGGGTATGTTGTTGGCTGTATGATATTGGGACTGGACATGGGTTCCCCCGCTGAAGCCAAGTGAGAGAAGGGCGTTCGTGCCTCCTGCCCCGTGTAGTTGTAAGAATGGACCAGTTTGCGCTCACGCAGTGCCCTAGTTAGCATTCGCTGCGCCATTTTCTTTTAAGGCACCATTTTAGGCTGCTCAAAATTGATCTTGTTCAATTCAGAGAAATGCCCTCTTCTGAGTTTCATTTCTGAATGTTAGGTTTTGTTTCAGTAATGAGTACACTGTTCATGTCAGCGCTTAGCTTTCTCACTAGATAGAGGCCCCCTCACACTTGTCTGGTGGCGGCCCGGGATGAGATGACCTTGGACTATGTTAGTTTGTGTAAGATATGAACGCTGAAACCTTTTTTTTGTATTTCACTGTTCAGCTGCATCTGCTTGGAAAATTCCACTGTGGGCATGCCTTTGCCCGGCTATGAAACGTACATAATGTATCTCTTTTTTAGGAACAATAATATGACAAGAACTGAGTGCGTTATATTTGCTGATCGGTGGGTCAGTCACTTTGAGCAGATCTACGTACAGGGGGCTAAAAAAAAACAACAGACTCCCCCTAGGCATCCAGTGCTGCACCACTCGCATTACGATTTGAAGTAAAGGAGGTGCAGAAAGCGATTGATGGTATGTCTGCACGGAAAGCCCCTGGTCCTGATGGGATACCTGTGAACCACTACAAATCAGACTCTGGTACATGGGCAAACATTTTAACAATGGTGTTCAATGCAGCCACAAGGGTAGGTCTACCCCACTCATGGTCAACAGCAGTGATTTTGCCTATTTATAAAAAAGGTGCCAGGGACGACCCTGCCTGTTATCGTCCAATTTCTTTATTGGATTCTACATCAAAAATAACGGGCAAGGTTATCTTAGATTGCTTAAGCATTTAGCTGGAAGAAAAAAATGTGTTATCCGAATTGCAATTTGGCTTTCGTACGGGTAGGGGTACAGTGGAGCAATGTATGAACCTACTCATGTTCACCAACAAATACACCCTAGCCAGAAAAGGGCCTATGTTTTTGGCTTTTATGGATTTAACGTCCGCTTTTGTAAATAGGTCAAAATTATGGCAGTTGTTGCTTGAAATAGGGATAGACAGAAACTTAGTATGTTTTTTACATTGGTCCCATCTTAATTTTAACAGCCTCAGCAAGATATATTGAGAACGGTTCCCTAACTAAATCTTGGAAGGTACAAAGAGGAATGAGGCAGGGGTGCATTCTTACACTGGCTTTATTTACACGTTATTTAAACAAGTTGGGGGCAGCCCTATCAGACTCATGTTTAGACATCCCGAGAGTAGGTTCTAAACTAATTCCAGCTCTTTTAAATGCAGATGATGCACTTTTCCTCGCTAGGCCTCAGATTGCTTTGAAATGTTTAGTTAATACTTTTATTGATTTCCTGGTAGCTCTTGACCTTGGGGTCAAATTTACAAAATCCCATATAATGTCAATTGGTAACCTAAAGCTGGAGAAAACATCCATTACATGTAAAGGTGGGGTGATGTCCAATGTACCCACCTACCCATACTTGGGTGTGTTATTTGATTAAAATAGCTCTTGGGTGGCACAGCGTGCACTAAAGAAAAACACTTTAGCAAGAGCTACAGGAGCCTCACTGGATTTTGCTAGAAGATTAGGGAGTAAACCCATACCACCACTGTTGCAGATTTTTAATGAGAAATGTGCCTCCCATGACAGTGTATGGAAGTGTGGTATGGGGCTGCAGGGAAGCAATGAACAACAAGGAGTTCAAAATACACATATACAACAACTCTTAGCTGCTCCTTCAAGCGTTCCAGCCTTTATGGTACATGAGGACTTAAGGCAGGGCTACATTACAAATAATATTGCTGCAGCCCCCTTATTATGGTGGTTAAACATTTGGTCTAGAGTTGACCCAAACCTAAATCCCATTATTTTAGATGGTTGCATGAAGTAAGATAGAGCTGCAGATAATCCCTTTTTAAGTTATGTTTCTCAGAAGCTTTCAGCTCTAGGGCAACTAGAGCTATTTAATCAACCAAGAAAGCTGCACCCCAGGGAGGAGAAAGTTATAATAACTGAGGGGCATATTACCAAGCAATAGCGATAATTATCGCTATTGCTCGGTTAGAGACAAAAATTTACCGCTAAGCTGCGGCGATTTTTATCGCAAATAAACCTTGGTATTACCAAGGTTTATCGCAAATGCGATAAAAATCGGCCGCATTGCATGAATATCGCTGAAAAGTCAGCGATATTCATGCATTACCGAGCTAATGCTCTTAGCCATGTTATCCACCTCCCATTGGATAACATGGCTAAGAACTGCTCAGGGCAGGTGTTAGCTTTTGGAGATATTCGCGCTTAGCGCGAATATCTCCAAAAGTTGGTAATAGGAGATAGCGATGTTAGCGACTGTTTCCAGTCACTAACATCTTGGCACGCCCACTTTGAATGTCATTAGTGATAAATATCACTGACATGCAAAGTGGGGCCCAAGATGGTCGCTATCTCCTACTAGCTTTCACTAACTGGTGTTAGCGACAGCTAGGTAATAGGGAGATAATTTTATCTCCGCTTTCTTGGCTTTTAAAGCCAAAAAAGCGGAGATAAACCCCCTTGATAATATGCCCCTCAATTCTTAACTAGGATATATCTGGATAGGGAATTAAATAAACTTAAGAAACCCACATGCAGACATTTTATGATTATAAGTCATGGGATTTGAGATCAATCTTTTTGGTCTTTTGTTAATAACCTGCGTCATTGTTTTCTTTTATCTAGATTTATATTTAATTGAATACACTGGTCCCTTACTGTACCTACAGGTTTCTCAAAGTTAGGAACTCTACAGCCACGTGCATGTGATAATTTTTCTGACCAAGCTCTGTTGCACTTTATGTTTTTCTGTGGTTTTTATACTGAGTTGCGAGCCAAATACATTTTACCACTTTTTAGAGATTGCTATTTTACACAAGTAAGACCAGCATTGATTTACCTGCGAACGCTTTCCTCCCCAATCATTTGTTATGGGGTTGCAATCTTCTTATCAGGGGCAATATGTAGAAGAAAAAATATGGGTTGATAATAGCAATGGTTTGGATTTATCTGGAAATGTTTTTATTATATAGATGAATTTTATTTGTGCTTTTAACCACATTCGTAGTGTCGTTTTAAATCATAAATGTATGTGTCCTTTCCTGTGAAATGTACTTTTATGGCCAGAACATGGCCGAATAAAGTTTTTATTGATTGATTGATTGTATCCCTATGCTTGTTGATTCCAGTTCCCTCTGTAGCACTTCTAGTGACTGGACAGATGGGGCTCCACTCTGACTGTATATGAATAAACAGTTATTGGTTTGTATTCTCTACTGTCTGACCGACTCTTCATTTGGCACGGAAGACTGAGAGGTGGTCATTAGTGACTTGGATAGCCCTCAACGAGTCACTTGCTTCATAGTGGGGGTCAGGTTTGGTAGGCCTGCCCTCCCGCAACAGTTTGTTGGTGAGCACCTTGGATAGTGAACCGGGAAGGCGGGTCTGACAGTGGTGGTGCTTGACTCATCCCTGCGCAATGAGGCCTGAGGACCATGGCAGTGACACCAATATGGCCAGAGGTAGACCCCCTACCAAACTGGGGAAGCTAAACAAGTATCTTAAACCCTGGGGCAAGCACTTCCCAGAGAGGCAACTGAGGGATTGAGGGGGCTAGCGTGAGATACACTGGCGGAGACACACATGCAGGAACAAAGACCACCCTGTGGGCCATTGAATCCTCCTGCCTAACACTGAAAACTGAATAGGTGAGGCGGGCCGGACATGGTCCTCCTCCATCAAGATTTGAGGAAAATCATGAGCTGTGTGGCAGAGGCGGAGGCGGAAACCGAATTACAGCATTGGAATCTGCATCGTGGGTCCTCACCCAGAAGATACAGCAGTACAGTGGTACTACAGATGCAGGAGCTGATGACTCACATGGAAGACGTGGAGGTCTGCTCGATAAGGAATAATCTGCGGTTCTTTAAATACCCAGACTGAGTGGAGGGTTTCAGCCCAGAACAGTACCTGGAGAAATGGTTGAGCTCCCTCCTGCCCCCGATCAGATCTCAATGCGTTTCTTGGTTAAACGGACACATTGTTTGCTGGCTTTAAAATGCCCCCAGGGTAAAAAAAATTGTAAAGGTCTGTTGTGCGCAATCTTGTGAGTTTGAGAGAGAAAGTTTATGTATAAATGTATGTGTTTGATTGTGAGCATGTGTGTGAGGGAAAGTGACAGTCAGTGACAAGTAGTGAGTGATAATAAATTAGAGTGAATGTCGGTGAGATGAGTGAATCAGTGTGAGAGTAAGGGTGTGAGTGTGACTGGGTGAGAATGAGTGAGTGAGGGCATGACTGAGTGAGCAAGATTGAGTGGCTGTGATTAAGATTGACTAAGAGTGACTAGATGAGAATGTGAGTGGGTGAATATAAATGACTGTGAGTGAGAATGAGGTGCCTTTGGCACTGCATTCCGAAATTAGTTCTTAGCTTATAGATAGATTTATGGCAAAATTATGGCATACTGGGGGCAATTCTTAACATAACAGTGACCTGTCACAAAATACTGGCATTGATATACTAGAGAAAATACTTGACATATGGGACCCAAGGTAAAAGGTTGGTGCTTGCATACTGGAGGGAATTCTTAGTATGAGCCACCAGTGGCAAAATGCTGGCGCTAGCACATTGGAGGTGAATACTTGCATAAAGGAGGACAGCTGTGTTGAAGGGGGACAGCCATAACATAATGTTGGCACTATCATACTAGAGGTACATTTTAACATGAGGGCCATGGGTCACCAGTGGCATATGGATGTCAATAATAGCAACGTTCTGGGACTGACATATTTCATGTAAATTTTGACATAAGGGCGCAACTATGGCATATAAAGAGAAGCTATGGCAAGATGCTGTCCCTGGCACTAAGGAGGTTATGTTTGGCATAAAGGGGCACCCATAGCACATTTTTTTAAAGAATGTCAATTCATGGGGAGTGTCAGATTTTATGGGCTTGGCACACCATGGAAGGACATGTATATTTATTCGATTTCTTTTCAGACCCCAAGACTTTTTAGCAAATGTATGTGAAAAGTTCGATTTAAAATGCACTGTTTTACCCCGTATTTTCAAAACATTTAGGGGTTAGGGCACCCGAACCCCGAGATTATGTCAGCACTCTGATATAAGTGCATCCAATACAGAAATTTGTTTTGTGTTTTTTTAAATAATAATCATAAAGTTAATATTGAACTTGTGATATCATTTGGGTCTGGGGTCAAGTGACATCTCTTCCTCAGAAGATTTACGGTCAAAGGTCATAAAATGTCCCTTCCTTTGATAGCATTATAGTCAAGGTGTGTATGATCCCACTTCAACTGCCCCAAGATTCGAATTCCATGTACAGTCAGTCCAACGAATTCAATGTAAGGTCCATATCTAAGGTTATACCAGGAATCGACTACTCAAGCAGAATGGAGCAGAGGTGGAGAAGTGTGGCTCACTGATTAGAGCGGCAGATCCTGATGCAGAGGTCTGGCCCGGGACCAGGGTTCAATTCCCGACGCGGCAGGGTCCTGAGCCCAAAATGTCCACGGACTCGATAATTCTTGCCTCGGTGCCGATTCTAATCATGGGGTCCCACGCTGCAACTCTGGGCAATAGCTTGCTTAATCTCCACTACGGCAGCCCACCTGCTGCGGGAGGCCTGGCTTTCACCTTGGGGATGCCCAGTAGGGGTTATCTCACAGGGAAAAGCCAGGACGGGTTCCCAAGGAAAGCACCTTGATGCCTTTGGGTGATACGTGCGCTATATAAATCGCAATACATTTACATTTACATGTATTGTGTCCATTCATGATATCTCATTTGTTTCCAGCTGCTGCTCTGGAATGAAACTACATGCCTGGTCCTGCTGTCACTCGAATGAAGGGGTCATATTTCGTCACCACCACCTCATTCAGTGCTTCTAGTTTAACATAGGATCAGCATTAGTCTATGTCCATTGTCCAAGATTTCTGTGAAGAAAGCCGGTTTTATCCTTCAGAAATAGAAACTATGCCTCTCCTCAAATTTCTGTACATTTCTCCTCATCATCGTCGATGTATACCTATGGATGTGCGTAGGGTACAGCTTTCTCTGTGGTGGACGCTGCACTCTGGAACGCCCTTCTGGTGGCCATCAGTGCAACAATGATTGTCGATCAAGAAACATTCCAAAACATATCTTTTTCCTGGCCAAGATTGCAAAGCTGTAACTGTCATGTGTGGGCAGCCATTGTTCTTAGCGATAACAAACCTAAAAGGTTAATGTATGCCGCAGAAGACAAAAACAACATAATACAGTAAAAGGCCCTCCTTTTACCTTTCATTTGAGCGCCTTAAAACTGTTTCCTCGGTCCCACTAGGCCCTCCCTCTGCCCCTCCCACTAATGCCAGATTTTGCCACTTGGTCTGCTAATATCCACTGATTCTTTAAAACGCAAGGAAAAAGCCATCTAAAACACATTTTTAATTAAGAAATATGTTTATTCTCGCAAATCACTCGAGGAAAGCTTCATAGTTGGAACTATATTTTAAATTCAATATTAGTCTCTGGCTTCAGCAGTCGTCTTTAGTTTTATGTCGTATCTGTTCAGCTGTCAGTAGGTGTGCTTGGCTTCCATTTTCCATACTAATTAAGTTCTACCCAGTCCAGCAGCCTCGTGCAATGTCTAATATGGTGGTGTGAAATCACAATGGCATTCTGGGTAATGCGAAGCAGTATTTGGCGTGACCCTGGTGCTAATGGGGGTAATATATTCCATAGTGCAGCTGTTCAATCTACAATTTTATAATTTACACCTCTGGAAGGGTTTAACAGGCTTCAGACTATGATAGCGCAGCCATATTTTGCATCACTAATTAGTAGAGAACTGAAATGTTTTTAAATTAATGTGAGATTTTAGTTTCATCCACGGTCATCATTTTTGACTGCTACTTTGTAGGAACCAATTAAGGCAGAACCGTACCCAAACATGTTTTGAAAGTTATTTGTGTAAGAAGAAGTGTTCATCTCCTTCGCAACATTTTTACTTTATCGTTTAAAAAAAAATGTCTACTGCCTGCAAATGTTTATACACAAACAGCACTGCCTGCAAGTTGCAACTGTAGTTTAAAATGTTGGTCTCCTTTGGTTTAAGTGCTCCAAAGTTAATTTTGACATGGGCATCCCATTGTTTGAGACACAGACAGTTGTGAAGAGTGTGGTATGTTTTTTGTTAACGATATTTTGTAGAGGGGTGCACTCGTGTTTCCTTTTTATATTCTGGCTCAAATTAAATTATTTTCAAGATAGTCAAGTGGTGGTAACCAAGGACGTCTGAAGGATTTTGGGGACCGGGGCCAAGCATATTTTAGGGGCCCCTGTTCGGAACAGCTTTGTATTTATGATCCAATTTCAGCTCTTATATGCCGTCATTGGCTAGGTCACTGACAGTGCGCTTTTGCACTTGTCCAAATTTTAAAGTTGTTACATCTAATATTCCGGGATAGTAACGCGCATTTTCAATATTGTAACACAACAGCAGCTCACTGATATTACTGCAAATAATGTCTGTGACACCTTCTTATTTCTCATACCCGAGGTCCTGTTTGGATCTAAGAGAAACTTTTTTGTGGATGTTGCATGAAAAACAAACAAATTTCACATCACTCACATTAAAAATACAATAAAGGCAAACAGTATTTAAAACCATGTGTTTGAGAATTATTCAAGGACATCAGGGCAAGTTTATCTGCAGAACAGGACTGGCACTATCGAGGGGGCCCCCTGTAAGGCTGGGGCCCTGGGCCCACTTTGCCCATGCCTTAAAACGTCTCTGGTGGTAACAGCATATAACAAGTACACAGACTTGGATGCGGTGTGCACTAAGGTGAAATAGGCTCGTGGAGACTAAACATCGATTCTACCGACACATAGGCTGGGGTAATAGTGGGAAGACATCTGATTTGAATATTTTCTCTCATCTTGGAGATTGTTTTTAAATCGATTGGCTCCGTGATTGGCACGGATCTTCCATTGAGAAGCACTACATGAGATATTCCCCTGAGGAAGGGACCGTGCTGTTCCAAAATGCATCACGCATGAATATGAACAGGACATAAATATGTTGTGTTATGCATACAACTTTAAGATTTTAAGTTTATGTTGATATTTTACACAAAAAAGTCTGTGCTGATAGATTTTGTTGTAAGGAATGAACAAGAGGTACTAGAAGTATAGCACCTAACAATGTAAAAATATTAATACATAATGAAGAAATAAATATATGTATGAGAATGCAGTAATAGGCAGATTGTGTTTTATATTGTGATTATCAAATGTATTAATTTGATGAAAGCAGTGGTCGAAGACGGGATTCGTAGGGCACGGCGTGCCCCTACTTCTTTAATTCCAAGGATTCCGATTCTACTTATATATTTCGAAAATGCGTCCCAGGACGCAAGAAATCGCAATTGCCTATAAGTAAAGCCCAGCGTTCCTGGCGTTTGAGGACGAGCGGGGCGGCAGAGAAGTAACAGAACTCTCTCTTTTATTCTTGCCCAGAGAAGACAAGGACAGTGTCCACTTCTGCTCTGCCGCTTCAGCTGCCCCCCGCCACCACTCTTTCCTTCATCCCTCTCTTTCTGTCTAGCAGTTCTTCTCTTACTGAAAACCGTGACTTCAAGAAGGGGCTATGACTCTCTTTCCTCTCCTTTCTTTTATTTGCTCCTCTGTGAAATGGATCCCCCCCAAAAAAACATTAGTCTCTTTGTCTTCTTGCACTCTCTTCTTGGTCTTTGTTCTCCGCTCTGTTCTTGTCCTCCGTTTTCCCTTTTTGGTGTTGTCATCTCTCTGCTTGTTCCTTGCTCTCTTTCTTCCACTTCCGGTGTTGTTATCACTCTTTCTGCTTCTTCCACCTTGAACTCCTTGAAATGTGAGCTATTTCTTGTTACTCTCCGATGTTCTGAAACTGCAGTCCCCATTGAACCTTTCACTCCAGTCACTACCAGCGGATCTTTTGAAAATGGGCCGTCAGATTTCCTTTGCTGTGTTTGTTTCACTATTACCAGATCTCCTTCATTTAGCTGGTGTTCAGCTGCATTTCTCCTTTTGTCAGCATATTCTTTCATTTTCTTTTTCGCTTGGTGATCTCTTTCTGCAATTTCTCTTCTGTTTGTGCTTGCTGTGGCCTCTATTTGTGGTAGCCTTGTCTTGCTGGCTCTTCCTAACACCAGTTCCGCTGGACACCTGCCAGTGGTGCTGTGAGGGGTATTCCTATAGTCTCGTAGCACTTTACAAAGTGCTTGTCCAATTGAGATCTATGTCAATTTTGCTCGCTGGATGGCTTTCTTGATGGTCCCCATGAATCGTTCCGCCATTCCGTTGGCTTGTGGCCACAGAGGAGTTATTTTCCTGTGCTTGATCCCCAGGTATTCCATGAACCTGCGGAATTCTTCTCCCGAGAATGGAGGACCATTGTCAGTTTTCAGTGTTTGTGGTGAGCCCCAGGCGGCAAATATGTTGTCTAACACAGGTAGGGTGGCGCTTGCCGATGTCGATGACACTTCTCTCACTATTGGGAATCTTGAAAATTCGTCGATCACTACTAGCAAGTACTTTCCAGTCTCCAGTGGCCCATAAAAGTCTGCTGCCAGTTCGGTCCATACTGCCGGTGGCAGTTCCGACATCTTCAATGGTGTGGGCTTACTAGATGATCCTGTTACTTGACAGGTATGACAGTGTGATACCTCTTCCTCCACCATGCTGTCCAGTCCTGGGAACCACACTTTTTCTCTCAACATCTTCTTTGTCGCTACGATTCCTCTATGTGACTCATGAGCTAGCTCAACTGTTCTCTTCCTTAGTCGATGTGGTATTACAATCCTTGAGCCTCTCATCAGGACTCCGTTCTCTGTCTCAGACAGCTCTTCGCTTATCTTTTTGAAGGCTAGCAGTTCTTCTTTATTAACCCCTTCTTCTGTGGCGGTGTTGCTGTTGATGTGTCTCCATCTCTGTAGCCTCACTATCGTTCCTATTGCCTTCATTGTCGGGTCTCTTTTTGTCTCTCGCTCCAGTTCTTCACTTGTTATCGATGCTGGAGTGTTTTGTCTCACGATGAGGTTCAGATATTCTTCTGCCATCGTGGTGCCACCTTTCCAAAGGGGGAGTGGGTGTCGTGACATGTAGTCGGCTGGGTTTTGGTCTTTGCCTGGTTTGTGTACTATTTTGAGATTATAGTCCATCAGCCTGATCCCCCACCTTTCGATTCTTGGTGGTATTTTAGCGTTTGGGTTTCCGTAGATAGTCGCTAATGCTTGGTGATCCGTCACTATTGTGAATGGTTTTCCATATATGAACATGTGATAGTGCTCACATGCCCATACTACTGCCAAACTCTCCTTTTCTGGTTAAGAGTATGCTCTCTCAACGTCCAACAGACTCTTGCTTCCGTATGCTACTATCTGTCGAGGTGAATCTTTCCCAGGTTTGTGTTGTGCTAGTATTGCGCCAAGACCTACAGGGCTGGCGTCTACTGTCAGCTCAGTGCATAAGTTCGGGTCGAAGTATGCTAGGAGGTCTACTGCCGTCACTGACGCTCTTATTTCTTCAAACGCCTTTTGACACTCTGTGGTCCATTCGAATGTGTGGCCCTGTTTTGTTAGTTCTCTCAATGGCGTGCTCACCGTCGCAAAGTCTTTTATATATCTCGCGCAGTAGCTGGCAAGGCCAAGAAATGAGCGCACGTCAGCGACGTCTTTTGGTTCAATTGTTTTTTCAAGTGTGTCTATCTTGCTCCGGTCTGGCCTCATTCCTTTCCTTGAGAATATGTGTCCGAAGAACACTAGTTCTTCTCTTCCCAGTTCACATTTCTACTCATTTACTTTCAGGCCCACCTCTACTAGCCGTGAGCACACTTCCCTCAGTGCCTTATTGTGTTCTTCATCTGACTTCCCAAAGACCAGAATATCATCGCTGTAGTTTAGACTGTTCTTGATTGGTCTTATTATCTGCCTAATCGTTTCTTGAAATATTTCCGCTGCTGACGATATTCCAAAACTGAGTCTCTTGTAGCGAAATAATCCTAGGTGTGTTGAGAATGTCGTTATGTATCTGGACTGCTCGTCCAGCTCCAGTTGATGGTATCCCTTGCATAGGTCGAGCTTGGAAAATTTTCCCATTCCTGTCAGGCAGCTTATCATGTCATCTAGATGTGGCCCTGGATGTCGTTCTCTTTCGATGGCTGTGTTGGGTATTCTCATGTCCACACAGATTCTTATCTGTGTGGTGTCCTTTTTTGGTACAGCCACTATTGGGGACACCCATGGCGTTGGCCCTTCTGCTGGCTCAATGATGTCCTGGGCTAGTAGTGCCTTTATTTCTTCTTCCACTTGAGGTTGTAGATGTATTGGTACCCTTCGGTGATGTTGGGCCACTGGTCTGACAGCTTCATTTATGTGCAGCGTTATTTGTCTTCCTTTCAGCTTCCCAAGTCCTTTCGTTAGTTTTGGGAATTCCTGTAGTATGCTCTCCTTTTCCGACATGTGGTACGTCATTTTGAGTAGGCCCATTATTTTTGCTGTTACATTACTTAATAGACACGGTGCGGGAATGTCTCCTCGTAACACATGTATTTCTTCTGTGACAGTCTTGCCCTTGTGCGTCATGGTGTCCGTGAATTTTCCTATGTTCGTTACAGGATTTTGTGCACCCCACGTAAATACTCTTATGCTTGATGGTTGTAGCGGTGGCTTCCTCTTCATTTTATCATATTCCGTAGCACACATGATGTTGCACGTGGCTCCGCTGTCCAGTACAAATTCTGTTTGGTGGGGTCCTACTTCAATGGTCACCCAGTCCGCCTTCTTTATTGACTTCCTGTCTATTAGCCTGATGTGTTCTTCTTCATGCCCTTCGTCTGTGGTCATGAGGTACAGGCGTTCTACTTTCCTTGTTGTTTCTTCCTCTTCCTCTTCTTCTCCTGATTCCCCAGACGAGCTCCTCTCAGTCGCTTCCATATGCCGTACATGTCTTGTTGCTGTTCTTGGCCTCCCGGGCCTGCCTCGTTCATTTTTGAATTGCCCACCTTGGCACATGGTGGCAAAATGGTTGCTTCTATTGCATTTCCTGCATGTTTGACCGAATGCCGGGCATGTTCCTCTGTGTGGGAATTACAGACCGCACCTGTAGCATTGGGAGCCTTGTTTTTTCGCCGCTTGTTCCTTGTGTCCTCCCTTCCAGTTCCCTTTCTTGCCTGCGTCCGGCATTCTGTGTATTTGTTCTCCCTTTTGGTCCATCTGTCTCGCTTGCATCATTACTCTTGCTTCTGCTATCGCTAGATCTAGAATCTTTTCTAGGGCGATAGGTTCTTTTAGTAGTCTTGTGCGAAATTCTGTGTCTCGGCAGCCTTCTATCAGTTTTAGGCGAAGGGCCTGTTCATTGTCGTATTTTTCAAATTCACAGTGTGCTACTAGCTTTCTCAGCCTTGTTGCAAAGTCATCCATTGATTCCTCTGGCTACTGATATGCCATGTTAAAACAATATCTCTCAAAGTCGACGTTTCTTTGGGGGTCGAACTTGGTCGTTAGACATTTTATCAATTTCTCGTATGTTTCTGTTTCACTCTTTGGCAGTGTTATGAGGAGGTCATCCACCTCGTCCCCCACTAGGTTTAGGAATAGCCCTAGTTTTTTTTCTTCCACCACATCGGTCGCCGCCATGTATCGTTCAAACTTTATGATCCACTTTTCCCACCGTATGCCCACTTGTGGCTCTGATACATTGAAAGGCATCGGTCTGCGGTATTGTGCACTTTGCTTTGTTTCTGGCATTTTCTCTTCTTTTCTTCTCTTTGCACCTTTATCTCTTTTTCCTCAAGTTCTTTTATTCTTCTTTTTGTCTGTATTTTCTATTTCTTATATCTTTCTTCTTTTATTTCTCTTTTCTAATGCCCCTTTTTTCTTCCTTAGGTATTGTTATCTTTTCCTCGATACTTCTGTCCTATGGTGACAGTGTTGCTCCTTTTTTTTTTGTTTCTATTGGGCTTTTCTTCGTGTTTTGCCTGCCCTTCTAATGGCTGCCCTTTGTTTGTAATGCACTTTTTTCCACTTGTCCTCGACAAAATGTCCGCCCGTTTTCCCGCGAGATTTCGCGATCGAAATCTTGCTTTTGCCTGACCTTAAAATGGCCGACTCGTTGTGGCTGTGTTTCTATTGGCCCCCCCCCCCGCCTGTTCTCAAAATGGCCGCTGAGATATGCCCCGTTCTCGCGAGACTTCGCGCTTGATTTTCTAGCGTGATCGCCTCACGCTTCTTCTTTCACAGGCGCTGCTCCCGGGGGCTCCTCTTACCGCACTTTGCAGCTTTCGTAGGACGCTGATCGGGGTGGGCTCCCGTGTAGCTCCTTGCGTCTGCGTTGACCTTTTGGATCCGATCCCGTGCACTTTATCGGTCGCGTTGGTATTACTGTTTCCCAACCACCCTCGTCGCCAGATGTCGCATAGTGTGGTGCACGGTCAGCAGGAACAACACAGGACGCCAGATCTCGTAGAGGTACTCCTTTATTTTGTTGTTGTGTCAGTTGGTCTGAGCACGTCCGTCCTTGTCCTCGTCCTCCTACATAATGCCCCTTCCTGTCCGTCCACAGGAAGTGGTGTCCGGTGACCTGGTCACCGCCCTGTGACCCACATGGTCCTAGTGCCCTGCGTCCGTCGTGGTCATCACAACTGGAAATGTCCTTTTTTTCGAACATTTTAATTCCAAAGTGCGCCATCAGTAATAAAAGGTTAACAATATGAAAAATAACTAAATAAAGTAAGACAGAGTGGTAGCAAACTGTCCAGATTCGTTTTATTCACAACCAAACACATTAGTGCTACTTTTACAGAGTTTGCCAGTGAAGCGCTATTTTTGTTTCTAGTCTTTGTTTTCCCTGGGCTTGCAACTAGTGCACCAATCCTGGAGGTACTGCAATGTGTGGACTGGAAAACAAATGCGTACTGCGGCTCTGCATCCAGAGATGTGGTCTTTTTATCATACTACTTACGTTTTGTAAGGATATAAGCAATGGACATTGAAATGGGTCCATTCAGCGGCCTGTAGTCATATCCTTAACTTTTCAGGCAAAAGCACTCACTGATTTCTGAAAAGTGAGTGTCAAATCGTTAAGGTAACCATGTTGTTCCTGCTTACATTTCAAATGCTTTGCTAAATTTTGCATTCTCTGTGAGTGTTTGCTTTTTCCAGGATGTTGTTACTTTTTTTTGTAGGCCGCCTATTGCTCTTGTCTAGTGCGTCATTTAAATGGCGCCCCATCCAGGTGTTTATAGCTGGCAGCAATTGGGTTGTAGTTGAAGTCAGTGTGAGGTTTTCTCAGTGGGGTAGTATGGTGTTCGGTGGGGGAGAGGATGTGGCACTATGGCCAGAGTTGCTGAATTTGGAACTGGGGAATCAGGTTCAGCCTTAATAACCATCCACCAGACCACTCTCATGAGAGCACAACCCCATGCTAGACATTTGAAGGCTTTGCAAGACCTTAGAAGCCCTGGTGCCTTAGCACCAGCAGGTAGACCATAGCAGTGGTAAGTGTGGGTTAACCTTCAAGGTTTGTTCACCAAAGTTAATACTGAAGTTCACCTCCAGTCTTGCCGGCAGGCCTATGAAGCAGCACAGCCTAGAACAACAGTAACTCTGTCACTGTGGTCACAGGACCCTTGAGAAGGGTCAGCTCTAGGGCAGTGCAACCGGTGTGACCACGCCAGGTGCTGACTTTGGGTGGAGGCATTGTTTGCAAGTATGTTAAGGTTTTAAAAGCGCTTGCTGCCTCCTTCCTGGCCTCCAGCAATTTTCGGCAACATTAAAAATGTCATGATGACTCTGGTGTTTAATGTTCTTCCTAGAGAGAGATCATTTTGTCTAGTGGAAGTTTTGATTCATGGAAAGGTAGCTCAGAGGGTTAATGTGCCTGCTGCAAATAACATGTACTATGCAAATCACAAAGTGCACATAATGTAAATAGGTAAGTGGGCTTCTGCTTTTGTCAGAGAAATCTTTTTGTTACTTGTAGTTTATAAGTTAAAATCTGAACATAGAACAGTGAGCTATTAACTTTCATCTAAGAGCTGCATACAAACTGCAAGGTATAAATTAGAGCGTTATGTTTTCCCCCCAGTCTTTGATTATCCTAATGTTGCAAAAAGTATTCTTTTGCACAGAAATCAGTTCTGAATATTAAAGAGAAACCCCAACCATGGTATTACGTTTTAAATTCTGAGTTTCTGTTTCTTCAGACTAATCTCTATTAAACTATATGGCCTACCAGTATGGTTGTCATGTGACTCCTACACCTTGTAGTCTTTAATCTTATGTAACATTTTTATACAGTGATTTACACACATATTGATTGTCTCTGAGCAATGTGTGATGTAAAGTGCTCTGACATCCTATACTGGTATGAGTGGTGCTGTAAATCAAATTGAATGCATCTGAGGGAGAGTGTGGTTATGGAGACTTGAGGGGCACTGTTAAAGGGTGGTAGTGAGGGAATCCATGGCAGAGGTGGTCAATGAGGGGCAATAACAAATATTAATGCACAGGGCACCACCAGTATTAAGGCCACCCTGCCCTTGATGCCAGTCTGCCTCACCCACAGGTACCTCCATTGGCCTTGTTTCAGAAGTAGTAGCTGCAACTCACCAGGGATTGGCAATACAGTATTTGAACGCACACCAAACTAAGGGGCCCATTAGGATCGCGGACGGACTTGCATCCGTCCGCGACCCCAGAGTAGGAGGGAACCTCCGCATGGCCTGCGGAGTTCCCTCCTGTGAAATTAGGATGTGACCGCCACCCTGGCGGTCACATCCTCTATTTTTACCATTGCAGCGGGTGCGGCTTCAAGCTGCACCCGTCGCAATGGTAAAAATGCATGCTTTTCCACGGCGGAAAATCCTTAGAGGAAAAGCATTTTTTAAAACCCATCCTAATATGGCTGGTGGTGTCTGAGAGACACCGACACCATATTAGAGCTTTTCCGCCGCAGTTGTAAGCCAACCGCAGCGGAAAAGCAGTGGACTGAAACCAAGACCCACCAGCCATCCTAATGTGGGGGTGGGTGTTTGGTGGGTCTGCAGTGGATTTTCCGCATCCTCCGGGCCGGCGGTGGCTTCCGCCGGCCCAGAGGATGCGGGAAATCCGCTATCCTAATGAGCCCCTAAGTTTGCAAACTTCACAGTCTCTCTGCTTCATTCACAAGCACCTTTAACATGTGATGCTTGCTGTGGGGCCACTGGAATTAATTATGCAGCAAAGGAGGACAAAATGATGCCGCAGTGTTGACTAAATTATGCATTAAAAAAAGGCTGTAGCGTAATGCAGTATATTTTCTGATACTTTATTATTTTGACATGTGTCTCTGGAAAGATTTTCCTTTATTAGTACCAGTGTAACGTACAAATGCAACAGTGAGAAAGGTGATCAGTCAACCTTTGCAATAAGCCATCCACTCCACAGCAAAACAAGTCACATTTTTTATTAACTTTTGATACGTTGAACTATAAACAATTTATTAGTTTAAATGGTCTATTCATGCAGCAGATCTTGCATTATGAGGCAAATATGGCAGAGCCATAATTATATAGAAAACATTTGCAAACTAGGATATTTTGCCATTCAGGTTTGAACTACTGTTGTGGAAAAATGGAGAGGTGCTGATGACAAACTCCATGGCTCGTACTTCCACCTTTTATCGTATTTGGGACATTCTGTGATTAAAAGCATATCCCACTTTGTGTATGAGTTTTAATGTCAATAACTCATTATGACCTTAAATAATCATGTGTTTCCATTGGTTGATTAAATTGGGCAGTGAAATGCCAAACAAATACTAAAAATTGGGATGTTTGCGCATTCTGTCCGCACCTCTGGCTCTGCCCACTGATCCAATCCTTGAGATATTCCCACCCTCTGGTTCTCCGCCCACAGTTCCCCTACTTTATCCCCTCACTTCGACCACTGGGTGAAAGTGAACAGTGCACACCGCATCCAAGTATGTGTACTTGTTATATTCTGTAGGTTTTTTGTTACCGTCTTCTATGCAGAATTTGAGGCATCAATAGCAGGTGAGGGGCTCCTTGCGAATCCATGTGACCACTTTGCTACCCGTATGGCTATTTCGCTATAGAGGGTGAAAAAATAAATATACCTTTGGCTTTTGTTAATTTGAGTAAAGATTTTTGAGTATGCTTGTCAGCAAACCATTTGAATTTGCGAGCATCTGCTTCGAGTTATCAATAAAGACGACTAAAATATGCACTGCTGCTGATCGTTGGAGTCGAACGTTTTGTGCTATCACTTCCTGTGATGTCATGGAATGAGGGACCACATTCAGTGCATTGACATCTTAGGTCTTTTGAAATATTCTCGGTTTACCAAAAATTGAGACACATATACATATGACCAATTAAAAATCAACACTTTAACCAGATAATACTTCAGACATTTGCATAGCACATACAGTGCCTAGGTTGTCTGAATAATTTATAAATTTGCATCTGCTTAGATAAGATTCGAATACTCCAATTAACTTATTTACAGCTCCATACTCTTGTCCGTTGTTCAACCTCATTAACATCTTGTATCTTGTCACTTTGGCATATGCGTCAATGTACAATCATATATTTTCCACATACATATATTTGGCATCAAAAGGTTTCATGCAAACTGTAAGGTGTAGGTTTAGAACATTTTGGGGGATATGTACAAGGAAGTTGCAGAGTGAGGCATTAGCCTTCATGGCTTAACACCGCGCTCCGCCACTTCTGAAATGCAAGGCTACACCATATTAACAACAATATGATGCAGCCTTGCATTTCCCCCTGCGATGACGCTACACTTAGCAGTGTAACACCAATGCAGGCACCCTTGCACCATAGTGCAAGGGTTTGTGCATGCAGGGGAGGATTGTTTATATGTAGGAAGGTGCCTTTTCCTGCACATACACAATCCTGAAATGCCATTCTGTGACTTTCATGTGTGCTGCTTAATGCAGCACACATGAAAGTCACAAAATGGCATTTTTTTAAAGATTGTTTATGTACAGGATGGGGGACCTTCCTCTACATAAACAATCCATGGCATTTTTCTTTTTCCATGTGTGCTGCACAAGGCAGCACACCTGGAAAAAGCAAAAACGAGGAGAAATAATGCATGTTTAATGTTTCGCCAACTTAAAACAAGGTTTTACTTGGTCTTAATTTTGGCCCTGCTTCCTATGTACGCTTCCCTTGTACATAGGGTGCAGCATCAAAATCAATGGGTGTTGTGGTGGTACGCTCACCGCAACACCCACTGCCCACCTCTTCATGCGAAGCATATCGTGAAAGAGGGCCTTATTTATCAGGCAGCATTAAACCACATTAATTGGCTTAACCGCTTCCGTGCTCATGACAGCTCCACGCCGTCATGAGTCACGGGCGGTGTGTGCTCATGACGGCGTGGAGCCGTCATCCAACTGCCGCTCTGCTCACGTGGCACTAATTCCCCGTCTGTGCGGGCGAATTAGTAAGTGGGCGGGGTCATGACGGCTCCACGCCGCCATGAGCACACGCCACTCGTGACTCATGACGGCGTGGAGCCGTCATGAGTACGGGTGCGCCATGCTCACACCCGAACCCCTGCGCGTCGGCCAAATTTGCGCCGCTGAAAAGGGGTTAATGCTTCCTTGTAAATAAGGCAAAGTCCATATCGCCACCTCAATGTTGATAAAAGTGACCTTGTGGAGGTGATAGAGGTTTGTACACAGGGCCGGACTGGCTAACTGGCCTTTTTTGCTGGGGTGACAGGGTGAGGTCAAGGTTCACTGCTGAGGGCCTGATTTTGGAACTGGGAGATGCCAGCGCTTCTAAATAAACAATGCAAAACAAGTAGCTTCAAAGTGTGCTTTTTAATAAACATTTGTTTTGCATTGTTTATTTAGGAAAGCCTGGTAGCCAGTCCGGCCCTGCTTGTACCTATGCCCCTATGTTTTTTGCCCCAGTCTTTCATTGCTAAAAATGGATTTGTTTCTGTAGAAATACATTCTAATTAATAAAGGTAACCACAACTACTCTGTTATGTTTTAAATCCTGAGTTTGTGCATCTCCAGACCAACCCTTGCACGCTGTGTGAATCCCATCGCTGTGTGGGCAAAATAATGAGTGGGCAGGGTTCGGACGGCCCCCAACTGTCCTTCGCACATGGCCACTGTGACGTCGGCTGGCCAGGGGCCGTCCGAAGCATGCAAGGGGTTAATATATACTGCCTACCAATATGTCAGATAAGTGACTCCGAAACCTTGTATTCCTCATTGTCTTTTGTTACATTTACTATACATTGATTTACATACTTGTATGATTCGTTGTCTTTGTATAATGTATGTGTGATACAACACCCTACATTAAAATGAGTAGCGCTATAAAATAAATTAAGTATATATTAGAGAGGGGCTATGGAGATATGAGGGGCTCCCTTGGAGGGTGGTAGTAAGGGATTCCATAGAGAATGAGGTCATTCGGGGGTGCCTACAAAGATTGTGGCACCGGGTACCAATAGTGCTAAAGCCGGAACTGGTTAGTGATCTAATTGTCTGTTGGGCATCATGCATACTTGGTGCACCCCTGGTATCTTTCCTATGCATAACATAACTGGAGTGTTCTCTGAGATACCCTTCCGCATTATTTATGACCCAGAGCATACCTGTTGCTGGGGGAACAATTGTTGCACTTAAAGAATGAGTCATACGGAGAGATGAGTGGGTGTAGCCTTTCTGTCTGTGTTGCCATGTATGTCAAATAGCCCATTACCCGAGGGATGAGGCCCAGTCTGATAGTACTGTATTCCAGTGAGGGCTTGCAGCTCAGGTTGCATGTGTTCCAAGATCCTTCTTCAATATGGCTTTAACATAAAATAGAATTGTGGCAGTCCTGAAAGGATCCATTCCATTTTGTTCAGGACACGGTGATTCATCTTCAGTGGTAAGTATGTCCATAGTTAATTCCAAGGGTGGCCCCCCATTTTACCTGTCAGCATGACATAACAACTCTGGGGATCTGTTGCGTCATGGGTGACATCCATCGGAAAGTATTAGTAATACAGCCATGAGCCCCTTACAAACTGAGATTGGTGAACTCTGTGACAGCCATATTGCCCAATGAATTTACAAATGAAACTTAGTAAGTGAATTTCTTGCATCATAAAGATATCAGGGGAATGACTCTTAGCATATTGGAGGACCGCTGGCTCTTAATCTAATATCACAATCTATTCATGTTCTACAACTCTATGGGATAACCTTCTTTATTAACAATGTGTACCATTTGATTATGTGAGTGTGTTGCCTCACTACATGATCCCTGATGTCTGTCAGTTGAGCACTATTGACAATGTAGAACTTAAAATTGGGATATAAACCTATAAACCTATCCGACTCCCTTTACTTCCACCTCAGAAGTATCTGTCACCTCAAAACTGTCATAGTTATGAAGACTTGGGTACAGGGACCACTACCTGTCCTTTGTGTGCCTGGTGTTTGTTGCTGTTCACCTGGAAATATTAGCCCACCTGTTGATTTATTAAAGTCTAGGTTACCCTCTGTGGAGCTGAAGGTTCTGCATTCTGCATCATCTTTACCGTCAGTTTCTTTCGAGCGCTGAGTGACTTCTGGACCACTTGTCTGTCAACTTCTTCTGCAGCCAATTTCTCTGAGCTTCAGGACTACCTTAATATAGAGGTAAGCCGGATTTTGAGACGTTTCTCTTTTTACTCCAGATTCTTCTATTTTTCTGAAACTTTTTCCGTTGCTAAGTTTAGTTCATTAGGATCAAAGCATGCACCATGTGAGTGCAGGTTTGTATATTCCTTGTTCCATTCCCAAGCTAATTTAGTATCAAAGTAATAGGCTTGACTATCAGCTTTGCAGAAAAAATTCAGCCTATAGTTCAAATGTATTGCTCTGAGCTTTGCTTTGACACCTCGCGAAAGCCTTCCATAGTTGTTCAGTTCGCTTGGCATAGTCCGGCAAGATCATTATCTGGTTTGCGTCATAGGGCATTTCCTTTTAAGTTCTGGCTTCCTTCAGGATGCTGTCAAAGTCCAGATAATTCTGCAGTAATAAATGGTTGTTGAAGCATTTGAAGAGCCCTTTTTCAAGGATCCAAGAAAGCAACCACTGCTTAAGGAAATGTTCTGGATTCTGGCTCTCCACTCCCCCAGGAATCCCCAATATACAGAGGTTGTTTTGCTGTTCACTCCTTTAGCCGTCTTCTTCTTCTGTTCACCATGTGTTTCCAATAGTCTCAGTGGTTTATTGTATATCCTTACCATCTGAGATGTGCCTCTAAGTGTTGTGAAATGATCAATGGCGTTGCACAGTTCTTGACACAATAAGGTGATGTCCAAGGCCACCCCTCCAGTTTTGGAATTTCAAGAATGTAAATCAGTCTTCTATTCCTTGTAGGCATCTGTTGATATTTTTGCCTGGGACTGGTTCCCAGCTTGTGTTGAAGGAATTGGAGGTTGGGACGCCATGTTGTGGAAATGTGGTCAATTTTTGTTATCACCTGTGGTTTTTTCAGTTTATCCTTTGCTATTTTGAGCCCCCAGAAGCAGTGGCAGCTGCTAACAAATAAAATTGGTAGGGGGAATATTTGACCAACTGATAGGCCCTGATAAAAACTAGGGGTGCCCGTAGGCTCAACGCCAAAGCTCTCAACCTTGGTCCTTTTTTTTTTTTTTTTTAATTCTTTTTATTGATATATAACAAACAATGAAACAAAATTAACTAATGCATTGGGGTAGATTAACCTTATTTCTGCAGTGCTCGGAGCAGAGGAAGTCTCGCAAACAGAATATGATACACAGAATGGTATAGAACATAGAATCAAGGGGAACCCTGAGTGTCCGAATCAGACCGCCCGGCTGGAGGAGTGCAAATGTCGCCACGATAAGCATTTCATAGTCCCCCAAATCTTTATCTTTTCAGGGCAGCCCCTCGCAACATACACGGCACGCTCTCGGAACATACACCAGTCCAGATCCTGGGCCCATTTAGTGTGCTGCGGTGATTGAGTTGCTCCCCAAAGCTGTGCAATATTACGCTTCGCAATCATGCAGGCCAGTATAACCCATTGCTTTAGGTATTGATTGAGATCCGTGGGTTCCCTGATATTCAAGAGACATCGCACCTCATAGCCCAGGACCTCGTTCAATGTGTCGTGAGTGGCGCGCCAATAATTCTGAACACTATCGCAGTGCCACAGTATGTGCAAAAACGTCGCAACCTCTCCACAGCCTCTCTTGCATTCGCCATTCGTACTCCATCCCATCCTCCCCAGACCCGTGACATACGATCTATGTAAGATCTTTAATTGCACCAGACGCAACCTCATCTGTATCGCCACTATTCTAGGGGAGGACACAGCTTGAACCCAATCCTCATCATCTATCTCCAAACCATAAGCAACCCACACAACCCTGAGAGACACCAACGGGTCTTCCGTGTGATTAATCAACTTTCGATAGATCAATGAAATGGTTTTCTCTGGTATATGCCCATCCAATACACAGTCCTCAAGAGGGGAGGCCTCGGGGAGGGTTTCTCCCGGAAGCACATGCGAGAGGAGGTCATGCCTGACCTGCAGATAACAAAACCGCTCATTGTTATGAAGGTGATGTCTCTGCTGGAGCGCTTCGAAGGACAGTATTTCCCCTTTCCCCAGACATCTTTAATCTGGTCAATGCAATCAACTCCCACTTGTCAAATCCTTTGGTGGTCCACAGATTGCCCAATTTGGATGAGCTAAAGAGAGGGGTCGCGAGAAACAATCTCCCTTCCCATCCCAGACTCCTGTTAGCCGCATGCCAGACCTTCACCGCATGCGAGGTGGGGCCCGCGAGCGAAAACCGTCCTGGACGATTATACAAAGCCCGAAGGAAATCTCCCCTGGGCGATTGACTATGATCCATAGAATATCCAGGGTCCAGGCAAGCCATAAACTATACGGTTAATAGCCGCCAACTGGGAGGCCCAATAATATTTCTTCAGATCAGGAAGCCCAATACCTCCATCATACCAGGCCAGGGTGAGTTTAGGATAAGCGATACGGGGTCTACCATCCCATATAAGTTGTCTCTGAAGCGCCTCTATCTCCTTAAAATATTTAGCAGGAACAGGGTCCATAGCAATTTGAAGAGCATATAAGAACCGAGGAAGCGCCAACATTTTAAACAATACTGCTCTGCCCAGGAGAGACAGAGGCAACGCCCTCCTGCGCTGAATATTAGTACGTAATCTTGCCAGCGGAGACAACAAGTTCTCCACATATCTCGTCCTGGCATCCAAGGCAATATAATTTCCCAAATACACAAAGCCCGTGGTAGTAATTTGAAGGGGGCAGGTCTGTGGAATCACCGGCAGGTCTCCCGACAGTACTAACATTACAGACTTCGCCCAATTGATAGCAAAGCCCGAGAACTCACCAAAAACTCTGAGAATGTCGAGAAAGACAAGCAAAGAGGATCTAGGCGAAGTAAGATAAAGAAGCACATCATTAGCATAAAGCGAAATCTTGTCTTCCCAATCCGGGGACCACCGCAGCCCACGCACAGACCTATCCCATCTGCCCCAAGCCGCCAACGAATCCAGCGCCAACGCAAAGAGAAGGGGCGACAGAGGACATCCCTGCCGTGTCCCTCTCTCCAAAGCAAAATCACCGGATTGACAATTGTTCACAACAACGCGAGCAAAAGGGGCAGTGTATAGCAGGCGCACCCATCCAATAAACTCAGGCCCGAAACCCAGCTTCTCCAACACAGCGAATAGGTACGACCATTCGACCCAGTCAAAAGCCATGGTGGCGTCCAGGGACACCAACACAGCTGGTTGCGACAAATCTCGGGCCCTACCCAGTACTCTGTGTAAACGCCGAAGGTTCAACGCAGTGTTGCGGCGTGGCATAAAGCCTGACTGGTCTGGGTGTACCAAGGTGGAAATCACCTTTACCAACCTGATCGCCAGTACTTTGGCCAAGATCTTGGGTTCCGCGTTAAGCAGAGAAATGGGCCTATAGGAAGAGGGGGAGGTTCGGGGTTTTCCTGGCTTGTGGATAACGACAATATTCGCGATCCGCTGATCATAGGGGAGGCTACCAGACTCTTTACTCTCAAGAAACATGGCTTTAATATGCGGCGCAATTTTGTAAGCATTCAATTTAAAGAGTTCAATCGGAATACCATTGGGACCTGTCGCCTTCCCCGAGTTGATACTCTTGATGGCACCCGCTATTTCGTCATCCGTGATTGCAGAATCCGTATATTTCCGATCTTCCTCAGACAAACTAGGCATGATAATGTCTCTAATCATCTCGGCTTGCTCAGCGCCAGTATATGCTTCTGAGGAAGCATAAACACTCTGATAGTAGCAGCCAAAGGAATCTGCGATCCTCTGAGGATCCATAAGAGCCTCAGGACCGTCACTCTCAAGCTCCGGTACCAACCGAGAGGCGGGTTCTCCACGCTCAAGCCACGCTATAAGCTTGCCAGCTCTATCGCCGTGCTCATAAATCCTACTCTGGACATCATTATGTTGCGTCACTGCCGATTCCCTGGACAGTCTGTGGTACTCGTCCTGCTTGAGGTGGAGCTGATGCTGTTTCTCAACCGAAGCACCACCAGCAACTTGCTTCTCCAAATCAACAACCTCCGCCTCAACAGTATTAATCTCCGCCAAGCGTCTCTTTTTCTTACCCGCAATGAGAGACAAGGCCTCTTTACGTAGAACAACTTTATAGGCCTCCCATAGCGCCCGCGCAGAATCCACCGTACCCTGATTATGTTGAAAGTACTGTTCCGAAGCCCTACATATTTCTGTCCTAATGACGGGGTTTCAAAGATGCCAGGCATTGATAGGCGCCACTCTACCCACCGTAGGCTGTCCCATCTCAACTCGAACCCAAACTGGGGAGTGTTCGGAAACACCCCTACCCAAATGACGTGCCTCCCTGATAGTGTCTGCCATGGCCGCCGGCAATAGGATATAGTCAAGTCGCGACATAGAGCCATGTGCCGCCGAGAGATGTGTATATCTCCGTAGTGCAGAATTCAAGAGACGCCACACATCAATCAGACCCAAAGAATCCAAAAATTCGAGGAGCCATTGACGCGATGGGGGGAGCGATCTCGGCGGGGTACGGTCTAAACTGCCATCAACAACGGTATTAAAGTCGCCACCAAGAACTAGAAGACCTAGTTGGAGTGAAAGAAAAACCTTAGTAAGATCCTTAAAGGTGTCAGATTGGAGGCCCGTGGGAACATAGGTGGAAAGAAAAGTGACAACTTTACCCCTGACCCTCCCAGAGACACCAACATATCTGCCCCGCTGATCAGACCACGTAGCTTGAACCTCCAATGGAAAGGAATTCTTCACCAAGATTCCAACCCCCCTGAAGCCTGTCGAGAACCCCACATGCGCAATCAGTTTATATCCCCCTCTATGAAGGGCCATACAACGGTTACCAACAAGATGTTTCTCCTGCAAAAGTACCACATCGGGTGAATGACGCCTGATTAGCTGACCAACCATACCTCTCTTAATTTTATCACCTAAACCATTCACGTTCCAACTCAACACCCGGATCCCCAATCCATGATTAGAGCAAGACATACACCCCACTCCACACGCGCACATTCACATCTGCCAACACCCAATGCAATTCAAAACGAAACTGAAACCAAAAAGAAACAAAGAACTCCCCCCTCCCTTAAAACTCTACCCCCCTCCCTGCACCCCTGCATTAGGACAACGCCCCAACCCCAACTCGCTGTGTGCCTGTCGCCCCTCCCAACAATGGTAACTAAAAGTAGGAAGAGGAGGCGCCTGCCGCACAGCTCCAAACCCCCTCCCCCAAGAATCATGCCGGAGGAACAAACGTATTAGCCCAAAGCATTACTGTTACATGTTAACAAAAGGTTATATCCACCCCTGTGTCCAAAGATCCATTGAATCGTACAATACAGAAGTCTCTCATCCCGGGCCCTGCTGCTCATCTTCACCCTCTTGTCGCCGGTCTTCAGCACCATCAGCCATCACAGTGTCCATCCAATCCGATGCTACCTCTGCATTGTCAAAAAACCATGTCTTCCCATTCGCTTCGTCTCGTAGCTTGGCAGGATATAGCATTGAGTATTTCATCTCTTTGTCTCTCATCCTCCGCTTGACTTGGAGGAAACTCTGATGCCTCCTCTGTACAGCTTGTGTAAAGTCCGGAAAGAAGGACACAGTAGTATTTTCATATCGTAGCGGGCCGTCGGCCTATGAGGCCTGAAGTATGACATCACGGTCCCGAAAATTCAGGACCCACGCGATCATGGGTCTAGGTGGCGCCCCTGCTTTCTCCGGCACGCCCCTAACTCTATGTGCCCTCTCCACTGTAAAAAGCTTGCTGAGTCCCTTAGGCTTCAAATGTTTAAGGATCAGGTCTTCCACAAAGAGATCAAGGGTATGATCTTCTGCCTTTTCCGGTACACCTAGGATGCGAACATTGTTGCGCCGATTACGGCCCTCATAGTCATCCAGCAGCCGTCGGGTCTCCTCCCTTGCCGCTTGCAATGCCCGGATCTCTCTCTGAGCTTCAGCGACGTCGTCTACCAGGCTGGTCGTTTTGATGTCCAGGGACTTCACTTTTTCGCTGGTCTTAGCGTGATCCCTGCGCAGAAGGTTAACATCAATTTTAATCGAGTCCAGTTTGGTATCAAGCGCATCCTTCCTGGTCCCCATAGACGCCTCAATCCTAGTGACGACAATCAATAATGTCTTTCAAAGAAGGCTCGGAGCCGCCACTTGGGGAGGCTGGTCTGGTTGTGGGGGGTTGCCTCTGGTTGCTCATAGATCCCTTAGGAAGCGTATATCTGTCCAGTTTATTGGACTGGACCGCTCTCTGTCCTCTCCCACCTTTGGAGGGAGGTTTCTCGATCTCCGGCCTCGCCGCCATGGTGGGTGATCGAGGGGCTTCAATCGACCGACCAATGTCGCACAAATTCACACCTCCGACAACACTTCACACCTCCTCAGCGCTCCGTGAGCCGAACCAATAACAGTCAATTAGTGCAGAGAAGGCCCTCTTAAAACGCCCAGTCGTCAGGGATAATTCCTGGTAGCGATTTCCAGAGGAGGCACCACTTCCGGTCGACACTGCTGCTGTTGTCGCATTAGCGCCCGGACACAACTGCCACCACGGTTCGCGGCTCTGGCGACGGAAAGGTCCAAAACTTCAGACGACGATCCGGGAGGGTAGAATTGCACCTTTCGAGCCGCAATTTCACCAGAGGGCAGCAATACTATTCCCCCTTCAAATGAGGTCCTCTGGTCACAATATATCTGGCAGGATAGACAAACAGGGGAACAGGTCTTACGGAGCTACACGATCACGCGGCCATCTTGGTCCCGTGCTAGGCTTCTCCCCCCCGTGGTCCTTTTTTAACTGTGTTTATAACTGGTCACGATTGAGACCTCTGGAGTTGAGGCAGAGGGCACTGCGAGTTTCTCATAGTGCCTGTCAGTGGGTTAAATTAACTTAAAATAAAAAAATTTAATTACCTACTACCTTGGTGCTCCTCTCCGTCTTCGCAATCCGTGGCTCCAGCACAGGATCACAGAGCCTCTGCCAACATCCATCTACTAATCCAGATGCTGCTCTCATGCTGCTGGTAATGTTAGGCAGCACGAGAGAAGTATCATGATTGGCTGGAGGAGACTGGATTAATGCTCCCTCAGACACTGGCACCTGTGCCTGCTCTCCAGCCAGCTGTTTAAGGCAGCTCGGGTTGGAGAGGTTTATAGTGTACATGTCACTTTGAACATCGCAAGACAGCCGGCGAAAGTAAAATTGCGCAGGTTAAACTGAATTGCAAACCGTTCCTACCTGCTGCCAATAAAAAGCAATGGCCCAGTCCTCTTGCTCAACTGCCAGCATGAAAAATAAAAAATGTGTTTTATTACCATTTTATTTTTCATGTTTCATTTTTGCTGCACTTGCAGAGGAGGGCACCTCAGGCTTCTCTTGTCTGGACAGAAAATGACCCACCAGGACCTCATGCTTGCCCCTCAGGTCATATCGGCCAGGAACAACACCACAATGTCAAATTCCAAGGGGGCTCCCTAGGTCAATAGAAGACAGAATTAAGCCCAGTTGTTACTTTTGCTCCTGTGTAATCCATACTGGAGTGGAGGATCTGTTTGCTATCTCAGAATTTTCTAGAGGCCCTCAAATGCAGTGTGGCGTTTCCCTGGATTAACTCATGCAATATAGTCAGTCTACTTATGCATGACCAAGGCCCGGGCCCTACATTCATCTTTCCTTCAGTGACCACGAGTGAAGGATGCAAGGCCCCCAACCTGCCCTCCAACTCGCCTTCTATCTCGGGCGATGCTCGAGCAACCAGATGATGCCCTGTCTTGTGTATGCAGTGGCTGCCTTACTGGTGCATTCAGAGTGTCAGAGGACTGCAGATCCCAATGAAGTAATGCCTGCCACCATGGCCCACCCACTCATGTTGGCTCGGCTTACCACATCACGTATCGGAGGAATAGAGAGACCAAGCATCAGTCTTCCCAATCTGCAGTCAAGACAGTCAATCCAGGCATTCAAGGAGGCACCTGACTGGCCCCATATAGCAGCATCCTTACCTTGGGCCCGCAGTGGTTTCTTGGTCAACGTGACTGGATCTCTGACCTCCGTTCCATGCTGTGCTGTGCAAGGTCTTTTTTCTTTCAGCTGATCATGAAGTAAGTTCCGGAAGAGAAATGAGGATACAACGTGGGTCAGGGACTCATTATGACTTCTGATGAGAACGGATATGTTGGGCAGCAGTGGGAGCTCATTTCGAGCGTGTACACCATATTTGCCTCCAATCTATCCCACCCCTCCACCAAACCAACCTACTCCCAACAAAAGCAGGCTAGACCAAACCTGAACTCAGAGTATGGCTTTAGATATTTATAAAAACTCACAATATCAAACAAAGTGCTGAAAAACAGGTCATGAGGTCACAAGCTTGATGATGGAAGTACCTCCAATATCCACAAATTACATGCTGAAAACAACTATAGTTATGGGATGGTGATGAGACAAATGAACAATAGATATCTTCAACAACCTCAAAACATTCAAAGACAGATTGGCAATGGAATGTGTTCAACAGCTAGGCTTCCTCAATCGGCCTCTATAGCAGCTGAGCTATAATACAACCACTCCAAAAAGTAATCTGCAATCCTGTACTACTCTCTATAGGACCGCAGACGTGTTACCTCCCCAGACAACCTAGAACTATTTGTGAACCTCTTACAGATTTGACTATGAATACCATGAGTGTATCCGCACTCTATTGACTCGCCTCTTTGAGAAAGCCCAAGGTGTGTGCGCCCAGAAGAGGTGAAACACATGTTGGTTGTTAACGTTCAATGCATCTTGTTTCACTGCTTGGAATCAGCACTTTGTTGCTAATAAAATTGCTCTGTTTATTTCAAATATTTGGACCTATGAATCTATATACTTCAAAAATGCTTACCTTCTCGACTTATCCTCTAAATTATTCTATGACATTTGAATATGTTTCAGTCCCAACAGTTCATTTACCACAGCAGTGATTTATTGACCTTCAGAACACCCTTCCCTTAAAGAGAATCTTAATCCTATCTTACACCTACAGGCCAATCACATCAAATGCTCACAGGAGATTCCAACTTAGAGGTCAAGCAACCTGTGTCAAACCCCTACATTGCTTTTGAAAACTTAGATGCCCTGGAGTTCAGCCAAAGTCAGTGGACCCACATCCTCCTCAGGACACTCTGGATCTCATTTTCACAAACAATGCTGAAACTACAACCCTAATTGTACATCCTCAGTCATGGTTGGATCAATTGCCTATCATCTTTCTTTTCTCAAATATGATGCTTAAACATTTTCTCAGCAGATGGTACACCAATAGATATTGGAGCAAAGTGCCGAAAAGGAATACCACACAATGAAAACACAATCACTTGCACACATATCCTCAGGTTATGTTGACCACTCAGCTTTGCCTTCTGCAGTGTGCATGAGGTGATGTTTTTGAGCCCAAGGCCATTCTAATGTCACACTGACCTGACAGGGACTACATGTCTGTGATTTATTTACTGCCAGCTAGTGAGCTACCAGTGGCTTACGAGCGAGCTACATGTACCTAAACTTCTCAACAGGACTGCAATCACTTCAGTTATGACACTCTGAATCCAATTTCGTGTCAATACCTCGACACCTTTCGTGGACAGTATAGATCATTATGTGTCATAATGTATTGTAAACATGTTGGTATGGTTGATTTAGAGAGGGTTGTCTCACACCTTTCGGAGCTGCAACTTCCATGCAGTGGATAATGAAATAATGAACTAATATTGTTTTCCAAAGTTTAGATCGCATCATATTTTAAGAGGTGACTGTGTAAGAACATCCTAATCAAGCCTTGAATCATTTTCAAAAAAATGAGAAAGCTTGTACTTTTGAAAATGTTTTTTTTTTCTCGAGTAGAATCTGCAGTTCAGTTTCCAGGCCTGTATACTCGTATTACAGACAGGGAGCAATGCTCCTGTTTGTGCCACACTGCACTTTTAAAAAGGTGTGCCTAGCGCAAACACGGACAGTGTGCCCCCTTATGATGAATGCACTGCCCTCTGGTCAGCTGTACACTTGAGCTGTCATGGGGCAGCACATTCAGTGAACTATGTAGTGGCTGCTATCATGCCGCTACGCAGACGGCAACCTGCCTGCAATGCAGGTGGGTGCAGAGAGGGACTTCTCCTGTCTGCGGGGGGCTCACGGGACTCCCTTTCTCCCTTCCAGAGGGCTATCCTCAGGGGGTGCACTTAGAGTGCACACCTTTTGATGGCGTACTATCAGTGCGCCTCCTAAGGGCCTTTTTGCCTCTGTGCCCGCATTCATAATGCCTTGCAGGCACAGAGAAAAAGTAATTTCCTCACTTGCATGAGGAAATGCACCCATGCAAATGAAGGAATACCCTCTCAAGATAGCATTGGTGCTACATGTTCTCCAGCGCTATCAGGATTGCATCAGGGGATGCATGAGTGTCTGCGGCCTTGTTTATAATACCATGGTGCCCCAGGGGTGCACAAAGCAGGCACACAACACCCTTGTAACCCCAGGGTACTATGTATAATGAGCCCCAGATGTACATATAGCGAATTACCTGCAGCCTATTATAAACCATAGTTTTGACCGATGAACTTTTTCCTGCTGCCAGGTCCTCTGGAAGACACACATCAACATGGGCTCACTGAGCCCTAACCACCCACCCTCCTGCAGGTACAGCCTATGGGCCAGTGAAACAGTATCCCCGCTGCCTAGTCTTGTTACATTTCTATAGGAGAATCAAGTGTCCTGTGGTCTGCAGTGGTGGCTGCAGCCAATCTAAAGTGGTTGGGCGGCACATGGTGGTAAGGGGATTAAAAATAAATTAAAAAAAGACTTACCTGGCACAGCCTCTTCCGCTGCTGGCTCCATCAGTGCTCCTCTTTTACTATTACACCATGGGACACGCAACACAGGCTCCCCACTCAATTCAGACGCTGATGTCATGCTATACCGAGAATGAGAGAAGCACTGGGATTGGCCCGAGCAAGCTGATCCGACGCTTGCTCAGGCACAGGGAGCCTGTGCCTTTTCTCCATCCGTCTGTGCAACACAGCTGGGTTGGTGAAATCTAAGTGCATATGATGGTTTGGCCGTCCTAAGATGGCCGGCCAAACCAACATGCCCACTTACATTGCCCACCACTCCTCCTCCCTGCCATGGCCTGGCCCCACCCTAGACTTGTGTCAGTTCAGTAGTTAGGGAAAACTTTTTTTTATTATAATTTTATTTTTCATCTGCTAGCTCTGAGCAGTGGGGCAACGCTCCTTCCCCATTACAGAGGAGCCGAACCTGGTGGTCTGTGTGGTTTGATTGCCATGGACGCAAAAAGATGGAAAAGTCAAAGAATGCCTACCTTGTTTGTTCTAAGACTTCTGTATGACTTTTTTGACACACTTGCCTCTGTACAACAGTATAGCATATACCGGCAGTATTTAGCCTATTTTGCAGAAAATAAAATCTGCAAAGCTTTATGATTTTCCATGGGCAGGACACAGTACTGTCATCGGAGAGAACATGACTTCTGAAAAATGCAGAAAAATATGACTTTTACCAGGTGTCTGAAGTGAGGTAACTGCATTGATCTGAAAAAGATCCAATTTTACCCACCTTCTCCAGTGCTATCACCCAACTAGACCTTCTCCAACTGTCAACAAAAGCAAATGTTCGGGAGTCCTGCTTAGCCTGAACCTACTAACTCTGCTCATTGGAGAAAGAACTGCTTGGTAAAAGCCAATGGCGGGTGGTGACATAAAAAAACTGTGGGACACTACATACATTTAAAACATACAGACATAAAAAAGTATTTTAAATTAAACATCTAGGAAAGAAAAAATAAAAGTTATGTACCTTATCCTGCAGCACGTCCTCAATGCTCTCTAAACCCTGGCTTCAGACTCCTCCAAGCGAGAAGTGAAGTCACACAGCCAACTACTTTATCCAATCCAGACGCTTCTCTCATGCTGTTTAAGCAGCTTGAATGAAGTTTCTGGATAGGCTGGAGCAGGCTGCCTTAGCTCTCCAAAAGGTACTGGTGTCTTGTGCCTGCTCTCCAACAAGAGGTTTGAATTGCACATGTCAGTCTGGCCGTAGTAAGAATGCTGGCCAAACCTACATGCGCATTTCAAACCGAAGTGGCCACTCATCATTGCTGCAATCAGCAGCAATGACACACTGGCCGTACCCCGACACTCCGTTCGGCAGAGAGTGAAAAATAAAATGGTAATAAAATCATTTATTACCATTTTATTTTTCACTCTTTCTGCAGAAGTGTGGGGGGGAGACGCTTCTCCGCTCCTATGGAGGGAGGAGCCGCCTCTGGTAGAAACCACAGAACCTGAACCCAACTGATAGAAGGCACCTATAGCATTGAAAAACCTTGCATTAAGCACTGGGTATTGAGAGATCGCTTGCACTGAGCACTGGTTATTGAGGGATCATTTCTCCTCTACAAATCTTTTTAGATTTTTGTTTTCTTCTGTACCCGTATGAGCTGATCAGTTTGTTTGACCTTGTGGAGCTGTTGTCCAAAAGAACAGTTGGTGTAATTTGTGCCCAAGAAAAAATACTGAGAACCTCATTACAGGTGGCGCAGAAAATTGCCTGGATTTTCCCCACCCCTGGAGTTACCAATACCGAAAGTACTGGTATTTCTGGGGGTGGAAAAATCTTGTTCATCATGAGTTACATCATGAGGGTCTACTAAGACATGAGGAATTATCTAGGGAATTGGTGATTCTACTGTGTATTCCTCTGGTTATTCCTCATTTCCCAATGCTTTCAGGAACCAAAACGTCCATATGAAAGTTTCAAAAAAGTATCATTCCAATGGGTCGGTCGGTTACTGTGTGTTAAGAGGCGTCTCATATTGAGAGCCTTATGGGTCATTTAAAGTTTGTTGGGGTGTCCACCTCTGTCATCTCAGTTTGTACTGTATTAGTCATCCTTTTCCTAAAAGAATGGCTTCTGTGCCCATGGTGGGAGCCCTTTAGGGGGAAATTAAGGCTGCCTACTGATACACCATGTCATGCCGATATGGCAGACCTGTCATCACCTATGTCATTTCCAAAGGTAGACACCAGAGTAGAGGTCCAACCTCAGAAATAACAAATGCCTGCCACACACGGGTTGTTTTCTCTCAGTGCACAGGGGAAAATTCCAGAGCTTCTTCTGCTTGGTAAAGAATTTTTTACTTGGTGGACCCAGAAAGAAAGAATGCTGATGGGAAGTCCACATGAGTAGCTACCATAAAGAGTGGCCACTCGAACACTATTTCCACAGCCATTGGCTAACCACAGGGTTTTCCCACTGGTGGAGCTGGCATTGGTTATACAATCCTTAGGGCCCCATTAGGATGGTGGGTGGATCATCACCGCCGGGCCGACGGGGGCGATCCGCCCGCCATCCTTGCAACAAAGACCCCCCACCTTATTACGATGGCTGAGACGTCTGCGGCGGACGGAAAGACCTTCCGCTGCTTTTCCGCCCGGTCGACAAGTCGACCGGGCGGAAAAGGGTTCAATATGGTGGCGGTGTCTGTTAGACACCGTCAGCCATATGCCGCCATGGAAAGGCATGCAGAGTTTGCGGGCTCCCAGGGACTCTAGGGGGTGGGGGGTGCACATGGGGGTTACCTATGGCAACCCCCCGCATTTCAATGTACAACGTGGCAGGCACCTCGCGGTGCCTGTCACGTTTTGCATTGAAAGGCACAGCCTGCCTTTGTGGCACTGTGGCAATGTCACAAATGTGCTATGCGCCCGCAAGTGTGGCGGGCGGATCGTAATTGGGAGTGTGGGACCGCCTCACCCTCAGCGGGCGGTCCTGTTTCCCGGGGGTATGGCGGGTATACTAATGACCCCTTTAGTCTCTAAATTAGGTACAGGGACCAAGAGAAGGAAGGACTGGGCATTGACTAGAAAGACCCAACTGATCCTGAATCTCAACATAACTGTGGCCTCCTAGCCAATCGGTGTACATGGGGCAATGACTCCGGAAGGAGTGAATATCTCTGTCCTTTGCTATCCTTGTGGTCCAGAAGTATTGCTGTCCTCTGATTGATTTGTGAGAGGTGTAACCTGAAAGATAACACTGACATTTCTTGTGGAACCTCAACCCAGGCAGGTGACTTTGGTAAATGCAAAATCACTGAACATGGGGCCAGGTGTATGAGACAATTTAGAGGTGATAAACCCTGCAATTTGCTAAATTACAGCTTTTGTGACCCGAAATGAATTGCTTTAGGTGTACTATGCCTATTTTGCAATTCAGTAAGTGCTTAACGAGTCACAAAATGGGTTTCAAAATGCACAATGAGTCATAATTTTGAAGGGGCATTTTGGGGCATCCCTGTCAAACTGTGACTAACAATGCTATGTATTAATCATTTGCGACAGCAATTTCAGTCACAAACCATTGTAAGATTACAGACTCCTCAAAGGTGGTGGCAACCCATTTGCAGGATGGGAAGGGAACCCATTTACATAATGTACAAAAGAAATTTGGGATTGGGCAATCGGCAAGAGGACCACAGCCAAACCTAAAACAAACTTTTTAAAACAAATCTTGCAATCAGGCTGTTTCCTTTATGGAAAAAAGGCCCGTTAAAACAAATTATTTATCTAAATGTGATCACAGACATGGTCATGTGCTGACCACAATCGGAGTGAGTCACAATTTTCATCCTAGCTGGTAAATACTGATGAGCTAAGTCGAATCACCAACCACTCTGGATGGTGATTTTGGTATTCAGCCTATTAGTACATACGTCAGTTCAGAAGCTCTCATTGGATTTCCAAAATGTCAGTGCACAACCAATTTTTGCAAACCCGGACCTCTGGCCCGAAGTCAGCTATATCTGGTTGTACTATTCAACAATGTTGTATTGTCATAATGAGACTTGGATGGGCTAGTGGTTACCGATGGCAGCATTGATTCTACATCGTCCATGGTTGAGCAGAGAGTGGAGCAGCCCTAAAAATTAGTTCAAGAATGGCCCCACTTGCCAATCTCAAAATCCCTATTTACTATCACCCACAACTGGGAGGTAGTTCGCAAGATAACAATGTGCCATCAAGCAGTAAAAATCTGGCATGTCTTTAGCCCTCTTACAATTGCTTTAGACACCACTGGTCTAAAATAATTATGTTCACCCATCATACTTTTCTTCCAATATTCCAGTGATGTGCACTGTGAGATAACTTTCTTAGAGCTTTCTCATTCAATTCCCAAGAGTCATTTTGACTATCATGGGCAATTCTCCAGTCTTTCAACCCATTGCCAGTAATGGACCTCTTAAATCTCCATCTGGACTAATTTCAGAACTCACACTTTACCTGTATTAATTCCACCTATGCATAGTCGGACTAACCTATAGAGCAACCTAGCAGTGCCCGAAGAGGTGGTCTCACAGATCAGTGTATGGGCTGATTGTGGCCCTCTTTTAGGGTATAGTTGGCTATTTTTTCACTGTTGGGCCCATCTTCATTTACCTTTCCTGCAACTCATCAAGGCAACTTGCTTTGATTCCTTGCATGAACAGAAGAGAGAAGAAATGCTCTATATCTACTACGATGTGATGCACTCCTGCTCTCTCATTGCTCTGGCACACTTCAGGCAGCCTAACAGCAATGTAGGAAGCCTTGCACCGTGGTACAAGAGGGTCTGCTCAAGGGGCAGGATTGCTTCTGCATAGGAAGGGATACCATCCTGCTCAAAAAGTCATATTCCTCTTTCTATGGGTGCTGCAGAATGCAGCATGAATGGAAAGAAGGAGTAACAAGGAGAAATTAATATATTTCTCCTTGTTACGGCTCTGACTGGTAGACGCGCCATACCGGTGCAATCCCAGGTTTGTCCCCTTTTGTAAATCTGGGTTTGCATCAAAATACATGGGTTTATACGTGGGAATGCCCATCTGATGCAAAGTAACACAAGGCAGTGCAATGTGCTGTGTTGCGTTAGTTTCTATTTACTAAGACACAAAAAGCCATCTAAATTTACTTTCCATGGCTTAGTAAATGGCAAAATGCATTTTGCATCGGGCTGAACAACAAATTGATGAAACCTTGGCACAAAATCTTAGGGAATGTGGGCCTTCAATGCTCTGATATTGCAAAAAACATTGCCTGCAGCAAGTTCAAATGCATGCAGTCTCCAATACCTTGCAAAACAGTTGTACAGTTTGTCTTTTTAAACTTTTTTAACTATCTGATACGCTAATGAGGGGCCACTATTAATTTGGTACCCGGGCGTATTTTCTGTAACAGTCTGACCCCTGCACTCTGTGTTACATTTACTCACCATTTCATCCTTAACTGTTGTTAGGCCTGTCATCCTTACGGTAGTCATCATCATCATCACTTTATTCGATTAATTAAAATCATAAAAGTACACAAATTAATCACATTCAATATATACAATATAAAACAGTAAAATAATCATAGAGAATCCTTATGGTAATTGCTAATGTATTTCATGTATGTACAGATGCAAAGGGCTACAATAAAATTCATGATTCGCTTATACTCCGGCCTCTTAGTTTCTTACTTCTTATGGCTGCGACAAGTTAGCTCGCAATATTAAAAATTTTCCAAGTATTGTTTAGCAATTGCAAATACGTTAAGGCAGGTTTAACCTGATGGAACCCCATTCCTCTTAAAAGTGGAATAATAAACCTTTTCCTGATGGTAGAATAATGTTTGCAAAAGAACAATTTTGGATTGAACAATTATCACA
Organism: Lissotriton vulgaris; assembly: GCF_964263255.1. NCBI lineage: Eukaryota > Metazoa > Chordata > Amphibia > Caudata > Salamandridae > Lissotriton > Lissotriton vulgaris. The sequence continues at coordinate 821,452,715 of NC_141685.1, read as the reverse complement.
GTCACAAAATGCTGCCTTTTCAGGTACAGACCATCCCTGATATGTTCCCAATAAAAGATGTATCTGGTTGAACCGAAATTTAGTTAGCAGCCACCGATGGAAAGGCTTCGTTACCGCTTTTAAATACGGTTCAATAGACGGGGAGGTGACTAACAGGAAGTGGGATCTCACCGTGGGCTTTAACAGTTCCTCCGACTCCCGCTCCTGAAGCCTTAGGGACAGAAAATGCTTTTTAACCCACAGTATGTCACCTTTAACAATGTTTTCAGGGAAGTCATAGATTTCTGGGCACCCTAGTTTCAGAACATTCCTTTGACATATGAGAGCCACTGTATTTCATGTCCCCTATCTAAACTAATACAGTCTTTTAAAATACAATGATTTAACTTTAGCTTTGAATTAAGCCAAGTTTTCATCCAACAAATAAGGGGGGGCCATAGCAATCAACCAACGAACCCCATCCCCAACTCCTGATGCACAGCAAATGTTGGAGTAGACTGAGGGACAGATAAAAGGCACCGAAACAATTTGTTTCCGGCCCTTTGCAAATCGTCTGTCGGGATATATCCCCATATCGCGGCACCATAAAGCGTCAATGCAAGACATTTAGCTTTATAAATTTCTAGGATTGCCTCGAATGGCCTTCCCCCAAGGTGCTGTATCAAGTTTAACAAGGCTGATCCTGCTTGCGCCAGAGCATTCTTTTTGCTAACCTTTGGGGCATCCATGTACAACAATTGTCAAACAGGGCCCCCGAATATGTAAAAGCTCTCACTCTTTTGACCTCGACCCCTCTACAGTAAAATGTTTTTGCTTTACTCCTTCGGTGGCCCACGGCCATAACATGAGACTTAGCAGAATTAACCACCAAGTCCAGCGAGGCCATGAATTCCCCGAAGGAGTTCAGCAGTCTCTGTAGTCCTATCGGGGTGCGAGCTATTAGGACGGCATCTTCCGCGTATAGGAGAATTTTAAAGTGCCTAGTGAAAATACCATCTTGGGTCATCCTGACAGTTGTGTATAAATCCCGATGAAGATCTGCCATAAAATAAACCAAACTGGGGTCAATCCCCAAGTCCAATAAAATTGCCCACAGCTTCGATCTATTAACTAGATTGAAAGCTGTGGACAGGTCCATAAAACCCAGATAGACAGCCCCCCTACCGGCCACTGTGTATTTATTAATTAATAAATACAGGTTGAGACACTGATCCACAGTGCTTCTGCCTGGCCTAAAGCCATATTGGGATTCTATTAGGATACTTTTTTGTGTAACCCACTCAGACACTTTAGACAAAATAACTTTTCCTAATATTTTGACAGAGGAATCTATGAGGGAAATGGGCCTGTAACATCTCGGGTCCCCTCTCTGTCTTTTTTTAAAAATAGGGATAATGGTGGAAAGGGCCCATGAGGCAGGGAAACCATGAGTAACAGTAACATTTCCCTTGTATAAATCTGCAGGGACACCGTCTGGGCCAGGGGCCTTGTTAGCAGCTGTGTTAATTATTGCTTTTTCCATGTCCGCCTCTATGAACAAGAGGTTAGATATTGGTGGGATACCAGCAGGAGGAAATAAATGGATCAAATACTTCATTACTTGCATAAATTAATTCAAAATGTCTCACCCATTTTCCATCTGAAATATTTGTTTCAAGGTTCTCATTATCCTCACCTGTTAACAACGGACTGTTAACGGTGGCCCAGAACTTAGAGCTATTCTTTAAGTCTGCATCAGACATGAGGCTGTCCCAGGCCTCTGGTTTAATTTCATTTGTGTGTGTTTGTATACATGATTTGTAATCCTTTCTACAATTAGCAATCAGGATTCTATCTCTGGGTATAGCCTTTACTGATTCCATTAAAATACAATGAGCCCTGGAACATTTGGTGTCAACCCATCTTTTCGTTTTTTTCCTTATAGGTCTAGCAGGGGCAGTTAGATCAATAGCAATTTGCTTATAGATTGCTTCAAAAGCTATGATACTCTCCACCGCCGGGGTGGCACCATCCATGCATTTCCCAAACTCAAGGCTCTTCTTTTCCCAGAGGGTGTCTAAGAACTGGTCTGGAACTATGTTCACCCATTTCAGCCTACGCCCTTGGTCACTAGTAGTCACACTTATTTGTGGTGTGGTGCTATTTATTTTAACGGAACAGGAAAATCCTGTGCTCAGCACCAGATTGACCGGGTTATGGTCACTGAATGGAGAGCTAACTGCGTTGTAAAAAATTACATGACCCATCAGGGCAGGAGTTAAAAATATGTAGTCGATAATCGACTCGCTTTCCCTGGATTTGAAGGTTGCTACCATCTCGCGTCTATCAAAGAAAGAAGGCTCGTAGAGATCGAGACATGATAAAAGATCCCCAAGAGCCACTCCCCTCTGGGTATGTTCAAAATGTGGGGGTGACGCAAAGGAAGGGCTATATCCTGCATTGAGTTGACAATGAAGATTACAGAGGTGAATGTTAAAATCTCCCAAAAGGATGATATTGATTAAAGTGGTTTGATGTGCTTTATAGCTTGAGATAAATTGTTCTAAAAAACACAAGTGTTTGTTACGATAGCCACTCTCCCCTGAGTTATAAAAATGTATTAACAGGATTTTCCCGTCAGTCTCAGAGGAGATCTCAACTATTAAACAATTGGGGGAAACAGAATCTAAAGTCTTGACTAGCCCTTTTAAATTAACTGATAGGAGTAGCAACAGTCCTCCCCTGGCTCTCCCTGAAGCAGATGGACGTGCTGGTTGGAAATAGGATGTAAAGCCATCTACCCAAAAACTATTTTGCAGGGGCCCATGTCTCTTGGAATGCTATCACATCATTGGCTTTAATAAAGCTAAGCCAGGATAGGTCCTCCCTTTTTGACCTTAACCCAGCAATATTCCAGTTTAGTAGCCTAAAATTAGAATCAATCTTTGTAATAGGGTCAGGTTCATGTGGTTGTTGTGGCGTAGTTATGATAGGTGACCCTAGTCAATCAATCTCATTCAGGCGTGATAGTGGAGAGAACCTGTTTGCTAAAGTAAGACTATCCTCGATCCTTATGTCCTGGGTGTTATAAGGGTTAGATAAAGTGGTGACTTCTGGCTTTTTCCCCGTTATTAAAGAGGCCCTATTAAAGGCACTACAAGGGAGCCATCCCTGTATCTTTCGAAAACTGTGGGCAAGGTATTATTTTTTGGGTCAAAATCCAGGAATGGGGTTGAAGAATCCCAAAGGAACTGCCCTGATGTTACCATTTTCATTCATTAAGTCCGACCCATCCCATAACATCCGTGGTACAACAGAAGGGCTGTTAAAGTTGACAATAACACAGTCCCCTTTTATTCTTTTTGGCGTTCTCCCAAGCCACCCCGCACGCCTTACCATGAAAATATTCTGTGAGATATTACTGCCACCTGAACAATTAAAGTCACACCAATTCTTTGTATTGGCCATAAGGGCCTCTGGGGTTTCCTTCTCTCCCATTTTTAGGGGTGGTACCCTGACTGACCTCCAGTTATAGGGCCCCTTTGCCTGTTAGGGGCCGGGGTATTTTGGGTATCAGGATGACTTAGTAAGCTGGGATGTGAATCTCTATGTGATTCTCTACCCCGTTAGTATTTCGCTAGCCTCTAACTGTATCGATGTTAAGTACTGGGGGTTTCACCAGAAGGGGAACTTCTAACAATGGCCTATGATCTGGTACTATATTTCCTTTTGTACCTACCACTGAGGGTTCAGCTAATTGGTTAGGCAATGGTGCTTGTCTAACAGTACACTTGTGTTGACTTAAAAACGTATTAATACGCTTGCATTTCCCCAACAAATCAGAAACACACAAGTTCATAGTGTCAATAATGTCCTTAGCAATGTTGCATAGCGCCTGCTCCAGTCTAGTAGAAAATAAATCTTCTATCATGCCCCGAAGATAATGCCCTGTTTTATTGGATGATTTTAGCTCAACATTAGATGCAGGTTTTTTAGTGTCTTTGACCTGTTTCTGGGTTTTCTTTGACAATTTCTTTGATACGGAGCTAGGTTTATTAGATAAACCTTTATCGTTCAGGAGCAAGCTTACGGGTGGGTATGTAAGTTGGGGTACGCTATCCTCTTGACTAGCACAACTATCAGGCTGTGCTAATTTAGGGCGATTAATAATAACATTAGGTTCCAAAGGAATGTGGGTTTTTTGGGCAATAACATCCTGAGCAGGGCCACACTCGGAGTTTGGTGCCAGGCCCAATTCTCTCTCGGCAGATTCAATTTCTGAAGATAAAACACCCACTGCTGATGTAAGGTAGGAGATAATTGATGCCGACTTCCTTGGGACTTTTGCCTCGCCCCCCCCTTGCTCTTGCAAAGTATGTAATTTCCGCTTACCCATAGTTCAGGAACCAGTTGTTAAGGGGGTGGCCCGGCCCGGCCTCTTCTGGCCCCTGATGGCCACAGATGGCCCGCCCTTTGCCCAGGCTTAGCTCGGCGCCGCCTGCGCGCGTCCCGCGACGCGGGGCCTCACGCTGGACTTTGAGCACCTCCGGGGGCGGGACAGGGCGTGCGTGACTTCCTGTCGCCAGGGTCACTGGGGGTTGTAGTCCCTGGTGAGCCCTGCTGTGATGTCCGGTGGCTGCGGCAGCAGGAAGGCTGGCGAGAGTTGCGGGAATGATGGAGAGAGGTTGTGGCGTCCTTCGTAGTCTTCCCCCAATCTATTTGCCTCCACGTTTCGCTGAAACGTTTTGTTGGCCATAGGACTCTGAGCACTTTACCACTGCTAATCAGTGATAAAGTGCATGTGCTTCATTTCTATACATGTGCCTAATTGGTGTATACCTGATTGACCTATTCAATTTACTTGTAAGTCTCTTGTGAGGTGGTATACCTTATACCTAGGGCCTAAAAGTTAAATGCTACTAGTGGGCTGCAGCACTGATCGTGCCACACATAGAAGTAGCCTTTCAAACCTGTCTCAGGCCTGCCATTGAAGCGCCTGTGTGTACAGGTTGCTGCCATTTCGACTTAGCATTTAAAACTACTTGCCAAGCCTTAAACTGCCCTTTTATTACATAGAAGTCACCCCTAAGGTAGGCCCAAGGTAGGCCCTAGGTAGCCCAATGGTCAGGGTGCTATGTATGTGAAAGGTAGGACATGTACTTTTATGTTTTGCATGTCCTGGTAGTGACAAACTGCTTATTTCATTTTTCACTACTGTTAGGCCTACTCCTCTCATAGGTTAGCATTGGAAATTCCTTAATGAACATTTAAGCAGTAATCCTTGATCAGAGAGGAGTAGCTTCTTCATCTTTTGTGTGTTTGGAATGGTGTTGATAAATCCTACTTAATGGTGAATTTGGATTTAACGTTACTATTTTAGAAATGCCAGGTTTAGAACGTGGACATTTCTCTGCACTTACTGCTCTATATTCCTGATAGCCTGCCTCCAAATCACATCTGGGGTGGGTAAGAGCTACACTTTGGGCATTCCCTCTAGACAGCCACAACACAGGAATGGTAGGTGTGTCTAAGTACCCATCTACAAGAATGTGCATTCTGATGGCCTAACCTGGGCATGATGGAAGGGAGGGGGTAACACTTTACTTGAATAAGTAGTGTCCTGTTCCCACACAAAGGTCTGATTACCTCCCACTGGAAACAAGCATCCTAGGAGGGGTTACGGGGTTTCACTCCTCATCAGCCAGGATAGCATGAATCCAGTGGCACAGTGAGCCCGGGACCCACTTCTGGGCATACCCAGCACACCTAGGGCGAGGAAGCAAAAGACATACAATTGATTGAGGTGCATCAATTGTGTGTCTTTTGCTTTCTCACCATGAGTGCACCGGGTTTACCCAGACATGGGTCTCAGGCTCACTGTGCCTCTGGATTCCAGCTATCCTATCCTTACTGGTGAGGGGTGAAACCCTGAAACCAGTCCTAGGATGCTTGTTTCCGGTCCAGGTAGGGCCTGGCTTGGCAGTTTGAGCTGGACTGTTCCCATGAGGCACAGGGCTAAGACTGATTTGCATATGGCCCGATCTAAACTGGGGTGGCATGGTGAGCAAAGGAATGATGGATTTAAACCAGATCTCTTGACTGGGGGGGGTGAATGTTTTGATTTGTTCTGCATTCCATCCATCAATTGTGTGTCTTTTACTTTTAGAAAGTGGGCATTTTCTTGCTTTACCATTCTGTGCCTCTGCCTACCTGGGGAATCCACGTCTGGTTTAGACTGATAGTTGGGCTGTTTGTGCATTCACTCTAGACAGTCACAAAAAGAGAGCTGAGGTGTGCACTGCATATCCAGATGGCACATAACCAGGCTGATGAATGAATGAATGAAGGGAGTCTTTTACCGCGCAACTTAGCCCAAGGGCATCGAGGCACCAAGCAGGTCATCCAATCTGTAATCCGCTAATGTATGCTATTACAGGTATGCTTCAGAGAAAAGCCAGGTTTTTAATGCTTTGCTAAACAGAGCAAGCGAAGATTGCTCTGCAAGTTCGAGGGGGAGCGAGTTCCATAACATGGGTGCAACCGAGGAGAAACCTCTGCCTCCCCATCTCGCTCTTACAAACCTTGGAACTACAAGGAGATTTTTGTTAGAGGAACAAAGAGCTCGACAGGGTAGAGTAGGAGTGAACAAGTGACCTGATCCCCTGTGGGCCAGTACCATGAAAAGCCCCATGGGCAAGACAGAGAATCTTGAAAGAGATCCTGGACTGAATGGGAAGCCAATGAAGGCTTCTTTTGGCTGACGCGGCCGAGGCAAGCCTGGAGAGATTGAGGACCATATTTGCCGCCGCATTCTGGACCATTTGCAAACGATGGATAAAGCTCTTATTTATCCATATATAAAGGGCGTTGCAATAGTCCAGTCTTGAGGAAACTAATGCCACAGTGGCTTGTTTCCAAGCATAGGGGGAAAGATAGTGAGCAATCTTTCTAATAACTCTGATGATGCCGCAGCAGATGGAAACGGTCTTGCTGACCTGACGGTCAAAAGAAAGCGTGGTGTCCATTAGCACCTCTAAATTCCTAGCAAACTGGCGAGGAGGGGGGCAGTCCCCAAGTGAGGGCGGCCACCAGTCATTTGACCAGATATCCTGATTACCCCCAAAAATCAGCACCTCCGTTTTCTCCCCATTTAGCTTCAGGAAGTTCTGTATCATCCATTGAGACACCGCCTCCATACAGTTCCTGAAATTCAGGGCAGAATCCCTCACAGGCTGCATGAGAGAGACCAATATTTGGGTGTCGTCAGCGTTCGACAGCACCTCCAGCCCAAAAGATATGACTACCCTGGCAAGTGGGGCCACATAGATGTTAAACAGTGTGGGGCTTAATGAGGAGCCCTGGGGGACCCCGCAATGCACAGGCTTAAGGGAAGATAGAAACTGGCTCAATTTCACCCTTTGCTCCCTTTGATTGAGAAAGAAAGCCAGAAGGCTCAGGGCAGGGCCTCCGACCCCTATCTCCCTGAGACGAGCGACCAAGATAGATGGAGACAGGGTATCGAAGGCCGCCGTAAGGTCAAGCAGGACCAGAAGGGTAGTGTGGCCCTTATCTACCTGGGAGCAGATGTTGTTGACAACTACAGTAAGGGCGGATTCGGTGCTATGAAATCTCCTAAAGCCATGCTGGGAGACATCTAGGAGGACAGAGTCATCAAGAAAAGTGCTAAGGTGGCGATTGAGGTGGGATTCCAACATTTTTGCAGGGGCAGGAAGAAGTGAAATAGGGCAGAGGTTTTTCAGAACCCCAGGATCCAAAGTGGGCTTCTTTAGGAGAGGTTTAACAACCGCCATCTTCCATGAAGAAGGAAAGACTCCCTCCGAAATCACACAATTCATAACCTCCATGAGGGGAGGAATAACTACTTCCCGACAGGCCTTCAAGACCTTGAGCGGGCAAGGGTCTAAAGGGGAAACCCGATTTGGTATTATCAAGATGCTGATTCGTCCGTTCAAGAGTAAGGAGGGGGAAGCACAGGACACTGGGAGAAGGTCCATCAGGCAGACTCCCCATTGTAGGAAGGGCAGAAGTAGTAGGAAGTCCCAACTCGAGATTCAAGGATTCGAGGGTGTCGTAGATATCCACGATTTTTTAATGGAAAAAGGCCGAAATATTGTCGCACAGCTCCTGGGTTTCCACTATGGGGTCGGCTGACTGAGGGGAGGAAAGAGTATCTATGATCTTAAAAAGGTCTCTAGGAGAATTTAGAGAAGCAGTCATATTGGCAAAGTGGGCCCTCTTTTCCTCCATAATGGGTAGCTTATATTCTTTTAGGAGAAGTTTGTGTTGTTCCTTCTCCAGAAGATCCAGCGAAGCCCGCCAGAGCATCTCCTGTTTACAGCACCCTTGCCTCAGCAACCTGAGTCTGTCCGAAAACCAGGGAGCCAAAGGGCTCTTTCTTGCAGAGTAGTGCTGTTTGGGGGGGCCAGGGTGTCCAAAGCCCCAGAGATGGTACTTGCAAATTCGAGAGCAGCAGAATTAGCATCCTGCATTTCAGCGGACCTCAGTTTATTCAATAAAGGAAATGGGTCTTCCTGAGCTAGAGTGGGGGAAGGAGTTGTCTCTGACACCTGAATAGGGCTGTCCCTGTCCTCACACAAAGCTCTCTCACCCCCCTGTGGTTGTCTGGAGCCAAGTCAGGGCAAGGCAGGATCTTGTGCACTATAAAGACTATCCTTTGAAGTATGCCTAGTTCAAATGCAGAAAGGGGTATAAGTATTGGCCCTCTGACCCCACATTTTAGAACACTTCTAGACTGGAAGGAGATTCTGCCAAGAAGAAGAGCTGGAGAAGCTGTAGGAGGAGGACTGCCACTCTGCCTGTTGCTTTGTCATGCTGGCCTGCTGTTTGCTGCTTCTGTCTTGGACAGTGAGAGGAGTGGACTTTGCATCCTTCATCCTGCTTGCCAAGGTTCTAGAAGGGCTTGTGTGCGCTTGCCTCTTGTTGGAAGTCTCAGGGAAATCAAAGACTTCATCCACATCTTGTTGCCAGCACTGGGACTCTTCTGCTGTGAGTTCTATGTTGCCAAGTGGAGCCAAAACCAGTCCTGGGGCATTGGAACTAAATGGTTGTTCTGTAACTCCAAGCAACCCCACACCGTCATCGATTCCGCTGCCTCCACTGAAGCCGTGGTCACTGCTCGTGAGAAGCACAATGCATCGACCATGATGACATTGCAGCCTTGACCTCACTGACTACGAGGCTTCACGCAGTCATCAACGCTGCTGCCTGCACCATGGCTGAATGCACCACTCATGAAGAGCACAATGCAGCGCCCCCTCACACATCTTAGCCCCTGGTTTGCCAGTGACTGCACCATTTATTTATTCATTTATGTATTTGTTTGTTTGTATAGCGCTATAATAATAATATGCTTCCGGAATTTTAGATGGTCTAGACACTGCCTCAGGGGCAGCAGTAGCGAGGGCCGAGATGGGATAAGGCCCTTACTCCTAGTCTTGCTCTTCTTACTCGCAGCACCACCAGCAGGTGTTTAGTGATCGAACGGTGTGATATTGAGGGGGCATAAGGCATGAATTTGTCAGAGAGATATGAAGGTCCTGAGTTAAGCAGTGCCTTATGGATGGTGCAGCAGATTTTGAACTTCACTCTTTGATGGATGGGGAGCCAGTGTAGTTTCATTAGAAGAGGGCGGGAAGGAGTCCTTGGGGGAGCATTGAGGACCATCCGTGCTGCCGTATTTTGAACCACCTGTAGTCTTGCCAGTGAGGCATCATTGGCAGAGACTAACAGGCTGTTGCAATAGTCCAGGCGACATAAACAAGTGCCTGGACAAAGGGTTTTCCAGGAGGAGTCCGGTAGCAGAGGGAAAACTCGCCGGAGTAGGCCTATTGTATGTAAGAAGCCCCAGCCATTTGGGTGGCATGCTCTTTCAGAGTAAGTGCCTGGTCCAGCCGTATCCCTAGATTTTTTTACTGACATCTTTGGGGTAGGAAGGGGGCCTAGATCTGTTGGCCACCAGTCAGGAGTCCACAGAAGGGATGCCTCTCTGAAGAGCATGATTTCAGTTTTCCCCACATTGCACTGGAGGAAGTTGTTCCGCATCCAGTGAGATATTGCTCTCATCCCTTTGGAAAGGCCACCTGTACTGCTGGGGTGAAGTTGTTAAATGGGAAAAGTAGCTGGGTGTCATTGGCATATGATATGGGGATGAACCCATGGGCCATCAAAAGATTGGCCAAGGGAGCAATATAGATGTTAAAAAGTGTAGGGCTCAGACATGAGCCCTGGGGAACTCCCTTGGACAACTTAGTGGGGGCTGATCGGTACGGACCAGGATTGACAATCTGAAAACGGTCAGATAGAAAGCTCCTCACCCATTGTAAGGCTGTTTTCCTTAACCCAACCTCTTCCAATCTTTTAGTCAAGATGTTGTGAGAGACTGTGTCGAACGCCACGGATAGGTCCAACTGCACCAGAATCATAGAATGGCCCTTATCTAGGGTCATCCTGATGTTATCCATGACGGCTAGAAGAACTGATTTGGTGCTGTATTTGTGCCTAAAACCGGACTGGGAAGAGTCAAGACATCCCGTACGTTCGACAAAATTGGAGAGGTGGTTGTTTACATGTTTTTCCATTAGTTTGCTTGTAAACGGAAGGAGTGAGATAGGGCGGAGATTGGAGAGATCCGTCCAAGGGAGTTTGGCATTTTTCCGGATAGACCTAACCTGGGCAACTTTCCACTCCAGCGGTACATGCCACTCTCTAAGGGAGAGATTAATAAGAGATTGCATAGGATAGGACAAGTTTTTAATCAGGGAAGGAAGAATTTTAGCAGGGATGTGATCAGCAGGGTAGCCGGAATAGATTTTATTAATCAACCTCATTCAGCGAGATTACGGGGATGTTCTCTAACAGCTGAGGTTCCATAGAGTTGAGCTGGTTGGTGACCTCCTGGGTCTGTATCTTACCTCGTGATCCAGTGATTTTTTTCATAGATTAGTTCTATCTTTTGTGTGACCTAAAGGGCAGTGTCATTACATAGTGACTGTGGCGGGGCCTCTAGGCTTTCACAGGCTATAGGATTGATGAAGGATTGCATGATTTGGTACAAGGTTTTGGAGGAGTTGCCAGCCTTCGCTATCTGTGTTGATATATACAATTTCCGTGTTGTATTTGGACAGGGCATCCTCAATGTTATCTGATGTCTGAATCTGGGGCCTCTGAAATTTTGTTTGAAAGCTCTCCTCTGTGACTTTCTTCTACTCCCTACGGAAAGAACATGTTGGAGGTTTAGGTTTTTCTAGGTTTATGAGGTCCAGAATAGAAAATTCAACCGCCAAATGATCCGACCAAGTGAGTTGTTGCGGGGGATAGCACTGAATTAAAGATGAAATAGAAAAGATAATGTCCAGGGTATGCCCAGCAAAATGAGTTGGGCCTATATTGAGCTTGGCCAGACCTAGCAGAGACAGATCGGTTAAAAGTGTCTGTGCATCAGAATTGGTGAGACATTCACTACGGACATTAAAGGATCCCAGAAGAAGGAAGTTTTTACATGTATTCACGTATGGGGATAATAGTTCAACCAATTTCAGGGAAAAGTCAGCAATGGGTCAGGGGGGCGATAGACTAGTGCTACTTTCCAGCTGGTTTGCAAGGGGGGGTTCAATTCTGAAGATCAGTATCTCCATGTTAGCATCCTCACATTGATCCAGAATGGAGATCCTAATTCCTTCTTTGTGCACAATTGCAATTCCTCTCCCCGTTGTTGTGGTTCTATCTAGTCTAATCATCCTATATCCTTCTGGGAGTCCTAATGTTATAGCGGGTACACAATGAGGTTTGAGCCAGGTCTCTGTAAAAAAAACAAATCGGGTTGGACCGATGACAGCAAGTCCCGCACCTCAATAGCATGTTTGGGCAGAGAACGGATATTGCATGAAAGGTTTTTCCATCTTTTCCATGTGGGAGGGATGGGTTCAGCAGGATTGACTAAATCTGGGTCTGCTGAGGGAAGCTCAGCCTGGAATTGACAAACCCGGCAGGCAAACGGGCCTTCTAGGTAAGGCCAGATTATCTGCCAACATATAGGGATGGGGTTGGTCTGTAGCTTTATGAGTTGTTGTCTTGTGTAGTATATATGTTTAGGAGGGTTACAATGGGCGTGCAATTGGCCAGGGTCCCTGGCTCCTGGCAGACGGGCTTGCCTCTGGCATGCCGGGTCCGCTCAGACATGCCCGCTTTATGGCCCTCCTGCCCAGACTAGAGCGCTGACCTGCCCGAAGTGGAAAGCAGAAGTGTGGCTCAAACCTTCCCCGTACTCCGCACAATGACACTAACTGCTGCGTCGGACCGGGAAGGGAAGGAAAAAGGACAGAGCGCCAACACCTCAGGTAGGAGTCAATCTACACAGCCCCCTTCGAAAATAACTTCAAAGAATTAAAAAAAATGCAGGTTCAGAAGCAGTAACTTATTTTAATATCAGCGTGGTGTTGCGAGAATCGAGAGTGACAGCCTCTGTCACCGGCCGCCCTTGTCGCCCTTGACTCCGACTTCATCCAACGATGCTGCTGCCTGTACAGTGGTTGAGGGCAGCACTCGTGAATAGTTTGACGCCTCGCCCCATCTCACACCTCAGTCCCGGGTCTACCAACGACAACGCTTTTGCATCAATGCCACACTAGTGCCTTCACTGAAGCCGTAGTCACCGCTTGTGAACAGCACAACACGTTGACAACAATATCTCAGCCCTGACACCTGCTGATGCCAGCACTCCTGACTTCGACATCATGGAGATCGATCTGCAATGCATGTGACTTCATGGGCTCACAGACTTCTGCACTGACTTCCGGAACCAACGCACGCCAACGTCTGTGACACCTCATTTTCAGATTTCATCTCATGATCCCAGAGGTCCCTTAATTTCCAAAGGTACTGTTTTGCGGGTCTTTCCAATGACACACCACTAGATTGGATTTGTGTTGTTCACAGTGCCGCAAAAGCCCCAGTTTGGTCTTGTTTTATTCAGATAAAGATTTGTTATTTTTATAAACTGATGTGGTGTTCATTTGTAGTGTTTCAATGTGTTACTGTATGTGTTTTGTACAAATACTTTACACATTGCCTCAGAGATAAGCATGACTGCTCGTGCCAAGCTACCAAGGGGGTGAGCAGGGGATATTTTAGCTGTGTAATTCCTGTACCCTGACTAGAATAAGGGTATCTACTTGGACTCGGTGCAACCCGTTGCCAACTAGAGAACCCCATTTCTAACAATAAGCCTGACTGCTCTGTGCCTAACTAACGGAGGGTGAGCACAAGTTCTCTTTTTGTGTGTATCTAGCTTACCCTGACGAGGATTGTGGCTTATGCTTGGACTGAATGCATATCTTTTCCAACCAGAAACTATGTTTCTAACAACTGTCAATTGTTGGTTCCAAGTTCATTTAAAGGGTGCTAATGCTGTTTAAGTGCAGCAAGTCCATAGAAAAATGATAAATATATTAGTAATAAAAAGATGGACATGATATAACTACTAGTGGCAGCCAGTAATTAAAGCCGGACGGGGAAGACCTGCCACACATGCACACACATGCACCCATTCATCGACATGCAAACTCACTCAGACCCACATGCATTCACACACATGCACACATACACCTACCATTCACAAGCATACACACACCCATTCACAGCACGCACTCACAAATACACGTACATCATACATAAGCACATGCATGGAAAACATTACAAAACATAACACTTACCTTCTGCAGCTTCTCAAGGCGGGAAGCCTCGGAGGTTCCCAGAAGATAGGGAAGCCTCTTCCCATTGGCTGACCTTAGGTTAGCCAATTAGAGGAGGCAGCAATCCCTACCTCACCACAGAGTGGGTGGGGTCAGTGAGAGTGACCCTACGCCACTATGTGATGAGGTATCACTGATAGACACTCAGGTCTGGGCACTTCAGGGCTTAGAACTAAAGTGTCCATGTCTGAGGCTATCAGTGGCGCTTTTCCTCATCATGAGGGGGAGGGGGCTACAAGCGCTTTGCCAGGCTTTAGAGGTCACCCCCACAGCAGCAGTCACATCTTCAGCAATGCAAAGTTCAGCTCAGGCAGTAGGGTGACCAACCGCCCGTAAATTTCACGGACCGTCCGTCATTTTAGTATGATGTCCACATGGCGTCCGTAATTTGGGGATCTCAAATTATGGACGCCTTACAGACATCATACTGAAATCGAAATGGGAAATCTCAGAAATGAATGCTGTTCCCCATGCGAGAGGCCCCGTGAGTTAAAAATATTTCACTCGGGCCTCTCGCTCTTATCTTTTAAACTGAAGAGGCTGCCTGCAGCGGCCCCTCCCGGACCGCCCTCCTGCAGACTGTGGAGCGGCCCATTGTCAGTCTGAGACTGCATCTGATTGTCATTCTATAAGTGCTAATGGGCCCAACAGCATGTGGGGTGCCTTCTCCTGCATGGGACATGGGCAAAGCATTCTGCTTTTGTCTTGGCGCCATGCTGGAGAAAATAAAAATAAAATAGCTAACACCGTTTTCACTGTACATTTAAAAGACAGATTTCAACATACAAATAAAAAATACTCTTTATTAATGTTTATCGTTGCTAGCACAAATCTTGATTGCAGAAAGGGCCCGATGTCGCTTTGCAGAGTTGCGCGCATACTGAAAAACTGTGAAGTGCACGATTGGCTCAACCTTATATAAACTTATTTTGACTTGTATTTATTTTGGTTGTCTATTTACTTACTTACATATTATTGTGCCACCTCCTCTGATATGTCTGTAAAACTTATGTTTTGTCCCAAATTTTTGTCCTGAATTTTGACCTCTGTCCTGAATTTTGTCCTGAATTTTGACCCTTTGTCCTGAATTTTTACACTGACCGTCCTGAATTTGCAACCTGCCAGTTGGTAACCCGCATGTCTAGTTCCTGGCTGCCTGACCTGAAAATAAAGAGTGTCTGCCAGGCTGACCTTTGCTCAGCCTGAGAGACACTCTTTATGTGGGCCAAAAGGTGGGTTGGGGGTGGCGCCACCGTCCTTAAGGATGGGCAGCTGCTGATAGCTACTTTCAGGCACTTGCAACATCAACAGAGATGTTAAAGGAAGAGATATTTGTACCAAGGTTAAGCATGCATTAAATCACCTGTAACTTCATGATGATGTCGTCGATGACGACTAGATTGTGCGAAAAACTGACACCACGAGGGTGCAGCCTGGCAAATGTCCGATTGCTAACAAGAGCAGAAGGGGGTGAAACGGGATTGGCAGAACTGTTTCTCATTTCTTTGAGTGTTTAACAAAATGCTGAAAATGTTTTTGGTAAGATATCTGTGCTGACTTGATCTGTATATAATCATAAAATGTAATAAAGGCTATATACAAAAAAAGTATGCATTACATCATGGATGACCCATAATAGACCACGTATGAATCATAAATGACCATCATGTGTTCATGAATATAAAAAACAGGCGATTGCTCTGTAGGAATAAGGGATTCTTCCTCCTCACATGTCGAAAGTCGTTGTTGAATATATGTGATGACAGTTAAGCATTATTTTTTTCCTCTGCGCATTCATGTGAATATTAAAAATATATTAATTTCCCGAACACACGGAGCCGGCGTTCACTCATTTTTGGAGTCGGCCATTAGGCGGAGGCTTTCAGACATGTGCGCTCTGAAGTGCTCAATTAATAAAGTTCCAAGATGTTGCCAAAGTCCGGCTGCGGTAATTGTCTCGTTAATTTGCTGTATCAGCTCCTTCGGGCATCCCAAACCCTGCTCTTAATTAGGCTCCAGCCACTCATCTAGTTAATAAGCTTACAGTTCATTTACATAAAAAAGAAAAGCGCGATTCACCTTCAACGGGAGGAGTTTCTATTGGAATGGTTTATTTTCTCTCAGCTGCTCAGCAGCGCGCATTAACCGTGAATTACAGACGCTCAGCTAGGCCCTTATAACAGAATAGCGAAGAATACCAGAATTTTCTCTCACTAACAAGCGGTTGCTAGGGCCTGAGTTTTTTATGGTGCCACAGTGACCTTTTTCTGTGGATATGTGCTTAATAAAACATTATAGCATGCCGTAGTATGCCCTGACTAGGTTTATTGGAATTATGCAGCAGGGAAGGGCCAAATTATGCAGCAGGGATGACTAAATTATGCGGCCTACTGCGGCACATTTAGTGTTAGTATTGCCTCATTATTTTGGCATTTTTACACATCTTAACACTATATGGGCAGAGGTTTCACCTCATTAGTACCACTTTGGCACCCAAAGAGAGAAATAAGCCGCAGAAAGGTGACCAATCAGTCTTTGTGAAGGGACGTCTACTGAGCGGCAACACGTGTTGCCACGTATTTAGTAACTTTTGATCCATTTGAACTAAAAGCATATTGTCAAAAATCTGCAAATTGCCAAATTATTTGGCAAATCCTTGATTATGCTGAATAATCCACGCCCGGAAAATTGCAAAATTCAAGTGGCCCTGACTATGCCATGTCCTGCAGCTCGGCACTGTTGCCCTGCACAACACCATGAAATACTGGACAAAAAAAATCCTAATACACTATGTAAATGCCAAACAACTTCATGCTGTGTTGCACTACATAACACCAATACCATACAACACATACCACAGCATTTAGTTATAATATGCAATGACATTCCATACCAATCTTTATTGCACTAAGCATGCCAAAATGACATATCACACCACCCCTTACCATACCGTAAGCACAGCATGTCGCACCATACTGTATCGTACGTATCATACCATACCCTTTTGTAAAATACCACGCTTACTATACTAAGCTTGCCAAGATGTAGTACAACATACCATACCAAAACATGTGTATTTGTAAACCGCACGCTCACTCCAGGGTATGTTGGCGCTGGATAACGAATGTTTATTGTTACCCAACTCAATGGTACTCATTTTATCGACCTCAAAAGGATGAAAGGCTAAGTGGACTTGCCCAGGTTTGTACCTCATGAGGTCGAACACAGGCCCATATAGTGGATGCATTAGTCCACTAAGCCACCAGACCCGGCTACCATACCATACCATACCATACCATACCATACCATACCATACCATACCATACCATACCATTCCAGATGTTTATTTGTAGGAAGCATTCTTGTACAGTTTCGTGGCATTGCACCATAGTAAGGGATCAGTAAATAATTGTATTATATTTTACATTGAACCTTCTATGAATAAAGTCCCTATTTTCGTTTTCTACAGTTAAGAGTTCTGGCAACTAATAAAACGTTTGTCCATCGTTTTGTGACTGTAACATATATTTTAAGTCAATCTATTATTTAACCATTTTTCTTTATTGATATGTCAAAGTCAAAAGTCAAAAGTCAAAAAGTCAAAGTCAAAGT
The DNA here is from genome assembly GCF_964263255.1 of Lissotriton vulgaris. Taxonomy (NCBI): domain Eukaryota; kingdom Metazoa; phylum Chordata; class Amphibia; order Caudata; family Salamandridae; genus Lissotriton; species Lissotriton vulgaris. The sequence goes on along the minus strand of NC_141685.1, from coordinate 821,435,334 downwards.
CAAGTCAAATTTGTATTTATTTGTTTTGGTACTCTACTGAGGACCACAAATATTTAAAAACATTTTACATAGATAAATCAGGAAAATTAATATAATGCTAGAAAAGACTTTAGAGATTTGTAAAGATTTTAACAGACCCATCCACTGATAAATCACGAAAATTAATATAATGTTAGAAAAGACTTTAGAAATTTGTAAAAATTATAACAGACCCATTCGTTGGGAGGTTGTTTACACACTAATATCAGATTTTTCACTGTAGTAATTCTACATTTGTGATATATCGGATCTAGATATCTTGACCGTGCTGTAACTATATTTGGATAGGGGCATACAAATAAAATATGCTCAATGTTCTGATCGCCTCCTTGACAGAATTTACATATAGGAGATCCATCTAGTGACCATCTAGAGGTAAAGGTTAACACAGGTAAAATTCCTAAAGGCAACATTGTTATTGCCCTTCTTGCACCGTGCGTAAGGGAAAACCCTATATATGGCTGTACTTGCTTGTATTCCAGTGTCTCAGCAAAGAGTTTGTATGAGAGTAACTTATTACAATGTGCAAAATCAAGGTCGAAGCTCAATCTAGGTGTAAACTTTTTTAGAAAGAGTTTCAGTTGGGATTTTGACCAGGTGAGCAAAATATCTTTGGTGAGTTTAGCGATTTCAAATGCCACTGTCATATTCCTATAAAAGTTGTGCTTTGATGCATCTGATGAAAAGGTCTCGTTTTTTAATAGGGAGCCCAATGTTCCTTCCTTCCCATGCAAGATGTTATAAGCCCATCTAATAACATTGGCGACAGCTGTAGCGTAAGAACTTGTTATTGAAAACTCTAGTCTTAGGGCTTGAACCGGTGTTGATTTTGAAACCTTTAAGATTTTTTTCAAAATTTTCCCTTCATTTAAATCTATATAAGTCCATCGCTTTATTGGTATATGCTCAGTAGCGTAAGATAAAACAGGAGGAATTTTTGCTCTATAAACTTTTAACAATGAAGAGAAGTGTCTATTTCCTGTGGCAGAGTACAGTCTAGAAAGAGCCCCGGCATGTATTTCTGATTTTCTCGTTAAGTTATTTATTTATTTATTTATTTATTTATTTATTTATTATAAAGTTTTGTATAGCGCGAACAAGACCCGTGGGTATCAGAGCGCTTAACATAGAAGGCATATAGGAAAGACATATATATACGACAGTTATATGGACAACAAATATGAGGTAGATGATAAATATAATATGACACGTGTGCAGTTAGCGTTGATAGTCAATGGTGGGTGTATTTCTATCTTAGGTAAAATGTAAAAGCAAGTCTGACAGTTGGGTCATCATCAGATCGTGAATGATCTATTCTAGGTAGTGTATTTCTTCAACAGAAAGCTCTTCACTTCTCGCTTAAATGATGCCACGTTTTGGATCTTCCTGATGTTAGGAGGGAGAGAGTTCCATATTCTGGGGGCAGCTCCTGAGAACGCTCTGTCGTAGGTTTTTTTCTTGTGGAAAAGGGCTGGCCGTAGTAGGAATTCCTCAGTACTCCTCGCTGGTCGATTACCTCCCGATAGCTGGATTTTCTTCGCTAAGTATCTTGGGGTGTTGTGGTGTAGCGCTTTATGGGTGATACATGCCATCTTCATTTGGATTCTAGCTTCATAGGGTAACCAGCTTAAAGCTTTCAAGTGTGGCGATATATGATCGTATTTTCTTGATCCGGTGATAATTCTTGCCGCAGCGTTTAGGCATGCTTTCAATGGCGCTGTGGACAATTTTGGTAGTCCCGCTAAGGTGGTGCAGCCATATTCAATCCTCGAGATAACTAAGGATTGGATTGCTAATTTGAGATCCGCTTCTGAGATGAACGGTTTCAATTTTCTTAAGTAGTTCAGGTGGAACCTGGCATTTTTAGCCATTGAGTTGATATGGGCTTTCATGTCCAGGTTCTCGTCCAGAGTGATTCCTAGCGATTTCGCTGACTTGATTAGTGTTGGGTTGCAGTTTAACGCAGTCACCACTTTCGTCCATTCCTTTATTTCCGTATGGCTCCTAGCTGGTGAGATTAGTAGGAACTCTGTTTTGTGAGCGTTCAACTTCAGCTGGTTGGTGGTTAGCCATTGTAGAGCCATTTTTAGAGTCTCGTTCATTAGCTCCATGTCTTTTAGGGAAGAGATCTTTAAGTATATTTGCGTGTCGTCTGCATACATGTGATAGGATATCTGTGATTTTTGGAGAATTTCTGTGAGCGGTTCGACGTAAAGGTTAAACAGATCGGGGGATAATGATGATCCTTGAGGGACTCCAATTGAAATAGGGCATGGAGTTGAGATGGACTGATTAACCAGGAATCGCTGTGTCCTGTTCTGTAAAAAAGAGATAAACCATTCCAGCACGGTTCCTGACAGGCCCATCCTGTCCCGTAACCTGGACAATAGGGCTTCGTGATTTACTGTGTCGAAGGCCGAGGACAGATCTAGGAGAATCAGTAGACATGCTTTGTTTTGGTCAAGTGCCTGTAGAGCATCATCGACAATATGGAGGATCGCTGTTTCAGTGCTGTGCCCTGCTCTGAATCCTGATTGGCATTCGTCAAGTAATGAGAATTTGGTGATGTGTCGGCTTAGTTGGTTCTGAACGCATTTCTCAATTAGTTTGGCCAGTAGCGGGATGTTGGTCACTGGGCGAAAGTTGTTTGGGTCTGATCTATCTGCTGAGGGTTTTTTGATTATGGGAGCAACTTGTCCTGTTTTCAGGCAGTCTGGGAGGATCCCTTGTGATAGTGACGCATTTATAATTTCAGTCCATATTGGAACCAGGGCGTGAGTGATTTCTTTTACACATTTTGCAGGTAATGGGTCTTGGTAGTGGTTGTTTGGCTTTATTTCGGAAAGCGTTTTGGCGATACTGTGCTGGTCATATAGTTCGAACGTATCCCACCTTGCCTCGTTTTTTGTCATGGTACTCTCCGTAGTCACAGCAGTATCTCTCGTAGGCATTGGATCTATGGGAAGGTTTGCCACTGCGTTTTTGAGCTCTACTTCTAGCGATTTCGCCTTCTCTGTGAAAAATGTAGAAAATTCTTCACAATTTAGAGGTGTTTTGGAGTTCTCATGGACTGATTTAGCTAGTTTGTTTGATTGTTGCTTTAGGATTTCAAGGAGTTTCCGTGGTCTGTTTTTGGCATTGTCAAGTTCTGACCGTATGAATTCTTGTTTTGAGTTGATGATCTTTTTGTTATATTGGCCTCTAATTTTCCTGAGTGCTTTCAGCTCTGGGGATGAAGGGTGTTGTCTCCATTTTCTTTCGGCCATTCTCAATTTGCGCCTTTCTTCATTTAGTGATTCATTAAACCATGGGTTTTTTGTCTTCTCCGAGATATTTTTCAATTTTAGGGGCATGGTGTTGTTGACAATATTTTCGACTGTTGTTAGGTAGTGGTCGGTCAGCTCATTCACATTATGCACATTGTTATGCGGTTTTAGGTCTCTTTCACAACTTTCAACTAGTAGCTTTAAGTTTGCATCTCTTGTGTCTCTGACCCATTTTTTGGTCTTGAGGGGTTGTCTGGTCATGCCTTTTATCATTATAGGTATCACGAATGTTATGGCATGATGATCCGACCAGTCACATGGTGTTATAGAGAGGATTGATGTCTCTTTCTTTCGTGAGATAATCCAGTCTAACGTCGCTCCTTTCGTGTGAGTGGGTTGTGTGCATATTTGAGTAAGGTTCAGTTCATCAAGGAAGTCTTTCAGCGATTTGACCAGTTTGTCGTTGTGGTCTTCCCAGTGTAAGTTGAAATCACCAAGAAATATGTTGTTGGCGCCGTCGTTTGAGTTGGTCGTTATGATCTCCATTAGCTCCTCTGTAAACTTTGCGCTGTCTCCTGGTGGATGGTAAAAAGAGTGCAGGTTGCATCTTTAATTGTTGGTTGTTCTTATATTAAGGCCTAGGTATTCGCTGGATTCTAGAGGGTCGGTTAGAATTTGTTTGACCTCAATAACAGATCTGTGAATGCAGGCTATACCTCCTCCTAGCTTTATGGGTCTATCAAGTCTCAGAATGTTATATTGGGGTGGTACTAGGAGATCCATGGAAGGGGATGAGGATTCCGTGAGCCACGTTTCAGTGAGGACTGCTATATCAATGTCCTTGTTAATGATCAGGTCAGCTATATCCGAGGAATGTTTGGTTGCCGACCGGCAGTTGAGTAGTAGACATGTCAGGGGTTTTTCTTTGTTGTTAAGGTCGCCAGTCTTATTCTCTGTTGCTGTGAGCTGTATCTGTTGTAGGTTGTGAGGGTTAGATGTTCTATCATTCTTTCTCGATGTTCTGTTAGGGTCGAGTGGTACTGTTTTGATTCTTTCTTCTTTCTCGCGGTCCAGTATTTCATACGATCGTGTTAAGGCCAGAGTTTCCTCTTTTGATAATGGTTTTGTCCTATTTGGTCGGTTATCATTATGTTTCATCTGCCAGACCGTTTCGTTATTCTTTTTTTGTGAACAATTTACAACGTTTTGGATGTGCGTGACCTTGGCGTGAATGCTCGCCGTCAGCTCCTCTATTTTTTCAATTGCCTGTGAGGTGTTTATAGTGATTTGTGCCATCTAGTTTCTGGAACATCTTAGTATCTTTCTTGTTCTGATGTGATTTCTTGGGGTAGACAGATCTGTTTATCCGGGATTTGTGTTTTGTTCTTCTCTTGTATGGATCTGTTCTTAGTTCAGCCTCCTTTCCCTTTGTAACCCATGTTTGATTGGCCCTTCCGTTACTGTTGGAGATGTCGTCATTGTTCGCTCCGTTCTGTGTTGTTGTGAGAGCATTTGAGGGTGATAGTCTGCATGACGTTGGTATTGTACTCGAGGGGGGTGTAGGGGGGTAGACACCTTCTCCATTGTCCACTTCCTGCTCATCCTGGGGCTTTCTTCTCGAGTCCGATGTATGCTCAGCCTGGGGGGTCTCTTCGTTCATGAGCGAGGGCTGCTCTTCTCTTTGGGGCTGGTCCTTGTCCTTATTCGCGCGTTTGCTACACCTCTCCGTTCTTTCTGTCGTGTTCTCCGGCTTGGACATTACCTTCTCAGGTCTAATTTCTCGTTCAACGCTATGAGCATGGTGCTCCCTGATTCTAATGACTCCTCTGATGTTATCATTAGTGACGGGAGTGTCTTCTGGTTGGGTCAGGAGTAGTTGGTGTCTTGGGTCTTCTAAAGAATCTTTCAACATTTGGAATATCTTGGCAAATTTCTCCAGTTCTCGGTTTGCTGCTTGAATCAGCACGGTATATGGTGATACTTAGTTCTGCTCTACATCTGTGTGATGGTGAGGTCATCATTTTTGTGCCATGAGGGATGTTTGTGGTCGTTTTTATGGTAAGCATCCTTGAGAAGGTATTGCGCCAAATTGTTGTTTTGTTCGTGTGGAATATGAGGTCATTCATAGATGTACCTTTGGCTATATTGAAATATAGGTCCGTAAATAGTATGTCCTGATTTTTTCTCAGGGTGTCGTGTTTAAATTTTTTGGCTGCATTTTTGGATAGATTAGGTGGGTATTTTATAATCTGAGCTTTCGAGCCTACCGTCTCTAGGTATCGCCCGCTCATATTGGCACTGTGAAGCAGGTCTTCAAGTGTCTCTTTCCTCAGCTTGTCTCCGGTTAGAGTGGCTACTGGTGTTGCTATGTTCCAGATTTATGCTCTCTTTCCAAATCTAGGCGTGTATGGATAGACACTTTGTTTCTGATTATCTTATAGTCTTTGTAATTCCTGTTGGTAGCAATTGGAGATCTCCTAATTCTCTCGGTATCACTTAGTTACAATGTTTCTGGGTTGAGCAATATAGTAGACAGACATTGTAAGATGGCTCCCGTCGAGCTGGTTCCTCATTTAGCAGGGAAGACTTTCTCTCTTTCCACTGCTTTCCTCATTGGGCAAAGAAGACTTTCTCTCTTTCCACTTCTTCCTTCCCTGAGCAGAGAGGACTTTTTCTCTTTCCACTACTTCGAGTGAGTGAGTCCCTCTACACAATTCGACTATTATTTACTTTCGTTGTTTGTTATTTCCAGGGGGTAATAGCTTTGCACTGTTCTGGATGTTACCTTTCTCGATTGGTGTTGCATTGAAAGCCCCTTGATTAATCTCACGCTTATTTCGCCTTAACCGGGTTATTGCTTTTCCTGTCCGGTTTGGGCGCCATTTTAGAGTCAGGCAGGGCGGTATTTGGCTCCCCGGGTTGTTTACTCTTTAAGATTATTTATCTCGTAATGCAATGAAAGGTCCCGCTTTCCCGCTTCCTCCTCACCGCAGTACGGGAGCCTCACAGGCCCTTGCTTCAGTTGCCGCCTCGCATCTTTTCCTCTGATCGCGGCTTCGGAGGAGTTTGGCGTTTGCTGAAGTATTAGACGAGTTGGTTCGCTTCCTCCCGCGCTGATGGGTCTCCGTTGCCGCCACGTTAGTATTGGGGCTGGCTTGCTGGCATTATACGCACGCTACGTCCAGCTTCCCCCAGGCATCATTTCTAGGCAGTCCGTCTCCGGTGGTTCTCTTTCTTTCAGGTCAGTGAGTGTCCGGTGTCCGTTATTTGCTGACCGGTCTTCCTATGCGCTCGTTACACTGACCGTTACGCTCTTTAAGTTGGTTGTACTTCTGCTCCTCATCTTTTGGAATTCTTCGTGGAGGGGATGGCTCGTCTTCGGGGTATTCCTGGGATTTAAACCGGTTACGGTGATCCCTACCCCAGGAGCTCTTTCACAGAGCTCTTATTCGGCGGCCATTTTAGAGCATTTATCTGTTTTGTATTTTGCAGGTTCTTTGAAAAAATTCTGCCAAGGTAGGTATATTCGTCACATTCTTCAACTTTTACCCCGCCAAGGTTCCAACTATATTTAGCACTTTTTTACCTACCAGTAAATGCTACCACTTTGGTTTTTGTTAAGTTTGCAATTAAATAGTGGTCTTTTGAATAATCATTTAGAGAATCCAGGAGCATTTGTAAACCAAAGGGGGTTAGATCCAACATAACAATGTCGTCTGCATAGAGCAGGGCGTGTACTCTATGCAAGGCAACCTTAGGAGGCAGACTAGAGCATTGTTGCAGATGATTTGGTAGATCACTAAGGTATAGTGAAAATAATATCGGTGCTAAAAGGCACCCTTGTTTAAGCCTGTTAGCCATTCCGATTGATTTGGTTAATCCTTTTTCACTCCCCATTTGCACCTGTGACCAAGTATTAGTATGGAGATTAATTATGATCTACAGCAAGTATTCCGGAATTCCCAATCTCCTTAGCTTTTTCCACAGTGTAGGTCTATCTACACGATCGAAAGCAGTAGAGTAGTCAATGAACGCTGCATACACTGTCTGTGAATTTCGTGCGATGTATTTTTCTGAGATAGTCTGGAGAAGTGATATATTATCAATAACAGAATGGTTTGGTCGGAATCCTGCTTGGTACATGGGTATTAAACCCTGTGAAAAGGCCCATTCTTTTAGTCTATCCAGAACCTCTGCAGCGAAGATTTTCCCTGTGGCGTCCATCAACGCTATTTGGCGGTAGTTGCCAGCAATAGTTTTGCTCCCCTTTTTGTAGATGGGAATTATGATACTCCCCTGCCACGACTTTGGTATTCTCCCGGTTTTGAAGATATAGTTAAAAAGAGGTATGGGTATTTGATCCGGACCAGACGCGGCAGTACTTCTTGCTTGTCTGATGTGCATTTCTATGGAAAATGCTGTAGTATTTGCTATCAGAGTAGTAATATTTTCCATAATAATGTCAGTAACTTTTCCGTCTGATTTGATCGAGTTTGCCTTGTAAAGGTCGCTCAGATAAATTTACCATTCCTGCGGCGGGACTGGTATGGCATGTAATTTCTTCTTTGTTCCTGTCATTTTGGCAATTAAGGACCAATATTCTCGTTGATTATACTTTTTTGCAGCAATTTGGAGATCTACCCAATTGTTGTCTAGCAACTTTCTTTTATGGCTGTGCTTCGCTCTTCTCACTTGATTTTTTAGTTTATTTATTTCTTGCTTGATCGAAGGAGAAAATTTTAGGTATTGCCCTCGGATAAGTTTGTTCAGTATTTTAGTACTCGAAGTTATCCTGATTGTGTTTTTGTTGTACTTCTTGTTATTCCTTTTTGTATCTTGTCTTGTCCTATCAGAGAGAGCGTCCTTGAGTTTATTAATGATACATTCGAAGTTTATTATTAGATCGCCAGAGTAATTGCTAGTTAGTAGTTGGCTATATGTGATCATTTCGGTGATATTATCCAAACTTGCTGAGTTCCAGAATAATCGCCTCTGAATGTTATTAATTTCAACAGTACTTTTATGGAACATAATTTGGTTTGTCCGGGAATGATTAACCAGCCAACAGGTGTTTAAGTTTAAGAGAGCATGATCACTTTCATCTGAAAAGATGATACTCAAATGTGAAACTGTTTCTACTAGATCCATGCCACAGATTATATAGTCAATAATTGAAAAAGATCCGTTTCCTCGCCTTGTATAAGACGCCGGTATGTCTCCTTCGACATTGCCATTTAAAATTGTCCCGTTGAGGTTTGGCAAACTTGTTAATAACAGTTTTCCTCTCTTATCCGAAGCTTTTCCTTTGGGAAATATTGGAATGGAGAAGTCCAGTGATTCTTCCTCATAGAGATTTGCCCATTTTTGTATCTCAACATTCGAAATGTTTTCGTTCAGGTCAGCCATAATTAGGTAGGACATATTTGCACGATCTTCAATTATCTGAGCGATTGCTTCCATGGTATCCACAAAGGTGACATCCTGATTGGTGCCAGGAGGGGCATACATATTAAAGAGTAGAAAAGCCTTTTTTCGGTCTAGATTGTGTGTTTTCAGCGAGACCTTAATACACTGAAAAGTTTCAGAATTAGACTTCTTGGTCCCATTGGTATTCCTCGCTCAGCAAAATTGCCAATCCACCTTTTGCATGGCCCCGGTTTATGGCTTTAGCAGGAGTGTCATAAACGTAGTAGCCCTTCTGATAGAAAGATTTTGTTGCCCAGGTTTTCTGCAAAGCCAATATATCCGGTTGATTTTTAATAGCTTCAATCATTTTATTATTTGTTTTTCCAGCCATATTCCATGAAGTGATCTTCAAACCATTGTTAAACAGTAGGTTGTTGGTGGTAATGTGATTTGTTACTGTTTAATATCTCCGAGACCCAGGCCCAAGATTGTATTGATTTTTTGTCCTCTGTTGCTACTAAGTCTTGATTCCAGACTATTCTTTCGCCTTTATCCACATGAATTTTCAAAGTATCCTTTCTTGTACGAGTTGATCCTGAAACATCTAGATTGGAATTATTTTTATAGCGATTCTCATTTGGCGTATTCAATTTTGAGCCAAAAAGGCCAGTGATCCTTTTCTTATATTTGCTTTCCTTTAGAACAGATCTTTCGAAAACATCGTAGCCACATTTGTGTAGAATTTCTTTTTCTTTTAATATAATACCTGGGAGTACCGATGACCAGAATGATACCTCCACTATTTTACAATTTTCTTTTATGGGGATGGTCACCAGATCTATTTCCTTGCTGGTTAGAGATTGTAAAGGATGTATTTGCTGTAGAAGATTAATTATCCTTCCTCGATTTAGTGGCATATTATCGATTGGGAAGAGCTCTTCGAATTGTAAATGGTTAGTCGAGATTTGTTCTCCACCTGAGGGTATCTTGTTATCTCTTTCGCTTAATCCCTTGTTTGGCTGTCCAGCTCTTTCAGTGAATATTGCTGGTATAAATTTGTTCGCTTTATAGTTCAATAGCTTTACTGATTGTGTATTTTTATGTCACTATTTGTCTCTACTATGGGTGCATTTGATATTATATTATCAGCTTGTCCCTCTTGATTTTTTTGAGGAGTGATTATATTTTTGAATTTTAGCTTACGATTTTTCTTTTTATTGATTCTTCTTAGCGGCTTCCTTCTCCCTCTTTTTCTCTTTTCTTCTTGATTAATTTTTGTTTGGAGTAACTTATCACCTCCGTCATCGTCAGGAGTGGGTTTGGTAGAGTTTCCTGATTCATCCTTGTCAAGCCCAGTCTTTTGCAAATTTATTTTTTTGTTAGAAACCGAAAAAATGGGATACTGTTTAACGGTGAGCGGGGGCTCTTCTCTAAATAGTTTTTTCAAAGAGTAAATTTTGGCATCCTTAAGATTTTTCCGGTTTTTCTTATTTGGTTTATCTAGTATTATTACTTCAGTTGTTTGGGTGCTAATGTCACATTTTGTTTGGGGCTCAGTACTTTTGATGAGGTTTGAAGAATTATTGTTATTAACCTGCTTCGCATCGTATATTTGTTGTTTGTTAGTAGCATCTGCAAGTTCTTTTTTCCTTTTTTCTTCTACGAGAAATTTCAATATACCGATTTGCACATCTAGCGTTTGGTCAGAGTTTTCCAGGATGTGACCTAAAAATGAGAGGACCGATTCTAATATTTCTTGAAGAGAATAAAGAGCCTTTGACATTGGTGTTGCAGAATTTATTGAATTGATGTTTTTAAGAAAAAATGGGTCCAGAGAAGAATCAAGAACTGGATCATGTTCTAATGGTTTTTCCTGGGACCTGGTAAATGACTTATCTGGATTTGACTGTAGGTCAAAAAAAAATTCCATCGACTTCGTGGCATTTCCAAAAGGATCGTCAATACAAGAAAGGCTACCTAATCGTTTTATAGGTGTTAAAGATGTTAAATGTAGGATCTCATGAGTTGGAATTTGTGATTCCTGTGTTGAAAGTAATATCTTTTGGTTAGATTCATGATCCAGAACACTAGAAGATTTGAAAAGTTTAGTGGTCCCGCTCAGGCAAATCTTTTACCTCCTTAATTTTTGCAGTCTCACTATTTGTTGACATTTCCAATACTTGAACAGGAGCTTGCTTTTTGGGAGATAGGGCTAAAAAATAATTACTAATTGCAGGAGTTCTAGTTATTCGTCCTTGTTTAACTGCTTTGTCAGAAGAGTTTCTAACTGCTTCCTCTGTGAACATTCGCTTCATATATATTGTGCGAGATCTTAGCTTTTTGTAACCCATTTTAGATTCTTAGTAGAAGCTTGAGTAGTATAAGTAATACTACCTTCTCCGTTGGTGTTTATTGAGCCAACTGCTCAAGTAGTCGTCTCCCGTCTAGAGGCTCGAATAGTCAGATGTTGCACTTACCACTCTAGTATGAGTTTTTTCTCAACGCCAGGATACTACGATCTAGTGGGTCGCAAAAGATGAAAATGTAAATAAGGTGGCCCGTCCCGTCCTAGTACGTCCCCGGACGGCCACAGACGGCCCGCCCTTTGCCCGGGCTTCGCCTAGGGCTCCGACCCGCGCGCATCCCGCGATGCGCGTTACGGGTTTTAATTATATAGTGTGTTGGATTGTGGGGACGTGGCACTGGGAGGGGGCGCGGCTCACGCGGGAAGAGGACCCAGCTTTAGGAGTTGATTGCTGGTCCTCGCAGTCCCGGGGCCGGCGCCTCTACCTCCTCTGCGGCCACGGAGTTAGTTACGGCTTTCAGGCAGCTCCAGAAGCAGGCAGAAATCCTTTTCTGCTACTCCAGTAGCAAGGGGCAATCAGCACAACAGCAACAGCAGCTTTACTCACTACGAGCGGCTCCCGCGAAGCGGGGGCCGCGAGAAGTTATCGGCAGTGGCTGGGGGCGTGGCACTGGGAGGGGGCGCGGCTCACGCGGGAAGAGGATCCAGCTTTAGGTGTTGATTGCTGGTCCTCGCAGTCCCGGGGCCGGCGCCTCTCCCTCCTCTGCGGCCACGGAGTTAGTTACGGCTTTCAGGCAGCTCCAGAAGCAGGTAGGAATCCTTTTCTGCTACTCCAGTAGCAAGGGGCAATCAGCACAACAGCAACAGCAGCTTTACTCACTACGAGCGGCATTGATATGTTTTCCTGGACTTTTCATATGTTTTCCTACAATGTCTAGACACATGAACCACATATGTGTAGCACCCTGTCCTCATATGACAGATCCACCACAATATTTCAATGGTGCAAAGAAATGCATTTTTCAGAACCTGTCCCTTCAACATCTGGTTCTAGATCTGCCAGAGTCATGAGTGAGTTATACTTTCAAGTGGTGCTGTGTGGTAAGCAAGAGAACTGATCAATGCATGGGATCTTTTTTGGCTGTTTGCGGCCATGTTTTATAGTGCCATTGGCCAGTTTCAATTGTCGGGCCCAAATTTTCTTACCTTTTATGCAACACAATGGAGCAGGGAAACGTGCTGCTCTGCCTTGCATACAAGCGAGAGAGCTGAAATGCATCATATCTACAAAGATATGGCACACTGGTGCTCTCTCATTGTGCTGGCCAGGCACCCTTGCACCATGGTGCAATGGGAGCATGCATTATTCGCAGAATTGTTTTTGTGCAGTAAGGGACTTCATTGTGCACAAAAACAATTCTCTTTACTTTGTCATTATCTGAAGGGTTTGACAAAGTTAACTGTCATACCACAATAATTCCTTGTAAAACAGACGTAAGTCTACCTATAATGAACGATTCTATGAAAAGTTACCTTTTCAAACTGTCTCCGCGGATATTTGAATACTTGGGGCAGTATATTTTGACATATTTCCACTCTAGGTACTGGGAGACAGGTAAAAACAATCTCTGCATGTGTTCTGACCACTAAATTTGGTAAAGAATTGCATAATCCCCACTTGTATTAGCTGACGTTTCTGGAAGGGCATAGAACAGCAGTAAATACAGGAACCATTGATCTATAAGTTAGATATCACATGTGGACTTCAGTGTGGAATTATTCCACACATGAATACCTCTGAAAGTATGGGTTCAGTCCTGCGATTGCATTCCTGAATTGTGGTGTCAGCCAAAGGTTATAGAATTTTCATGTAAAGTAATCTATTTATATGCTCAAAAGCCTCTTAAAACAATAGGTCATTCTCCTCTAAGTAAGGCCATGGAACCCACAAGGCCTGTGTGCCTAATGCGTAGAGGAAAGATATGCTAAATATGGAGTCAACAGGTCCTTGCAGTAATAGATTTTGAACTGCTATTGTACCACATGGGCAGGAGCAGTCTTACCCTGTAGTAGATCCTGCCATAGATTTAAAAGTCATACCATCGTAAGGTGACTTAGGAAAAAACTGGAAGAATCATCTTCACAGAATTGTGGTATTTTTCAAAAATGTATTTCTTTGGTGACCTTCAATTTGGTAAAAATGTCACAAAGATTATTTTATTTAAAGTTGACAGCTCTTCCTCAAGCTTGAACAATTAATAACTGATTCTGCTAGGCTCCTTCTCCTGTAGTGGCAATAAGTAGATGTTCTAAGCTCAAAGGAAAGGTGTAAAAGGCTCTCAGCACAGACCCCCGTGGCGCGTTTTAAGTTGGGGGATTAAGACCCCTTGAATCCTGAGATCCCCTGGCGGCCAACTAGCCCACCAGGTACCTCTAGTAGGCGCCACAGAGCTGCGTTGCAGAGAGGTGTAAAAAGGGGCTTGGCCTCAGAACACCCCGGCGCGTAATGGAGGTACCTGGTGGGCTAGTTGGCTGCCAGGGGACCTCAGGATTCAAGGGGAAAGGGGACTTAATCCCCCAACTTAAAACATGCCACGGGGCGTGTTTGCTCAGTGGTGAATGTAGGAGGCGGGTCCTAAGGTGATATGTGTGCAAACACGCCCTCTGGTGTGTTTTAAGTTGGGAAATTAATTCCTCTTCAATCCAGAGGTCCCCTAGAAGTCAACTAGCCCACCAGTTACCTCCAGTAAGCGCCACTGAGCTGTGTTGCAGAGTGTTGTAAAAAGGGGCGTGGCCTCGGAATACCTCTCTGCAACGCAGCTCCCTGGCGCATACTGGAGGTACCTGGTGGGCTAGTTGACCCCCAGGGGACCGCAGCGTTGAAGAGGAATTAATTCTGCAACTTAAAACGCGCCACAGGCTTGTTTGCACACATGTCACTGCAGGCCCGCCCCCTTCCTTCACCATTGTACAAATATTCCTCTAAAATCAGTCGAACTACGAATTCCGATTTACTCACCTGTTATCAGGAGAAAACTCAGTGCTGCATCATTTAGCCCAGCACTGACCCTGAAAAGTAATTCTAAGAGTACTTACCAGTAATTTGTATTATTTTCTATAGGAATGCATTGTGTGGTTTTCACTAGAAAAGTTTCTAAGTGTCGATTTTTGAAACATACAAAAAATCCTATAAAATCAGCAAAACTACGAATTCCGATTTACTCACCTGTTATCAGAAGTGACCTCAGTGCTGCTTCTTTGAGCCCAATAGTGATCCTGAAAAGTAATTCTAACAGTACTTACCAGTAACTTGTATTTCCTTCAATAAGAATCTATTGTGTGCTTTTCACCAGAAAAGTTTCTAAGTGTCTATTTTCACAAACTAAAAATATTCCTTAAAAATTGCCTGTATGACTTAAACGCATTCTTTCGACTGTTTACAGGAGATGCACCCGTGCTGGATCCAGGATCCACCACTGAGTAAGAAAAAGTAACGTTAACACTACTTACCTGATAAGTGAATTTCCTCCCTTAGGATAACATTGGTGATTCTATGTGAAAAAGTTTGTGTCAACTTTTAAAATACAACAATATTGCTTAAAAATCACTACTGTAACCAAAACGTTTTTACTCAACTGTTTACAGGAGATATCCCAGGACTGAATCTAGGATCTAGTCTTGTGGATAGAAAAGTAATCCAAAAAGTAACTAATTGCATTTAACTAGAAATTCACATTGAGCTCATTGTTGCATTGTGTCTGAAATTGTGTTGCACATTACAACAACTGTAACTACTGTACTTAAAAGTATATTGCCTTTTTGCAAAGTATTTAAACTAAAGTAATTCATTCTGAGACAGTATATTTTGTAATGTAATTATAATGCAATTTAAAAAATAAAATATCTAAAAATAAATAGTTTAACTGTATATGCCACTTTTATTTTTCAATAAAAAATCTTTAAAACAAAAAAAAATGTAGTAAATCAGTATCAAAAAATAAATATAAGAATGAATACATGGCGGCCGCTGGTTAAGCGGTCGTAGTGCTCCGTGACCGGCTCCCCCGGGAGAACGCTGCAACCTCAAGAATTTGTAAGAAAACTTTTGCGTGATGTACCTAGAAAAAAGGTGAGCGTTGGCGGCATCTATCCTATGCCTTTCAGGCTTGTTGGAGTTTTTTTTGGATTCGGGAAATACCTGTTTGTTTTGCACCTCGGCGATGCAGTGGAGCCGCCCAGCTTCTGACCTAACCATTCAAGCAGTCCGCTTTCTCTGTTTTTCTGGAGCTGCAACGGTGATCGAGGAGTGCGCTCTAGACAGCAGGGCAGAGCAGAGTGGTTTCCTAGCCTCTCCTGTCAGGTACGGTGGGCTCGGATTGCATGAGCAAAGCGGAGATGGGTGTCAGTCCTTCCCTCCTTGTCACCCCTCACAGTTAGAGCAAACTGAGACGATATTTTTCTGCTGGGGTGACGCCGCTTTTAGAAAAACCAAAGTTAAAAGCGGGGGCCTGCACAACTTGTATATTCGGAGGTTCCCTAACTCTGAGCATCAGAGTTCTTACAACCTACGTGACCTTATCCAGGGGTCGGGGCCAGAAGCTAATAAATCACCACAACTGCCTTTCTGGGCAGCCGCGCTGGAGCTGAGGAGAGGGAGACTGTTGAGGGGCCTGGGGCTTCCCTATCAAGCTGTCTCCTCGCCCGGTATATCTCGAGCTCCCCCAGTCGATTTAATCCCCCAGTAAAGACTTGATAATACAGAAAAAGACACAGAAGAAACGGAAGATTTTCTGAGAAAGTTTTTGCTTGCTGTACCCTCAGGTCAGGAAAGAGTAAAGAGGTCAATACCCCCCCTGATTCTGTAGGAGCGGTGCCATCTTCCCGTAGTAAGACCCACGCTAAAAACTACGGCAAAAGAGGACGGAAGAAGCAAGTTCAGGTGCAAGAGCAAAAGGGTCTTACTCTAGATTTGGATAGCAGAGGGTCGGATCAAATCACAGCAGTGGAAGGAAAAAAAAACATCCTCCTACCTCAACACAGAGATTAAAACTGGAGGTACTAAATATACCGCCAAATCTAAATCTAAAGCTAAAACTAAAACACAGCAATCAGAGATAGAGAAAGGCTCTAAAATTACGCCATCTCTAAGATCCTATTTCATGGCCATCTCCCAGATATTACACCTTTCAGCTGACCAAACTACACTATCCAAATTAGAACTGGAGTCCTCTCCTTTACCAGAAGACCACAATATGGCCTCCTCTCTCCCTGAAATAGAACCAGAGCATGAAGCCATTGAAGAGGGGGTCATTGAACGCGAAGGTTCTATGTGCAATTCAGGAGGGGGGCGGGGGGGGGGGGGGAATCAACCTCTTCAACCTTCTCAGCCGGCTAAAGAAAAGGAGATTATTTCACAGGTTCTTTCCGGCCAGTCGGTCTCAGAGCGGGGGGCTTCATTGAACACAGCTCCAGGAGTCTCTGTCTCCGATTTCCAGGTTCCCACTACAATTCCTGTTGGTGGATCTGGGGAAACAGCAATGGCCTGTGGAGGAGATCAGATTGAGTGCCCGGCTGTATTTCATATGGATCAAACTCTATCAATACCTAAAGACGATATTACTTCAGCTTCAATTCTAAATATGTTCTCAGCCCTCACGATGGAAATAAGGAAGGGATTTGCGGAGTCATCAGCTAAACAAGCAGAAATAAGAAGCTATTGCGAATCCCTGGACAACAAAATTGATGGGCTCACAATTAGAACTGGAGTTCTTGAAGAGACAACATTGTCACTATCGGTTCATTTAGACCAGGCAAAATTAGACATTCAGAGGCTTACTAGGGAGGAACAAGCTCTCTCCGATAGATTGGAGTCTTTAGAAAACAACGCGAGGAGGGGGAACCTTCGCATTTTGAATGTACCAGAGGGCTCTGAGGGGTCAGACATAAAGCAATACATAGCAATATTGCTTAAAGAATCCTTAAATTTAGACTATGCATTGGAGGAGCTTGTTACCGATATCCAGAGAGTACACAGAGATCCCTTTAAACGTAATGCTCAGAGAGTTAAACCTCGTAAGATCTTGGTTAACTTTCATACGTCCTAAAGGAGAAAATCTTGAACTTAGCACTTAAGCAGAAATCCTTGCCTGGAAAGGGGTTTTCTTTCACAATAAGATCAGATCTCTCAAGAATCACTCTGGAGAAACAGTGGGAGTTTGGGAGGCGCCTTGAGGCCTTTAGAGCACTGGGAGCTACAGCCCAACTTTTATTCCCGGCAGCAATGATAATCATGCACAACAATAAGATGACTAACATTAGATCAATCCAGGCAGCAGATGATCTCTTGATGCAGATGGGAAGTAAAAGTAAAACTTAATCATCAGCTGAATAATCTAAGTAGTAAAAGTCTTTAACTTTTATAATCCCTTATTCTAATTCTTATTCTGATTCAATAGTCTCTAACTAGAAAATGGAAAGAAGGAGAGGAAGGGGAAAATATATAAATATATAAATAAATAAACTGAAGGAAAAAGAAAGAAAAAAAGAGAAGGGGAAAAAAAAAAGGAGAAAGGAGAAGAAAAAGCGAAAAAATATAAATATAATTTAGACAAGTAACTCCGAAAAAATCTAAAAAGTTAGAAAGGAGACTGATATGATTAGCTATCAATAAAGTATTGGTTTGCTTTTTTTTAAAAAATCTTTTTTTTTACACTTGGAGGTTGGCGTTCTTCTCGAGAGCTTGCGGAGGGGCGCTATCAACCGGACATTGTTCCGGTTAGATATCGCAAGGGTTTTCCAAGGGTGGGGAGGAGGGATAGGGCGGGGCACTTGTTAGGGAAGGTGTTGGGGGTGAAAAATTTGGTAAAAAGTCCTCAGTAAGCCAAGTCATGTTGAAAGTTTATGGAAAGCTTTTTGGTAAAATGGGGTTCCATTTTCACGATATGATTGTATCTCTGTCATTTACGAACAGTTATGACAAAGTTGGTTAATATAAAATACTTCTCCTGGAATATCAATGGCCTGTGCACCAAACCTAGGGCAAATAAAATCTTACAATACCTGCGGGATATCGATGCACAGGACATTATACTCCAGGAGACGCATCTCACATATTCAGAAATGGCTGATTTGACAGTTTCTACCACTCAGACGTCAAATACAAGAGGTGTCTCCATAATTTTTAAAAAAGGGGCTAAAGCCAGATTAATATCTCAACAGGTGGACTCGGGTGGCAGATGGGCCATCGCATCCGTGGTGATCGTGGGATCACAAATTAGAATTTTGGGCTATTACGGGCCAAACCAGGACGATCCATCTACGCTCGAGTCCATGTTTTCACAGTTGCTGTCTTTCCCTGAACCAACTATTATAGCGGGCGATTTCAATGTGGTACTGGACCCGATCTTGGATAAATCCCCCAATAGTAGATCCTTAGTTTTGTCAAAATCTAGGGTTTTACTACAATCGATAATGAAAACATATGGATACCTCGATATATGGAGAGAGAAGTCTGGGAATCAGCAAGGGGTGTCTTTTCGGAACTATAAGTATAAACACCAGTCAAGGATTGACTTTATCCTAATTAGCCGGAGGTTGGTTGAGTATGTTAGATCCATTGTATATCTCCCAATACACCTTTCAGATCATTCCACAGTGGTAATGGATCTAGCACAAGGAAAGGAGGGAGAGCTGCAAAGATGGTCTTTCGATCGCTCACTTCTCTCTTCAACTGAGGACACTATACATCTCAACCTTGAAGCACATAACTTTTTTTTGGATAACAATACCTCAGCGTCCACTAGGATTATCTGGGATTCATTTAAAGCTTTTTTGAGGGGGGTTATAACAAAGACGGTCTCATATAAAAGGAAAAAGTATAGAGAGCAAATTACCTCAATTGAAGAAAGTATAGTTGCCCTTCAAAATATCCTGGATACTAGCAGCGGGGCGGATGAATCCATCATTGAGGCACAAAGAAAAGAAATGGCATCTCTGAAGACTAACCTTAGAACAGTATTAGATCTCAGATTGCAGAAGAGATGGCAGGCAAGCAAGCTGGCTCATTTTGAATACAGTGAAGGGGCAGGCAAAATGCTTGCCTGGAAAACCAAAACAGATCAGACACAGAACAATGTAGCTAACATTAATGTGGGGAATAAATCTTTAACATCAGATGCTGAAATAAGGAAGGCCTTTAAAGATTTATTTGAAAGCATCTATAGGGAAGAAATTGCAACTCGCCCTGAGGAGGTCACGGATTGGTTATCGCAAATAGATCTACCTAGATTAACGAACGAACAATCTCTTTCTCTGGATAGCGCTATAACTGAAGGAGAAGTAAGGATCACTATAAACAGAAGTAAGAAGGGTAAAGCCGCAGGGCCTGACGGCCTTCTTGCCGAAATATATAAAATCTTAGAAGATGAGACAGATCCCTTTCTTACCAAGATGTTTAATCCAATCCTCCTGGAAGGTTATTCCCCGCCGCCATGGGACAATGCATCAATCACGCTTATTCTGAAACCCGGAAAGCCTAAAGACGCTTGCGAATCATACAGGCCAATTTCAATTTTACACGTGGACTACAAGATCTTTACCACAGTATTGGCCTCCAGACTGGCCAAGGTAGCTCCATCAGTATTACACTCAGACCAAACGGGTTTTGTAAAAGGCCGACAACTGTATGAACTGACGTTCGAGCTAATAGGGGCAATTGATACAGCGGTTTCACAGAACCTGCCCCTGTCTGTCCTCGTGCTGGACGCGACCAAGGCCTTTGACAGGGTCAATTGGGTTTACGGGTCGGGGGCCTTGGCTAAATTCGGCGTGGGTGAGGCTTTTCGTCGGACAGTTGGTCTGCTGTATCGAAGTCCGAGGGCAAGCCTTTTGATCAATGGAGAGCTGTTGGATCCCTTTGACATAATTAGAGGGACACGGCAGGGCTGCCCGCTCTCCCCACTCTTGTTTGACTTTTATATTGAGCCTCTCGCACAACAACTGAAGAGAGAGAATACCATCAGATCTTTTGGTTATAATGGGTGGGAGAGAAAAGTGGCTCTATATGCCGATGACTTGCTTATCTTTACACCAGATGTCACTACAGCCCTCCCTGTAATTTTCGAAATTGCTCACCGTTTTGGTCAGATATCAGGGTACCTGATCAACACTGCCAAGACTGAGATGCTGGTTTGGAACGATGATGTCAGGGTTTTGGAAGTGCAACCGGGACAGTCAATGCGCTATCTGGGTTTAAACATTGTAAAAGACCTTAATAAACTCGCTATGGTAAACTTTACAGCAGTTGCCAAAGAGTGTAAAAAGTTGATGCAATCGTGGTCCCACCTGCAATTATCCCTAATTGGGAGAGTTAATTTGATTAAAATGTCCATCTTACCTAAAATATCATTTCTGTTTAACACCATTCCTCTTTATTTCGAACAGACACACATTTCTAATCTACAATCAGATATTATCTCTTTTATCTGGAACAAAAAACTTCCAAGAATTGCCTGGAAAAAGCTTAGGAGGCGATGGGATAAGAGGGGATTGGCTGCCCCAGACTTAAAATTATACGCTTGGGCATTTCAGTTGTCGCACACCCGAATGCTGTTAAAAGAACCAATAGACCATGGGGTGGGCCTGATGTTTTCAGCTATGTTGGAGGGGGAAGGCCTTAGTCAGTCGGGGTACCTATTTAAATTTGGCAATCCGAAATTTTTTTAAAAGATTAAACTGAATATCTTATTTGGACTAGCGAAGATGTGGAATGAGTTAAGCAACTTCATAAAACAAGGGTATTTTTGTGAAAAGACACCACTCTGGGGACTACCTGAAAGTCCGGCCTGATTAGAAGATACGCTAGCCATACCTTTGAAAGAGGCTGGCCTTAAAGTTTGGGGAGATCTCTTCCATGAGGGAGATTTACTCTCGTGGGAGTATCTCCAGAACAGGACAGGGTCAACAATATCGAGGTTTAAATATCTACAAATGACTAGTTGGACACAGGCCTATAACTCTAAACCTTTAAAAAGAAATAGATTCTCTCTTGGAGGGTACAGTCAAATGATAACGATCTTGGTGAATACTGGTCCCATAAAAAAGGAGGTCTCAAAATGGTATAATTTCCTGCTTGAGGAATCAGATGGCGAATTTAAATTACCAGTCCATCTGTGGGGAACCTTGATTGTGGGACAGGATCCACTAAACCTTTGGTCATCCTCTTTTGACCTCCTAAAAAATTTAGTAAAACCCTCATGGCTCCGTAGGAATCATTTATTTACCCTACATAGAGCATATTTTTCTCCCCAAAGATTATCTACATTTTCTTTAGGCAACCCAGTGGTATGTCCTAAGTGTGGATTCCAGGCAGCGCCAGACACTCACATGTTTTTTGAATGCCCTCGCCTCGCACCTTTTGTTGGTTTGTTATAGCTGTTATTTTCTGTCAGTTTTTCAGTTTTCAAGTTGTAGATGTTTTCTTTTAGGAAGTCTATTTAAAGAGATAAAAATTGGAGTGTGTTTAAATATTTATTTGCTATTGTACATTTTTAAGTTGATTAACAGTTACTTTTTAGTTTAAATATAGCTATTACTTACTTGGTTATGCAGTTGTTGAGCTGTACATATACTATTAGTATAACTCGGGCGCCCACAATCTACTGCTGATGATGTCACATATTATATCATTCATGACATGGTCAGTGACATCACTGATGACACTGTTTGTAGTCCGACCATCCAAGAACCGCATGGGTCTTTTCTGCTGTTTTCTCTTTTGCCCGACTCCCTCTGTTTCAGCCAGTTCAGTTCTTTTTTAGCTCTTTTTCACCCGTTATGCTATTTTTATAAGCTGTTTCCTGCTTTTTAGGTCTCGCTATTCGATGCGCATGCGCATCGAGCTTGCGAGACTATGGGGGCTTAAACAGTCTTTAAGCAACTTGCAAGGAATCGTGGCGATTCCTTGCAGTGCCCGTGAAATTTAAGCTCAATGCGCATGCGCATTGAGCTTAAAAGCGCGTGCACATGCCCCCAGCCGCCTGCCTTGCCAACTCTCTCTCTCACAGCCTCCCCCAGCTCCGCCCCCTCACTTCTTGGTTGCACGGCCGCTAGGCCGTGCCTCCCCTACTCTCCTCCCCCCTCCTCCTACTCTCCTCCCCCCTCCTCCTCCTACTCTCCTCCCCTGCCTGCCGTGTCGCACCTCTCCCCGCTCCGCCCCCTCCCCTGCCCGCCGTGTCGCAGAACACAGAAGCTTGCCTGTTAATTCACTTGTTGAACTTGCATCTATTCCAACAACAACGAAACTTGGATATTTGCATCAGTATACTAGAAGGCATTAAGGCAGCAGATAAGTCTTGAAAGCGGCTGCAGCCAAGCCATTATTACATTTCAGTTTAAGTGCTCTCTCCCTGTTACGCAAACTAACAAAAGAATTATAGAGTACGAAGCTGCTGCCTGATCACAACACTGGCACTTCCTTTGTTACAAATTAAGCACTAGTAGGGCGGCTGTCACTCCGTGTTTGCAGCTATACACTAATAGAATTAGCAGTGTAGCTCCACTTTAGGTCATTTTTATTTTTAGTTGGACACAGGCCTATAACTCTAAACCTTCAAAAAGAAATAGATTCTCTCTTGGAGGGTACAGTCAAATGATAACGATCTTGGTGAATACTGGTCCCATAAAAAAGGAGGTCTCAAAATGGTATAATTTCCTGCTTGAGGAATCAGATGGCGAATTTAAATTACCAGTCCATCTGTGGGGAACCTTGATTGTGGGACAGGATCCACTAAACCTTTGGTCATCCTCTTTTGACCTCCTAAAAAATTTAGTAAAACCCTCATGGCTCCGTAGGAATCATTTATTTACCCTACATAGAGCATATTTTTCTCCCCAAAGATTATCTACATTTTCTTTAGGCAACCCAGTGGTATGTCCTAAGTGTGGATTCCAGGCAGCGCCAGACACTCACATGTTTTTTGAATGCCCTCGCCTCGCACCTTTTGTTGGTTTGTTATAGCTGTTATTTTCTGTCAGTTTTTCAGTTTTCAAGTTGTAGATGTTTTCTTTTAGGAAGTCTATTTAAAGAGATAAAAATTGGAGTGTGTTTAAATATTTATTTGCTATTGTACATTTTTAAGTTGATTAACAGTTACTTTTTAGTTTAAATATAGCTATTACTTACTTGGTTATGCAGTTGTTGAGCTGTACATATACTATTAGTATAACTCGGGCGCCCACAATCTACTGCTGATGATGTCACATATTATATCATTCATGACATGGTCAGTGACATCACTGATGACACTGTTTGTAGTCCGACCATCCAAGAACCGCATGGGTCGGCGCTCTACGGCACAACGTATTACGAGTTGTGTTGTCTGAAACGCCGATTATCGCCACAGCAGTGTCTTCCGGGCAGGACCGTGTTGGTCTGGAATGTCGGTAGTGCATCCAATGACGCCGCAACGTCTGCAGTCCACCCGCTGAGGTCATTACGATTACACTGTTGTACTTGATGTCTCACAGCGATGATCAACAAATGGCGGTTACCCAACAGCAGTTGACCGCCGTGGTATACGCCCCCCGAAAAAACAGTGACCAGTGGATGGATTAATAAACTACACACCTGATGTGCTTTGGCAAGTGGATACACCAGAAAATCACACTATAAAACACACACCTTCCCTGACCAGCATCCTTTGCTTCCAAACTGCAGCACAGCAAGACAGACATCCATTTTCTGCCTTTTTAGATCAGGCACCCCTTTTTCATCTCCCCATTTAGCACTCTCCACCACATGTAATTTTTTTTTTGCACCTTTGTACCACTATCACTTGTGTGTTCTTCATTTATATACTCACTTACATTTTAGTTTTTTTCACCATGCTAGGGAAAAAAGCCTAGCTTCACTGAGCAAGAGTTGACAGTCATGGTGGAGGAAATCATTAGAGTACAGCAACACATTTTTGGGTCCTAAGTCCAGCATACTCTTCCCAGTAGGAAAATAAAAATGTGGAACAGGGTAGTCAACAACGTGAATTCTGCTGGTACGACTGCACAAACAGGGAGACATTAGGAAGAGGTGGAATAACCTCAGGTTGAGGGTCAGCACCAAGTACAACAGCCACTACTTGGACTCTCAGTGGACTGGTGGTGGCCCTCCCAGTGCACCATTCCAACTATTACCCAGGGAGAAGAAGGTCTTGGCCATCCTGCATACTGAGGGCTTGTCAGGAATAGAGGAGGGAGTGGACTCTGGTAAGTTACACTTCAATAACTCCCATAATATCACAATGTTCTGTTTGCACTCAACACTGCTTTTCCTATTCTTGGTAAGTGGGGTATGTACAGTATTATGATGGCAAACAACACTGGTGCCATCAGTATTTATGGCTACATGATTGCATGCGGAGCTAAATATTGTTGTTCTATCATCTGCACAAGGATATAATACATGATGTAAGTGTCTACATATGTTAAGGTGAGAGTCCTCCACGGTTGTATGTGTTGCCCAATGTGTAAAGGACAATGTTCACTCATGCTGGAGATGCAGGTGATGTGTGCACACAGACAGGAGTGTGTAGACATGGGTGGGTTTGTTAGACATACAAAGAGACATTGATCTCTCTTATTGGACATGTCCAACTGTTGAGGCTATGTATTCAATGGTATGTACACTTACAGTTGTGTCTCACAAGCTTATCATCGATGCCATTGATGTTGCAGTGTAGAGTTATGTGAACTACAAATGTAGACTTTTGAATGTACATTCAATGACTGATGACATGCAGCAGGGAGTGACATGCAGATTTATTGTGGTCATATGTGGGTGTTTAAACACTGTGATATAATGGTATTTGTGTGTGGTAAACATTTTGGGTACTGTGATGTGCCATCCTTTTTGGACACAAGTGACACCTCATATTCATGTACTGGAGATTATCTAAAACCTCTTAAGACTTTCACTGTTCTATTGAGTTGTAGAAATACAGTCTGAGGATGTTGTTTCCACCATGATCAATGTGGACTGGGGATGTCCCTAGCTGTAGGTGGGTTCTGGTACTAAGGATATATATGCAGCATCTGACAGAAAACGTAGGGGCATCTTGTCTACATGCAAGTTTAAGAATCCTTGTTGGTGGTGTGATCTGTGCACCTTTGATAATCTTATTTTTAAGAGCTGTTCACACAGTGAGTTTACGCAGATGTCTTACACCTATTTCAGCTGTCTTTTCAGCATCACCCACAGCAAGCAGAGACTGTGCTGATGATGTTGGGGTGCAGCAGGCCACAGTGCCTCCAGTCGCGTGACTGACACAGATAGAGGCAGTGCCCCAGAGGGTGAGGGGATTCAATGGAGGCACCTGATTTAACGTCATCAGATACTGAGTTAACCTCAGTGTCAACTCCCTGGTGGTTCAGAAAAGGGGGTGGTGATGAACAGAGTGTCTGAATTAAGCAGACCACTCTTACCCAGTCCAAAGATCAGGGCTTGATCCATCACTGTTATTTAGCTCACTGCACCATCCCAGCTCAGAACCTGGCTATATGCAAATCAGTCTGTCCCTGGCCCAGTGCATCATGGGAACAGGGCAGACTAAACTACCAAGCCAATTCTTCACCAGAAAGGAGACAAGCTTCCGGGGACCGGTTTCTGGCATTTCAGCCGTCGTCGGCCCGGCTTGCTTGAATCCTGATGATGCAGTGAGCAAGGGACTCATGTCTGAGTATACCCTGCCACACCTATAGTGGCCAAAAACGATTCAGAAAAGGGGGTGGTGATGAACAGAGTGTCTGAATTAAGCAGACCACTCTTACCCAGTCCAAAGATCAGGGCTTGATCCATCACCGTTATTTAGCTCACTGCACCATCCCAGCTCAGAACCCGGCTATATGCAAATCAGTCTGTCCCTGGCCCAGTGCATCATGGGAACAGGGCTTAATTCAGACACTCTGTTCATCACCACAATGCATTAGTGCTCTAAAAATGTTTTAAAAGCGTTAGGAGAGAGAGTGTCCTGCCTGCTACAGCAAACAGATTTCCATCAAAAAGAGCCTAGGATCAGAGTGCCCATGCACAGAAACTCCTATTGACACTTTGGTTCTCCTTTGTTCCTTTTTTATATTCAGGCTTCAAATATTCATGACTCCTGTTCCCCTTATGCGATGTTGACTATTTTGGTGATGTTTTATGTCTTACCATTTTCATTAAATTGGTTTGGTAATATCATTGGTCGATTTCAAATATTAAACAAGCACTTTTCTTGTACACAAGAGATATTACTTTGTCCCAAAATTACAAAAAGCTCGGGATTCCTTATCGAATCATGCTTTATTAAACAAGACGATGACTGTTATGAGAGTTCACATCTGCTCCGTCATTTGTATTAATAAAGAAACTTAAATGGACGCTTTGGTCTCCTTTGTCTGTTTTTGACATTTAAACGTTAAACTTTCATAATTCCTTGTAACCTTATCTAATGTTGATTATTTTAGTTTTGATTTACGGTACATTTTCTACTTTTTTAGTAAATTGGTTGATTTCTTGAACTAAATGAAGTTTAGTGCTGCTTTGATTATAATATAACAAGCACTTTTCTATTAAATCCGTTTGTGTCAAACTTACCAAATGTAAGCATGCTTTACTAAACACGGCTCCACTGCCTCGAGGCTCCACCTTCAGCTCTCTCAAACTTTCTTGCATCCTCTTTTATATATTGATCAGTTTTCCCCCTTTTCTCACTTCTCAAGCTACTTTCTTCTCTCACTCATGCCGTTTTCTGCTCGTTTCGCCTTTCACCTCGTTCCTGCCTTTTCTTAAAGCTCTTTGTAGCCCTTTTTGCTTTAGCTCTTCTGCTTTTCACCTCTTTTCTGCCTCGTGCGTAAAGATATTTGCAGCCCAATTCCATTTTAACTCAGCTCCTCTACTTCTCGCCTCATTATCTATATTTTGCTTCAGCTCTTTTCTGCTGTTTTCTCTTTTGCCCGACTCCCTCTGTTTCAGCCAGTTCAGTTCTTTTTTAGCTCTTTTTCACCCGTTATGCTATTTTTATAAGCTGTTTCCTGCTTTTTAGGTCTCACTATTCGATGCGCATGCGCATCGAGCTTGCGAGACTATGGGGGCTTAAACAGTCTTTAAGCAACTTGCAAGGAATCGTGGCGATTCCTTGCAGTGCCCGTGAAATTTAAGCTCAATGCGCATGCGCATTGAGCTTAAAAGCGCGTGCACATGCCCCCAGCCGCCTGCCTTGCCAACTCTCTCTCTCACAGCCTCCCCCAGCTCCGCCCCCTCACTTCTTGGTTGCACGGCCGCTAGGCCGTGCCTCCCCTACTCTCCTCCCCCCTCCTCCTACTCTCCTCCCCCCTCCTCCTCCTACTCTCCTCCCCTGCCTGCCGTGTCACACCTCTCCCCGCTCCGCCCCCTCCCCTGCCCGCCGTGTCGCAGAACACAGAAGCTTGCCTGTTAATTCACTTGTTGAACTTGCATCTATTCCAACAACAACGAAACTTGGATATTTGCATCAGTATACTAGAAGGCATTAAGGCAGCAGATAAGTCTTGAAAGCGGCTGCAGCCAAGCCATTATTACATTTCAGTTTAAGTGCTCTCTCCCTGTTACGCAAACTAACAAAAGAATTATAGAGTACGAAGCTGCTGCCTGATCACAACACTGGCACTTCCTTTGTTACAAATTAAGCACTAGTAGGGCGGCTGTCACTCCGTGTTTGCAGCTATACACTAATAGAATTAGCAGTGTAGCTCCACTTTAGGTCATTTTTATTTTTGGTGTGTATAACAATATGTCCACAATCACAGGCTATTAAGCACAATTAGACATTAAAACCTAGTTTCCAAACTCGTTCATTGGCAGTTTTCCCCTTTAAACAACATCGCCTCCCCCATTTGAACACCTTGGGCGCGATGTAGGTAGCCCTTTACCGATCCGAATCGGCCGAAAATACCGATTTTCGGCCGTTTCCGATCGGTAAAGGGCTACCGAGATGTAGGGGCACATTTTCGGTAATTTTACCGAATCGGTATCATTACCGAATCGGTAAATTTACCGATTCTGTAATATGTACCGAATCGGTAAAATAATTACCGATTCAGTAATATTTACCGATTCGGTAAAATTACCGAAAATGCAATGTAGGTAGGCAATGTACCTTCTGCACATGGCTTACAGAATCGGTATTTTACCATGGAATACAAATCCATGGTAAAATACCGATTCCGGTGTGCATGCACATGTGTGCATGCACACCTATGTCATGTGACAGGCAGACCTGCCCTTAGGGCAGGTATGCCTGCCACATGGCACCTGTGCCTGGTTTGGGGGTGCCAGAGGGTGTCAAAGTGACACCCCTGCACCCTTGTGAATTCTTTAATTACCGATTCGGTAAATACCGAATCGGTAATGCCTAATCATTCCTATGGGCTTCAAAGCCCATAGGAATGAATGGGCATTACCGATTTACCGAATCAGTAATTAAAGAATTGTTAAGGATTCGGTAACGAATCCAGATGTTGGGACCTACATACCATTTACCGATTTTGAAATACCGAATCGGTAGGATTCGGTATTTTAAAATCGGTAAATGGCATTTACCTACATCGGGCCCCTTATGTGCTCTGTGTACGTCTCCTTCGCCCTCCCCCCACTCACCCTCTCTTCCCACCCTCGCCCTCTCTTCCCACCCTCACCCTATCTCTAATTTTACTTTTAACTTCTCTCTGACCCCTCGTCTCCTCTTCCAGTTCCCCCCCCTCGTGCATGTCTGCCTCGCCGGCTTGCTCCAGGCGCTCATGTCTCCCTCGACTCCTCCTTTCTACCCTCCTCCCTCTTTCCTTCTGTTTCCCGGCATCTTTTCTCGCACGCATCTCTCTAACCCCCCCCCCCATCTTCCGTTTTTAATTTGCGTAACAGAGAGCACATAAACCGAATTTTAATAGTAATTTGGCTACAGCCACTTCAAAGCGGCTGTAGCCAAGTCATTATTAAATTTCAGTTTATGTGCGCTCTCCCTGTTACGCAAACTAACAACTAACAAAAGAATTATAGAGTATGAAGCTGCTGCCTGATCACAACACCGGCACTTCCTTTGTTACAAACAACAAGCACTAGTACGGCGGCTGTCAATGCGTGTTTGCAGCTATACACAAATAAAATTAGTAGCGTAGCTCCACTTTAGGTCATATTCACTTTTGGTGTGTATAAGAATATGTCCACAATCACAGGCTATTAAGCACAATCAGACATTAAAACCTCGTTTCCAAACTCGTTCATTGGCAGTTTTCACCTTTAAACAACATCGCCTCCCCCATTTGAACACCTTATGTGCTCTGTGTACGTCTCCTTCGCCCTCCCCCCACTCACCCTCTCTTCCCACCCTCACCCTATCTCTAATTTTACTTTTAACTTCTCTCTGACCCCTCGTCTCCTCTTCCCGTGCCCCTCGTGCATGTCTGCCTCGCCGCCCCGCTCAAGGCGCTCATGTCTCCCTCGACTCCTCCTTTCTACCCCCTCCCTCTTTCCTTCTGTTTCCCGGCATCTTTTCTCGCACGCATCTCTCTAACCGCCCCCCATCTTCCGTTTTTAATTTGCGTAACAGAGAGCACATAAACCGAATTTTACTAGTAATTTGGCTACAGCCACTTGAAAGCGGCTGTAGCCAAGTCATTATTAAATTTCAGTTTATGTGCGCTCTCCCTGTTACGCAAACTAACAAAAGAATTATAGAGTATGAAGCTGCTGCCTGATCACAACACCGGCACTTCCTTTGTTACAAATTAAGCACTAGTACGGCGGCTGTCACTGCGTGTTTGCAGCTATACACAAATAAAATTAGTAGCGTAGCTCCACTTTAGGTCATATTTATTTTTGGTGTGTATAAGAATACGTCCACAATCACAGGCTATTAAGCACAATCAGACATTAAAATCTAGTTTTAAAACTCGTTCATTGGCAGTTTTCCCCTTTAAACAACATCACCTCCCCCATTTGAACACCTTATGTGCTCTGTGTTAGGAAGGCTAAAAAAAAACACGCTGTGTAAAGCTGATGCCTGCTGAGAGCCCAGGCAAGAAGCCGGGGT